>NC_091092.1:41279516-41942016 GCF_032405125.1 Capricornis sumatraensis | reverse complement strand
CGGTGATGCCATCCAGTCATCTCATCCTCTGTCGTCCCCTTCTCCTCCTGCCCTCAATCCCTCCCAGCATCAGAGTCTTTTCCAGTGAGTCAACTCTTTGCATGAGGTGGCCAAAGTACTGGAGTTTCAGCTTTAGCATCATTCCTTCCAAAGAACACCCAGGACTGATCTCCTTTAGAATGGACTGCCATAGGTATACATATATCCCCTTCCTTTTGAAACTCCCTCCCATGTCCCTCACCATCCCACATCTCTAGATTGATACAGAGCCCCTGTTTGAGTTTCCTGAGCCAAACAGCAAATTCCCATTGGCTATCTATTAAAAAGACTAATTCAGTCTCTTTGCTTATTTTAGTTATATTCATAATTTTCTGTTTACTATTCTGTCCAGTACAGTAGGTTGTGTCTTTCTAGTAATTTTTTCATTTTATCTAAGTTATCTAATTTGTTGGCATATAGTTGTCCAGGTGGTGCTAGTCGTAAAGAACCCGCCTGCCAATGCAGGAGATAATAAAAGACATGGGTTCAATCTGTGGTTCAGGAAGATTTCCTGGAGTAGGAAATGGCAAGCCACCCCAGTACTCTTGCCTGGAGAATCCCATGGACAGTGGAGTCTGGCAGGTTACAGTCCATAAAGTCGCAAAGAGTTGGACATGACTGAAGTGACTTAGCACACAATTGTTCATAGTATATGCTTATAATCCTTTTTATTTCTGTAAGGTTGGTAGTAATGTCCTCTATTTTATTCTCGTTTTTGGTAAATTTTTTCTTGGATAGTCTAGTTAAATGTTTTTCAATTTCCTTGAACTTTTCAAAGAACCAACTTTTGGTTACATTAATTTTTTCCTGTTTTTTCCTATTCTTTATTAATTGCCACTCTGCTCTTTATTATTCCCTTCTAATTGCTTTGGGTTTCAAGTTTAGTTTTTTGTTTGTTTTTTAGTTTCTTAAGGGGGAAGTTAGGCTATTAATTTGAATATTTCTTCTTTTTTTAATGTAGGTGGTTTACAGCTATACATTTCTCTGTAAACAATACTGTAGCTGCATCACATAAATTTTGTATGTTGTATCTACATTTTCATTTATCTCAAAGTATTCTGTAATCACTCTTGTGATTTCTTTGGCCCATTGTTTATTTAGGAATATGTTGTTTAATTTCCACATATTTGACTTCTATTTCCCATGTGCACACCTATGTTTATTGCAACATTATTTATAATAGCCAAGATATAGAACAATCTAAGGGCCCATCAATGGATGAATGGATAAAGAAGATATATACAATGAAACATTACTCAGCCATAAAAAAAATGAAATCTTGCCATTTGTGATAACATGAATGGACTTAGATGATATTATGCTACACGAAATAAGTCAGAGAAAGACAAATACTGTATGATTTCACTTATATGTGCAATCTAAAACAAAATAAATAAACAAACATAGCAAAACAGAAATAGAAATATAGAGAATAAACAGGTGGCTGCCAGAGGGGAGCAGGTGGGGAGAGGACAGAAATGGGTAAAGGAGACTAAGAGGTACAAACTTCCAGTTATAAAATAAATGAGTCACAGGATGAAATGTATAGTATGGGGAATATAGTCAATAATAATGTAATATCTTCATATGGTGACAGATGGTAACTAGACTTATCATGGTGATTACTTTGAAATGTTAGAAATATCACATCACTATGTTGTATATCACTATCTTGCGAACCCCATGAACAGTATGAAAAGGCAAAATGATAGGATACTGAAAGAGGAACTCCCCAGGTTGGTAGGTGCCCAATATGCTACTGGAGATCAGTGGAGAAATAATTCCAGAAAGAATGAAGGGATGGAGCCAAAGCAAAAACAATACCCAGTTGTGGATGTGACTGGTGATAGAAGCAAGGTCCGATGCTGTAAAGAGCAATATTGCATAGGAACCTGGATGTTAGGTCCATAAATCAAGGCAAATTGGAAGTAGTCAAACAGGAAATGGCAAGAGTGAATGTCAACTTTCTAGGAATCAGCGAACTAAAATGGACTGGAATGGGTGAATTTAACTCAGATGACCATTATATCTACTACTGTGGGCAGGAATCCCTTAGAAGAAATGGACAAGCCATCATAGTCAACAAAAGAGTCTGAAATGCAGTACTTGGATGCAATCTCAAAAACGACAGAATGATCTCTGTTCATCTCCACGGCAAACCATTCAATACCACAGTAATCTAAGTCTATGCCCTGACCAGTAACACTGAAGAAGCCGAAGTTGAACAGTTCTATGAAGACCTCCAAGACCTTTTAGAACTAACACCCCCAAAAGATGTCCTTTTCATTATAGGGCACTGGAATGCAAAATTAGGAAGTCAAGAAACACCTGGCTGCTGCTGCTGCTGCTGCTGAGTCACTTCAGTCATGTCCGACTCTGTGTGACCCTATAGACGGCAGCCCACCAGGCTCCCCCATCCCTGGGATTCTCCAGGCAAGAACACCGGAGTGGGTTGCCATTTCCTTCTCCAATGCACGAAAGTGAAAACTGAAAGTGAGGTCGCTCAGTTGTGTCCGACTCTAGCGACCCCATGGACTGCAGCCTACCAGGCTCCTCCCTCCATGGGATTTTCCAGGCAAGAGAACTGGAGTGGGGTGCCATCGCCTTCTCCGAGAAACACCTGGAGTAACAGGCAAATTTGGCCTTGGAATACAGAATGAAGCACAAAGGCTAATAGAGTTTTGCCAAGACAACACACTAATCATAGCTAACACTCTCTTCCAACAACACAAGAGGAGACTCTACACATGGACATCACCAGATGGTCAACACCGAAATCAGATTGATTATATTCTTTGCAGCCAAAGATGGAGAAGCTCTATACAGTCAGCAAAAACAAGACTGGGAGCTGACTGTGGCTCAGATCATGAACTCCTTATTGCCAAATTCAGACTTAAATTGAAGAAAGTAGTGAAAACCAATAGACCATTCAGGTATGATCTAAATCAAATCCCTTATGATTATGCAGTGGAAGTGAGAAATAGATTTAAGGGACTAGATTTGATAGATAGAGTGCCTGATGAACTATGGATGGAGGTTCGTGCCATTGTACAGGAGACAGTGATCAAGACCATCCCCATGGAAAAGAAATACAAAAAAGCAAAATGGCTGTCTGGGGAAGCCTTACAAATAGCTGTGAAAAGAAGAGAAGCGAAAAGCAAAGGAGAAAAGGAAAGATATAAGCATCTGAATGCAGAGTTCCAAAGAATAGCAAGGAGAGATAAGAAAGCCCTCCTCAGCGATCAATGCAAAAAAAGAGAGGAAAAGAACAGAATGGGAAAGACTAGAGATCTCTTCAAGAAAATTAGAGATACCAAGGGAACATTTCATGCAAAGATGGGCTCGATAAAGGACAGAAATGGTATGGACCTAACAGAAGCAGAAGATATTAAGAAAAGGTGGCAAGAATACATGGAAGAACTGTACAAAAAAGATCTTCACGACGAAGATAATCACGATGGTGTGATCACTCACCTAGAGCCAGACATTCTGGAATGTGAAGTCAAGTGGGCCGTAAAAAGCATCACTACGAACAAAGCTAGTGGAGGTGATAGAATTCCAGTTGAGCTATTTCAAATCCTGAAAGATGATGCTGTGAAAGTGCTGCAGTCAATATGCCTGCAAATTTGGGAAACTCAGCAGTGGCCACAGGACTGGAAAAGATCAGTTTTCATTCCAATCCCCAAAAAAGGCAATGCCAAAGAATGCTCAAACTACTGCACAATTGCACTCATCTCACACGCTAGTAAAGTAATGCCTGAAATTTTCCAAGCCAGGCTTCAGCAATACGTGAACCATGAACTTCCAGATGTTCAAGCTGGTTTTAGAAAAGGCACAGGAACCAGAGATCAAATTGCCAACATCTGCTGGATCATGGAAAAAGCAAGAGAGTTCAGAACAACATCTACTTCTGCTTTGACCGTGCCAAAGCCTTTGACTGTGTGGATCACAACAAACTGTGGACAATTCTTCAAGAGATGGGAATACCAGACCACCTGACCTGCCTCTTGAGAAACCTGTATGCAGGTCAGGAAGCAACAGTAAAGTAACTGGACATGGAAGAACAGACTGGTTCCAAATAGGAAAAGGAGTACGTCAAGGCTGTATATTGTCACCCTGCTTATTTAACTTATATGCAGAGTACATCATGAGAATCGCTGGGTTGGATGAAGCACAAGCTGAAATCAAGATTGCCGGGAGAAATATGAATAACCTCAGATATGCAGATGACACCACCCTTATGGCAGAAAGTGAAGATGAACTAAAGAGCCTCTTGATGAAAGTGAAAGAGGAGAGTGAAAAAGTTGGCTTAAAGCTCAGCATTCAGAAAACAAAGATCATGGCATCTGGTCCCATCACTTCATGGGAAATAGATGGGGAAACAGTGGAAACAGTGTCAGACCTCATTTTGGGGGGATACATGTTGATGTATGGCAAAACCAATACAATATTAAAGTAATTAACCTCCAATTAAAATAAATAAATTTATATTAAAAAAAAAAGACGCTTACTCCTTGGAAGGAAAGTTATGACCAACCTAGATAGCATATTCAAAAGCAGAGAATTTACTTTGCCAACAAAGGTCCATGTAGTCAAGGCTATGGTTTTTGCAGTGGTCATGTTATGGATGTGAGAGTTGGACTGTGAAGAAAGCTGAGTGCTGAAGAATTGATGCTTTTGAACTGTGATGTTGGAGAAGACTCATGAGAGTCCCTTGGACTGCAAGGAGATCCAACCAGTCCATTCTGAAGGAGATCAGCCCTGGGTGTTCTTTGGAAGGAATGATGCTAAAGCTGAAACTCCAGTACTTTGGCCACCTCATGCAAAGAGTTGACTCATTGGAAAAGTGTCTGATGCTAGGAGGGATTGGGTGCAGAAGGAGAAGGGGACGACAGAGGATGAGATGACTGGATGGCATCATCAACTCGATGAACATGAGTTTGAGTGAACTCCAGGAGTTGGTGATGGACAGGGAGGCCTGGCGTGCTGCGATTCATGGGGTCGCAAGCAGTCGGACATGACTCAGGGACTGAATTGATGTTGTATTATAAGAACTAACATATGGTTTTAGGTCAATTATACTTTAAAAACAAATAAATAAATAAAGAGATCAGATTTGTGGTTACCAGATACAGGGGTTAGGGGGCAAGGGAATGAGATAAAGGTGGTCAGAAGGTACAAATTTCAAGTTATAAGAGAAACAAGTGCTAGGTATGTAATGTACAGCACGAGTATATTTAACACTGCTGCATGTTATAGCTGAAAGCTTTTAAGAGAGTAAATCTTAAGAGTTCTCATCACAAGGAAAAATAATTTTTCTTTTCCTTTAATTTTGTATCTATATGAGATGATGGATATTCACTAAACCTACTATGTCATCATTTCACAACATATGTAAGTCAAATTACTATGCTGTACACCTTAAATTTATACAGTGCAATATGTCAATTATATCTCAATAAAATTGGATGAAAAAAGGCTTTTATTTCCTTTTCATCTTCTGCATAGTTTTTCTGTCCATTATCAAAAGTAAGGTGTTGAAATCTTCAATTATTGTTGAACTCTCTAATTTCTTGTTTCACTGAAGTCAGTTTTTGCTTCATGTATTTTGGGGCTCTGCTGTAGGTGTCAGAGAAGGCAATGGCAACCCACTCCCGTACTCTTGCCTGGAAAATCCCTTGGACAGAGGAGCCTGGTAGGATGCAGTCCATGGGGTCACTGCTGCTGCTGCTAAGTCGCTTCAGTCATGTCCGACTCTGTGTGACCCCATAGACGGCAGCCCACCAGGCTCGCCCATCCCTGGGATTCTCAAGGCAAGAACATTGGAGTGGGTTGCCATTTCCTTCTCCAATGCATTAAAGTGAAAAGTGAAAGTGAAGTTGCTCAGGTGTGTCCGACTCTTAGCGACCCCATGGACTGCAGCCCACCAGGCTCCTCCGTCCATGGGATTTTCCAGGCAAGAGTACTGGAGTGGGGTGCCATTATGTTTATACTTCATATATGATCTTGGTGGAATGACTCTATCAATATATGATGTTTTTCTTTGTGTCTAGCAATGATTTCCCTTTTGGTGTCCACTTTGATACCAATAGAGCCACTCCAGCTTTCTTATGGTTGCTATTTGCATTATGTATCTTATTCCATTTTTAAATTTTTAACCTATTTGTATCTTTGAATCTAAAGTGTGACACCTCCAGTAAACAGCATACATTTGGATTTTGTCTTCTTTTATCAAGTCTGATATTCTCTGCCTTTTGATTGGATTGTTTAATCCATTCACTTTTGATTTTATTATTGATGGAGTACTTGCATTGATATTTCCCTTTTTGTTTACTGTATACAGTTGACCTCTGAACAACATAGGTTTGAACTGTGTGGGTCCACTTATACATGGATTCTTCTCAATAAATCCATACTATAGTATTACACAATCCCTGGTTGGTTGAATCCTCCAGTGCAGAACCATGAATACAAATGAACAGCATCTATGGAGGGCTGACTATAAATTATACTTGGATTTTCATCTGCACGGGTGAGAGAGTTGGGGCCCCATGATGCTCAAGGGTCAACTTAATCTCATGCCTTTTATATTCCTCTATTCTTCCTTACTACTTTATTTTGCATTATTTTCTAATATAATAATTGAATACTTTCAATGATTTTTTATTCTGTTTTTAAAGTTACTTTCTTAGTGGTTGCTCTATGCCTTCTCATGTACATCTGAACTTATCAGAAGGTACATTTATACTATCTTAATTCCAGCGACATATAGAAGTACTCCTATATGGCTCTGTTCCCTCTTCCTCATTTTGTGCTATTATTCTTATACATATTATATTTACATATGTTACCAACCCAAACATACATGTTACAATTATCTATAATTTATATCTAGTATAGAACCTGAGGAAAGAAAAGAGACAAAGTATATGCTTATAGAGGTTTGCATATTTACCTTCTAATTATTTACTATTTCTAGTCCTCTTCATTTATTCCTATGGATTTGAGTAACTGCCTGGTATCATTTCTATACCCTGATACAACTTGCTCCCACCTACCTCTTTTGTGCTCTTATTGTCAAATATAATATATTACATTTTTCTATGCTATAACAATACAATTATACACATATTAATACAATTTCTTTTTAAATTAATGAAGAGAAGAAAGGAGATGAAACATAGATTTGTACTTTTATAGTTACTTAATTACCTTTACTAGGGCTCTTTGTTTTTTCATGTGGATTTGAATTAACTTCTGGGGTCATTTGCTTACAGTCCAAAGAACTCCTTTAGTATTTCTGGTAAGGCGAGCCTGCTAGACTATATTTTAGTTGATAAAACAAAACAAACTTGATAGAATTGAAAATTTCTCTGACTATAACAGAATAAAACTAGAAACCAAGAAAACAACAACAAAAGAAAACCTTCCAAGCTCTTTGAAACTTAGCAACAGATTTCCATATAATCCATATAATCCATAGGTCTAGGTGAAAATCAGAAGGTAAATTGTAAGATATTTTGAATGAA
Organism: Capricornis sumatraensis; assembly: GCF_032405125.1. NCBI lineage: Eukaryota > Metazoa > Chordata > Mammalia > Artiodactyla > Bovidae > Capricornis > Capricornis sumatraensis. The sequence goes on along the minus strand of NC_091092.1, from coordinate 41,934,448 downwards.
TTACAATGAAAATTACAATATATCAAAATCCATGGGATGTAGCTAAAGCAGTGCTAAAAGAGAAACACCTCTTCAAGTCTTTTCACCATTTTTCTTTAAAGTTGGCTGCTGCCTTCACAATTATTTGTAGGAATTTTTTTATATATTTTGGATAAAAGCAAGCCCTTTGTCAATTATACAATATACAAATATCATTTCCGACTTGGTGCCTTGCTTTTTACTCTCTTAACAGTGTCTTTTAACACAATTTCTTAAATTTAATTGAGCCCAGTTTATCAACATTTTCCTTTTTAAAAATATTTTGTAAAATTTTACTTGGTAAAAAGTTTTGTAAAGTTTATTTTATAAAATATTTTTTAAATTTAATCTTAAACATTAATAATGATTTGTAAAAAATAGCATGAATTTCAAAGTTCAGTGTCCATAAAATTTTATTGGAATAGAGGCACACCCATTTCCGTATTGCTTATTTTATGCTCAATGCCTTTGGTTGTCTTCAGGAAATCACTGCTTTTGCCAAGGTCATAAAGATAGTCTTCTTTCCTTTCTTGTGAAAGTTTTTTTGACATAGCATTTTCATTTAGAGCCACAATTTTTGTCATTGTTAGATCAGTTCAGTCGCTCAGTCGTGTCCTACTCTTTGTGACCCCATGAACCGCAGCACACGAGGCCTCCCTGTTCATCACCAACTCCTGGAGTCCACCCAAATCTATGTCCATTGAGTCGGTGATGCCATCCAACCATCTCATCCTCTGTCGTCCCCTTCTCCTCCTGCCCCCAATCCCTCCCAGCATCAGGGTTTTCTTCAAATGAGTCAGCTCTTTGGATCAGGTGGCCAAAGTATTGGAGTTTCAGCTTCAACATCAGTCTTTCCAATGAACATCCAGGACCGATCTTTAGGATGGATTGGTTGGATCTCCTTGCAGTCCATGGGACTCTCAAGAGTCTTCTCCAACACCACAGTTCAAAAGCATCAATTCTTCAGTGCTCAGCTTTCTTTATAGTCCAATTCTCACATTCATACGTGACCACTGGAAAAACCATAGCCTTGACTAGTCGGATGTTTGTTGGCAAAGTAATGTCTCTGCTGTTGAATATGCTATCTAGGTTGGTCATAACTTTCCTTCCAAGGAGTAAGCATCTTTTAATTTCATGGCTGCAGTCACCATCTGCAGTGAAGCCCCCCCAAATAAACTCAGCTACTGTTTCCACTGTTTCCCCATCTATTTGCCATGAAGTGATGGGACCAGATGCCATGATCTTCGTTTTCTGAATGTTGAGCTTTAAGCCAACTTTTTCACTCTCCTCTTTCACTTTCATCAAGAGGCTCTTTAGTTCCTCTTCACTTTCTCTCATAAGGGTGGTGTCATCTGCATATCTGAGGTTATTGATATTTCTCCCGGAAAACTTGATTCCAGGTTGTGCTTCTTCCAGCCCAGCGATTCTCATGATGTACTCTGCATAGAAGTTAAATAAGCAGGGTGACAATATACAGCCTTGACGTACTCCTTTTCCTATTTGGAACCAGTTTGTTGTTCCATGTTCAATTCTAACTGTTTCTTCCTGACCTGCATACAGATTTCTCAAGAGGCAGGTCAGGTGGTCTTCCCATCTCTTTCAGAATTTTCCACAGTTTATTGTGATCCACACAGTCAAAGGCTTTGGCATAGTCAATAAAGCAGAAATAGATGTTTTTCTGGAACTCTCTTGCTTTTTCGATGATCCAGCATTGTTATTCGGTCACCAAATAGTGTCCGACTCTTCTTGACTCCATGGACTGCAGCATGCCAGGCCTCCCTGTCCCTCACTATCTCCCAGAGTTTGCCCAAGTTCATGTCCATTGAATTGTGATGCCATCCAACAATCTTACCCTCTGTCTCCCTCTTCTCCTTCTGCCTTCAGTCTTTCCCAGCATAAGGGTCTTTTCCAATGAGTCAGCTGTTCGCATGGATATGTCTGGACTATTTTTGAACCTTTGCATTTCCATATAAATATTATAATCAGTGTGTCAATTTTTTAGTGGAATAAAAATAACCTATGCTGCTAAATAATCTGCCTGCAATGCTGGAGACCTGGGGTTGATCCCTGGGTTGGGAAGTTCCCCTGGAGAAGGGAACAGCTACCCACTCCAGTATTTTGGCCTGGAGAATTCCATGGACTACATAGTCCATGGGGTCACAAAGAATCAGACACGACTGAGCGACTTTCACTTCACTTCACTTCATTGGTATTTTGATTACTATTGCGTTCAGTTTACAGATCAGTTTTGGGAAAATCAATACTTTCATTGTATTGAGTCATGTTCCATAAACATGGCATATCATTCTATTTTTTTAATCTTTTTCTGAGTTTTCTCAATATACTTTAGTTTTCAGTTTACAGCTCTTGGGTATCTTTTGTTAGATTTATTCCTTATTGTTTGATATTGTTTGATACTATTATAAATGGTATCTTTAAAAATTTCATTTTGAAAGAAAATTTCATTTCTGCTTACTTGATGCTAGTATATAGAAATACTATTGATTTTTTATATTTTTATATATAAACTATCCAGTAGATTTGCTAAATTTGCTTATTAATTCTAATAGATTTTCTGTAGATTCTTTGGGATCTTTTTTGGGGGGTGCAAATTATGTCATATATAATGACAGTTTTATTTCTTCCTTTCCTACCACATACTTTTTATAGCTTTTCCCGGTGTTATTGCCACTGGACTCCAAGCTTTGTTGAATAGAAGTTGTGATAACAGACTTCCTTGTCTCAGTCCTGATCTCAGGGAGAAACTTTTCAATAATTCATCATGATGTTTGATCTAGAGAGTTTTTTTAATAGGTACACTTTATATGATTAACAGTTTCTATTACTAATGTGCTATGAGTTAATTTTTTCCTAATCATGAATGAATGTTGTATTTTTAAAGATTTGCTCTTCATCCATTGGATCATTTTTACCGTGGCTGCGAATTTGTTTATTTCACCTTTTAGTTCCATCAAGTTTTGCTTTTTATCTAGTATGGGTGTGTATGGCTTTAGAATTTGTAATATTCTCCAAGTCGACTGCTTTTATTTTTACAAAATATTCTCTATCTCTGATCATGTTTTGTCTGTGATTAGTACAGCTGCATCAGCTTTCTTGTGGCTAGTGTTTGCAGAATATATCTTTTTTCATTCTTTAACTTTCAACTTATATTTAAGGTGTATCTTTCGTAAGCCATTTGTAGTTGAGTTTTATTTTTATCTAGTCTGACAATTTTGACCTTTTGATTGGTATATTTCATCCATTCACTTTTTAAAAAACAACGTTATTGAGATATGATTCACATACTACAGAATTCACCCATTAAACTGTATAACTCATTGACTTTTAGTAAATTCATAGAGTTGTACAACTCAGTGACTTTCAGTATATTCATAGAGTTGTGCAACCATTACCACAATCAGATTTTCAATATTTTCATCACCAGACAATTCACTTTTAATAAAATTAGAAACATGCTTGGGTTTTTAACTCCCACTGTTTTTCTTCTATTTGATTCAGCTGTTTTATGTTCATTTCTCTTTTTTGCTTTCTTTTACATTAACCTTTGTTGCTATTCAGATTTTCTCTTCTAGCCCGTGGCTTGTACATTCTTTTGTTATTCTTTCAGTGATTACCCTGGAGATTACACATGTATCCTTAGCTTATTGCAGCCTAATACAAAGTATTGCTTTTCTTCTTTACCAATAATTTTATATAACCTTAAAGTTCTTTAACTCCATTTACACTCCCATTTTGAATTATTGTCTTCAGACTTTAAAAAGGAACTTAATTCACAGAATTGCAAATTTCAGAGATAGGCTAGCTTTGAGGGATAGGTAGACTCAGGATCTTACATCCAAAATAAACCCCTGTCCATCTACCATCTCTGCTTCCTTCTGTTCTGGATTCATTTCAGATAGGCCATCCCACTGTTATATTAAGCCTTGGAATCTCAAGGTATGCAACCTGCTGTTTAGCAACCCCAGTGGGGAAAAATATGCCTGCCTATACCATAATACTTTCAGCTAAAGTTTCAGGGTTGGTGCTTGCTGGCTTGTTATGGGTTCATCTTTGATCAAATACCCTACACTCAACCAATCATCATGGTATTTTATTGACCACATCTGTATCACATGCCTAACTCTGAAGTTAGAGATTGGAATGAACTCCACCCAAACTCCATGGTGTTGTAATGCATTTAAATTCTCTTTATATTTTACACCTTACTAAGCATTACTATTACTGTTTTGTACAAGTAAATCAATCTGTTTTTATTCCAATATTTAGTTCTCTATAGCTCTTCATTTTTTCCTGCATTTTTAGTATCCATCTGGGATCGTTTCCTTCTGCTTAAAGAATTCCTTTTAGTGTAGGCTTGCTGACTATAAATTAACTCAGATTTTGTGTGTCTGACATAAAATAAGTATGGCACCTTTGTTTTTCAAGAATATTTTTACTGACTGGATTTTTACTTTTGGGAGTCACTTTCCTTCATGCTGTAATAACACCATTGTGCTCTGGCTTCTATGGTTCTCATTGAGAAGTTAGTTTTTTTACTGCAGTATTTTATTTGCTAATTGCATAATTAAAATGGCATAGTGTTTATACTTTTCATGTATCACCTATTCGGAACTAGTACATTTCCCTCAAAATGTGTCATTGTTTATAAATGCCCTCTAGATTGAATAGCTGTATTTTTCAAGGCATAATAGTATATTGCTTTAGTTTGTTGTGGCAATATGCTTCCATTTATAGATATTTAAATTTATAAATCTAATTTTTCAAAGTGAAAGTGGAGAGTGAAAAAGTTGGCTTAAAGCTCAACATTCAGAAAACGAAGATCATGGCATCTGGTCCCATCACTTCATGGCAAATAGATGGGGAAACAGTGGAAACAGTGTCAGACTTTATTTTGGGGGGCTCCAAAATCACTGTAGATGGTGACTGCAGCTATGAAATTAAAAGATGCTTACTCCTTGGAAGGAAAGTTATGACCAACCTAGATAGCATATTCAAAAGCAGAGACATTATTTTGCCAACAAAGTTCCATTTAGTCAAGGCTATGGTTTTTCCAGTAGTCATGTATGGATGTGAGAGTTGGACTGTGAAGAAAGCTCAGCGCCGAAGAATTGATGCTTTTGAATTGTGGTGTTGGAGAAGACTCTTGAGAGTCCCTTGGACTGCAAGGAGATCCAACCAGTCCATTCTGAAGGAGATCAGCCCTGGGATTTCTTTGGAAGGAATGATGCTAAAGCTGAAACTCCAGTACTTTGGCCACCTCATGTGAAGAGTTGACTCATTGGAAAAGACCCTGATGCTGGGAGGGATTGAGGGCAGGAGGAGAAGGGGACGACCGAGGATGAGATGGCTGGATGGCATCACTGACTTGATGGACGTGAGTCTGAGTGAACTCCAGGAGTTGGTGATGGACAGGGAGGCCTGGCGTGCTGCGATTCATGGGGTCGCAAAGAGTTGGACACGACTGAGCGACTGAACTGAACTTAACTGAAATTTTCAAAGTTCTTCAAGATGAAATGAAATGCTTTAAGCATATATCTTTAAATGCACTGTGTGTGTGTCTATCTCTGTGTTTGCTTTATTCTTTTTTTTTCTTAAATGGCTTCTTCTGATCTTAGATTTCACTTGCTCAAATACATCATCATCTACCATTTCATTATCAAGTTTCCACATCACAACTCATTCACTCACTGAGGAAAGAAACTTTGAATCATCTTGGAATCCTTTCCTTCCTCCGTCTATTTACATTATATCACAGAATAAAGGAAGCAGGCAACAGAAATGCATCAGGAGAGATGCGTAAGTTTTAACTATTATCTTGAAATGTGTAGAATGGGACTATGTAATAAAGCAAATGATGTAAGATGTGAATGTAAATCCATATTATTTCAAATTGTCTTCTTGATAATTAGAAAAACTTTTGCCTGACTTTTCGTTATATCTGCTTAGAGTGTCTCAGTCTTCACCTTGAAATAGAGATGAAGAAGCACTTATTTTGGGATAATGGGAAGCCTCTGGTCTTCCATTTTCTTTGCTTGTTTTGTGCTTGCATCATTAGCATTCACTTCAACCCGTGGCTTCTTTACAAAGATCTTCTAAAATATTTTGTCCATTGTATTAGAGTTGGTTTAGCTCAAACTAGATAACATTATGCATAAACATATTTAACCCTCCACAGGTAAACTGCAAGACTAAAGGGCCAAGGAATGTGGGAGAACACCATGAGCAAGTCATTTGCTTTGTGGAACTTCTCTCTGACTCATGAATCCCTTGTTTGTGACCATCTGATATATGGATCCAGGGAAGGTGCTGATGTCAACTTGTATATTAAACATTAGTGAAGCTGACTTTTAAATTTTTCTTTGGATTTAAAAAACTATCACTATAAGCTCTAATATTTTCTTAATGTACCCAATGGTGCATCTTGCACCTCACCTCGGTATATACACCCCATTGGGGATCATTACCATCTACTGTCCTGAAATGATGACCCATAAGTAACAGAACTTCACTACAGAAAGTCAGGCAAACGACCATGTACATTTTTCTCCTTCCTTCCTGTCTCAACCCTAAAGTTTTCAGTGCAGAAGAGGGAAGAGAGAGCAAAAGAGAAGGAAACCCCCTACTCTGTTCTAGACCCATGTTGGAACTCCTCATTGCCCTGAGAAAAGAGTTTTGAAGGAACTCAAAGACTGAAGCTTAGAAATCAGCATAACTGGGGAATTCCCTTGTGGTCCAGTGGCTAAGACTCTGCACTCCCGATACAGGGGAGCTGGGTTCAATCCCTGGTCAAGGAACTAGATCCCATGTGCCACAACTAAGACTCTATGCAGCCAAATAAATAAAAATAAATTAAAAAAAAAAGAAATCAGCATAACTGGATCTTAATTACTAAAGTGAAACTCATGGAAGGGGTTGGAAACTCTTGGGATTGGACCAAGATGTCATTGAAACAAAATGAAAAGAAAGAAAGGGAATTTCAACCTAGTAGGATGGTCATCACATTTAAAAAAATCCTAAGGAAATGTCATATTTTGAAACTTCAGAGATATACAGTTGTGGACAAGTCCAAAAGACAGAGAGTGAAGGAACTACAGAGAAAACTGGGCCAGGCCAGTGGAAGGAGGCACGAAAGCAGTATCACTGTGGGGTGTGACACAAGCCTTCCAGATGGATCGTGTAGATGGTCTTGCCAAGAGACTTGGCCAGTCTGGCATAAATGAGTGGTGTGGATCACCTAAGATCTCAAGCACAACCTCAAAGGTGAGGACATATTGGTTTGGATCTAGGCTCTGCCGTTTTCACTTTAAGCATGTTGCTTAACCTCCTTAAGCCCGAGTTGCCCCAACTGTAAAAAAGGGAATGATAATAGTACTGGTCTTATAGGGTTGCTGTAAGGAGTAAATAAAGGTAAATGGGCACATAGTAAGTGCTCAAATAAATGGTAGGTAGAGTCATCATCGTTATCACCATCACCTTCTTTATCATCAGATGGTTGCTGTTGCTTCTGCTGAAAGTGAAACATTTGGTAAATTCTTTACCTGCTCTGCTGAAAATGTTCCATCTTGAAAGAAGTTATTGGCTGCCTTTCACAGAACTCCTATGTTATTACAGGTACTGTGCTAAAAGCATTTCTCACTTAATTGCCACATAACTCATATAACTCCCACAAGATGGATTGTTGCCATTGTTCAGTCGCTAAGTCATGTCAGGCTCTTTGTGACCCAATAGACAGCAGCATGGACTGAATTTTACAGATAAGAACTATCACCAAGTTTTAAAGAGCTTAGTTCACCAACTTGCCCAAGTTCACAATGCTTGTTGGCGACAGAGCCCTACTATTTCCACCGAACCACAGTGCCTCCCACTGAGCATGGACCTCGTTCTAGAGAATCTGCTAATAACATGGAAATGTCAATAACAAAGAAAGAAAGGGACTGGGTTGACAGCAAGTTGCAATTGTCAGAAAAAGAACTAAAGGCATACTCATAAATGTACCATGATTTTAGGGAAGTCAACTTCAAAATGTTCCAGGTTGCAAAGTCATTTTTAAGACTTCTTTCGCTTTTTTTTTTTTTTTTGAAGGTAATTTGGCTTTTTCTCTTTGGTTGTTTCTAAGACTTTGTCTCTGACTTCTGCAATTTTACTCTGACATCACTATAAGTGTTTTTTTGTGTGTGTACTTAGCCTGTATGTGGTTCCATCTGTGTGTTAATGTCTTTACTTGATTTTGGAAAATGCTCATCCATAATCTCTTCAAACATTACTTCTGCCCCAGTTGTTCTCACTCCTGTCCTTCTGGGACTTAAAGGACATTTATATTAGGCATTTTCAATTTGTCCCACATGTCATTTTGTTCTCTCTATTTTTTATTCTTTTTTCTTTCAGCACTACAGTTTAAGTGTTATGTATTTAACTCTCAATTCACTGATCTTGTCTTCTGCCAGGTCTGTTTTGTTGTTAAATGTTTCTAGCTAGTTCTTAATTTCAGATATTAGTTTTCTGTTCTATAATTTCCATTTGATTCTTTTTTCCAGCTTTATTGAAATATCACTGACATAAAATATGGTGCAGGTTTAAGGTATACAATGTGATGATTTGGCACATGTATATATTACAAAATGTTTACTGTGATTAGATTAACGCACCAACCTCACACATTTACCGTTTTGTTTTTGCTGTTGTTTCGAAGAAGGCAATGGCAGCCCACTCCAGTACTCTTGCCTGGAGAATCCCATGGATGGAAGAGCCTGGTGGGCTGCAGTCCATGGGGTCACTAAGAGTTGGACATGACTGAATGACTTCACTTTCACTTTTGCTGTTGTTATGGCAAGAATACTTAAGATTTACTCGTAGCAACTTTCAAGTATACAATACAGTATTGTTAACTACCCTCACCATGCTGTACATTATGTTCTTGGAATTCATTCATCTCATAACTGGAAGTTTGTATCTTTTCATCAATATCTTCCCATTTCTCCACCACCCCAGCCCTGGTAACTATCAATCTCATCTCTGTTTGTATGCCTTTGATAGTTATTTATTTTAAAAACTGTTTATTTATTTATTTGGCTGCACCAGGTCTCAGTTGCAGCATGTGGGATCTAGTTCCTTAACCCGGCATCAAACCTGGCCCCCTGCCCTGGAGGCGTGGAATCTTGATCACTGGATGACCAGGGAAGTCCCCCAACTGTCTTTCTCATTTGACTATAAACTCCATGAGGAAAAGAACCCTGCCCATCATGTTTACCACCATAGTCTCAACCCATATGGTACTAAGTTAATGTTTACTAACTGAATGAGTGAGTGGATGAAAACAAGAAGGCAAGGGGACACACATGCAAGGAAAAATACACAAAAGGGTGTCATAGTTAACTATGAATTAACTATTATGGATTAGTTAATTAACTAGTTGATTATGAATTAATTAACCAATTAACTTGTCACTGAATTACATTAATTAATTGTTAATTAGTTTATTAATTATGAATGAACTATTAACAAGAAGGAACTGAGACTTGCGGTAAATGTTGAAAACGAAGAAAATACAGAAAAAGCCCAAAGCTAAAACAAACAATAACAAAAAGACCTCTTAGGGAACTTATATTCAGAGAAGGAGAAGGAAGATTAAGAAAGGTATATACCTGATGCTTAGGGCAAATGATTAAATTTGATGGATGACACAGGAAATGAATAACTCCAACTCTCACTGTGTTTATTTCTGCTTTGATTGAGGAATTGTTGGAGAAAAGAGATGCTCAGCAAGAGTGGAACTAAGGCAAAGGAGCTTAGAGGAATAGATGTGGACATTAGAACTAGACAACAGCGTCATGAATTCTGGCTCTGACATTGGCCTTGGTTAAATCACATAAATAATTCTCACAGCCTCAGATTTTCCCATATGTAAAATGAGGATATAATTATTGGACAAGGTAAGGATTTGAATAATAAATGTTGTGTGTTTAATGTTTAATACACCATAGAGCTTTCTCCTCAAAGAGAAGCTAGATTCCTTAAAAATTACTTGTTATTAATATAACAGTTAATTCTGGCAAAGATTATTAAAGGAAAATGTTCTTCAGTATTTGGATAAAGAAGGGACCAACTGACATGATATGTTTATATATGATCTAATTGTGTTTATATATAGGGTAGGAGAAGAGGATCAGTTCAGTTCAGTTCAGTTCAGTCACTTAGTTGTGTCCTACTCTGTAACCCCATGGACTGCAGCACACCAGGCTTTCCTGTCCATCACAAATTCCTGGAGCTTGCTCAAACTCATGTCCAATTGATTCGGTGATGCCATCCAACCATCTCATCCTCTGTCATCCCCTTCTCCTCCTGCCTTCAATCTTTCCCAGCATCAGGGATTTTTCCAATGAGTCAGTTCTTCCCATCAGGTGGCCAAAGTATTGGAGCTTCAGTTTCAATATTCAGGAATGATTTCCTTTAAGACTGATTGGTTGGATCTCCTTGCAGTCCAAGGGACTCTCAAGAGTCTTTTCCAACAGCACAGTTCAAAAGCATCAATTCTTCGGCGCTCAGCTTTCTTTATGGTCCAACTCTCACATCCACATGTGGCTACTGGAAAAGCCATAGCTTTGACTAGACAGACCTTTGTCAGCAAAGTAATGTCTCTGCTTTTGAATATGCTGCCTAGGTTGGTCATAGCTTTTCTTCCAAGGAGCAAGCATCTTTTAATTTCATGGCTGCAGTCACCATATGCAGTGATTTTGGAGACCAAGAGGATATATGTACATATTTCTACACAGTTAGAGATACAGATAGCAAACTAACTTGATTTCTTTCTTTGATAGAGTAATTTAGACAGGTTGAATTGGATTACCAAATTGATCATAAAATGACATACAGCCTCTCCAGACTTCAGCAAGGCATTTGACAAGGGTTCTTTAAGTGCAAAAATACAGGTGGACAGTTTTTTTAATTATGGTAAAATACTCTGTGATATTGTGATTAATAATAAGAAATATATATTTGGTCTTCATCTCCATCTCTAGCACAGAGTTCCTAAAACCTTTTGTATTTCCTAAGTGATGAGAACCATACAGGTATCTTTTGTATGTTAATCAATAACCTCAGATGTGCAGCTGACACCACCCTTATGTCAGAAAGCGAAGAGGAACTAAAGAGCCTCTTGATGAAAGTGAGAGAGTGAAAAAGTTGGCTTAAAACTCAACATTCAGAAAACTAAGATCATGACATCCAGTCCCATCACTTCATGGCAAATAGAGAGGAAACAATGTGACAGTGTCAGACTTTATTTTGGGGGGGCTCCAAAATCACTGCAGATGGTGACTGCAGCCATGAAATTAAAAGACGCTTGCTCCTTGGAAGAAAAGCTATGACCAACCTAGACAGCATATTCAAAAGCAGAGACATTACTTTGCTGACAAAGGTCTGTCTAGTCAAAGCTATGGCTTTTCCATTAGCCACATATGGATGTGAGAGTTGGACCATAAAGAAAGCTGAGCGCCGAAGAATTGATGCTTTTGAACTGTGGTGTTGGAGAAGACTCTTGAGAGTCCCTTGGACTTCAAGGAGATCCAACAAGTCAGTCTTAAAGGAAATCAGTCCTGAATATTCATTGGAAGGACTGATGCTGAAGCTGAAGCTCCAGTACTCTGGCCAGGTGATATGAAGAACTGACTCATTAGAAAAGACCATGACGCTGGGAAAGATTGAAGGCAAGAGGAGAAGGGGATGACAGAAGATGAGATGGTTGGATGGCATCACTGACTCAATGGACATGAGTCTAGGCAAGCTCTGGGAGTTGGTGAGGACAGGGAAGCCTGACATGATGCAGTCCATGGGGTCACAAAGAATCGGACATGACTGAGTAACTGAACTGAAGTGATAAGAGCTAGAAAGGTGTCTTTTGTGTGTTAATGAGTGAATTTGGAACTCATCTAAGGATAGGGATGTGTTGTCAGGGTAACCAATTGGGATTAGAGGGTTGGAATTTTCAGTTCCACTTCTTGATTTCTGGGGAGGGGAGAGGGGCTGGAGGTTGAATAAGTCAGCAACAGCTAATGATTTAATGATTTAATCAGTCGTGCATACATAATGAAACTGTCATAAAAATCCAAAAGGATGGGGTTCAGGGAGCTTCCAGGTTGGTGAACCTGTGGAGGGCTGGGACAGAGCATGGATGCTTCATGCCCTCACCCCATACCTTGCCCTCTGCATCTCTTCCATCTGCTGTTCCTGAAGTCTATCCTTTCATAATGGGCTTTCCTGGTAACTCAGCTAGTAAAGAATCTGGCTGCAATGAAGGAGATCCCAGTTCAATTCCCGGGTCGGGAAGATCCCTGGGGGAAGGGATAGGGTATTCATGGGCTCCAGTATTCATGGACTTCCCTGGTGGCACAGATGGTAAAGAATCCACCTGCAATGCAGGAAACCTGGGTTTGATTCCTGGGTTGGGAAGATCCCCTGGAGGAGGGCATGGCAATCCACTCCAGTATTCTTGCCTGAAGAATCCCATGGACAGAGGAGCCTGGAGGGCTACAGTCCATGGGGTCACAAAGAATCAGACATGACTGAGTGACTAAGCATAAGTTGGTGAACCTGTCGAGGGCTGGGACAGAGCATGGACGCTCCATGGCCTTACCCTATACCTTGCCCTCTGCATATCTTCCATCTGCTGTTCCTGAGGTCTATTCTTTTATAATACACTGGAGATCTAGTAAGTAAAATGTTTCTGAGGTCATTAGCTGCTCTAGCAAATTAATCAGGAGAGTTGTAGGAACCTCTAATCTATAGCTGCTCTGTCAGAAGTGCAGGTGATAACTTGGCTTGTGACTGGTGTCTGAAGTGGGGCTGGGGGTGGGAGCTGGGGGACAGTCTTGCAGAACTTAAACCCTTAACCTGTGGAATCTCATGCTATCTCAGGATAGATAGCATCAAAATTGAGTTGAATTATAGGACAACTTGGAGGCTTCCCAGGTGGCTCAGCAGTAAAGAATCCTCCTGCAATGCAGGAGACCTAGACCAGGGTTCAGTCCCTGGGTCGGGAAGTAGGAAATGGCAACCCACTCTAATATTCTTGCCTGGAAAAAGAAATTATTCCCTGGAGGAGAAAATGGCAATCCACTCCAGTATTCTTGTCTGGAAAATTCCATGGACAGAGGAGCCTACCAGGCTGCAGTCTATGGGGTAGGAAAGAGTCAGACGTGACTGAAGCGACTGAGCATGGCACGGCAGAGCCTAGGACAATTTACTGGAACAATTCATCTGCTGTCATCCAAGAATTGTTTGGTTGATATGTGGATAAGTCTCCACTCCACATGTTGGAAATTGTGTCCAGGAATTCAAATTATATACACAACATTAAATTTACCATTTTAACCATTTTAAGTGTGTAATCCAGTGGCCTTAACTATATTCACAATGTTGTAAATTCATCACCTCTATCCATTTCCAGAACTTCTTTTAGCCTCCTAATTAAAAATTCTGTATCTGTTAAATAATCATTCACATTTTCCCCTCCTCTGAGCTCCTGTTAATTTTTCTTCTTTTTCTGTCTTTATGAATTTGACCACTCTAGATACTTCTTATAAGTGGAGTCATAATATTTGTCCTTGTGTGTCTGGCTTATTTCATTCAGCATAATGTTTTTAAGGTTCCATGTTGACAGTATCAGAATTTCATTTCAAGGCTAAATTATATTCCATTTCATGTATATGTCATGTTTTGCTTATCCATTTTTCTGTTCATGGACATTCTTATTGTTTCCAACTTTTGTTTATTGTGAACAATGCTGCTGTGAATAAGCTGTTTAAACAATTTGATGAATTAGCGACTGGTTGATACAATTGTACTCAAAGGGTGCTGCTAAGTGATGGCACCCTTGAAGGAAGTTTCTAGTGGTTTGCCACAGGGTTCTTTTCTGCAGCCTTCCTCTGTTCATCAGTCTTTTAAAAATATATATATAGAACATAAGACTAGCTCCTTGTGTTGCAGTAAATACAAACTTGGGGGAATGATAACGATATCATATAGAAAAATTAGAACTCAAAGAGATATTGGCAAGTTACAAACACTGAATAAATTAAGAAAGATGAAAGTTTACAGGGGCAAAATATAAGGTCATATATTTGAGTTCAAAAAATCAACTTCATGAGTACAGTTTAGGTATGCTGTCTCTTTGAAAGCATAAGCTTAATATGTGCCAATAATATAAATTGTTCCCTGCAAACATTCAACTGATGCTAGGCTACATTCAAGAAAATATAATATCTAAAAAGGAGATCATAGCCATACTTACTTTGTGCCACACCTAAGGTATTGGTGTTCAATAGTGAGCAACACTCTTAAGAATGCAGAATAGTTTGATGTGGGTTTTACTGTCCCAACTGCCCTACCCCACATTCCAGTTTTGTCACTTTTAATTCAATTTGTCACTTTTCATTTATTTTTAGTTTTGTGGCGTTGAGCAAGTTACTTAACTTCTGTGTTTCTTCAACTGTCGGATAAAGATAATAATAAGGATATTGTGAAAATTAAATGAAGTAACACATTGTAAGTACTCCATAAATATTAATTTTTCAAATGATGTGGTCAAAACAGAGTATTAATATAGTCAAAGAAAAGGGACCACTTATCTTTTAAACCCACAAATATTTAATAAGCTTCTCCACGGTTATAGGAGGAACACTTGAAGAAACTAGGGATGTTCAGCCTAGAGAAGACATAACATGTAGGGTATGAGACCTGTCTTTAAATCTTTGAAGGACTGTCACATGGAAGAGGCATTAGACCTTTTTTTGAATGGCCTCCTGGAGTAGAACTAAAACCAGTGGGTGGAAGCTACAGAGTTTGGATCAATGTAAGGAAGATGAAATTCTCTGCCTTCTGAGATAATGAGTTAACTGTCATTGAAAATATCCAAGCAGGAGCTAGACAAAGATTTGGCAAGGTACTCTAAAGGAGATTCTAGTATCACATGTGTGATTTGAGTACATGACCTTTAATGTTCATTAATCTTTCCAGACCTGAAGAGTCTATGATGATATGAAAACACTTTTGCTCTTTCTTAACTGTGGGATTGTATAAGGTCTGCACACCTTCTACCTGCTTCCAATTTTTTTTTTTTGTCAAATCACATTTGGACCTAAACAGAATGACTTGAAGTCAAATGCAGGCCGACCTGGGAAATCTTAGTGGTTTATTTTTCAGCTATCTAGTTTACAAGTGATTCTTTTGGAACCACATCACTCAGAGTCCCCAGCCACTACCCTAACTCCTGTTTGGAATTACACAGAAAAAATGGTAACCCAGACTCCTGGGATACAGAGGCTGAGGGAAGTCTGATGAATTTTTAAAGAAACTATTGAAATGTTCTTAAGTGCTTACTAGAATAAATGTCATTTGGTGGAAGTGTGGGGAAGATGTATATTTAAATTTTCAACCATAGCTTCAGGAATATCATCTGAGAACAACTGAGGTTTGGTAGAGTTTTCTGAAGAGTTGAGAGTGAAAAATAAAGCTTGTTATTTTTATAGACTTGAGTTTAGGAATTCATAAACTGTAACTGTTGTCATAAGAAAATTTGAATCAGGAAAGTTTGACTTAGCAAGTGGCTCAAACATGCTCTTTATTTGTCATCTAAATTAAAATGTGAAACAGGATGAACTAAAACAGAAAGTTACATAGAAAATGTATTATGCATTATTTTTCATTACCTTCTAAATAGATAAGGATGAGCGAGAGAAAAAAGGCACTAGGTAAATCTACTAAATAAATGAATAAATTGTAAGAAGACTTTGTCATTTAGAGGAGACAACTAGCATTTATCCATAAAATACATAAATGACCAGGCAATTTACATGAATCTGTGACAAGATTCATCTGACATACATTAAAAAGAGAGGTTGTTGAGTACATTTAAAAATTTCACAACCAGTTTTGTTGGCACTTTGAGATAGTGTCTTAAAAAATACAGAGAAAAAAATTTGAAATGTAAGCCAACAATACAGACTTTATTTCCATCTCTGGATTAGATACTAATGGATAGTATCAATAATTCTGGAGCCTGTAGAAGCATATACTGGTTTGGCTACACTCATCTTTATTTGTGAGTTAATTGCTTTTCAAGTGACAACAAAAATCTTAGTAGATTTTGTTTGTGGGACTTTTTTTCTCACAGTAATTATTTTCTTACCAAAAGATAATTCATTTTCAAGAGGCTGCTCAGGGAAAATGTTAAAAATAGAACACATACCATAGTAGGTGTCAAAAGCACTCTACAGTTCATGAACTACATTGATATCTCATAAATCTATTTTCAAATAGCTACAGAGAATAACTATTGGAATTCAGTAAGTAATAAAATCATAGCTTATAAAACCAAGTCAAGGTACACTAGAACTGTGCCACAAAATATCTAATACCATCTGATATACTTGCGTAGCACCTCACTGTATACAAAAGCATGTTCACACCCCTTCTCATTTGAATGAATTCATAACAGTTCTATGAATAGACAATACTATCCAGATCTTACAGATGAGGACACTGATATTTAAAGACTGTAATTGATTTGCCCAAGGTCTTACAATGAGAAAAGGCAGTTCTAGGACTCAAGATGGCTGGCTCTGTGCTCCAGAGCAGTCATCCTTTATCTCCTGAAGGATATACTCAGAAGTGACAACTTGTTGCTCCATTAGTAACTAAACCACTCTGATTAAAAGCCCAAAATACAAAGCATTTCTTATGTTGTTTCTCTCCTTTGGGAAGAATTACAGTAAATGTTACAAGTTTTAAATATTCTGACAATGTCGAGACTTCCAAGAAAGTATATGAATATGTAACATCAGAATAGATACGTTATGTGATTGTTTCATCTGGGTACCTGAATTAGACCCAAAGCTCTGTTTATTTTTCTTGCTTGTAAAGAAGCAATATACCAGAACTGTATTGCTTGGGTCACTCAGATATTGGGTATCTACAGTGTACTGGTTACTCTATGTACACAACCCCATGAGTAACATAACTATTACTCTCATTTTAGAGATCAAGTATCCAAGTTTCACAGAGATTAAATAATTTGATTGAGACCACATAGTTAATAACTGAAAAAGCTGGGATATAAACACAGATGCTCTGACTTCAAAACTCATTTTATTAATCAAAACTACACTACTTCTAACATAAAAGAAGTATGAAACCATATATGACTTCAAAAAAAAAAAGGATATTTTAAAGGTTAAAAAAGGAATAAAAGCAGGAACACAAATTCTGAGTTACTTTGAAAACTTTTTAAGATCATTTCTTTTAATTTTTATTGGAGTATATAGTTGATTTACAATGCTATGTTAGTTTTAGGTGTACTGCAAAGTGAATCAGTTATACATAAACATATACACACTCTTTTTAAGATTCTTTTCCCATTTGGGCCTTTTAGTTCCCTGTGCTATGCAGTAAGTCCTTATTCAGTTATCTGTTTCAAATATAGTAATGCATATATGTCAGTCCCAATCTGGGATCATTTCATTAAAAAAAATTTTTTTGACACACCCCGTGGCATATGGGGTCTTACTTCCCTGACCAGGGATCAAACTCTCACTTCCTGCATTGTAAAAGGGGGTCTTAAGCACTGGACCACTGGGGAAGTCCCTAGGATCATTTCTTAATAAGCAGTTATATAGGTATCTCTCATATTCTCTGTATAAATAATAATCTCTAGTAGAATAAAATCAATCTGTATGTGCAATATATACATATACAGATATATTTAATACTTTCTAGTCTATGTTCCAAATTTTTTCTTGGTTTTGAAGAAATTATGAGTACACACTGATACTTCTAACTCCATTCCAACTCTACAAGTTATCTCCTGCTGGTGACCATTTTAAAATTTTTATCTCCCTTCTTCCAGCAAGAAGTCTGATTTCCAACAATATTAACATATTTTCTCCAATACACATAAATAGTTTCAGAATTACTGTATTCATACTACTATATAAAACAAATCTACTTAAATGGATTGAAGATCTGTAGTTATTTTCCATGTGGTGATGTTATTCATTTGAAATACAGTTGGGTTCATTTGTTTCTGTTTGCATTCAGTTTTAAGTTTCTTCTCCCCTCCTGTTGATTCAATTTTATTTTTGAAAATGTAGAACATTTGGCACAATTTCAAAAGCTAAAACTGCAAAAATGTATCCTTAGAGAAGTGTGACTCCCTCTCCATCCTTTCCAACATGCCCCTGCCCTCTCCTCCCTGAAAAAGAATCTTAGCCATAACAATAATTTGTCACTCTCCAAACCTCAGTCCTACCCGATAAAATCTTCTTCCTTGGTATTTCATTTGGAAGGAAGCTATTAGAAAAAAAAAATGTCTAAAAACTCTTCTCAGGGGGACCAAAAATGAAAAAAAAAGTTAAAAAACACTGATCTATTCTTCATCTTTATAATTTTGTCATTTTTATCATGTTAAATAAATTGAATCATACAGTATGTTACCTTCTGAGATTGGATTTTTATCACTCAACATAATGTCTTTCAGACCCATTCAAGTCATTGTGTATATGAGAGGTTCTTTCCTTTATATTGCTATGTAGTGTTTCATGACATGACTATATCAGTTTGCTTATTCATTCATCCACTGAAGGTCTCTTGGGTAGTTTCTAGTTTTTAGAGATAGTGATTGAAGCCTCTATAAACATTTGCATATGGGTTTTTGTGTGAACATAAAGTTTTATTTCTCTGGAATAAATAGCAGGCATACAGTTGCTGGGATGCATGGCAAGAAACTGACAAACTATTTCTAGAATGTCTGTACCATTTTAGATTCCCACCAGCAATGTATGAGAGATCCAGTTTCTCTACATCTTCACCAGCATTTGCTGGCATCAGTATTTTTAATTTTAGCTACTTTGGTGAAAGTGAAAGTGTTAGTCACTCGGTCGTGTCTGACTCTTTACGACCCCATGGACTGAAGACCACCAGGCTCCTCTGTCCATGGAATTCTCCAGGCAAGAATACTGGAGGGGGCTGCTATTCCTTTCTCCAGGGGATTTTCCCAACCCAGGGATCAAACCTTGGTCTCCTGCATTTTCTGGCAGGTTCTTAACCATCTGAGCCACTGGGGAAGCCCAGGTGTATATTAATATCTCATTGTGGTTTCAATTTACATTTCTCTAGTGGCTAATGATGTTGAACATCTTTTCATGTGCTTATTTGTAGTCGTTCAGCACTTAGATCTTGTACATGTTTTGCTAACATTTTACCTAATTATTTTATTTAGCCTCTTGATGAAAGTGAAACAGGAGAGTGAAAAAGTTGGCTTAAAGCTCAACATTCAGAAAACGAAGATCATGGCATCTGGTCCCATCACTTCATGGCAAATAGATGGGGAAACAGTGGAAATAGTAGCTGACTTTATTTTGGGGGGCTCCAAAATCACTGCAGATGGTGATTGCAGCCATGAAATTAAAAAGACACTTACTCCTTGGAAGGAAAGTTATGACCAACCTAGATAGCATATTCAAAAGCAGAGACATTACTTTGTCAACAAAGGTCCAACTAGTCAAGGCTATGGTTTTTCCAGTGGTCATGTATGAATGTGAGAGTTGGACTATAAAGAAAGCTGAGCACCAAAGAATTGATGCTTTTGAACTGTGGTGTTGGAGAAGACTCTTGAGAGTCCCTTGGACTGCAAGGAGATCCAACCAATCCATCCTAAAGATCAGTCCTGGGTGTTCATTGGAAGGACTGATGTTGAAGCTGAAACTCCAATACTTTGGCCACCTGATGCGAAGAGCTGACTCATTTGAAAAGACCCTGATGCTGGGAAAGATTAAGGGCAAGAAGAGAAGGGGATGACAGAGGATGAGATGGTTGGATGGCATCACCAACTCGATGGACATGGGTTTGGGTGGACTCCGGGAGATGGTGATGAACAGGGAGGCCTTGTGTGCTGCGTTTCATGAGGTCGCAAAGAGTCGGACACTACTGAGTGACTGAACTGAAATGAACTGATTTCATGATTGAAAATAGTATTGTTTTTAATTCTGGTTTCCACCTGTTCAATGCCAGCATATAAAAATACAGTTGATATCTGTGTGTTATCCTGGACCCAGTGACCTTTGGCCTTGCTGAATTTACTTATTTTAGTGCTTTCTGGTAGATTCTTGGGATTTTCTACTTAGACAAAATGACATCTGCAAATAAGGACAGTTTTATTTCCTCCTTTCTAATTTGCATATCTTTTCTTGCCTTCTTGTACTGTTTAGGAGTTTCAGTACCATGATGAATAAGAGTAGAGAGAGTAGAAGGCATCTTTGCCTTTTGCTTGTTTTCTGGGGAAAGCATTCAATATTGCACCATTAATTATAATGTTAACTATAGGGTTTTTTAGTAGGATGATCTTTATTAAGTTGAGCAAGTTCCCCTCTATCCTTAGTTGGGAAAGAGTTTTTATCATCAATTTTATGGATTGAATGTTTACTTCCCCCCAAAGTTCATGACAGCACTGGCCTTAATTTCCAAACCATCCACCTTCGCCAGGCACAATGATAACCACTTGCATGAGTTGTCTTACAACAGTAGGTCCCAATAAGGAACATGGTGCTGCCACCAAAAGCTAATTATGAGAATTTGGGAGGGGCCAAAAAGAGGGAGGAGACTCCGGCCCATAACATGTCTTATAAAACTAACCCGAAGTATTTGGGAGGGGTCAAAAGGAGGTAGGAGATGCCAGCCCATAATATTGTCCTGCTAACCTCCCAGAATCCTTTTCACTGGAATCCGTCTTGGCTGCGAGACGTACGCACCACCAGGAAGAACCCTGAGTCAGACCAAATATGGGCACAAGCATGATGACTGACCAGAGACAACCGGGAAACTAACCCCATTACAGTAAAACCTGAGACTGTGAGGCACGTGGCAGAGCAGTTCTCCTGGGTTCCCTTACCCTGCTGCTCCCCACCCAGGCACCCTTCTCAAATAAAGCCTCTTGCTTTGTCAGCACATGTGTCTCCTCAGACAATTCATTTCTGAATGTTAGACAACAGCCCACTCTCGGGCCATGGAAGGGGTGCCCCTTCCTGCAACACTTTCTTTTGGTTAATGTTTAAAAGGATATATCTATTTTCATTATTTTGCTTTCAACTTCCTTATATCGTTATAGTTGAAGTGAGTTTGTGTAGACAACATCTAATTGAACCATACTCATTTATCCACTCTTCCACTCACTGTTTTTCAATAAATGTGCTTACATTTACTTTTAATGAAATATTGCTATATTAAGGCTTATGGTTTCCATTTTGTTATTTATTTCTCTTTGTTCATTTTCTCTTTTTTATTGAAGTAGAATTCATATAACTTAAAGTTAACAATTTTAAATTATACAATTTAGTGGCACATTCATAATATTAGATACCTCTATCTAGTTTCAAAACAGTTTCATTACTACAAAAAGAAATCCTGCACCCTTTAAGCAGTTATTCCTCATTCCCTACTCCCCTCAGACCTTGACAACCACTATTTTACTTCCTGTTTCTGTGGATTTGCCTGTTCTGGGTACTTCATATGAATGTGGCCTTTTATGTCTGACTTTTTTTACTTTGCATGTTTTTAAGTTTCACCCAGAATGCATTATGTATCACTACTTCATTCCTTTTCATAACTCAATAATGTTCCATTGTATGGATGTATCACATTTTACTCATTCATGCATGATTTTATGCATTTGAGTTATTTCAGACTATCAGCAATTGGAAATAGTGCTGTTTTGAACATTTTGTGTACAAGTCTTGAATACTTACACAAGTAAAAATAGCCATCTGATTTTTAGTCAGTAGATAAGAAGAAAAGATAACATCTGTACTTGAAGTGTGTGTTAGTGGGGAGGGGTCAGTCTTGTGGGACTGAGACCTTAATTTGTAGATTCTGACAACTATTTCCAGGTAGATAGTGTCAGAATTGAGCTCAATCATTGGACACTCATAGAATTGTTTGGTGGTGTGTGAAGCCAACCACCCTCAACACATATACACATTGCAATTGGTGACTAGAACGTTTTCATACTTATTTTCAACTCTTTTGCATATCTCCCTAGGAGTGGAATTGCTGAGTCATTTAGTGATTTTATATATTGTTTTTAGAAACTTTCAGACTGTTTCTAATGTGGTTGCCCCATTTACAAATCCACCAGAAGTGTATAAAAGTTGTAGTTTCTCCACATCCTCACCTACACTTTTTTAAATGTTTTTTTTTTTAATAATCATCTTAGTGGGTTTGAAATGTATATGAGCTGTATCTCATTGTGAATTTGAATTACATGTCTCTGATGCCTAATTTTGCTGAGCATCTTTTCTTATGCTTCTTGTCCATTAGTACATCATAGGAGAAATGTCTATTCAGATCCTTTTTCCATTTCTAAATTGGATCATTTGTCTTTCTATTGCTGAGTTTAAAGTTTCTTTCTATACTGTGGTTATAAGACCCATATTGGGCTTGCAAGGTGGCTCAGTGGTAAAGAACCTGCCTGTCAATGCAGGAGACACAGGTTCGATCCCTGGGTCGGGAAGATCCTCTGGAGGAGGAAACAGCAGCCCACTCCAGTATTCTTGCCTGGGAAATCCTATAGACAGAGAAGCCTGGTGGGCTACAGTCCATGGGATCACAAAGAGTAGAAAATGAGTTAGAGACTAAACAACAACAACAGAAAAGATAAAGATTAATAAATTGATCTTCCTTAAAAGGAAGAATTTCTGTACACCAAAAGACACCATTTAAAAAGTGGAAAGGCAACAGATAGAGAGATAAGATTTGAAATCCATTTATACAATGAAAGACTCCTGTGCAGCATGTGTGCTAAGTTGCTTCAGCCATGTCTAACTCTTTGCGACCCTATGGACTATAGCCCGCCAGGCTCCTCTGTCCATGGGGTTCTCCAGGCAAGATTACTGGAATGGGTTGCCAAGGTCATCTCCATGGGATCTTACCAACCCAGGGATTGAACCTGCATCTCTTATGTCACCTGCATTGGAAGGTGAGTTCTATGACTATATAAAGAATTGTTACATATCAAGAAAAAGAAAGTTCATTTTTTAATGAATAAAAAGACTTAACTGATATTTCAAAAATAGTATCTATAGATGGCCAATTACCACATACAAAAGTACTTAACATATTATCAAATTAAATCCATAATGTGATAACAAATCTATCTGAAAAATCTAAAATTTAAAAGCCTGATGATGGAAGGTTTGGCAAGTTTGTGGAGTAATTCTTATACTCTATTCATTGTAGTAAAAATTGGTACAACCATTTGGGAAAACCGTTTGACAGTATCTGCTGAGCTGAAGACGTTTTTCCTATGACCTAGTAATCAGGGTGCCAAATATATACCCGATACAAAAATTAATACAACATTGTAAATCAGCTTTATTTCAATAAAATAAATTTTAATAATAAGTAAATCAATACATACCCAAGGGAATTAAGAAAATATGTCCACCAAAAGACATCTGTAAGAATGTTCACAGCAGTATTATTCAGAATTGCCCCAAACTTGAAACCACCCAAATATCTATCATCTGTAGAATGCATAAATATATTTAATATTTATACAAAAGAATTTTATATAAACATATGTATAAATTACAAATATATAAATTTATATATAGAGATATATGTGTATATATACACCTTTATGTGTTTTTTAAAGTTAGGCTCAAATAATAATGTGAATTGGCTTCATAGATACAAGGTTGAAACAAAGAAGGCTAACACAAAAGAGTATATTCTATTACTCTATTTACATAAAGTTCAAAAACAGTCAAAAGTAATCAATAATAATAGAACTGAAAGTCATAATTATTGATAACCAGTTAGTGACTTGGAAAGGGGCATGAGGCAGGCTTCTGTGATCTCAGACATATTCTTTTTTTTAATTAAAAATTTTTTTTGGTGCACAGTGGACCTGCCTCTTGAGAAACCGATATGCAGACCAGGAAGCAACAGTTAGAACTGGACATGGAACAACAGACTGGTTCCAAATAGGAAAAGGAGTACGTCGAGGCTGTATATTGTCATCTTGCTTATTTAATTTATATGCAGAGTACATCATGAGAAACGCTGGACTGGAAGAAACACAAGCTGGAATCAAGATTGCCAGGAGAAATATCAATAACCTCAGATATGCAGATGACACCACCCTTATGGCAGAAAGTGAAGAGGAACTAAAAAGCCTCTTGATGAAAGTGAAAGAGGAGAGTGAAAAAGTTGGCTTAAAGATCAACATTCAGAAAACGAAGACCATGGCATCTGGTCCCATCACTTCATGGCAAATAGATGGGGAAACAGTGTCAGACTTTATTTTGTGGGGCTCCAAAATCACTGCAGATGGTGACTGCAGCCATGAAATTAAAAGACGCTTACTCCTTGGAAGAAAAGTTATGACCAACCTAGATAGCATATTCAAAAGCAGAGACATTGCTTTGCCAACAAAGGTCCATCTAGTCAAGGCTATGGTTTTTCCAGTAGTCATGTATGGATGTGAGAGTTGGACTGTGAAGAAGGCTGAGTGCTGAAGAATTGATGCTTTTGAACTGTGGTGTTGGAGAAGACTCTTGAGAGTCCCTTGGACTACAAAGAGATCCAACCAGTCCATTCTAAAGGAGGTAAGCCATGGGTGTTCTTTGGAAGGAATGATGCTAAAGCTGAAACTCCAGTACTTTTGCCACCTCATGGGAAGAGTTGACTCATTGGAAAAGACTCTGATGTTGGGAGGGATTGGGGGCAGGAAGAGAAGGGGACGACAGAGGATGAGATGGCTGGATGGCATCACTGACTCGATGGATGTGAGTCTGAGTGAACTCCAGGAGTTGGTGATGGACAGGGAGGCCTAGTGTGCTGCTATTCATGGGGTCGCGAAGAGTTGGACATGACTGAGTGACTGAACTGAACTGAACTGTACCATGTGAGATCCCAGTTCCCCAAAACTCATCCCTCGCATTGGAAGCACTGAGTCTTAGCCACTGGACCAGCAGGGAAGTTACTGTTCTTCATTTTCATCTGGGTGGTGAGGACATGACTGTGCTCACTTTGTGACAATTCACTGGGCTATGCATTTAAGATCTGTGTACTTTATGTAGTATGTAGATTTTACTTCAAAAGAAAATTAACCTGAAAATTTGCCTTTGAAAATTCTCATAAAGGTAAATGGAATCCAAGAGAGAGTAGGGAGAGAAAGAAAACCACGTTTTGGTATTTTCTGTGATTTGAATTTGTATAAAAATACCTTTTCCCAGAAATATAATACAGATCTAGTGAGTGGGACATATTTCCAGACTTTATAGTTGATCATAAGAAGGATAATAAAAGTAAGTAAAACGTATATTCTAAGGGTCAAATTACATCCCTTTCCCCTCACTCAGTTCCCCTCACCTCTTCCTTATTTTGGCACCAAAAATGAGGCAGTATGCTGTGGTTAAACGAACATAGGCTCCTTGAGTCAGGTAGCCCTAGGTTTGAATCCCTGCTCAGCCACAAGCCAGCAAGCTGTGTAAGCTGACCCAAGCATGTATTCTCTTTGAGCTTCGTGTCCTTCAACATTAAAATCAGGCTGATGAGACCTCCCTCATAGGGCTTTATGTCAAATACTTAGCCCCTAGTGCCCATTCAATAAATGCTAGCCATAGTTCTTCTTCTTTTTTTGGGCCATTGTTCTTTTAATAACAAAAAGAAATACAATAATAACGACTGTAAAGTGTAGAGGCTTCTTCAGTTGGAAGTATGGAAATAGCTGTCTTGCAAAGACAGGCGGAGGAAAGGTGCTAGGATTGTGTCTGGTGCTGCTGCTTAGTCACTTCAGTTGTGTCTGACTCTGTGCAACCCTATGGATTGTAGCCTGCCCAGCTCCTCTGTTCATGGAATTCTCCAGGCAAGAATACTGGAGTGGTTTGCCATGCCCTCCTTCAGTGGATCTTACCAACTCAGGGATTGCACCCAGGTCTCCTGCATTGCAGGCAGATTCTTTACTTCTGAGCCAGGGAAGCCCCAGGATTGTGTCTACTGCTGCTGCTAAGTCACTTCAGTCATGTCCGACTCTGTGTGGCTCCATAGACAGCAGCCCACCAGGCTCCCCCATCCCTGGGATTCTCCAGGCAAGAACACTGGAGTGGGTTGCCATTTCCTTCTCCAATGCATGAAAGTGAAAAGTGAAAATGAAGTCACTCAGTCCAGTCCGACTCTTTGCGACCCCATGGACTGCACCCTACCAGGCTCCTCTGTCCATGGGATTTTCCAGGCAAGAGTACTGGAGTGGAGTGCCATTGTCTTCTACAAGGATTGTGTCTACACTATCCCCTAATCCCTAACTTTTAAAATTTTTAAAACTTGGTCAATTTGGGGCAGTCCTAAGATGGCGGAAGAATAGGACGGGGAGACCACTTTCTCCCCTACAAATTCATCAAAAGAACATTTGAAAACTGAGAAATTCCACAAAACAACTTCTGAATGCCGGCAGAGGACATCAGGCACCCAGAAAAGCAGCCCATTGTCTTCGAAAGGAGATGTTTTGTCAACGGTGGTGTATAGATGGAGAAGTCTTGACACTACTGTAAGAATAAGACTGAAAACCAGAAGCAGGAAGCTTAAGTCCAAATCCTGAGAACACCAGAGAACTCCTGACTCCAGGGAACATTAATCAACAGGAACTCATCAAACACCTCCATACCTACACTGAAACCAAGCACCACTCAAGGGCCAACAAGTTCCAGAGCAAGAAATACCATGCAAATCCTCCAGCAACACAGGAACATAGCCCTGAGCTTCAATATACAGGCTGCCCAAAGTCACTCCAAACCCACTGACATCTCATAACTCATTACTGGACACTTTATTGCACTCCGGAGAGAAGAAATTCAGCTCCATCCACCAGAACACCAACCCAAGCTTCCCTAACCAAGAAACCTTGATAAGCCACCCATACAACCCCACCCATAGTGAGGAAACTCCACAATAAAGAGAACACCACAAACTGCCAGAATACAGAAAGGCCACCCCAAACACAGCAATATAAACAATATGAAGAGACAGAGGAATACCGAGCAGGTAAAGGAACAGGATAAATGCCCACCAAACCAAACAAAAGAGGAAGAGATAGGGAATCTACCTGATAAAGAATTCCAAATAATGATAGTGAAAATGATCCAAAATCTTGAAAACAAAATGGAATCACAGATAAATAGCCTGGAGACAAGGATTGAGAAGATGCAAGAAAGGTTTAACAAGGACCTAGAAGAAATAAAAAAGAGTCAATATATAATGAATAATGCAATAAATGATATAAAAAACACTGGAGGGAACAAAGAGTAGAAAAATGGAGGCAGAAGATAGGATTAGTGAGGTAGAAGATAGAATGGTTGAAATAAATGAATCAGAGAGGAAAAAAGAAAAACTAATTAAAAGAAACGAGGACAATCTCAGAGACCTCTGGGACAATGTTAAACGCCCCAATATTCGAAAGATAGGAGTCCCAGAAGAGGACAAAAAGAAAGACCATGAGAAAATACTTGAGGAGATAATAGTTGAAAACTTTCCTCAAATGGGGAAGGAAATAATCACCCAAGTCCAAGAAACTCAGAGAGTCCCAAAGGGGATAAACCCAAGGTGAAACACCCCAAGACACATATTAATCAAATTAACAAAGATCAAGCACAAAAAACAAATATTAAAAGCAGCAAGGGAAAAACAACAAATAACACACAAGGGGATTCCCATAAGGATAACAGCTGATCTTTCAATAGAAACTCTTCAGGCCAGGAGGGAATGGCAAGACATACTTAAAGTAATGAAAGAAAATAACCTACAGCCCAGATTACTGTACCCAGCAAGGATCTCATTCAAATATGAAGGAGAAATCAAAAGCTTTACAGACAAGCAAAAGCTGAGAGAATTCAGCACCACCAAACCAGCTGTCCAACAAATGCTAAAGGATCTTCTCTAGACAGGAAACACAAAAGAGGTGTATAAACTCGAACCCAAAACAAAGTAAGTGGCAACGGGATCATACTTATCAATAATTACCTTAAAAGTAAATGGGTTGAATGCCCCAACCAAAAGACAAAGACTGGCTGAATGGATACAAAAACAAAACCCTTATATATGTTGTCTACAAAAGACCCACCTCAAAACAAAGGACACATACAGACTGAAAGTGAAGGGCTGGAAAAAGATATTCCACACAAATAGAGACCAAAAGAAAGCAGGAGTAGCAATACTCACATCACATAAAATAGACTTTAAAACAAAGGCTGTGAAAAGAGACAAAGAAGGACACTACATAATGATTAAAGGATCAATCCAAGAAGAAGATATAACAATTAAAATATATATGCACCCAACATAGGAGCACCACAATATGTAAGACAAATGCTAACAAGTATGAAAGGGGAAATTAACAATAACACAATAATAGTGGGAGACTTTAATACCTCACTCACACCCATGGATAGATCAACTAAACAGAAAATTAACAAGAAAACACAAACTTTAAATGATACAATAGACCAGTTAGACCTAATTGATATTTATAGGACATTTCACCCCAAACCAATGAATTTCACCTTTTTCTCAAGTGCACACGGAACCTTCTCCAGGATAGATCACATCCTGGACCATAAATCTAGCCTTGGTAAATTCAAAAAAATTGAAATAATTCCAAGCATCTTTTCTGACCACAATGCAGTAGGATTAGATCTCAATTACAGGAGAAAAACTATTAAAAATTCCAACATATGGAGGCTGAACAACATGCTGCTGAATAACCAACAAATCACAGAAGAAATCAAAATATGCATAGAAATGAATGAAAATGAAAACACAACAACCCCAAACCTGTGGGACACTGTAAAAGCAGTGCTAAGGGGAGGGTTCATAGGAATACAGGCATACCTCAAGAAACGAGAAAAAAGTCAAATAAATAACCCACCCTGCTTATTTAACTTATATGCAGAGTACATCATGAGAAACGCTGGACTGGAAGAAACACAAGCTGGAATCAAGATTGCCGGGAGAAATATCAATAACCTCAGATATGCAGATGACACCACCCTTACGGCAGAAAGTGAAGAGGAACTAAAAAGCCTCTTGATGAAAGTGAAAGAGGAGAGTGAAAAAGTTGGCTTAAAGCTCAACATTCAGAAAACAAAGATCATGGCATCTGGTCCCATCACTTCATGGCAAATAGATGGGGAAACAGTGGAAACAGTGTCAGACTTTCTTTTTTTGGGCTCCAAAATCACTGCAGATGGTGACTGCAGCCATGAAATTAAAAGACGCTTACTCCTTGGAAGGAAAGTTATGACCAACCTAGATAGCATATTCAAAAGCAGAGACATTACTTTGCCGACTAAGGTCTGTCTAGTCAAGGCTATGGTTTTTCCAGTGGTCATGTATGGATGTGAGAGTTGGACTGTGAAGAAGGCAGAGCACCGAAGGATTGATGCTTTTGAACTGTGGTGTTGGAGAAGACTCTTGAGAGTCCCTTGGACTGCATGGAGATCCAACCAGTCAATTCTGAAGGAGATCAGCCCTGGGATTTCTTTGGAAGGAATGATGCTAAAGCTGAAACTCCAGTACTTTGGCCACCTCATGGGAAGAGTTGACTCATTGGAAAAGACTTGGATGCTGGGAGTGATTGGGGGCAGGAGGAGAAGGGGACGACAGAGGATGAGATGGCTGGATGGCATCACTGACTCGATGGACGTGAGTCTGAGTGAACTCCGGGAGTTGGTGATGGACAGGGAGGCCTAGTGTGCTGCAATTCATGGGGTCACAAAGAGTCAGACACGACTGAGCGACTGAACTGAACTGAACTGAACACCTAAAGCAACTAGAAAAGGAAGAAATGAAGAACCCCAGGGTTAACAGAAGGAAAGAAATCTTAAAAATTAGGGCAGAAAGAAATGCAAAAGAAACAAAAGAGACCATAGCAAAAATCAACAAAGCCAAAAGCTGGTTCTTTGAGAGGATGAATAAAATTGACAAACCATTAGCCAGACTCAGCAAGAAACAAAGGGAGAAAAATCAAATCAATAAAATTAGAAATGAAAATGGAGAGATCACAACAGACAACATAGAAATACAAAGGATCATAAGAGACTACTATCAGCAATTATATGCCAATAAAATGGACAAGTTGGAAGAAATGGACAAATTCTTAGAAAAGTACAACTTTCCAAAACTGAACCAGGAAGAAACAGAAAATCTTAACAGACCCATCACAAGCATGGAAATTGAAACTTTAATCAGAAATCTTCCAGCAAACAAAAGCCCATGTCCAGATGGCTTCACAGCTGAATTCTACCAAAAATTTCGAGAAGAGCTAACACCTATCCTACTCAAACTCTTCCAGAAAATTGCAGAGGAAGGTAAACTTCCAAACTCATTCTATGAGGCCACCATCACCCTAATACCAAAACCTGACAAAGATGCCACAAAAAAAAAAAAGAAAGAAAACTACAGGCCAATATCACTGATGAACATAGATGCAAAACCCTTAACAAAATTCTAGCAATCAGAATCCAACAACACATTAAAAAGATCGTACACCATGACCAAGTGGGCTTTATCCAAGGGATGCAAGGATTCTTCAATATCTGCAAATCAATCAATTAATACACCACATTAACAAATTGAAAAATAAATGCCATATGATTATCTCAATAGATGCAGAGAAAGCCTTTGACAAAATTCAACATCCACTTATGATAAAAAAAAAAAACCCCTCCAGAAAGCAGGAATAGAAGGAACATATCTCAACACAATAAAAGCTATATATGACAAACCCACAGCAAACATTATTCTCAATGGTGAAACATTGAAAGCATTTCCCCTAAAGTCAGGAACAAGACAAAGGTGCCCACTTTCACCACTACTATTCAACATAGTTTTGGAATTTTTGGCCACAGCAATCAGAGCAGAGAAAGAAATAAAAGGAATCCAAATTGGAAAAGAAGAACTAAAACTCTCACTCTTTGCAGATGACATGATCCTCTACACAGAAAACCCTAAAGACTCCACCAGAAAATTACTAGACTGAATAAATGAATATAGCAAAGTTTCAGGATATAAAATTAACACACAGAAATCCCTTGCAAAAAGAAAAAAGAAAAAAAGAAATCCCTTACATTCCTATACACTAATAATGAGAAAATAGAAAGAGAAATTAAGGAAACAATTCCATTCACCATTGCAATGAAAAGAGTAAAATACTTAGGAATATATCTACCTAAAGAATTAAAGACCTATATATAGAAAACTATAAAACACTGGTGAAAGAAATCAAAGAGGACACTAACAGATGGAGAAATATACAGTGTTTGGATTGGAAGAATCAATATAGTGAAAATGAGTGTACCACCCAAAGCAATCTATAGATTCAATACAATCCCTATTGAGCTACCAACGGTATTTTTCACAGAGCTAGAACAAATAATTTCACAATTTGTATGGAAATACAAAAAAACTTGAATAGCCAAAGCAACCTTGAGAAAGAAGAATGGAACTGGAGGAATCAACCTGCCTGACTTCAGGCTCTATTACAAAGCCACAGTCAGCAAGACAGTATGGTACTGGCACAAAGACAGAAATATGGATCAATGGAACAAAATAGAAAACCCAGAGGTAAATCCACGCACCTATGGACACCTTATCTTTGACAAAGGAGGCAAGAATATACAATGGAGAAAAGACAATCTCTTTAACAAGTGGTGCTGGGAAAACTGGTCAACCACTTGTAAAAGAATGAAACTAGAACACTTTCTAACACCATACACAAAAAGAAACTCAAAATGGATTAAAGATCTAAACGTAAGACCAGAAACTATAAAACTCCTAGAGGAAAACATAGGCAAAACACTCTCTCACATAAATCACAGCAGGATCCTCTATGAGCCACCTCCCAGAATATTGGAAATAAAAGCAAAAATAAACAAATGGGACCTAATTAAAATTAAAAGCTTCTGCACAGCAAAGGAAACTATAAGCAAGGTGAAAAGACAGCCTTCAGAATGGGAGAAAATAATAGCAAATGAAGCAACTGACAAAGAATTAATCTCAAAAATATACAAGCAGCTCCTGCAGCTCAATTCCAGAAACATAAACGACCCAATCAAAAAATGGGCCAAAGAACTAAACAGACATTTCTCCCAAGAAGACATACAGATGGCTAAAAAACACATGAAAAGATGTTCACAATATCACTCATTATCAGAGAAATGCAAATCAAAACCACAATGAGGTACCATTTCACGCCAGTCAGAATGGCTGCTATCCAAAAGTCTACAAACAATAAATGCTGGAGAGGGTGTGGAGAAAAAGGAACCCTCTTACACTGTTGGTGGGAATGCAAACTAGTACAGCCACTATGGAGAACAGTGTGGAGATTCCTTAAAAAGCTGGAAATAGAACTGCCATGCAACCCAGCAATCCCACTGCTGGGCATACACACCGAGGAAACCAGAATTGAAAGAGACACGTGTACCCCAATGTTCATCACAGCACTGTTTATAATAGCCAGAACATGGAAGCAACCTAGATGTCCATCAGCAGATGAATAGATAAGAAAACAGTGGTACATATACACAATGGAATATTACTCAGCCATTAAAAAGAATACATTTGAATCAGTTCTAATGAGGTGGATGAAACTGGAGCCTATTATACAGAGTGAAGTAAGCCAGAAAGAAAAACACCAATACAGTATACTAACACATATATATGGATTTTAGAAAGAAGGTAACGATAACCCTGTATGTGA
The DNA here is from genome assembly GCF_032405125.1 of Capricornis sumatraensis. Taxonomy (NCBI): domain Eukaryota; kingdom Metazoa; phylum Chordata; class Mammalia; order Artiodactyla; family Bovidae; genus Capricornis; species Capricornis sumatraensis. The sequence continues at coordinate 41,901,615 of NC_091092.1, read as the reverse complement.
GACAGCAAAAGAGACACAAATGTATAGAACAGTCTTTTGGACTCTGTGGGAGAGGGAGAGGGTGGGATGATTTGGGAGAATGGCATTGAAACATGTATAATATCATATGTGAAATGAATCACCAGTCTAGGTTCGATGCCTGATACAGGATGCTTGGGGCTGGTGCACTGGGATGACCCAGAGGGATGGTATGGGGAGGGAGGTGGGAGGGAGGTTCAGGATGGGGAACACGTGTATACCCGTGGCAGATTCATGTTGATGCATGCCAAAACCAATACAATATAGTAAAGTAATTAGTCTTCAATTAAAATAAATAAATTTAATGGGTTGAATGCCCCAACCAAAAGGCAAAGACTGGCCGAATGGATACAAAAACAAGACCCCTCTATATGCTGCTTACAAGAGACCCACCTCAAAACAAGGGACACATATAGACTGAAAGTGAAGGGCTGGAATAAGATATACCACGCAAATAGAGACCAAAAGAAAGCAGGAGTGGCAATACTCATATCTGATAAAATAGACTTTAAAACAAAGGCTGTGAAAAGAGACAAAGAAGGCCACTACATAATGATCAAAGGATCAATCCAAGAAGAAGATATAACAATTATAAATATATATGCACCCAATATAGGAGCACCGCAATATGTAAGACAAATGCTAACAAGTATGAAAGGGGAAATCAACAATAACACAATAATAGTGGGAGACTTTAATACCCCACTCACACCTATGGACAGATCAACTAAACAGAAAATTAACAAAGAAACGCAAACTTTAAATGATACATTAGATCAATTAGACCTAATTGATATCTATAGGACATTTCACCCCAAAACAATGAATTTCACCTTTTTCTCAAGTGCTCATGGAACCTTCTCCAGGATAGATCACATCCTGGGCCATAAATCTAAACTTGATAAATTCAAAAAAATCGAAATCATTCCAAGCATCTTTTCTGACCATAATGCATTAAGATTAGATCTCAATTACAGGAGAAAAACTACTAAAAATTCCAACATATGGAGGTTGAACAACACACTTCTGAATAACCAACAAATCACAGAAGAAATCAAAAAAGAAATCAAAATATGCATAGAAACTAATGAAAATGAAAACACAACAACCCAAAACCTGTGGGACACTATAAAAGCAGTGCTAAGAGGAAAGTTCATAGCAATACAGGCATACCTCAAGAAACAAGAAAAAAGTCAAATAAATAACCTAACTCTACAACTAAAGCAACTAGAAAAGGAAGAATTGGAGAACCCCAGAGTTAGTAGAAGGAAAGAAATCTTAAAAATTAGGGCAGAAATAAATGCTAAAGAAACAAAAGAGACCATAGCAAAAATCAACAAGGCCAAAAGCTGGTTCTTTGAAAGGATAAATAAAATTGACAAACCACTAGCCAGACTCATCAAGAAGCAAAGAGAGAAAAATCAAATCAATAAAATTAGAAATGAAAATGGAGAGATCACAACAGACAACACAGAAATACAAAAGATCATAAGAGACTACTATCAGCAGTTGTATGCCAATAAAATGGACAACGTGGAAGAAATGGACAAATTCTTAGAAAAGTACAATTTTCCAAAACTGAACCAGGAAGAAATAGAAAATCTTAACAGACCCATCACCAGCACGGAAATTGAAACTGTAATCAGAAATCTTCCAGCAAACAAAAGCCCAGGTCCAGACGGCTTCACAGCTGAATTCTACCAAAAATTTCGAGAAGAGCTAACACCTATCCTACTCAAACTCTTCCAGAAAATTGCAGAGGAAGGTAAACTTCCAAACTCATTCTATGAGGCCACCATCACCCTAATACCAAAACCTGACAAAGATGTCACAAAAAAAGAAAACTACAGGCCAATATCACTGATGAACATAGATGCAAAAATCCTCAACAAAATTCTAGCAATCAGAATCCAACAACATATTAAAAAGAACATACACCATGACCAAGTGGGCTTTATCCCAGGGATGCAAGGATTCTTCAATATCCGCAAATCAATCAATGTAATTCACCACATTAACAAATTGAAAAATAAAAACCATATGATTATCTCAATAGATGCAGAGAAGGCCTTTGACAAAATTCAACATCCATTTATGATAAAAACTCTCCAGAAAGCAGGAATAGAAGGAACATACCTCAACATAATAAAAGCTATATATGACAAACCCACAGCAAACATTATCCTTAATGGTGAAAAATTGAAAGCATTTCCCCTAAAGTCAGGAACAAGACAAGGGTGTCCACTTTCACCGCTACTATTCAACATAGTTCTGGAAGTTTTGGCCACAGCAATCAGAGCAGAAAAAGAAATAAAAGGAATCCAAATTGGAAAAGAAGAAGTAAAACTCTCACTGTTTGCAGATGACATGATCCTCTACATGGAAAACCCTAAAGACTCCACCAGAAAATTACTAGAGCTCATCAATGAATATAGTAAAGTTGCAGGATATAAAATCAACACACAGAAATCCCTTGCATTCCTATACACTAATAATGAGAAAGTAGAAAAAGAAATTAAGGAAACAATTCCATTCACCATTGCAACAAAAAGAATAAAATACTTAGGAATATATCTACCCAAAGAAACTAAAGACCTATATATAGAAAACTATAAAACACTGATGAAAGAAATCAAAGAGGATACTAATAAATGGAGAAATATACCATGTTCATGGATTGGAAGAATCAATATAGTGAAAATGAGTATACTACCCAAAGCAATTTACAAATTCAACGCAATCCCTATCAAGCTACCAGCCATATTTTTCACAGAACTAGAACAAATAATTTCAAGATTTGTATGGAAATACAAAAAACCTCGAATAGCCAAAGCAATCTTGAGAAAGAAGAATGGAACTGGAGGAATCAACTTGCCTGACTTCAGGCTCTACTACAAAGCCACAGTCATCAAAACAGTATGGTACTGGCACAAAGACAGACATATAGATCAATGGAACAAAATAGAAAGCCCAGAGATAAATCCACACACATATGGACACCTTATCTTTGACAAAGGAGGCAAGAATATACAATGGAGTAAAGACAATCTCTTTAACAAGTGGTGCTGGGAAAACTGGTCAACCACTTGTAAAAGAATGAAACTAGATCACTTTCTAACACCGCACACAAAAATAAACTCAAAATGGATTAAAGATCTAAATGTAAGACCAGAAACTATAAAACTCCTAGAGGAGAATATAGGCAAAACACTCTCAGACATAAATCACAGCAGGATCCTCTATGATCCACCTCCCAGAATTCTGGAAATAAAAGCAAAAATAAACAAATGGGATCTAATTAAAATTAAAAGCTTCTGCACAACAAAGGAAACTATAAGCAAGGTGAAAAGACAGCCTTCTGAATGGGAGAAAATAATAGCAAATGAAGCAACTGACAAACAACTAATCTCAAAAATATACAAGCAACTTATGCAGCTCAACTCCAGAAAAATAAACGACCCAATCAAAAAATGGGCCAAAGAACTAAATAGACATTTCTCCAAAGAAGACATACTGATGGCTAACAAACACATGAAAAGATGCTCAACATCACTCATTATCAGAGAAATGCAAATCAAAACCACAATGAGGTACCACTTCACACCAGTCAGAATGGCTGCGATCCAAAAATCTGCAAGCAATAAATGCTGGAGAGGGTGTGGAGAAAAGGGAACCCTCCTACACTGTCGGTGGGAATGCAAACTAGTACAGCCACTATGGAGAACAGTGTGGAGATTCCTTAAAAAATTGCAAATAGAACTACCTTATGACCCAGCAATCCCACTGCTGGGTATACACACCGAGGAAACCAGAATTGAAAGAGACACATGTACCCCAATGTTCATCGCAGCACTGTTTATAATAGCCAGGACATGGAAACAACCTAGATGTCCATCAGCAGATGAATGGATAAGAAAGCTTTGGTACATGTACACAATGGAGTATTACTCAGCCGTTAAAAAGAATTCATTTGAATCAGTTCTGATGAGATGGATGAAACTGGAGCCGATTATACAGAGTGAAGTAAGCCAGAAAGAAAAACACCAATACAGTATACTAACACATATATATGGAATTTAGAAAGATGGCAATGACGACCCTGTATGCAAGACAGGAAAAAAGACACAGCTGTGTATAACGGACTTTTGGACTCAGAGAGGGAGAGGGCGGGATGATTTGGGAGAATGGCATTCTATAATGTATACTATCATGTAAGAATTGAATCGCCAGTCTATGTCTGACGCAGGATACAGCATGCTTGGGGCTGGTGCATGGGGATCACCCACAGAGATGTTATGGGGAGGGAGGTGGGAGGGGGTTTCATGTTTGGGAACACATGTAAGAATTAAAGATTTTAAAATTTAATTTAAAAAAAAGTAAAAAAAAAAATAAAATAAATAAATTTATATTTTTTAAATTGGTCAATTTATCTAATGAAAAACATCTGCCAAAACAGTTCACCCATTCCTCCCACCCTCTACTCCCTGTCTCTTACAACTACCAATCTGTTCTCTTTATCTAAGAACTTGGTGGTTTTTTTCCCTTAGATTCCACATATAAGAGAGAACATACAGGGACTTCCCTGGCAGTCTAGTGGTTAAGAATTTGCACTTCCACTACAGGGGGTGAGGTTTCATCCTTATTCAGAGAACTAAGTTCCTGCATGCCATCGTAAATGGCCAAAGAGAGAGAGATCATACAGTAGTTTTCTTTCTCTGTTTGACTTATTTCACTTAGCATAATGCCTTTAAGGTCCATCCATGTTGTGGAAAATGATAGGAATTTACTCTTTTTATGACTGAATAATATTCCATTGCATATATATATATCACAATTTCTTTACCAATTTAATCATTGATGGACACTTAGGTTGTTTTCCTATCTTGGTTATTGTAAATAATGTTGCAATGAACACAAGGGTGCCTATATCTTTTTGAATTAGTGTCTTCCTTTTCTTCAGATAAATTTCTTAAATATTTCCTATGTTCAAAGTTGTATGCTGGCCAGCATGGAAATGATGTGACCCCAGGGCTTAGAACACACCTTTTGGCAGAAACAAGACATGTTCAGAAAGGATTGGTGGAAAGTAGGCATAGAGGTGGACTAGGTCTGAAAGATAGGGATAAAAGTTACATATGAGCTTGGTAGCAGTAGGGGTCTGGGACCAAACTGTAATGATAAAAGTCCATGCAAACTTCTAAATTCAGTTGAGAAATTGAGACAGCAGGAGGACTTTTGCAGCAAGAAAGGGATTTGGACTTGCCAGGGATACCACTGTTGTCCAAGTGTGGGTGGTGTTCAGGTTGGAGCTTACAGACCTTTCAAGACACTTTCAAAGAAGGAGAGAAAAACAGGGCTGGCAAATGATTTAGGAACAGGGCAAGCAAAGAGTTCTGTGACCTGAGTGCTGTCATCTGTAAGTGAGCAATCAAAGTGACTTTCAACCTTAACACAGGAGTTGTCCTTAATCGTTGACAACTTGGCTAAAACTTTTCAACTTCTGATTATTTCATCTCCCATGATGAAGCTATCTGTTCCTTATCAGTTTATCAGGCTGTAAGCCTTTGGAGCACCCACAAGGGGCAACAGAGAGCATTAAGTGTTCCCAAGGGCTTGTGGTTCAGCTGGTAAAGAACCTGCCTGCAATGTGGGAGACATGGGTTCCATCCTCGGGTTGGGAAGATCCCCTGGAGAAGGAAACTGCAACGCACTCCAGTACTCTTGCCTGGAGAATTCCATGGACAGAGGAGTGGGACAGGCTGCAGTCCATGAAATCGCAGAGTTGGACATGACTGTGTGACTAGCTTTCACTTTTTTTCAGTTTAAGCTCAGCAAACCCAATCTTTGGGGGTCTTTTAAGAAACTGCACTCCATGCCAATATGAAGCCTTCATTCAGTAACTAGAGTTAAGGGGAGATCAATTGCTTGCAAGAGGAAGTAAGAAGACTGTGCACAGAGAGACCTACCTTCTTTTATGGCCTAACCCTCACTCTTGCCTGGCTCTTTCCTGGACTCCTAGGAATCATGCTATTGGCTGGGAACAAAGTGATCCACGTTCATAACAGATCCCATCACACTACTGTCTATCTGCTTCCTGGCCTTTGACTTTTCATTTAAATGATGTTGGATCTAATTTCTTTATGGCTGACTCACAACATAAAGCATTTACTTATGATTCTGTACCCCCCATGAAAAATAAACAAGAAAAACACATCATTCATTCATTCGTTAGACATTTGTGCAGAATCTACTACTGCAGAATTCTTTCAGACAAGATGACAATATGGGGTAATTGTTATTAACTGGCAGGAAGCCAAGCAGCATTAACTACAAACAAGTGAAAGAAAAACTTTTCACTGGCAAACTAGGTGGCAAAATCATTACACACAAGCCTGAGTATTTATATTCTCCCATTTCAGTATAAAAACAAATGCTTGATCACAAATTTATGGGATTTAAACTACAAACAAGAGCATGTCACTTAACTGACACTGCATTAATCCTCTTTCATAGGCCAGCAATGTGTGTAAGTGAGACAGCTTCTCATCAGACATGATCAGCTCCCTGGCATGTCCATTGCTCAGCTGGAGAAGAAAATGTCTTTCAAGAACAACCTGTGCATCTAAGTTTTGGATAAACATAGAACAGAAAACATCACTGTGCTTTTAACAGAAATTGTTGGGGAAAGCAAAATGTACTGCACACATTTCTGGTGAAATTACCAGAGTAACTATTAGAGGAGTGTTATTAAAATGTGTCCTGCAGGGTCCTGGAGCACAGCCATTCCCAATTAGATGTTGGCTTTATCAGAAACCTGCCCCTTCCCTTCACAGAGAAAATAATTGGCACCTTAGGAGAATCTGTGACAACATCAGCAATTTCATTTGCTTGGTAGTGGTATTTTTTCCCTACTCCTTTTCTTCCTCTCCCCCACCCCAAGATATAATTCACATGCCACATACCATTTTTAAATGTACAGTTCATTGCTTTTTAGTGTATTCACAAAGTTGTGCAACCTTGACCTCTAATTAACTTTCTGTCTCGATGGATTTGTCTATCTTGGATGTTTCAAATGAATGGAATTATCCATATGGGGCCTTTTGTGTCTGGCTTCTGTGATTTAACGTCATTTTTTAAAGGTTCATCAATGTTGTGGTATGGATCAGTACTTCATTCCTTTTATGGCTGATTGATACTCTATTTTACTGATATACCACACTTTATCAATGTATCAATGGACACAGATTATTTCCACATTTTGGCTATTATACATAATGTTGCTATGAACATCCACAGACAAGTCTTGTGAGATTGTATATTTTATTTCTGTTGGATGTATACTTAGAAGTGGAATTGCTAGGTCATGTAGTAAATATGTTTAACTTTTTGAGGAACTGTCAAGTGGTTTTCCAAATCAGCTGCACCATTTTGCTTCATACCAGCAATGTATGAGGTTTCAAATTTTCTCCATATCTTTACCAATACTTGTTATCATCCTTCTTTTTGTTTATTGCCATCTTAGTGGGTGTGAAGTGGTATTTTACTGTGGTTTTGATTTGCATTTCCCTAATGAGTAATGACATTAATAGACATGAAGGAAGCTTAAATACATATTACCGAGTGAAAGAAGTCACTCTTAAGAGGTTACATAATGTATAATTCCAACTATTTGACATTTTGCAAAAGGTGGCAGTAAAAAAAATCAGTAGTTAGTTGCCAGGGATTGGGGCAGGGGTGAGAGGAAGATAGATGAATAGGCAGAGTACAGTGGATTTTTAGGGCAGTGAAAATACTCTGTGGGCTTCCCAGGTGGCTCAGTGGGTAAAGAATCCACCTGCAAGGCAGGAGATCCAGGTTCGATCCCTGGATGGGGAAGACCCCCTGGGGCAGGGCATGACAACCCCACTCCAGTATTCTTGCTTGGAGAACCCCATGGACAGAGGAGCCTGGTGGACTATAGTCCATAGGGTTGCAAAGAGTTGGACACGACTGAAGTGACTGAGCACCCAGGCACAAATACTCTGTATCATTCTATAATGGTGGATACATATTATTATCCATTTGTCTCAACTCATAAAATGTACACTATCAAGAGTGAATGGTAATATAAACTGTGGATTTGGATGATTATATTTCAGTGTCGGTCCATCATTTGTAACAAATGTACCACTCTGGTGGGGGATGTAAATAATGGGAGAGGATATGCATACATGGAGATAGGAGGTATATGGGAAATCTCTATACCTACTGCTTAGTATTGCTGTAAACATAAAATGGTTCTAAAATATAAAGTCTATTTAAAAAACAAAACAAAACAGAAAACAGGGCTTCCCTGGTAGCTCAGCGGTAAAGAATCTGCCTGCCAATGTAGGAGACACAGGTTCAATCCTTGATCCAGGAAGACTCCTCATGCCTCAGAGCAACTATTGAGCTTGTGCTCTAGAGCCCGAGAGCCACAACTACTGAGCCCACATGCTGCAATTACTGAAATTCGAGCACCTAGATCCTGTGCTTCACAACAAGAGAAGCCAGAACTAGAGAAAACCCCATGCAGGGACAAAGACCCAGCACAGCCAAAAAAAAGACCTTGTTAAAAAAATCAAGATAATGCAAGAGGTATTTAGGGAATAGTGCTAGAAAATGTATATGCCTCACATTCAATTATAATAATTGTATTTTTAATGTATTAACTTTTGTATTCTTGACTCAGCTCCTAAATTATAAAGACCTTGAAACTATAAAAACCTTGATAAACCATGGTTTCTTTTTTATGTTACATTTAAGCTCTAGCACAATGAACAAAATAAACTTTCAATATATACTTTTACCAAGAAAAAGAAAAGAGAATTGATAATGTCTCAAATGAATGAATCAAGAAACAATAATATGCATATAATATTATTTGGAAATATCATGGTGAATACAGTCAAGATTTGTTTAAATATTTTGAAAGTGGTTGTCTTTTGAAAATGAAAACAGCACCTCAAATCACGTATTTTAAAAAACCCAACAAATGAAGCCTTGTTTTGAATGAAATTTATAAACTCTTAAATATATTCACTATTATAGTCCCCTTGGTTCTTCTGACTCCTCTTGTTTTCAAAAAATATTTTTGAGTGCTCGCTTCGGCAGCACATATACTAAAATTGGAACGATACAGAGAAGATTAGCATGGCCCCTGCGCAAGGATGACACGCAAATTCGTGAAGTGTTCCATATTTTTAGCAGTCCCACTGCTGGGCATACACACCGAGGAAACCAGAATTGAAAGAGACACATGTACCCCAATGTTCATCGCAGCACTGTTTATAATAGCCAGGACATGGAAACAACCTAGATGTCCATCAGCAGATGAATGGATAAGAAAGCTTTGGTACATATACACAATGGAGTATTACTCAGCTGTTAAAAAGAATACATTTGAATCAGTTCTGTTGAGATGGATGAAACTGGAGCCGATTATACAGAGTGAAGTAAGCCAGAAAGAAAAACACCAATACAGTATACTAACACATATATATAGAATTTAGAAAGATGGCAATGACGACCCTGTATGCAGGACAGCAAAGAAGACACAGATGTGTATAACGGACTTTTGGACTCAGAGGGAGAGGGAGAGGGTGGGATGATTTGGGAGAATGGCATTGTAACATGTATACTATCATGTAAGAATTGAATCGCCAGTCTATGTCTGACGCAGGATGCAGCATGCTTGGGGCTGGTGCACGGTGATGACCCAGAGAGATGTTATGGGGAGGGAGGTGGGAGGGGGGTTCATGTTTGGGAACGCATGTACACCCGTGGTGGATTCATGTCAATGTATGGCAAAACCAATACAGTATTGTAAAGTAAAATAAAGTAAAAAAAAAACATTTTTTTTAATATATATTTTTGAGTCTTTTGCTTAAAGTATATTTTACCTGGTTTCTATTTCTTTTCTGTTTTCAAAATGCAAGCAACTTTTCAAATATATGTTATCAAACTTTTTAAAGTTAATTTTTACTGGAGTATAGTTTATTAATAGTGTTGCATTAGTTTCTACTGTACAGCAAAACTTATACGTATATGCACTTTTTTTAGAGTCCATTCCTATATAGGAGTCCATTTCTATATAGGCCATTTTGAAATGAGTTTACTCTTTAAAAACTCTTAATAATTTTCTTTTGTTTTTTCCATTATGTCTTATTTAATTTAAATTTATTTTTAATCGGACAATAATTACTTTACAATATTGTGCTGGTGTCTGCCATATATCAATATGAACCAGTCACAGGTACACATATGTCCCCTCCCTCTTGAACCTCCCTCCCAGTCCCACCCCATCCCATCCAATTTAGGTTGTCACAGAATACTGGATTTGAGCTCCCTGCATCACACAGCAAATTCATGGATCTCAAAACTACTCCTGAAGAGGTTTACGGGAGAAATCTTAAATTGTACCCGGGTATATCTGGTTAACTTCTGTCTGGGAGTTCCTTACTCCCTTTATCTCTTCCTGAAAACAATTTTTTAAAAGTAAATGGCCAAAGTCATATCCCCAAAGTTTCCATGTCTTATGGTCTTATATTCAAAACATTCTAAATCATTTAAAACATTAAAAAGAGTCCAAGTGTCCATCAGTAAGAGCTTGGTTAAATTATGGTGCACCTACCCAATGTTAAATTTCAAATTCAGCTACTTCCTTTCATCATCTTTCTAAAATAACAACAAGAATACAATTAGTGAGAGATAAGTAGTGTACTCAATTTTTCATCATTTTTCAAATTGATTAGAGTAAAAATGTTTGACCTAAATACAAAAAGGACAGTGGATAAATTAAGGAGTAATGGCAACTAATTAACCAAAATTTATATATATATTTTTGTTGTTTTCAGTTGCCTAATTCTACTTGTGATTAGACCAATAATCAAATTTACTTTTATTCCCTGAGAAGACACCAAATGATCATGGAACATATGAATAACAGAGATGCAAGTGTGAGATTAAACTGGCTGGTGACTGATCCATGAAGTAAAAAATTTACATGCTGAAAATTAATAATCAATTTTCTATGAAATGCATCTTCAGTTCCTCGGCAAGTTAGAGTTACCATATGACCTAGCAATTCTCCTCGTAGAGAAACGAAAGCATACGTCCTCATAGAAACCTGTACCTTAATGTTCATAGCAGCATTATTCATAATAGCCAAAAAAGTAGAAACTATACAATGTTCACAACAGATGAACAGATGAACAAGAAGTGGTATATCCATACACTGGAGATATTACTCAGCCATAAAAAGAATGAAGTACTAATACATGCTACAATCTAGATGAACCTCAAAAACATTATGTGCAATGAAAGAAAACAATGTTTCCATTGACATAACATACCCAGAATAGCCAATCAGTAGAGACAAAGCAGATTGGTATTTGCTTGGGGGTGGGGGATAGGGAAATGGGAAACTACTGCTTAATCAGTACAGGTTTTCCTTTTTGGGATGATGAAAATTTTCTAAAATTAGGTGGTGGTGATGGTTGTACAAGCCTATGAATATAGTAAAAATCACTGGATTGTATGTATTAAATGAGTGAATTATATGTATTAGGAAGTTATATGAATAAAACTGTCAACAAAAAAAGAAAGGAGCAATTAGGACAGATAAGGGGAGGGTAGCAGGTCTCCCTGGCAGATTCAGGTAAACACAGCTGGTTGTGAAAACCTTCGGGTTTCTGTTCTCAGACCCTTGGGTTTTGGAAGGAGCCACAGCTGTGGTTTGCCAAGCACCTGAAAGGCTCCAATCAGTCACAGGCCTAGAGAAACATCATGAGCTGAGAGAAGCAGGATTCTTGATCTGCATGGCAGTCAGCCGGATCTCCAGCCACCCATACCTATGGGTGAATGAAATCACCTATATGGCAGGGAACACCAACCACTTGGTGCTGGGAAATGGAAGTCAGAGGCCCAAGCAAGCATGGTACCACTTGGAAGAAGAGCACAGCAGGTGGGTGGGAAGCCAGCTTTCCCCTGGGATGCCCATGGAATACATGAGGAGACTGTCAACAGCCAGTTCTGATAGAGATCAATATATGCTAACTACAAAATCATTCCAAAAAAGGAAATAAGATACATGAACATTTTATCCTATCTTAAAACCTGTACACTTGCTCACCAATCTATTGATTTAAGGCCAATGTATTTTTTCCCGCGAACATGAATATGCTAATGGATTTTTCTCCTTATCCTTCTTGTTTAAATAGCACATTTATGCAGCATCTGATTTCCAGTGTCTGTTTATTCAAAACAAATAAAGGACTTAGAGATATGAGTAGTGAAATCTGAGAGCAGAATATTTCTAGATTTTCATATGTTTCCCTATCTTTGCTGATATCTCAACCACAACTAAACTGACAATGATATTTTAGCTATTTGAGTCTTTTAACAGTTTCTATAATCATTAAACTTATCTTTTATAAAATGTTTTTATAGCCATATCTATTCAATTTATGTAATATTTAGTTATAAATACAATAACTAGTGTTATTAGGGGTCAGGGGACTGCTTTGGTCTGAATGTGTCCCTCCAAAATTCATATATGGACATTCTTACCCCTAAGGTGATGATATTCAGAGGTGACTATGTCATGAGGTTGGAACCCTCTTGAATGAAATTAGTGCTCTTATACAAGGAGCTCTCAATCCAGTATTCTGGCCTAGAGAATTCCATGGACTGTATAGTCCACGGGGTCAGGTCGCAAAGAGTTGAACACAACTGAGTGACTTTCACTCACAAGGAGCTCCAGAGAGCTCACTCACCCCTTTCACCATGTAAGGATACAGTGAGAAGCTGCTGCTGCTGCTGCTGCTGCTAAGTCACGTCAGTCATGCCCAACTCTGTGCGACCCCATAGACAGCGGGCTAGCAGTCTGCAACCTAGAAAAGGGCCTTCAATAGAATGAGACTGTTCTGGCTCATTCACATTGGACTTCTAACTTCCAGAAGTGTGAGGAAAAATTCATTGTTTATAAGCCACCCAGTCTGTGATATTTTGTTATAGCAGCCTGAATGGTCCAAAAGAGGGACAGACTGAACTGACTTGTGGAAGGTATACCACCCCAGTGGGCGAGGTGGGAGTGCTCAGGGCTGACCGGTGAGAAGCCTTCCACAGGCAGGTGACTCCTGTAGGCAGGCAACTCAGGCATTAGTGAGCACATCCACAGAGACTGGAAAGTATCTGTGAGTTCAGCTAGTCAGATTAGTGGAGGTTGTCTAAGAGGCCTTTTGTTGTACCCAGTTCACCTCTTGGCCACAGTCAATCTTAATAGAGCCCTGCTCCTGAGTGATTGGACCCCACTCTGAAGGTTGTTTTGAACCTTGATTTTATCTGTCATTCTAGGTCTGAGGTGTGACATGCTGGCTTTCAGATGCTCCCAATGATCCCCATCTCCTGGCATTCACACCTTGTGTAATTGTCTCCCTTGAAGTGTGGTCTGAAACTTGCTTTTAACTAGTAGAATGTGGCAGGGGCTATGGGTGTCACTTCCATGATTATGTTATGTAAAATGGTAACCTCTGTCTTGCTAAGCAGACTCTCTGTTGCTGTCTCAGTACTTTGGTGAAGCAGGCAGCCATATTAGGGAAACCTAGGTGACAAGAAAATGAGGTGAGTGTCTGGCCAGCAGACAGCCAGGAACTGAGTCCCTCAGTCCAACAGAGACCACAAATAAATAAACCCTGACAGCAAACTGTGAGATTTTAGAAATGGATCCTTCCCCAGTTGAGTCTCAGAAGAGGCCCCAGCACAAGTCAACACTGATTGCGCCTTGTGAGAGACCTTGAGGCGAAGGACTCAGCTAAACCAAGCCTGGATTTCTGGAACTGTGAGATAATAAATATATGTGTTGTTTTAATTTAAGCTGCCTTTTTTTTTTTTTTTTTTTGGTGAGGGGGCCTACTCTACACGGCATATAGGATCTTAGTTCACCGACCATGGATTGAACCCCTGCCCCCTGCTAGACTGCCAGGGAAGTCCTTTAAGTTGCTTTTGAAAAATGTAGAATTAGGGCTTCCCTGGTGGTCCAGTGGTGAAGATCTGTCTAGCAATGCAAAGGACACTGGTTCTATCCCTAGTCTGGGAAGATCTCACGTGCTATGAGGCAACTAAGCCCATGTGCCACAAGTACTGAAGTCTGTGCGCCTAGAGCCTGTGCTCCACAACGAGGACTCACTGCAATGAGAAGCCCATGAGCTACAAGTAGAGAAAGCCTGCTTGCAGCAATGAAGACCCAGTGCAGCCAACGATAAAACAAAGAAAGAATACAGGATTAAATACCAATACTGCCTTGTTGAGAATATTTGATTTTACATTTTCCTCAAGGAGATTAATATTGTTATAGATACCAGTAAACAAACACGACATGGCAAATATTTCTTTCAAAATAGTTTTTAGAAACTGAAGCATTTATTGGTGAAATGATATGCTGTCTAGGATTTGCTTTAAAATTGTCCTGTAGGAGTTGGGTGAGGAAGAATGGAGGAAATATATTTGACACAAGTTGGGCTATGTGCTAGTAATTATTGAAGCTGAATGATGTATCTGTGGGGGTTCATTATATTATTGCCTACTTTTCTGTATGTTTGAAATTTTCCATAATAAAACCAAAACAATTTCTATAATGTCACACTGTGTTCAGCAAAGGTAACAATAGTTAAACAACTAGTATTTCAGAAGCTATTATAATCTATGTATAAACACTGTACAAAGTAATGGGAATATTGTGATTCAAAGTAGGTGGTATGGATACTTTTATACTTGATTTGAGATATTGTTTTTCAAATACTATATATACATGCAAGTTATGACATTGTTAATTATTCAGTTTTGGAGAGGGAGGGGTTGCCAGACTATAGCTTTCTAAATGTATATTGGTTATTTAAGCTCTATGTAAGCATTGCCATAGTAATTGGCAATGACTTTGTATAGAAAATTTAATTAGAAAATTTTAAGCAGAAAAAGTTACAAATATATTGACTGTAATATAGGTTGACTCTCTCCCTATATGTGTGTATTTTTCTTTTCATATACATATATAGTAGCATAAATAAAACTGAAATCATACATAAAAATGAAAAAGTTCCTATGTAAAGTTCTATGAAACTTGGGGAAAGCCTAGAGTGAAAAAAAGCAGTTCACTTGTTCTCTTGGAACCAGAACATTTACTAGAATGGGAACAAATGAGGCCTTCTATTTAGCAATAAACATCTTTTTTAAATAGCCTTTTAAAAATATTTCATTCAGTCATTTAGTCATTCAACAAATATTATTGAATATCTGTACTGTGATAATCAAGGAGCTCATGTTTTGATAGGAAAGAAAGAGGAAATTACTTAAAGTCCAGCCTTCAGTGAGAAAGTGACACTTTTGGGCAAGGCCTCAAGGAAAGGACTTTTAAAAATTATTTTATTTATTTATGGTTATGCTGGGTCTTGTTGCTATGGGCAAGCTTTCTCTACTTGCAGCGAGCAGAGGCTACTATTTGTTGCAGTGTGCAGCTTCTCATTGTGGTGACCTCTTCTATTGCAGAGCACAGGCTCCCGACACACAGGCTTCAGTAATTACGGCACTTGGGCTCAGGAGTTGTGGCCCACAGGCTATCGATTGTGGGCTCAGTAGATGTGGTGCATGGGCCCAGCCACTCCACTGCACATGGAATCCTCCCACACCAGGGCTCAAACCCATCTTCCCTGCACTGGCAGGCTGACTCCTATGCACTGTACCACCATGAAAGTCCAGAAAGGACTTCTTGACAGTGGCTTGAAATTATCTTTCAGGGAGGGACTGATTGGTCAGAAAATAATATTAATGGAAATGAAAGCATGTACCACAGTCATTTACAAAGCTTCTTATGTACATGATCACATAGGATCCTCATACGATAGAAAGAAGGATTGTCTACCTAAACAAGAGCTTACTTGCATGAACATGATCATAAAGCCACCAGGTAAATACTGCTAACAATTTGTGCCTGTTACAAGGAAGCCAATGACTATTGTCTCAGACCATGCAGGACCCATCTGATGGGAAATTCTCAGCCCATTGGTAATGGCATATTCAAACTAAAGGATTTCACAACCTGTTGGTCTACTAATGTAGCTATATCATGAAAATAAAATATGGGTTTATTATTTAATCTAATTGTCCAGATAATTATTCATTTCTGATTACATTTTCTGTCTCCTCTAAAAGTGGGCACAACTTTTCCCATTCACTCACTAATTGAGCAAATATTTATTGAGTGCCAAGCTCTGTGTTGGGTTTCCGAGGTGGCTCAGAATTAAAGAATATGCCTGCAGTGCAGGAGACTTTTGATCCCTGGGTCAGGAAGATCCCTTCAAGAAGGAAGTGGCAACTCACTCCAGCATTATTGCGTAGAAAATCCCATGGACAGAGAGTATAGTGGGCTATAGTCCATAAGAGTTGGACATGACTTAGTGACTAAACAACAACAAACAAAGCTCTGTATTAGGCACTATTGGATATCCATATTAAGTCAAACATGGATCTTCACATGAAAGGATATTAAATACCCCAATACAGGAAAAATGCTGGATAAGACTATTCAGTGCATCACCTTAATTTAGGAGACTGAAAGAAGTGGAAGTAGTTCAGAGAAAGGGAAAAAACCCTATGAATCCCAGTTAATGTGGACTTTTTTTGCATGTGGAGATTTATAATACACCTTAGAGTTTACAAAGTGATATCATATGTGTATTGCTTCCTTTAATCTTCCCATAACAACCCCACAAGAGAGGTATTTCCATAAAGAATCAGCAATGTAGAACTTTGTCTGGTGTCACACAGTGAGTCAGGACTCAGATCCTTCTCGTCTTCTCTGTGATAGACACAAAGAAGTCCACCTCGAGGAAGGAAATGCCGCCTAGCTGTGGGGAGTTCAGTCAGCAAACAGCCTCCAGCTGTCAGCTCCTTCCACAGCTACAGAGAGTTACCTCACAGCAAGATCGCACCTTTTCTGAGACAGCCTGCATCTGTTCACTCAGAGAGGTAGGATTATAAAGGTGTAGCTATTTTGGCTTGATAACAGAGCACTTAGGTCATCACTGGTTGCTTCAGAGTCCCACAGAAGTAGAGAAAAAAACAATCCTAAAATTCATATGGAAACACAAAAGACCCCCAATAGCCAAAGCAATCTTGAGAAAGAAGAGCAAGCCTGGAGGCATCATGTGTTCTGATTTCATACTATATAACAAAGCTATAGTAATCAAAATAGTATGGTATTGGCATAAAAATGATACATAGATCAATGGAACAGGATAGAGAACCCAGAAATAAACTCATACACATACAGCCAAGTCATCTTTGACCAGGGTGTCAAGAGAACACAGTGGGCAAAGGCTAGTCTCTGCAACAAATGGTGCTGTGAATACAGGATAAGTCTAAACATAACCCAGATGCACTGGGTCTGATAACAGAGGAAAAGGACTATACTCCAAAGAAGCTGCAAGAGGTAGCTGGTGTGTGGCAGCAGGAGAAGGGAGAGTATACATAAGATTGGATTTTGAGGTTGGTTGATTGATGTGGGGGTAGATAAACTCAGAGAGATGTAATGGAGTTTATTGAGTACTTTCCTGAAATACAGGTATAACACCTTGTTATGGACCCCAGGAAGTGGTGTAAATTTTCTATTAGGATGGCTCCTAGAAGGAAAATGTGATAGCCTATGCTATATGGGTTTGAAATGTCAATTACTGTGGTGACAAATAGTTGAGGATGGGATTAGAAGGCTCAAGGAAGTGGGCATGCTGGAATGGACATCCCCACGTCCAACCGCAAGAACCAGCAGAAAAGTTTGTCTTCCATAGGAAGAGGCAGAGAGCACACTATTTAACAAAGCTGTCAGGAATGCTCAGGTGAGACGGATGCCAACATCACTCAAGAGTTTAGCGGTGGCCTCCTTTGCCATCCAGGTCTGAGAAAAAACTGTCATAAACTTAGGTTACTGATAGCATTATAGATGAAAAAACTCATGACAACAGAAGCCAGGTTGTGGTGCTTAATCACCAGATGCCAGGAGTTTGCAGTAATTGTAATATAACCAAGTTCATACTGGCAGCCAAAGGGTCCAACCCACAGAGTTATGGAGATGGTGAACAGAACATAGCATCCCTAGGGAAAAATTTACAGGCACTATTACTATTCCATTTGTGATAACAGAAACAGTCTCGGAGACCAAGGCCTGTTGTTTCCAAAAAAAAAAGAAAAAAAAAAAATCATGATCCCCTGTCCAGTTTCCAGACCCAATTCAGTTTTCGACTCACTGATAGAAGACCTGGCTGAATCCCTCAGAGAAAGGACCCTGCAATATCACAGCAAGTATCCACTATAGTGATTCCCCTTCTGCAAAGGGGCCTCTGGTCATTTATTTGGGTAACTGTGTACTGGAGAAAGAGTACACTTCGATATTTTGAGGACTATAGGACATAGGGTCTGAGTTGACATAGATACCCGGATACTCAAAATATCATCATAGCCTCCAGTGAAAGTGGGAACATATGAGGTCCAGGTCATACGTGGAGTCCTGGCCAAGATCCAGTTCATGGAAGGTCCGTGGGTGCAAGAACTCCATGGTCATCACTCCAGTCTCCCAGGGTACAATTAGGTAGTTGGCACAACTACCACTTTGTGTCCTTGGCCAGTGAGATAAGAGCTATCACAGTGGGGAAGGCAAGTGGAAACCTCTGATACTGAACCACCAGCACCACACCACCCTGCTTGGCTGTGACAGTAAATTGTCACATTGCAGAAGGGGCTTGTAGAGATTAATACCACCCTTAAGGTTCTAAAGGACTGCAGGGTGGTGATTCTCTTCATATTTCTATTTAATTTGCCAGTCTTGTGCCTGCAGACATTAGCTGGGATAGGACTGTAGACCACCACAAGTTCAACTAAGTAGTAGCTCCAATCACATCAGCTATGATAGATGTGATAACCTTAAATACATCCTTATGGCCACTGATTTGGCAAATACTTTATTTTCTGTCCCAATCAGAAAGGAGAATCAAAAAGAATTAGCATTCAAATGGAATAGGAAATAGCATACACATTTACAGTTTTGGGGTTTTTTTTGAGGGGGGTTCTGGCGGATATTCATTTCTTTGTGAGGCCTTTCTCTAGTTGTGGTGAGTGGGGGCTTCTCATTGTGGTGGCTTCCCCTGTTGTGGAGCACAGGCTCTAGGCACACGGGCTTTAGTGGTTGCAGCTTGTGGGCCCTAGAACATGTGCTCAGTAGTTGTGGCACATGGGCTTAGTTGCTCCACAGCATGTGGAATCTTCCTGGACCAGGGATGGAGCCTGTGTCCCATGCACTGGCAGGTAGATGCCTATCCACTGCGCTACCAGGGAAGTCCCACATTTAAAGCTTTGTCCCAGGGCTATATTAGCTCTGCTATCCTCTGTCATAATTTAATCTGAAGAGATCAGAACCTTCTGGGAATCCTGCAGAACATCTCACTAGCCTACTATATTGACAATATTTCATTTTGATCAGACTAGAAGAGCAAGAGGGAGCTATTGTTCCACTTCTTGGTAAGATGCATGTACTCCTGAGGCTGGCAGATAAACCCTACAAAGATTCAGAGGTTTACCAGATCCATAAAATATTTAGAGGTCCAGTAGACAGGGAGTTGCTGGGGCATCCCTTTCAAAGCAAAAGACAACTTCTTACACTTGTACCTCTTGCCACAAGAGAAGGAATCATGACCTCTGATGGGTCTTCTTGGGTTGTAGAGGCAGTGTATCTCACATCCAGAGATTCTACTCCATCCCAAGGGACAAGGCAACACACACCAGCAATGACTGGGGCCCAGAGCAGTGAAGGGCTTTGCAGCAGGTCCAGGCTGCCATGCATGCTGCTCAGCCATGCAATCTTGGCAGATCACATGGAATTAGAGGTATCAGCAGTGGGAAAGACATAGTATGGAATCCATGGCAAACCCCCATGGGAGAATCACAATGCAGGCCCACGGGGTTCTGGAACAAGGCCATGCCATCTGCAGAAGAGAGTCACATGCCTTTAGAAAAACAGCTCCTGGTATGCTGCGGGGCCCTGGAGAAGATGAAACACCTGACCATGGGACACGAAGTAACCATGCAACTAGAATTATCTATCATAAACTGGGTCTTATCAGGTCCATTAAATCATAAGGTCAGACAGACCCAGCAACAATTCATTACAAGATGAAAGGGAGGTATCCAAGGGTGATCATGAACAGTACTAAAGGACATAAGCAAGTTGCCAGCTCAGGTAGCTCCAATGCCCATGGCACACACCACTGCTGTACAGAGCACCTCCCTCAGTTCATGCCAACAGATCTGTGGGGACCCCCATCAGATTAACTGGAGGAGGAGGGAAAAGCCTGGTTTACAGATGGGTTGGATCAGTATGTGGGCAGAAGTGAAAAATGGATGGTAGCTGTATTAGCCTCCTTCAGGGGATGGGGGACTTGAAAGAGAGTGTCGCATGAAAGTCCTGCCAATGGGCAGTGATTTGGGTGATATACTTAATCACCCACTTCGGGTGGAAAGAGAAGTAGCCCTAGGTTAAAATATTTATACACTGATGGTCAGTGGTGAAGGTTCTGAATAGCTGGTTAGGGGTTTGGAAGGAAAAAGCCTGGTAGATGAAGTACAAGGAGATCTGAGACAGAAGCATGTGAACAGACATGTGAGAATTGGCTCTATGCGTGAAGATCTTTGCATCACATATTAACATCCACCAGAGAGCATACTGCTCAGAGGAGGCACTGAATAACCAAGTAAACAAAACGACCTGGGCAGCCGACATCAGCCAGTCTTTGTCACTGGCCACCCCAGTAATGGCAAGATGGGCACATGAACACAGTGCCCACGGTGGCAGACACAGAAGCTACACGTGGCTTGAATAGCATGGACTCCTGCTTACGAAGGCTGATCTCGCTAATGCTACTGCAGAATGTGCCACATACAGAGACCAACACAAAGCCCCCAAGATGGCACTATTCCTTGAGGCCAACTGGCATTATTTCCTTTCCATCTTGAAAGGGCCAATGAGTCATTCTCATAGAAATAGACACAGATTTCAAGTATAGGCTTCACTCTCCTGCCTGCAGGTCCTCAGCCAGCAACTTCTTTCTCAGGACTTATTCAGTTCAGTTCAGTTGCTCAGTCGTGTCCGACTCTTTGTGACCCCATGAACTGCAGCACGCCAGGCCTCCCTGTCCATCACCAACTCCCGGAGTTCACTCAGACTCACGTCCATCGAGTCGGTGATGCCATCCAGCCATCTCATCCTCGGTCGTCCCCTTCTCCTCCTACCCCCAATCCCTCCCAGCATCAGAGTCTTTTCCAATGAGTCAGCTCTTCGCATGAGGTGGCCAAAGTACTGGAGTTTCAGCTTTAGCATCATTCCTTCCAAAGAACACCCAGGGCTGATCTCCTTCAGAATGGACTGGTTGGATCTCCTTGCAGTCCAAGGGACTCTCAAGAGTCTTCTCCAGCACCACAGTTCAAAAGCATCGATTCTTTGGTGCTCAGCTTTCTTCACAGTCCAACTCTCACATCCATACATGACCACTGGAAAAACCATAGCCTTGACTAGACGAACCTTTGTTGGCAAAGTAATGTCTCAAGTCTTCCCTGGTGGCTCAGATGGTAAAGCATCTGCCTGCAGTGCAGGAGACCCAGGTTTGATCCCTGGGTTGGGAAGATCCCCTGGAGAAGGAAATGACAACCCACACCAATACTCTTACCTGGAAAATTCCATGGACCGAAGAGCCTGGTAGACTACCGTCCATGGGGTCGCAAAGAGTCAAACACGACTGAGCGACTTCACTTTCAGGACTTATTAGGGGATGCCATATAACATCGTGTCACACCATCTCTGATGTCTCTATCCATAGATGATAGATAGGTAGACAGATAGCTGGTGATAAAGAAATGTAGAAGATACAGGTATAGATATCAAAATAAAATCTCTTAATGGTTCTACTTCTCTGTTTGAATCCTGCCTAATGCAGGAACTTTGCACTTACCCTCCCTGTAACTCTACAGGACTTGAGGACCCAGTTTCCAAAGGAGACATCCCTTCTCTGGGGACACAACTAGAATCCCATTGCGTTTGTTTCCTTTCCTTTTCTTTTGGTTGCACTGTGCAGCTTGTGGGATCTTAGTTCCCTGACCAGGGATCGAACCAGGGCCCAGGAAGTGAGAGCACCATGTCCTAACCACTGGACCACCAGGGAATTCCCAAGAATCCCGTTGAATTCTAAGCTACAGCTGCTGCCTAAGCCTTTTAGGGCCCTTGTGTCCAGTGTCCAGCAGACCAGAAGAGAGGTCAGTGACACAGAAGGGGTAATGAACTCTGATTGTCAGGAGCAGGGCTACTGTTAAACAACTGAGCCCTGAAGAAGCTCGTGTGGAACTGTGTGGCCCAATGATGACAGGAGGTGGACAGATACAGCAGCCCCAGCCTGAGAAGGGCATAAGGACCAGGGGCTCCCTCCCTTTGAAGATGGTCTGGGTCAGGCCAGCCAGTAAGGCACTGAGGCCACCAGAGCGCGGTAGCACCGGGAGAGCATGACCTAGAACAGAGAGTGAAGGAAGGAGATCCTGTGTGCATGCATGCTGTCCTGCCTGACTCTTCGCGACCCCGCTGACTGTAGCCCGCCAGGCTCCTCTGTTCATGGGATTCTCCAGGCAAGAATACTGGAGGGGGTTGCCATTTCCTTCTCCAGGGGCTCTTCCTGACCGGTGATCAAACCCACATCTCCTGCATTGGCAGATGGGTTATTTACCAGTGAGCCCCCTGGGAAGCCTAAGAAGCTGAAGGAAGGAGATGCTGAGTGATAATTGCAGCCCCAAGAGCAGCTGCAGAGGTGGGGGTTGTTGTCAGTCCCACGAACATAACTCTTCTAAGTTTACCCTCTGGAAGAGAGGCCTGAAGGAGGCCAGAAAGAGTTTGGAGGACAGGGTGGTGGATGCAAAGATGCACCTCCCAAATCTTCTTAAGGACAGACTCTACCCAACAGGGGGGAGTGAGGGCTGCAGACATCTCTAGCCGTGAGCTCTTTGGGGAACAGCTTTATCTTCAGAGAGCCACTCCGCCTTCCAGAGACCACCGGCATTTGGCGAGGCAAAAGGCCCAGCCATTTCCACCCAATGGGGGTCACTTTGATGGATAAAACTCCAGAGCTCCTGCCCGGTTGTCAAGACTTTGCTGTTCACATGGCAATTCCCTCTCTGCTCAATGTTGCTTCCTCTTCTTTTCCTTCACAAGTGTCAATCCCTCATAAATTTCTGGGACCCTAAACTCTGTCTTCTATCAGTGACCCAACAAGGCAAACTCCACATCTCTTGCTTTTCTAGTACACTGCCCTGTCTTGGCACAAACATATGAGCTGGAGCCCTTCAATCTCAGCTCTATTTATAAACATACCTTAATATATACCCAAAGGAAAAGATTTCAGATAACTCATGTTTTATGGGAGAAAAGTCCTTATGCTACATGTAAAGGTATTTTTTGTACTCATTAAAACCACATAAAATATATTATGCATTTTAAAAGGTTGATTACCTTACAACCAGAAATGCCCTCCAGGTTCACTGCTGCCATAACCCACATTTATGAATGTCAAGAGCAGCTCTCCAGATTTTCTTCTACTTCATTATCTGAAGGGGACATGTTGTTTTATAAAATCTTGAATAAATTTATAAATCTAAAGGAAATATTTTGTTATTGAAGATATTTTAATAAAGAGATATTGAAATGGTTTTTCTGAGAACTGTTTAGTTATGAATGAACACAATATGATTCCTTCCTTGGAACTTTCAGAAATTTACCAGAGCATCAAGGAAAGAATAAGAGTGAAGAATACAAATTATCAAGGATACTTAACACTGTCCAAGCGGTAAGGGGGGCTTAGAGCATTTTTTTTCTTAAAAAGTAGCCATCTTTCAATGAAAACATTTTAGGAAGCAAAGATACAAAGGAAAAAATTGGGTGAAATATGATTAGTAATTTTTAATTATAAAGAAAAAACTCAAACCCCAAAGCTCTGATGAGCATAGAAAGACTCCTTGTTGTTCATTAATTTGGTTCTATTAGTGCTGGAGCTTGTTTT
Source organism: Capricornis sumatraensis (assembly GCF_032405125.1). NCBI lineage: Eukaryota > Metazoa > Chordata > Mammalia > Artiodactyla > Bovidae > Capricornis > Capricornis sumatraensis. The sequence goes on along the minus strand of NC_091092.1, from coordinate 41,877,445 downwards.
AGAGAGCTGTCCATTGGTCTTCATATTTCAATTGTTTATGTTACTGTGTGCTGTGTCCTTCATGTAGACCTAATAACCCACCATCAGCAGATGTATACTTTATGGTCTTTTCAATAATCAGATGCATCTTCACTACTCAGCCTTGCCATTTAAGAGATGGTTGACTCAAGTTGAGTCCAGATTGTGGCAATAAACCAGTTTATCCTTGAGAAAGTTAAATAACCTCTATGGTGATTGAACCTTCGGCTCATTAATTTTTGTACAAAAAGTGACCTGATATAATGGAACAAACATCACATGTGGAGTTGGCCAAGCTGGGTTTGAATTCCAGATCCACTACTTACTGTGTGATATTGAAAAAGTCATTTAATATCTTTGAGCCTTGGTTTCCTCATCTGATGATCAAGGACTTTTGTGCAGATTACAGAAGACAAGGTACATGGAAGTATTTGACACAAAATAAACTAGTCTCCAACCAACAGTCCAAGTGCAGGCTATAGTACTACTGACATAAAAAAGAATCTCTCAGGTTATATCTTCTATCATGGTCTGGAATATACATGACAACACCTATCGTGGAGTTAGCAGGCATGGGCTGAAAGGCCAAAGAAACTCTTCAAGGGTACCCCAGAACACATCCTCAGAGAACCAGGTATAAACTGAGTCTCCTGGGAAATGCAACTTGAGCCCACTGAAATGTTGCAATCATCAAAAGTTGGGTGTGATCAATGGTGAGGAAGAGAATGAGAATGAGAGGGAGAAAGAGAAAGCGAGGGAGAAGGAGGCTGTGTGAACAGTAGCTCTGGCCACTCAACAGGGGAGACACCACCTTGATACTCAGTATGGAAAGAAGGGCACACCTACAATACATGGGAAACTACAGCTTCAGTGTCTTAAGAGTACAGAAAACAAGACAATGACTTATTCTTATCCGAGCAGCTGTAGTAGTGGGTCCCCAGCTGCATGGCTCCCTGTGCCAAGGGGAAATGGAAAATACTATAATAGCCTCTCTTGTCTCCATTCCGTCTTCGTAGATGAGCTTTTTCCCACTGGAGCACTAGAGCGGGGCTTTCTTCCTCCTTCTGGTATTGTGCCTGCCAAGGCCAGGGGCCAGCCTTACTCTGACCTGATTGGAAGGGGGGCTGGGTGAGCTCTGACCCAAGAAAATTCCCTTTATAGGATCTGTCTTGAGGCCTGAAAGTCCATCATGACAGATTCACTACTTTGGCTTAAGGTTTCATACACTAATAAAATCAAAATATCCCCCTCCCCCCTGCAATTTGTTCCATCTTCCCAAATATATCTCACACGTCTTATGAATGAGTTTATCCTAATTCTCCAGAGAACACGATTTGAGGGTCAATAAGTGTAAAAAACTTAATGAAAATAATAGCTGGGAGGAGACAGATGGACTTGATCAACTTCCCCTTGTCAGTTATACGATAATAATAATAATAAAGATGGTGACATTTACTGACTATATGTGAGCTCATCTTATCCTTCTGACAACACTATTAACCCCATCCTGCAAAGTGAGAAAATTGAGCTACAGGGAATCACACAACTTGACCAGTCACAGGGCTAGTAAGTAGATAACCAAAGTTTGGGCACTTCATCTCTGTGTTACACTGCTTCTTGAAGACAGGAGCCTTTGGTATTTCTGTTTCATGTATCTCTTTGAAACCGGACCACTCACAGTGGACTTAGCCGGGTGCTATGAAGAAAATGTCTTAGATCTTTTGTTTCCAAAACAAAAATGATGGCAGCCACAGGTATAGTGGCACCAGTCAAAAAATTTTTCCTGCAATTTGTTATCTGGAATCTCGTGTTTATGTCATGAGAACGTCATTCTCCAGTTTATCTGCAAAGAGCTGGAATCCAGGCAGTTTTCAGAGTAGAACCTCGCATGGGACTTTAAAACGTAGTCAGCAGAATGTAACATCGCAGTGTTCTAATTCATTGCTGTTAAAGAGTTTTCTTTGAAGCCAAATAGACTTTCGACATTCACATTCCAGAAATGCCCCCGCCCCTGCCCCCATGCTTTGCCTGGAAAAATCCTTCTTATCCTTCAAGGCCCAGCTCAAATGTCACCTCCTTTATGAAGTCCTTCCCAGCCCCACAGGCAGAATTAATTGATCCTCCTCTGTGCTCCCACAGCACTAGTATTAGCACTGCCAGTAGAGCCCTTGCCACATTGTTTTAGTTAGTTGCATAAGTAAGGTCCCTGAGGTCAGAGACCTGTCTTACTCTTAAATCCTTTTATCCCCATATCCCTGGCCTAGCTCATACCACATTTCATCAAATCTAAAACCCCACTGATTGTAAGATACACCATTATTTTATGAACTACTAAGAGAGATTTAAAAAACCAAACACAGACAATTATACTATGACATGCCATCAATTTAAAGATGTGTCCCAAATTCAGGGATGTTTATTTAGTTATTTATTTGGGGCTTCCCAGGTGGTGCTAGTGGTAAAGAAGCCGCCTGCCAATGCAGGAGACAAAAGAGATGCAGGTTTGACCCCTGGGTTGGGAAGATCCCCTGGAGAAGGAAATGGCAACCCACTCCAGTATTCTTACCTGGAGAATCCCACGGACAGAGGAACCTGGTGGGGTGCAGTCGGAGGGGTCGCAAAGAGTCATACATGACTGAAACGACTTAGCACTTAGTATATATATGTTTTAGAAGTGATTAACTATGGTAATAACTGCTCAGCAAATGTTTCTAGAACTGGGTTGTAAACTCAAGGTGGAGCAGCTATTCCTAGAGCCCTTGTTTTTGAATAATTATAGAATTGGGAGTTGATAGGGATGGTGTGCAATTGTATTGCTGATTTCAAATATTTTACCCAACAGACTGAAGGGATAAGTGGCTTGACATGTCATTCCTGTTAAGAAACACTGCCACATTGCTCATTCAATGGACTAGAAGGTACAGTGACAATATGTTCTGACCTAAATTGGGGGCCACCTAATGCCCACAATCATACAAGTGAGTGTGATAACAGAGACAATGGGACAGAGTATTTGCATCAGCCTTGATTCTGGTTCTGTAAGCCAATTCAATCCACTGCTGTTCCCATCTGCCCATGAAGATGAACAGTAACTTATCAGCTTTCTTTCAGCTTGCTGCAGCCCTGCTTTGAAAAATTAAAGCATAAAAAAGATGTGGTCCTTTCTCAGCTCCAAACTGTTGGCTCTCCTTGGCCCTCTGGACTTGGTGATTTTATATTGTTCTCCCTGGATTGTTTCTGGATCTAGGCTTTCTAAAGGGCCTTTCCACAGGGTGAAGCTTGCTGGGACTCACCATCCCAGGCTGTCTCGTCAGGACTGTTTCAGTTCCATCCTAGAAATACAAAGCGCCCCCACCCACCCAAGAGCTGGGCTAAGTGATGTACTTATCTTTTCTGCACCTCCCAAAACCACCCTCCTTCCTCATGCCCCAAGCACTCATGAACACACACACACACACACAGACACACACACACACACACACACACACACGCACACAAGATAAACCAAGTTGTCACCAAAGACTATTGATGTGTGTTGGTTGATAGAAATTCTGGAGTAAAAACTCCTCTTTAAAAATTGAAATATACTAAGAGGATGGAGTGTAATAGCTTAATACAATTTGTGAAATATTTCAAGCATGTAAGCTTATGTACACACTAGCAGTCAGGGGCTGAGGGTCTTTGTGGGAGAAGGAAAGACCCTGGGTTGGAGGCAGTGACCATTAAAAGCCTGAAAGTCAGCTTCCTCTTTGAGCAGGCTGCCAGCTTCTGGGTAAAGTTATCAGGATGAAGTCAGAAAGTTCCAAAGATGATTATCTTCCAATTTAGTCCAATCTTCCCAGGCCAGGCAAGTTCTGCTCAACTCCAGGTCAACCTAGTTTCTCTCTATTCAAGTGCCTTCCCTGACCTTAATGAGTAAAAAGGAATCAAGAGAAAGGAGAAATAACCTCATTTACTCCCTCTCCTGATTTATTATTGACATGGTATTTGGAGATGTTCAAACTATAAAAAAGAGCCTTTGTGCATTTCCTTTGAAAGGAGAAGCTCTGTAAAGTAGGTCCCCTGAAGTATTAAGAGCTGAACACTTTCAAAGCCATGTTTTACTTTCTCGTAGGTAGTTACACTTGTGATTAAAATCACTGTGATGAAATCACAGAATGTTAGAACTGAACAGAATCTGGATGACAGATCTACTTCTGCATTTTATAGACGAGGACTTTTAGGTCTAGAAGTTTAACTAGCTAGTTAGTAACAACAAAGCAGGTCCTAGAACTCAAAATGTCTAGACTCCCAGTCTGGGGATTTCCCGTGAGGGAAAATACTTGAACCCTTACAACTGTATCTCACCATCACAGGCTGTAATTACATTTGGCTCACTGGACTTAAAAATACCATGCAAATAGAGCTCCAATTACAAAAAAAAACCTTGATTGATACAAACAAATGCAATAATTGACTGGCCACCAGTCTCCACACAGTCTCCACCAAAGGCCTGAGGCAGTACATTTTTATTCTTTTTAAGTAAAAAAGAAACTGTCATCGTCTGGGCTCTTTACACAGCTGGATTCCTGTATAAATCAAGCCAGCTCAGTAAAAGCTTACCTAGTTGACATCCAACACCTTTCACTCCATCTCAGCCAGCTGGTGAAGTAAACTGGACAGGAAGCTTACAAATTTTCCCAGTAGAATTTTGGAAGAACTGTGTCAACATCGCCCCTTGCTGGTCAACATAAGAAAAGGCAAAAGCCAAGGCTGTCAAAATCAGGGCTCTAGCCAAGGTCACAGCCATGTCTCTAAGTTATCTTCCAGTCTATGGGAACCATGGCCAGGTCAAGTGAGAAAGCATGGGGAAAACAGCAGGAAGGAGGAAAAGCCTGCATTTGGGGGAGATGTTTATCTATTCCTAATTAAGGATAGATCTCAGGGAAAGCAGATACATTTTCAGTATCCTGTTGAGTCTTTAAGACCCATACACAAGTTATACTTATATCCATAAATGAAATTTTTATTGTTAATATCAATGAACACTGAAGAATATTCATGTGCCAAGGAAATATTGCTCACAAGATCACAAATGTCTGTTGACTTGTATTTATCAATGATTTGGTGAATCACTATATGTCTCTGAGTTAAAAATATATATATATATATATAAATATACATATATATGTGTGTGTATATATATAAAGGGGTTTCTGAAACCATTTCCATTTGGACTTAGGCAATAAATTCATTAGAAAAAGAAAGCAGAAGCTTTGAAGTTAACATCTATAGCCTTTATGGATAGCCTGATTCACCAAACATGAAAACTATATCCTGTTCCACACGTTTTAAGTCATACACAGGAAAGCACAAGAAACACTGATTTGGCTCAATGATTTGCCCAATGAAAGGATTTAATTTTCTTTAAGTTTTAAAAGAAATCCCCCATAAAGTTGTCAGAGGTACCTGACGGTGTTACAGAAGCAAAGTGTTTTCTAAGCAACTCCAGGGCTCTGTTATTTCTTGCTTGTAGGGACTTCTCTGTTCTCAGTTCATTCTTGATGGCATTGAGCTCCCCGTGGATTTTTTCCATTTCTAATTCATAATACAATTTCATTTCTTCTTTTAGGAATGCATTTTCAACCTCAGTCTGCCGCTTTAATTTCCTAACAGCTTCTTTTAAATCCTTGTTCTCAAGGCTCAACTTGTGGATGACCTCTTTGGCTTGCTGGAGCTCTTCAGTTAAGTTTTTAACATTTGTTGCTTTTTCAGAGAGGTCATTTCTTAAAGCTTGAAGCTCCCAGTCTTTCTTGGAAGTTTCCACCCCTGGTTCTTGAAAATTTAGGGGTTTTGTGGATACTTCTTTTTTGGAGTTCAAAAGTTCTTTTTCTGCACTTTCAAATTCCTCTTCAATTTTTCTGCATTTCAAATCAAGCACTTCCAGCTCTTCATTCAAAAGATTCAGGCGAAGTTTTGGAGACATTCCTTCAGTGAATTTCTTTTTCTTGTCTTTCTGTGGTGGAGTTGATAACTCCTTTGTACCCCAGGTAGGAAGCTCTTCTGTGCTATTAAAGCTTTCTTCAGTTGCAATGTCCAAATTAGATGATTCACAGGAGACAGACTTTGTGTCTGCCTCAGTCTTTGAAATGTTTATCTTTCTCTCTATTAAATTTGATTCTTGCTCATTTTCATTTGGTTGGGAAATAAATTCTTTCCTTTTAAATTTCTTTTCTTCTAGAAACTTTCTACTAAACAAATTAAATATTCTTTCCATTCTCTTGGCCTTATCTGAAGTCATTTGTTCAGAAGAAGATTCAAGCTGAGCAGCTTCGTCTAGACTATCCTGTGCACTGAAAAGAGGAGCAAACTTTTTCTCCTTCCAGTGTTTTCTCCTAGCATCCATTTCTTCAGGCACCTCTTCTAATTCCTGAAAAACAAAATTTAAAATCAAGGCACATATTTACACTGGCAGCTGGGACAGTGGAAAGAACTAAGAATCCTGGCCCATTGGTGAAAGAATCTAAATATTTGAGGGCTGGCACTCCCTCTAATTCACCACGCAACTCAGGCCTCAGTTCCCTCGTTTATAAATGGAAAGGGCTAAACTGGCTAAGTTCTACAGACCCTTCCAGCTTTAAAGTTCTCTGATCCTATGAAATATAACCAATAAATGGACAAGCTTGGCTATTTATTACAGAGAAAATAATCCTATGAGAAAGCAACATGAAAACAGATTGTTTCAAAACAGTATAAGTGATTTTTAATTAATAGGTAAGCCTGTGTTTCCAAAGTCCTTGATTTTTTTCTAGTTCTTCTTAGTTGGACTACTGTTTATTCATTCTTTAAAGTGACTAAAACATCAGTGCTTAATGCAATGTGAGCTGTTTTTGGTAAAGTATACCATGCAGACTTCCTTATGACTAACTCTGCCAAATGCCCTTCTGTCTTGACCTATAAATTCCTGTTATTCCAGTCTTGGGCTTTGCTTTTAGACAAGACTGCCAAGTGTACAGAATTCAATCCATTTTGACAGCAATTTCATGATGAGAACCGAATGTCAACAATTGGAAATACTAATGCCACCAAATGGGTTTCTTTTTCTAAGATACTGACTCCAAGTGTAATTTTTAGATGAAAAATTGGCATATTAAACCAACAACCAACTTTCTAAATTTACAAAAGTTACGAGATATTTATTTTGTTTCAAAAGGAGTCTTCCCTATTCAAAGAGAGTTCATAACATATAGCTTTCCTAAAACACAAAAATATTTGATCAGCGACTACTTTTGAAAAAAGGGAGAAAGAAGGACCCAAGCAACACACTGATGGGCCACTGGCATTGGAAGCCACCAAACTGGTGACTGCAGTTACCACTAAAGGGTGGGAAGAAAAAGGAGGGGATCACTTTTTTCATTCTATACATTAAATTGCTGCAATATGCTTACAACATCACCACTGAGAAAAACCAAAGTATGTTTGCATCTATTTTTCCCATGCACACAAATATACTTTTATCTTGGTAACAAAAATGGCAGTTGTGTTTATTTTTAAGTTAATGTTTTCTTTAATATTATTAAAGAGTATAAATGTTATATTAATTAATATAATATTTCATATAAAGATGCTAATAGTCATGCATGTTATCTGTAAAATTTTGGAAAATACATAAAATCACAGATACACACAGAAATATTCCTCATGATCCCATGGCACTGAGATAACCACTCTTTGGTATATTACTTCTCGGTACTTTTTAACAAATGTAGTTTAAATTCTAACAAATTTTTCTTGCTATAGACAATGAGAGAATAAACTCAATACCTACATGCCTGACACCTTCCCCCCAAAAGAAGAGGGACGGTAACTCATTACACCCAAGGATATATCTCCACTGACAAGTATTTGGCTTTGAGGAAAGGAAAAGGTACAAATATTCAGTGAAGGTGTTAAAATGATTGGTTCAAAAGCCATAACCCTTAGTCAATCAGACCACAGTAGTAAGTCGAGACTTGAAATTCAGGATATGTATCAATATTTGCCATTGGAGTATCCTCTGCTTTCTCTTGAAATAGTCCTCTCTGACTTTTTTATCCTATTAGTCTCCATCCAGAAGCATCAATGATGTATCTGCCCTTAAAGACGAAGATGACCATAACCGCACTTGCTCTCCTCTCTAGAAACACGAATGAAAATACTGGGGATTATTACAGTGATCATAAAGGAAAGGAACAGAGAAAAGGGAAAAGATGCTAATTGCCAGTTACAGTTTTTAGCAGTCAAATTTTTACCAGACAACTCTGTAAGAGTTTAAAAATGCATCTAGGGAATTCCCTGGCAGTCCAGCAGTTGGAACTGTGTACTTTCACTGCTGAGGGCTCGGGTTCCAACCCTAGTCGGGGAACGAAGATCCCACAGGTTGTGCTGCTGCTGCTGCTAAGTCGCTTCAGTTGTGTCTGACTCTGTGCAACCCCACAGACGGCAGCCCACCAGGCTCCCTCGTCCGTGGGATTCTCCAGGCAAGAACACTGGAATAGGTTGCCATTTCCTTCTCTAGCGCATGAAAGTGAAAAGTGAACGTGAAGTCACTCAGTCGTGTCCGACTCTTAGTGACCCCATCGACTGCAGACCACCAGGCCCCTCCGTCCATGGGATTTTCCAGGCAAGAGTTCTGGAGTGGGGTGCCATCACCTTCTCTGACAGGTTGTGCAGAGTGGCCCCCAAAATGCTTCTAATCAGGTAGCAGTGGGAGAGAGATTACTATTATTCTTTCTACCAAATTCTGAGTGAAAGGTATTGGTGAGGTTGACCAGGAAAGAGGTGTGCAGCGGGGCAAGTCAGGTGAGGCCACTTTATACTTGAAGATAGCAATAAGACAAATCTGAGATAGAGATCTGGCTGTAGATAAAGGTTAAAATAGAAAGGTCTTTTCATTAATGATTTTGCACCTTGAAAAAGTCACTCTATCTCCAACCCTCCCATAAATCTCTGGCTAAAAACATATATATATATATATATTTTTTTTTTTTTTTCAGTGTCACTATCTTTCTTTCCTGGGCCTCTGTACAATTTCCTGATACAGCCAATGCTTTTCACAGAACTGGGAAGAGTCCACTTATTTTATAACTGAGGCTCAAAGAAGTTAAATGACTTGTCCAAGTCCTCACAGCCTATAGTGGTAAAACTGAGACGCTGTCTCCCAGGTCAGTGCTTATTCTAAAATTTCTCTTTATTCTTCTGATAGGTTTCATTCCACAGATTGTAAGAAAACAACCCACTATTTTCAGAGCTTAGGTATTTTTTAAAGGGCCACAAAAGGAGAGAGGAAAAATGAATGGGGGAGGGTAAGGAGAATTGCATGTCACATATCAAAGGGCAGAACAGAGAAAGGTTTGAAAAGCCTTTTGGAATTTCCCTCCCCTGGCTTACACAGGGCAGGGTCAAGAGGTCTCTGAACTGCTTCTTTCTCTCTCCCTTTCTTTCTTTCCTTTCTCTTTCTTTTTTTCCTCTTTCATTGGCAAGATATGCTTTAAGGGATTGTTCCCAAATCGAGTCACAGAAGATAGCAAAGCCCAGACTGAGGGTAAAAGGTACCAGGCTCATTTTCTCTTCACAAATTGTGCTCTTTGTTTTTTTCCGCAGAACAAGTACGACATTAGTATTCTCTGGCAAAGACAAGAAATATGCTTTGAGACAATGACACTCCTTCCTTTATCCTGGCATAGCAGCCAGTTTGCTTTCAATAAACTTGACTAGGTAATGTGTTGCAGCATAAGGCAAATCAAACCAGAGCCGTTAGTGAGAGAATAAGCATGCCTTTTTAGTGGGTCAATTGCTAACACTTTTTATTACAAGTGCCTACCCAACACAATATTGGGTGTTGAAGGACCAAAGGGTAGGGGAAGGAGGTCCAAGAGGAATGAAACACTTAAAGAAACAACCAGAACACAGGAAAACAATATAAAGTCATATGACAAAAATGATGTTAGTGGTCCTCTAAGCCAGTGATCTCCCAGAAGTCCTTGGGACTGCACTGCATGCTTGTCCATTATATGGCTAGATGTATTCATTTGTGTCTGATGTGAATTGATAATTGACTCCTGATTATTCTAGTTAGTGTCTCTCTAAAAACATCACCATTCATCCTCTGGTAACTTCCTTATTTTTACAAAGGTAAAGTAGTAGTGCATCTTGGTGGAGTAAGGAAATTTATTGACTCATGGAAATGGTTTCTACTCACCTAAAGAATTTGGGAACCACTGATAAAATAAATTGAAAATGATTTATAATGTAATATAACATAGTGTTAATTGTTCAGAGCTAAGCAAAGAGTGATCACTTATTGTGGATTTTTAGGTAAACTATTACATAAAAATCTTAGGTGAATGCATATCTGTCTTCATATAGCTCCAGATACTAATACCCTGTTTATTGTGAAAGGAGAAACCCACTAAACTATCTCATTTTCATTTTCAAGGTATGGGGCCCTGGGGAATATGCTCATATTAAGATGGATAAGTGATCAAATATAGGAAATCTAATTATTTTCTAAAATATTCATACTTTAAACCATATGCTTTAGGGAAATTTGATGACATAAAAATCAAAGATCTTCTTCTCTATTTCCTTATCTCATTTACATTAGATTTTATGTGAAAATGTCAGGAATATCTCTTTTGCATAAATCTCGATCTGCCTGCAAAAGGCAATTATTCTTCCAGGCAGGGGGAACCAGGGACTGGGAAACCTCTAGAAGCTTTTTCCCATCTTGCAACAGTGCTTCACCCCAAACTTTGTAAACTGGGAGTGATGTTTAGAAAAGGTCATTTCCAACCTGTGATGGACAACCTTATGTCATAACCCTCAGCCCTTCAGCCACACTCAACTGAAACTGTGGCTTTTAGTGATAGCTTAGGGGCAGTAAGGGGGAAGACAAAAGGCCCTTCTTAGCCCAGGGAACTTTTCCCCATTATTCTTGGATGGTTTCAGTTCTCTCAACCCTCAGAAAAACTGGTTGGCCAAGATAGGAATAGAAAAGTTTGATAGAAAGATCACTGGCCTTCCTTCCTTGCTCAACTGTCCAATCTGTTCTCACATAAAAGCAGTAGTTCTAAAAAAAAAAAAAAAAAAGCAGTAGTTCTCAACCTATTTTTCTGCTTCCCTTGTTCCCAAGCTCAAAACACTGCCACCATTACTCTCTTCCCTTGCTCCAGAAGATTCTGACCTGCCGCTTCTATGAGAGCTTCTCCATTATGAGGACTCTCCAAAGCTGTCTGAAAGAAGGTGGGTAAATATGTTTTGCCGTGCAAAATTGTGGGGAAGAAGGAAAAGAAAGTTCTTGAGAAAGAAATTGTGTCAATTCTGGTGGAAAAAAGACTCAAGAAGTCAGATATCTTGGCTCCCACACTTTAGAACTTCATAAAAACTTACCTTTTGTGAACCTCAGTTTCTTCAGGTGTAATATACAGACAATATACCTTTTTCCAGGTGGTTAAGAGAAATTAGTGAAAACGAAAATGCAAGCAATTTTATACTGTACACAATGGGTTTTGTTCTTTTTTAGATTTTCTTTACCTTCCCTTGGAACATCAACCAACAACCCAACCCTTCTCCAAAGATATGTGCTTCAGAGTTGCCAGTCTGAAGTCATCAGACTCAGAAAAAGTCAGTTTAAAAAAAAAGAAGTACTGTTAATGTAGGTAGAGGGGAACTTAAACTTGAATCTTACATTAATTTGAGCTGCATCTTCATGGAAGAATTAGCCCTAAATCCTGTAATGTTGATGTCCCCAGATTTCCAAGCTAAATTTATTCTAAACAGAAGAGTGGTAGCCTTTCTACACCAAAGAGATTTATATTTTTTAAATCACTAATTGCTTTGCCATGAACTTACCAAATGTCCCAATGTTTTTCAGAGCCACCAATAAACATCTTAAAAATATTACAATTGGGGCATCAGTTTGAAGATTAGCAAGGATGACTCTGCAAGTTTTTTCTGTGCTTCAGCATCATTTCATACAGTTTCATTTTACCAATATGCTGAGATCTCCTGGCATGTTATTCATCATTGTATCCCTTGTTTCTGCTGCTGCTAGGTTGCTTCAGTCGTGTCCGACTCTGCGCGACCCCATAGACGGTGGCCCACCAGGCTCCCCCGTCCCTGGGATTCTCCAGGCAAGAACACTAGGGTGGGTTGCCATTTCCTTCTCCAATGCATGAAAGTGAAAAGTGAAAGTGAAGTCACTCAGTCGTGTCCGACTAGTAGCAAGCCCATGGACTGCAGCCTACCAGGCTCCTCTGTCCATGGAATTTTCCAGGCAAGAGTACTGGAGTGGGGTGCCTTATTGCCTGGCATATAGTAGCCCTCAGTAAATATTTATTGAGTGAATAATTCTTAATATTCTTCCTGAAAATTCTATAATGTTTTGATTCTAATTGAGTTTCTGTAAATAGTTGTAATTTTTCCTTTGGCTTATGAGGTTTTGTGGGTGGCATTTTAGGGAAATAACTTTTATTTTTCCCTCAAAGTTTATTTGGCTCAGCTAAAGTCTTTAGAATACTTTTTTAATATAAATTTATTTATTTTAATTGGAGGCTAATTACTTTACAATATTATATTGGTTTTGCCATACAGCAACATGAATCCGCCACAGGTATACACGTGTTCCCCATCCTGAACCCCCCTCCCTCCTCCCTCCCCGTACCATCCCTCTGGGTCATCTCAGTGCACCAGCCCCAAGCATCCAGTATCCTTGTATTTCTATGAGGCTTTTTTGATAGTGTACTGACAGTGCAGACTAATGGTCTTGTTAAAAGACTGAAGATTTATGTTGGGTGAGGCTCTGTGCTTCTCAACATCCATAGCAAGCTATCAGCCAGCACAACGCTACTTACAGTTCCTGAAGTTCAAGGTCTTCTGTTGGTTGCCGCTGTTCTCCTTCTCCAGATTGAACTGAAAAAGAAAATGCCACAGCTTAATTAGAAAATATAATTAACCAGAATGCCCAAATCTGTGTTCATATCTGAGATGTAGCTTAAAATTACAAGTGATAGCTTTAATGTTGTTTGGCTGATCTGAAATGCAACATCAGACACTTTGAAGAAAGTTTTCATTTTAACTTGTCAACCCAATTTCCCAGCTATTATGCCACTAAGTCTTCCTTCCCCCAGCAACACAAATATCAGATGGGACGACAATCACGGTCGCATCTTACTCAACACTATACCTTCTTGCCTTTAGCAACTACTGAACAAATGAGCCAGCACTGGCGGCCACAGCAACATGCTTGTTAGTAAGGAGCGTGCCAAGAGCCACGTTAGCAGAGGCTGGAGCCAAGGCCTTGGCTCCCTCCCCCAGAGTCCAGTTATTTTGAAAAACCATTAAAAAGGAACGTGATCCCAGTTTTTGCCTTAATCTTTCAGGGTCCTCACATATGAGCCAAGTGTCCACTTCATGAGACAAACTGTCTTGTCTATTGTTTCACACTGAGAGCGAAGCCAAGAACCATTGACAACTGGCCCTGTGAACAGTTCTTACCCCCAGTGCTTTGTTATTAGTGTGGAATTACTCCTTCTAGAAGAAAAGATACGAAGTCACCTTAATTCTGACAGGCTGAGTACCTTATTAGTATGAAAGTCACATTTTTGCTATAAAGCTGCATCTAAGCATGCAGAGTTTGGGGGTTTTCTCTGTAAATGGTTAACTAAACTCCTGCCACCGCAGATTCCGTGCAGAGGAGATGGCTGGCGAGGCTGGGGTGCTGCCCTGGACGCCACTGCAGGTGACACCTCCCACTTCCCCAGGCTCTACCCCCATCTACCCCTTGGCTGGGAGAAAGCAGGGACAAGGCCTGACCCCACTCCTCCTTCCACACCCCGACTTCCACACCCAGTCACCTTCGTTCGCAAACGCCCGCCAGTTCCCGGCCCGGAGCCCTAAAGTGTGAGGAAACCGCAGTGGGCGTCGAGGCGGGGAGCACGGTGCCTCCGCTCGGGTCACCCAGGGAGGGCGAGGGGGCTTGGGGAGCCCCGGCCTGACTGGGCTCAGACCTACCTGGTGGCGTGGGTGGAGTCCAGTGGGCCCTAGTCCCTCTTCCCCGAAGACAGCCTCCAGCGGCGGGCAAATGACCTGGGTTTGGCGCTGGCTACCGCGACCCGGCCGGGCCGGACGGGGGCAGAGCCTCTGCAGTGCAGCGCCAGCGCCGGTCGCGCCGTTGCCTGGCAACCGGCCGGTCCGATTTAAAGGGACCCGCGCGCCACTGCCAGGCGCGCGGGGCCCTGCGCTGCCTGGCGGTCGTCACAACCCGCTCGAGCACTGAGCATGCCCGGTGGGGCGGGCGCTGCGGTGGCTTCTGCCTGCACGAAAGCCGAGCTCGAAGAGCAAGAGAGGAGTCAGGGAGGGAAGCAGCGAGAAACTGCGAGGCAGCCCCACCCATGGTGGGCTTATTACGGAGGGTGTGGGTGACTCACAAAGCCACCTGGACACTGCGATTGTGGGGGAGGAGGGAGTGGCACACGGATAATCCCTAGGCCTGCAGTTTAGTAACGTTCCCTCGAGGACGGTCAGCTCTGGAAGGTCGCCTGGATTTGGTTCGGAGTTCCTGACAATGTGGGAATTGCACGCCCCGCCCCCCACGCACATCCTTGCCAGTCAGCACAATGGTCTGGCCGGAATTTGTGCCTTAGACCGAGGTTCTAAGGGCCTGTATCAGGAGAGCATGTGCCCTGGTCACAGGCCTATGGGAGACCAGGCTCGTTCTCCAGCTAGCCCATGGTGTCCTCACCCATCACTCAGGAATTTCTCTAAACCACTCTTGCACCTATTTGAATTTAAAACCAGTTACTGGCTACTGGGTGTCCCTGATGGCTCAGATGGTAAAGAATCTGCCTGCAATGCAGGAGACCTGGGTTCAACCCCTGGGTTGGGAAGATCCCCTGGAGGAGGGCATGGGAACCCACTCCAGTATTCTTGAAGGCTACTATTCCAACACTGGGCTTCCCTGGTGGCTCAGACAGTAAAGAATCTGCCTATAATGCGGGAGACATGAGTATCCAGTATTCTTGCCTGGAGAATCCCATGGACAGAGGAGCCTGGTGAGTTACAGTCCATGGGGTCGCAAAGAGTCAGATAGGACTGAGCGACTAACACACACACACACACACATTCACACACACAGAGTCCAAGGCTACTGGCAGTGTAAAGTGGTTTCCTTTGATCAGTCCCAAGCTACTCTCTTCCAGCTTCAAAGGTTGCTCACAACTTTCCTGATTTGGTTAGGGAACAAGCCCATGTTCTTCATCATGTGATAAATTTAAGTCCTACTATTTTGTTAAATAAATTAATGATCTCTTCAGACTTTGAATAGCCTTGTTGCTGAATGATGATTCTTCCATCATCAAATTGGCTACACACACTGACTATGCACCTTGGCTATAGTCTGATTGGTACCCAACCTGGGCTTAACGGAAAGATGGACTAGACAAAGGTTGTGAGGCCTGAAACAAAGAGGGACTGGAGTATCCAAAATAGTAATCCTAGTGACTTTCAGGAAACCTGGTATTTTCTAGGAAGTAGCAAGGTGAAAAGAAACTTTGGCTCTCGAATCTCAAGTGAAAGGAGGTTTATACACATTTAAAAAACGACAGTCTAAGGGCTTCCCTGGTGGTCTAGTGATTAAGAATCCGCCTACCAATGCAAGGGACACCATTTCCATCCCTGGTCCTAGAAGATGCCACATGCCAGAGAGCAACTAAAGCCTATGTGCCCACAACCAGTGAGCCGCTGTAACTGGAGAAAGCCCGCGTGTAGCAACAAAGACCCAGTGCAGCCAAAAATACACAAACAAATAAATCTTAAAAAATAAATAAAGAGAAAAGGATTTTTAAAAAGAAACTGACAGTCTAATTTTTCAAGACCTAGCAAGGGAATGACTTAGAAACAAGACCAGGATTCTTTTCAAAACTTCTTGAGAATCAGATCTAACAGGTGTTTGGTGGCTGACAATGTTGCGTTCAGGTGCCTGGAGGCCTGGTTCTCAGCCTTTTTTTTTCCTCCTTAGAGAACCAGTGTCAACAAGAGTTGGCAGCAGGAAGAGGCTCAATGCCTGCATTGATTTTGTTATGGACCCCGTCAAAATTAGTTTCTGGGATTCTGACAAAACTACTTTCCTTGACATTAAGTCTCCAAACTACTTTGCATTTTATCATGTTTATTTTCATTCTTTTTAAAAGGTTTCATTTTTTTCCCCTGATATAAGATCCTTTATTAATATAAGAAAAGAATGTTTCCTAGTTGCTCTGTGCGTCAGTTTCCCTGTTCATACAATAGAAGTTATAATTGTACCTAACTCATAGGAATGTGGAGAAGGCAATGCTACCCCATTCCAGTACTCTTGCCTGGAAAATCCCATGGTTGGAGGAGCCTGGTAGGTTGCAGTCCATGAGGTCGCTAAGAGTCGGACATGACTGAACGACTTCACTTTTACTTTTCACTTTCATGCACTGGAGAAGGAAATGGCAACCCACTCCAGTGTTCTTGCCTGGAGAATCCCAGGGACAGAGGAGCCTGGTGGGCTGCCGTCTATGGGGTCGCACAGAGTCGGACACGACTGAAGCGACTTAGCAGCAGCATAGGAATGTTGTGAGGATTGGGTGAGTTAATAGCTTTAAATCCCTTAGAGTAATCCCTGACATGTTGTTGTTCAGTCGCTAAGTTGTGTCCGACTATTTGTGGCCCCATGGACTGCAGCATGCCAGACTCCTCTCTTCTCCACTATCTCCCAGAGTTTGCTCCAATTCATGTCCACTGAAACGGTTATGCTATCTAACCATCTCATCCTCCGCTGCCCTTTTTCACATAGCCAACCCTATATAAATGTTTGCTGTTATCATTAGTACTAATATTATCTTGTCTTATAAATTCATTACCCTCCTAAAATATAAACACACTGATGGAGGGCACTTCTATGGCAGTCCAGTGGTGAGGACTCTGCTTCCGTTGTAGGAGGTCACTCCTTCATGTGGTCAGGTATCAAATGGCAGAGTGTAAACAACAGTGAGGACAGAGATTTGTTATTTGAAGGTACTCAGACTTGGAGATAGGTTTTCAAATATGGAAGATAGAAAACAGTTTACCCCACTAGAATCTTTATCAATACCAAAACAAGGCACTTGATCATAACAAGATCATACACTCACACAATGGAACCCAATCTTCTTGTTTTACCAAGTAGGATATTGAGACTCAAACAAGTAATGTGATTTACTCCTGATCACACAGCAAAATAAGCTTTTTGATTTCCCTGGCAAACTTGCTTGAGTAGTCTCAAAGGCAGGATATTTGGGAGAATGAAAAAATACACATTTATTGGTATATGCATCATGTTTATAAATATTTAAATTATTCATGCAGATAATATTTCTTGCACTTCATATCCTATACATCAGCAGATTCTGTTGGCTGTACCTTCATAATGTATTCAGGATCTGATGGCTTCTCACTGTCTCTATTATCACCACTCTGATCCTGACCCCCACCATCTCTTGCCTGGACTATGGCAATAGCCTCCTAACTGCTTCCACACTTGACCTATATTAGTTTCCTAGGGCTGCCATATCAAAGTATCACAAACTGGGCACTTAAAACAACCGACACTTATTCTCTCATAGTTCTAGAGGCTAGCAGTCTGAAATCAGGGCGTCATCAGGGCTGACTCCTTGAGCTTCTGAGGAACAGTGTGTCTCTCCTAACTTCTGGGGGTTGCCAGCCATCTGTCGCCTTCCCTGGCTTGTAGACACGTCATTCCAATCTCTGCCTCTGTCTTCTTGTGGTGTTTTTAGTGTCTGTGTGTCTCCACATAGCTATCTCTTCTCTGTGTGTGTCTGTGTGCCCTAAGTCCCCTCCTCTTGTAAGAATGTTAGTTAACTGAGTTAGGGCCCACGTTAATTCAGTACGACCTCATCTTAACTTGATTATATTTGCAAAGACCCTGTTTCTAACAAGAGCACATTCATAGGTACAGGAAGAGGGGTAAGGATATCATCATATCTTTTGGGGGGACACAAGTCAACCCACAACCCCCTCACCATCTATTCTCAACACAGATCCAGAGAGACTGTTATAAAATACTAAGTCAGACCATGTTACTACTCTGCTCAAAAGCTTACAAAGGCTTTCAGTTTGACTTGTTGTAAAAACCAAAATCCTTATAACAGCCTACAAGGTCCTACAGGATTTGCTTGGAGAATCCCCATCCCCCCTTTCTCCACCCCCACCTCTATACAATAGCTTTTTGACCTCCTCTCCCGCCACTTTGTCCCTTGATGACGCCACTCTAGCAATACTGGCTGCCTTGTTCCTGTAACAGCCAGGCACCCTCTCACAGTTAGGGATTTGGCTGCCTGTTCCCTCTGCCTCGAATGCTCTTCAAAAAGTACATGATATTCACATATCTTATTGCCTTACCTTCCTCAAGTGTTTGTTCAAATCTTAGCTTCTCTGTGAGGCCTACCTTGCCCCTTCTATTTAATCCTGTCAACTTTCAACCTCTCCAGCGTTTCCACTTCTCCTTATCCTACTCGAAAAAATATAGCACTTTATCACTTTCGAACGTACTATACTGTTTTTCTTCTGTTCTCTCCATCCACCTCCCTTCCAGGTTGCACTACACTATGCTCCAAGAGGGCACGATCTTTGATTTGTTCACTGATCCATCCCAAGCATCAAAGTGCCTGGCACATGGTAAGCACGAACAAATATTTGTTGAATAGGTGAATGAATGAATGAGGCTCATACCTCATCCCAGGAATGATTCCTTTAACTTTCACAAAAATCATATGACCTAGGTGCTATTATTACCTACAGTTTTGGATGAGAAAACTGGGCCACAAAAAGGTTAAGTAACTAAGTGCCTAGGGTCACAGGGTTAGTGAGCAGCAGAGTTGGGGTTTGAACTCAGGAAAGTCTGGTTTTCAACAACTATGCAGCATTGACATATAAAGGGCATCTGACCACAAGTGCCTGGGAGACCCTGTATCTCTTGTTCTGACATTCACATTTTGCAACTGCAGGTGATGCAAAGTAACCATTTTAAACTATTGCCATATGTTGCTGAGATAGTTTGATGTTGTTTGTACATTGCACTGAACAAACTCTGGAGACTTGTTATCTGGGATCAGATACCAGCTCCACCACTTAGCTCTTATGGGTCTTTGAACAAATTGGTTAACTTCTTTCTATGCCAGATTCTTCATTGGTAAATGGGGAGTAATTATAGTACCTACGTCACAGGGTGGGTTTGAGGATAAATTAGTTAATATATGTAAAGCAATTAGAACTACACTTGGCAAACAGAAAGCACTCAACAAGCCTTAGCCGCTGCTGGTAATAGTGGTGTATAGTAAAAGTGTATAATGAAGGTATAAATTTGATCCAGTCTTAGCTGCAATACAGAAGTTGTTATACAGACGAGACTTATCTTTGGTGTTAGAAGTTAGATTAATAGTTCTCTTAGGGGATATAGTGACTGAGAAAGGGTACCAGGTGGGCTTCTGGGGTTTTGGTAATGTTCTATTAATATTTCTTGACCTGGACATTGGTTATATGGATGCTTTTACATGTAAAAAATCATGAATTGTACACTTGAGATTTGCAAATTTTTTTCTGTTTGTATACCTCAATAAATATTTTATTTAAAAGCAACTGAATCCAGCCTTATATGACTTTCTTCTAGTGTCTCTATTCTTTTTCTTCAATTTCACCCCAACTTCCATTTTTCAAGCAACAATTACAGAGAACATATATGTTTTATGTATATATATAAATTGAATCACTTTGCTGCACAACGGAAACTAACACAGTTATTGTAAATCAACTATACTTCAATTTAAAAATAAATTTAAAAAAATCAATTGACTATACATCTGAGGGTTTATTTCTGCACTTTCAATTCTATCCCTTTGATTTATATGTATATCTTTGTACCAGTACCACACTGTCTTGGTTACTGTAGTGCTATAGTCAGTTTTGAAATTGGGATATGCAAGTCCTTCTACTTAGTTCTGTTTCAAGGTTGTTTTGATCTCCTTGAATTTCCATATGAATTTTACGATCAACTTGTCAATCTCTACAAAGAAATCACCTGAGATTTTAGTAGGAATTGCCTTGAATCTGTAGATCGAGTTGGGTTGCATACTGTTCTATGATATATATATTTCCCACTCTTTTCCTTTCAATATTTTTGATTTCTTATGTTTTTTAATATGTCTCAGTAAATAACTGGTTGTATGTTTCTAAGACCAATCTGACATCTTTGTTCATTTCAGCTAGTTAAATACTTTAAATACTTAAATATTTGGCATAACTTTATAGCCTTATTTTTGTTCTATAAGCTCCTCTTTACCACATTTCTTTCCTTTCTTTCTTACCTTTTTTTATTCCATGGTTTTCTTCTCTTTTAATCCCAAGATTACGCCCTCTGATTTTATTTTTAAACAGTTTTTCATTACTGAGACTGCAATATGAAAACCTACAAAAATTTAGAACTAATCAATACTCATCAGACAACAAAAGGACCTTTAAATACTAGGTTCATTTACTGCTCCCTCTCTGTTTGTGTTGTTATTATATCCGAATTCTATATATGTATATACTTTAACCCTCTAAGACTTAATTATTTTTATACAGTTAATATTTATTTAGATTTATTCATATGTTTTCACTACTTTACTCTGTTCTTCTTTCTACATCTCTGGCATCTGCAATAACTTATTTTGCCTTTGGAATTTCCTTAAATGAGATTCCACTGGTGGCAATTCCTCTCATTATATTTCACCGTCTTAGCTGAAAGATATTTCTGCAAGGCATACACTTGTAGGTTAATAGTTCTTTTCCATTAGCACATTAAAGCTATAATTCAACTGTCTTTTGGTTCCACCATTGTTGGGAATCAGCTGTCATTTAGCTGTCTGATGTCTCTCCTTTCTTTGAAAGTAATCTGTTATTTCTCTGGCTGCTTTACTCTGTATCTTTGCTTAGTTCTGAAAAGCTCTTAGCTATTACCTCTACTTTCTTTTTAGAACTCTGATTAAGTGTATAATTCAGATCTATCACTCTAAATTCCAAGTTTCTTTCTTGGAAATTTTGCTTTCTTTTATCTGTTGATTTTTTTGATCAGAAAAAAAATTTATTATAGTATCTACTAGATGTTATATTATACACTTTGGATTGAAACTTATCAAATAGCAAAGCCTGTCTATAAAATTACTTTGTAGACTCTTTCATATATTTTACCTCTTTGCCTCTCTGTGCTGATTTCTGAATAATTACTTTTTTAAAAAAAACTGAGGGATTTCTCTGGTGGTCCAGTGGTTAAGACTCCACACTTCCACTACAAGGGACATGGGTTGGATTCCTTTGTGGGGAAACTAAGATCCTACATCCCACACGCCATATGCAGTGTGGCCAAAAATATTGAGATATTATTGATGTATGACATTATATCAGTTTCAGGTGTACTACAAAGTGATTTGATATTTGTATATATGGTGACATAATCACCATGATAAATCTAGTTAACATCTATTACCACCAAAGTTATAATTTTTTTCTCAGGGTGAGAACTTTTAAGATTTATTGTCTTATAAATTATTTCTTCTGAAATGTCTTCTAATCCACTAATTCTCTAATTAATTGTGTCTAATTTGCTGTTAATCTCTTCAGTTTGAGTTCCTAATTTCAATCTTGATTTTTTTAACTTTCTGAAGTTTAATGAAATAATTTTTCAAATATGGTCATTCTCTAGAATTTCTTGTTTCCCACACACATTTTTATTTCTTTAAACATCGTAAGTATAGATCTTCATATTCTGTGTTTAATAATTCCAAAATCTAAATTATTTCAGCATATGGCTCTGTTGTCTGGTACTTTCGCTAATTCTCACTTATGGTAATTCAATTCCTTTTTTGATTATTAAGTTTTTTTGTGAGCTGCTCATTTTCCTTATAATTTGGACAAATTCTTTGAGATCTTGGACAAAGAATCTATGTTTGCTTTTGCTAATTGTCTGGAACATTAACTTGCCAGAGTCACTTTAAATTTATGACTAGAGATATCTTGGAGAAGGAAATGCCAACCCACTCCAGTATTCTTGCCTGGAGAATCCCATGGACAGAGGAGCCTGGCCAGGTCCGTGTGGTCACAAGAGTTGGACATGACTTAGTGACTAATACCACCACCAGAGATATCTTGAGTCACCTCAGCAGTGTGATTTGGGGCTACAAGATGACAGTTTCTGGGTCATCTTTTTCCTCCTCGTCCTGTTTGGCATCATCAAGAAAATATTCCTTTGTAATCCCTGGGGGAGTGGGTAGGAAAGCAAATTAAGTTCTCCTTTATTGAGGGTTTATTCCTTTGGGGTACCAATTTAATAGAAAAAGATTTCTATTAGACTGTTCACCTTTAATTGGTCCCTGGGCTTGCATGTTTTACCCCTGTTTTAGATGGCTTTTGCAAAGTTGAACTCCTCAAACACCCAAATTTCTCAGTTGTTTTCAGGACAAAGCCGGTTTCATGACTTCACTTCTCTATGTTCTCAGAGTCTCAGAGGTTTTATCCTGATAATTCCTTACCATGCAGATCTTCAAGGCTTTTTCAGTGGATGTTTTCTATATATGAACCGTACTTTTTGTCATCTTCAGCAATGATGACATGCCAGAAACAGAAAGCCTATACTCCCTCATCAACACAGCTTCTGGATTCACTAAAACCTTTCACAGAGGTCAGAAAAGATCACTCAGCTGCCATATCGATTTGACATACTTTTCATTCCCATTGAATTCAACCTATCCATGGTTTCTGACACACCTGATTATATTCCTTCCCTCTTGGAACCAGCTTCTGCTTTCACAACACCTCACTTTCCTATACAGCTCATCAACGACCACTCCTCATGGCTCATATCTGACTCTTCTCATTTCTACATTTCCGCTGCCATCATTCTACCTTCACCTACTAACATCTATCTCTTATATTACTTCAGTAGCCTCCTTGTGATGTCCTCTACCCATTCTCTCCAACCAATTCATTCTCCCCACAGCAACCAGAGTGATCTTTTAAAAATGAAAATTATTAGGATCTTGGGATTAACATACACCCACTACTACATATAAAATAGATAACCAATAAGGATCTATGGTATAACACAGGGAACTCTGCTCAATATTCTGCAGTAACCTGAATGGGAAAAGAATCTGAAGAAGAGTATGTATATATATATATATATATATATATATATATATATATATATATATGCATATGTATAGCTGAATCACTATGCTGTAAACCTGAAACCAACACAACATTGTAAATCAACTATACTTCAATACAAAATTTAAAAAATAGAGTTCTTTGAGAACAAAATAAAAATGAAAATTAGGTCATGTCATTTTGCCTGGGCCAAACCCTTCAAAGCACTGTATTTGGTAGATAAATTTCAAACTATTTACCATTACCCATAACCACGAACTTTATATAATCTAACTCTAGATTATATGTGGCTAATTGTTCCCTTATATAACGCTATAGACAAGCTGATTTTTTTTTCTGGTTCCTCAAACATGTTACACTCTTTCTCACCTCAGATTCTTATAGTTGCTGTTTCCTCTTCCTGGAATACTGTTTCCATGCTTTTTACATGACTAACTTCTATTTATACTTTCATATCTCACCTTTAACTGTAAATTTGTCAGAGACTTTTCCTAACCACCTAATCTAATGGCATCCTGTTCTTTTCCTTTAGAAAGTTTTTCCTAATTTGCTATTAAATATTTATTGTAGGTTTATTTATTTAAGGTCTCTTCCCCCAATTATCTTTAAATGTTAAGAAGGTGGAGGCCCTACTTGGTTCACATAGCTGAGATGATTATTGCCAGGCTAAGGGACGAGCATATGAATTCAGCCTGTTCATAATAAATTCCTTCTTATGAAAAGTTTTTATCCCTTCTGATGAGAAAGGGCCTCCTTATTTTGAAGAGTTTTTAAAATTTCATCCCCCAAAGCATGGGTTTTTAGTCAATGAGTGCTAATAATTTTTTGGTAATTGAAGAATTCCCTATGCTGTCATTTAGATAATATAAAGTCATTATACTTTTCAGGCTCAGGCTATAACTATCAGAGGGGATATTTGAGGGAATTGTTCAAGTTTAACATAATTTATTTCTATTCAAAATTTTATAAATAAAGATTCAAGTTTATAGACTATTGTCATCTTAACAATACCAGGTCTTCCAATTCATGAACATGGAGGTCTTTTCATTTATTTGGATCTTTAATTTCTTTCAATAATATTTTGTAGTTTCCAGTCTTGCACTTCTTTTGTGTTAAATTTACCCATAAGTGTTTTATTTTTTTAATGCTATTGTAAGTAAGATTTTATTTTTTGGCTGCACTGGATCTTTGCTGCTGCTGCTAAGTCGCTTCAGTCGTGTCCGACTCTGTATGACCCCATAGACGGCAGCCCACCAGGCTCCCCCGTCCCTGGGATTCTCCAGGCAAGATCACTGGAGTGGGTAGCACATGGGTTTTGTCTAGTTGCAGCACCCACGGGCTTAGTTGTCCCGATGAATGTGGGTTTCTAGTTCCCTGACTAGGGATTGAACTTAGTCCCATGCATTGGAAGGTGAATTGTTAATCACTGGACCACCAGGGAAGTCCCTGTGAATAGGATTATTTTAATTTCATTTCTGGAATGTTCTTTACTAGTGTATACAAATACAAGTGATTGAGGCCTCCCTGGTGGCTCAGTGGTAAAGAATCTGCCTGCCAATGCAGGAGACACAGGTGTGATGCTCAATCCAGGAAGATTCCACATGCTGCGGAGCAACTAAATCCATGCACCACAATTACTGAGCCCGTGCTGTTGACCTTGCGAGACACAACTCCTGAAGCTCATGTGCCCTAGAGACCATGCTCTGCAACAAGAGAAGCCAACACAATGAGAAATTTGTGCACCACAAATAGAGAATAGACCCTGCTCTCTGCAACCAGAGAAAAGCCCTCACAGCAATGATGACCCAGTGCAGCCAAAAATAAATAAATAAATAAAGTATATATATAAAAAACAAATACAAGTGATTGATCTTTTATCTTGCTATCTTGCTATACTGGTTTATTAGCTCTAAGAAGTTTGCTGTGTGTGGGGGGGGTGGGTAGTTGTGTATGCATTTATGAATTCTTCAAAATTTTCTATGCAAGATAAATTCCCAATTTAAAAATTCCCCCCAAAGAAATCTTCAGATCCAAATAGTTTTACTAACAAATTCTACCAAATGTTTAAAGATTTAACTCCAGGTTTGCACAATCCCAGCCAGTTCATTTTATTAAACTATTATTACCTCTACCATCCCTCCAGTGGGGAGGGGAAGGAGCATCTCATTGTTGCCAGGGGTGGCAAATCCAAGCTCTCCATGAGGTCTCGACTGATACATTTTTGGTGGGGAGTGGGAGAGGGGAAGCTTATTATGGGTCAGCAGAGTGACCTGACTTGGCTTTCTGACTTGGCTTTCTCTGACACCACTCTGGTGGAGTGCTACAGAACTCTGTTACTGCCTGCTTACTGTGGAATTCTAAGCCAGCTCCTGAGCGTTTGCTGTTAGGGCTGGGGGTGGGATCGCAGATTTTTCTGTGGTGTTTGGCTGGAGTAGAGCAGTTACTGCAAAATGTTTTCTTTCTTTCTAGGCTGCCCTTTTCTTGGCCCTTTGGCTAAGGAGTGCAGGCTTTTACTGGGACTATTTTGAGTCTGTTCCTGTTGGCATTTCTGGGTTGCCAACTTCTTATCCATGTCTGGGAAAAATGAGGCAAAAAAGAAAACGCAGGGAACTCAACACCATGCTATTCCTCAGGGCCTGAAGTTCTTAACCAATACGGTTTGCCTGTTTCAGTCCAGCTTTCAGAGTCTTCTTTTGTTGCTTCATATATGATGTATATATGAATTGTGTATATATCAATACACAATTGGAGGAAGGAATAGGAACAAGTATGTCTATACCATATTCGTGGAAGAGGAAGTTTTCTTGCGTAGTTTTTTTAAACAAAGAAACAAAGTGCTTTAGTTCTCAATGTTTTAATATTTTAAATTACAATATACTAAACAAATACTCACTTTACTACATTTTTCTTTTCTCTATACACTTATAAACAACAGTAAAAGAGTTTTAATATTTTGATGAAAATTTCCAAGTTCACAGAACTATTGTTACTTTCTCATTATTAAGATCTCTTGTACAGTTCATCTTGGGTGGTCATTTTTACAGTCCAGCAGTATCATGCAAAGAGATGACTTTCTATACTACAAGCCCTACAAAGCAATAATTAAAATACAACTACAAAGAGTTATAACTAATGTCAACAAAGGAGATAAGAAGTATTATAATAATTAAAAACACTCAGTCCGAAGGAAGGCAGAAAAAGGAACAAAAAGAGATGGGACAAATAGAAGATACATAGCACAAGTTCAGTTCAGTTCAGTTGCTCACTCGTGTCCGACTCTTTGTGACCCCATGAATCGCAGCACACCAGGCCTCCCTGTCCATCACCAACTCCTGGAGTTCACTCAGACTCACGTCCATCGAGTCAGTGATGCCATCCAGCCATCTCATCCTCGGTCGTCCCCTTCTCCTCCTGCCCCCAATCCCTCCCAGTGTCAGAGTCTTTTCCAATGAGTCAACTCTTCCCATGAGGTGGCCAAAGTACTGGAGTTTCAGTTTTAGCATCATTCCCTCCAAAGAAATCCCAGGGCTGATCTCCTTCAGAATGGACTGGTTGGATCTCCTTGCAGTACAAAGGTAGACTTAAATCCAAGCATATCAATAATCACATTAAATATGAATGGTTGATACACCTCAATTAAAAGACAGAGATTGTCATATTGAATAACAAAGAAAATCTTAAACATATGTCACTTTCAAGAAAATTTAAATACAAAGACACATAGGTTGAAACCAAATGGATGGATTAAGGCACTGTGCTAACACTAATCAAAAGAAAGCTGAGGTGGTTATATTAATAGCAAACAAAGTAGATTTCAGAGTAAAAACTGTTACCAGGGATAAAGACTATCATTACATAGTGATAAAGCAGTCTATTCTTCTAGATAAGAAGCCTAAATATTTTTTGTGCCTAATAGCCAAGCTTCAAATTGCATGAAGTATAAACTTACAGAATGCAAAAAGAAACAGAGAAATCCACAAAATACCTGGAGACTTCAACACTCCTCTCTGAATAATTGATAGGACAAGTAAACAGAAAATTGTTAAGCATATAGAAGACCCAAACAACATTATCAGCTAATTTGACCTAATTGATATTTATACAACATTCCACCACTACCAGCAAAATACATATTGTTTTTAATTACACACATTGACCAAGATAAAACATTCTGGGCTATAAGTCTCAATGAATTTTAAAGAATTAAAACAAAACATGCTCTCTGTTCACAATGGAATTAAATTAGAAATCAACAACAGAAGGACATCTGAGAAATCCTCAAATATTTGGAAACTAAATAACACACTTTTCAATGACATATGGGTCAAAGTAGAGCTCAGAAGGATTTTTAAAATATTTGAAACTGAATGAAAATGAAAACATAGCATATAAAATGTTATTATAGGCAGCTAAAGGAGTGCTCAAGGAAAATTTTAAGGCACTAAATACTCATGTTATGAAAGGAGCCAGTTCTATCTTCTCAAATCAATGACTTCAACTTCTGCTTTTAAAATCTAGAAAAATAAGAACTAATGAAACTTAAAGTAAGCCAAAGAAAAGAAGTAACAAAGATAGAAGTAAAACTAAACAAAAATTTTAAATATAAAGATAACAGAAAAAAATCTATGAAATTAGTTCTTCTTTTTGAGAAGACTAATAATACCTATAAACTTCTACCTAGATTGACCAGGAAAAGAGAGAAAAGACACAAAAAAACTAAAGTGGAATGAGACAGAAGACATCATTACAGATATTAAAAGGACAGAAAGGGAATGTTATGAACAACTTTACATCTATAAATTCAATGACAGATGAAATGGAGAAAGTCTTTTAACAAACTACCTACTAAAACTCACTCAAGAAGAAATATATAACTTGAGTAACAATCTATTAAAATAATCGAACTTATTGAAAAGGTTTTTACAGAGAAGACTCCAATCCCAGATAACATTATTTGTGATTCTTCCCAGCACCTAGGAACGAAATATTAATTCTACACGAAGTTCTTTAGAAAATGAAAAAGTTGGGATACCTCCCAATTCAGTTTATGAAGCCACCAAAGCTATACAAAGGAATCACAAGCTAAGACAATAATCCTTCATGAACATAGATACCAAAATTCTTAATAAAATATTAACAAATCAAATTTAATCATATAAAGGACAATCCACCAAGTGACATTTTTCCTGGGAATGGAAGTTTGGGTTAACATTTGTAAATCAATCTATGTAACTCAAGATTTTATTCCAAAAAGGAAAAATATGATCATCAAAACAGACATAGAAAAAGTATTTGACAAAAACCCATATTCATCTCTGATAAAACTTCTCACCAAACCAGGAATAGAAAAAAACTTCCTCTACCTGACAAAGGGCATCTATCAATACTAAAACCTACAGCTGATATCATGCTCAGTGATGAAAGGCTGAATGGTTTTTCACTAAGATTAGGAGTAAGGTAAGGATGTCTGTTCTTTCCATTCATATTCAATATATTACCAGAGTTTCTAACCAGTGCAACTAGGGAAGAAAAAGAAAATCTTTCTGCACTGAGAAGAAAGAAGTAATACCAATTTTATTATTTGAGACATGATCATCTTTGTACAAAATCCTACAGAAATATGACAAATAATGAGTTTAACAAGGTTGTAGGATACAAGATCAATATCAAAAAATCAATTGCATTGCTATATACCACTCTAATGGCAGAAAGTGAAGAGGAACTAAAGAGCCTCTTGATGAGGGTGAAGGAGGAGAGTGAGGAAGCTGGCTTAAAACTTAATATTAAAAAAGTAAGATCATGGCATCTGGTCCCATCACTCATGGCAAACAGATGGGGGAAAGGGGGAAGCAGTGACAGATTTTATTTTCTTGAGCTCCAAAATCACTGCAGACGGTGACTGCAGCCATGAAATTTCCTCCTTGGAAGGAAAGCTATGAGAAACCTAACAGCGTATTAAAATGCAAAGACATCACTTTGCCAACAAAAGTCCATCTAGTTAAAGCTGTGGTTTTTCTAGTAGTCAGGTACAGATGTGAAAGTTGGACCATAAAGAAGGCTGAGTGTGGCAGAATTGATACCTTTGAATTGTGGTGTTGGAGAAGATTCTTTGAGAGTCCCTTGGACTGCAAGGAGATCAAACCAGTCAATTCTAAAGGAAATCAACCCTGAATATTCATTGGAAGGACTGATGCTGAAGTTCCAATACTTTGACCACCTGATGCAAAGAGCTGACTCATTGGAAAAGACCCTGATTCTGGGAAAGATCGAAAGCAAAAGGAAAAGAGGCCAATAGAGAGGATGAAATGGTTCAGTGGCATCATCGAAATGAGTTTGAGCAAACTCTGGGAGATAGAGAAGGACAGTGAAGCCGGCTGTGCTGCACTCCATGGCGTTGCAAAGAGTCGGACACAACTTGGCAACTGAACGACAACAGGTCGCTCAACTGGTAAAGAATCTGCCTGCAATTCGGGAGACCTGGGTTCGATCCCTGGGCCGGGAAGATGCCCTGGAGAAGACCATGGCAATCCACTCCAGTATTCTTGCCTGGAGAATCCCCATGGACTGTAGCCTTCCAGGCTCCTTTGTCCATGGGGTCACAAAGAGTTGGACACGACCGAGCAATGAAGCACATGCACTGTTTAGCTATCAATTCTCCTCCAAATTGATCTGTAGGTTCAACACAACCCCAATCTGAATCCTAGAAGTTTTCTTTGGTGAAAATAAAAAAAAGCTGATTTTAAAATTCATATAAGATGTATGAATATATGTACACAAGTGATTTTTGACCAAGTACAAAGGCAACTCATGGAGAAAGGGTTGTATTTTCAATAAATCATGCTGGAATATTTTAATACCCATATGCAAAAAAATAATTTGTATCCATATCTTGTATTAAATACATTCACTCCAAACGTGTCACAGATCTCGTCCAAACTATAGTCTTTACATAACATATGGGGTTTTCCCTGGTGGCTTAGTGATAAAGAATCTGCCTGCCAATGCAGGAGGACGCAGGCTCTATCCCTGGTCCAGGAAGATCTCACATGCCTCAGAGCTACTAAGCCCATGCACCACATCTATTAAGCCTGTGCTCTACAGCCCGAGAACTGCACCTGCTGAGATCTCGCACCCCAACTACTGAAGTCCTCACTCCCTAGAGCTTGTGCTCCACAACAAGAGAAGCCACCACAATGATGAGAAGCCTGGACAGGGCAACTAGAGAGTAGCCCCCACTTGCTGCAAGTAGAGAAAAGCCAGCACATCAATGAAGACCCAGCACAGCCACGAATAAATAAATAAAAATTTTAAATTAAAACCTATATAATTTATAAAATAAAATTTTAAGAGAAAATCTTTTTTGACTGTAGATGAGGCATCCCAGGTGGCGCTAGTGGTAAAGAACCTGCCTGCCAATGTAGGCTGCTAAAGAGATGCGGGTTCGATTCCTGGGTTGGGAAGATCCCCTGAAGAAGGGCATGGCTACCCACTCCAGTATTCTCGCCTGGAGAATCCCATGGACAGAGGAGCCTGATGCGCTACAGTCCATGGGGTTGCAAAGAGTCGGACAAGACTGAAGCGACTAAGCATGTGTGCATGCAGAGGCATAGGTTTCTTAGATATAACACCAACAGCACATCCATGAAAGAATAAATTTATAAACTGGGCTTCATCAAAATCTAAAACATCTGCTCTTCATGGTACCCAGTTTAAGAAATAGAAAGGTAAGGCATGGACTGGGAGAAAATAATCACAAATTTCATATCTAGTGAAAGACGCATACAGATTATATAGCACTCTTACAGCTCAATAATAAAAAGACAAATAACACAATTATGAAAAAAAAGCAAAAGACTTGAATCAACATGTTACCAAAGAAGATATATCCATATATCAATGGCAAATAAGCACATGGAAAAGATACTCAATATCATTAGTCATTAATGAAATGCAAATTAAAACCACTTCATGCCTATTAAAATGACTAAAATTTAAAAGACTGTACCAAATGTTGGCAAGGATGTAGAAGAGCTAGAATTTTTATACACCGCTAGTGTGAATTTAAAATGATACAAGCATTTTGGAAAGCAATTTGGTAATTAAAAAAAAAATTTTATTTTATTATTTTTATTGAGATACAATTTACAGACCACATTATGTACATTTCAGGTGTACTGTACAACATAATGATTAAATATTTGTATACATTGCAAAATGATCACCACAATTAGTCTAACTAACATCTGTCACCATACATAGTTACAGAATTTTGTTTTCTTGTGATGAGAAATTTTGGCAAATTCTTAAAAAGCTTAATATACATCTACTATATGATCCAGCCATTCTACTCCTAGGTATTTATGCAAGAGACATGAAACCATATGTCCATTTCAAAGACTTGTACATAGATATTTATAGCAACTTTAATTGTAATGGCCCGAAATGGAAAGCAACTCAAATGTCCATTCCACAGCTGAGTGGATAAACAAATTCTAGTATATTCACACAGTGTAACACTATTCAGCAACAAAAAGGAATGAACTTTTGTTATACATCATGAATCATTATCCTAAATGAAAAAAGCCAGACAAAATGACTATATACTATATGATTCCGTTTATAAAGAAAATTCTGGAAATGCAAATTCACCTATAGTAACATAAAGCAGGTCAGAGGTTTTCAAAGGATGGGGTGGGGTGGGGTGGGCACTACACATTGGCACAAGGAAACTTTGGGGGTGATAGATACGTTCATTATCTTGATTGTGGTGATGATTTCGTAGAGATGGCAAGATGTACAGTTTGTTTTATGTCAGTTATATCTCAGTAAAGCTGTTTAACAAGTATTGGGTAGAAAAGCCTGAACAAACATTTTGGCTAACCCAATATTTTTAAAAGTTGCAACTAGATAGATAAGTTCTGCAGAGCTAATGTACTGCATAGTGATTCTAGACAACAACACTGTCTTGTAGATTTCAAAATTGCTAAGAGGCTAGGTCTTAAGCGCTCTCACCACAAAAAGAAATAGCACTTATGGTGGTAATCACATTACAATATATAAATGTAGCAAATCAACATGTGGCACACCTTAAACCTATACAGTGTTACATGTCAATTATGTCTCAATAAAAAACAAGCAACCAAAAAAGAGGAATAAGATTACTGAGCATTCTGGAGACAATTAAGGGAGATTTAGGATAAGATAGTCTTAGAATCTCTAGACTCTCTAGTAAGTTTGAAAACAAGACATTTTGTTGCATTGCCATGATTCGTTTGCAGTTGCGTGTGTTAGTCGCTCAGTCGTGTCCAACTCTTTGGGACCTCATGGACTGTAACTGGAGTGGGCTGCCATGCCTTTCCCCAGGGGATCTTCCAAACCTAGGGATCAAACCCAGGTCTCCCGCATTGCGGATGGATTCTTTACCACCTGAGCCACCAGGGAAGCCCAAGAATACTGGAGTGGGAAGCCTATCCCTTCCCCAGGCGATCTTCCTGACCCAGGGATCGAACCCCGGTTTCCTTCATTGGCAGGCGGATTCTTTACCACTGAACCACCTGGGAAGCTCCTTGTTTGCAGTTACAATGCTCAATTTATTTTAAAATTTCAAAAAGCACTAAAGGAGAACATGACATTTTAAAATGTACCAAAAGAGAGGCATGG
The DNA here is from genome assembly GCF_032405125.1 of Capricornis sumatraensis. NCBI lineage: Eukaryota > Metazoa > Chordata > Mammalia > Artiodactyla > Bovidae > Capricornis > Capricornis sumatraensis. The sequence goes on along the minus strand of NC_091092.1, from coordinate 41,844,526 downwards.
GGTTTCAGGGGTTCTTTTGGCCACATCGCCCAGCTTGTGGGATCTTAGTTCCTCTACCAGGGACCAAACCCGTGCTCCCTGCAGTGGAAGTGCGGAGTCCTAAGCACTGGACCACTAGGGCAGTCCCTATAGGTTCTTAAAAGTTACAAAGGTATGGTATTTTCTTTTCTTTTTCTCTTTTATTTATTTATGAGTGCACTGGGTCTTCGCGCTTGCTGTGCGTGGGTTTTCTCTAGTTGCAGCAAGCAGGGGGATACTCTCTAGTTGCGATGCACGGATTTCTTTATGCTGTGGCTTCTCTTACTGTGGAGCACAGGCTCTAGATGCCCAGGCTTCAGTAGTTGTGGCGTCCGGGCTTACTTGCTCCGCAGCATGTGGAATCTTCCCCGACCAGGGATCAAAGTATTGGCAGGCAGATTCTTAACCACTGGATCACCAGGGCATTTCCTATAAGTTTTTAAAAGTTACAAAATTATGGTATTTTATTTTCAAAGAACTTTGTCAGCATCTCTTTTCTATTATTTTAGATATGTACGCATGTTTTAAAAGTCAAAACAGTAAGGTAAAAAATGAAAACTCTTCCTTTGTCCTTGTCTCTCTGTAATGTTGCCTCCTGGGCATTACCATCATTAACGATTTCTTTCAAATTCATTCCAAATTTTTTACAACATACAAGCAGAGAAAGAAACATTTTTGGGGGGCTTATTTTTGTTTTGTTTGGATGCCAATAGGATCGATCACATTAAACAGAGTCCAATACAAACAGATCTTTCATTATTTTTAACAGCTGCCTGTTACTCCATTGCCTGATGTACCTTAATTTATGTAACTAGTCACTCATTCATGGGTATTTGTGCTCTTTCTAGCTGTTTACTATTTCAATATTGTAATCAACATTCTTCAAGGATGTTTCCTGTACTGGTGGGTGTATATTTGCAGGAGAAAAATCACAAAACTTGGACAGCAGGTGGTATAGAAGTGATTAAGTGCATGGTCGTTGGTCCCAAAGAGGTTGCCAAGATTTGTATTCTCACTATTATTGTTTGGAGAGTGCCTATGGATTTCCCCAGCACCCCTGCCAACATGGGAAGGTGAATAATGCTGTTTTAATGTGCATTCTTGAACTCTGAGTGAGGTTGAGCGTTTTCTTATGTTTTACTGGAGATGTGTATTTCTTTAAAGAAGCACTTTGCTAAAGAGAGTTGAAAATGAATGGATGTATATACACTTTAGGGGAATACAGCAATTATGGTAAATGAAACACACTTCTTGGTTACTTGCGCTTAAAAAAATAAAACTTTTCTATCACTAACATAAGTGGTAAACGTATAAAGGACAATAGAAATACAGTCTTCTGGCATTTAAAAAATAGACCAGTGATCTGCAATGTGCCATGGGCAGTAAAACATATGGTGGGAATTAAGATTTTCAGAGGGATAGAAAGGATGGCTTGTTTCTTTCACTGGCTTAAAGGTTATGACCCACCGTGCACCACGTGACCTGTCAGGACCTAGTGACCCACCAATTATCCTGTGGAAAATGGAACTCACTAACTCTTCCTAACTTTTGCCCAAATCTGCAGCTCCTGCTGTGTTCCCCATCTCTGTTAAAGGCATCACACATACCCAGTCAGCCGAGCTAGAAATCTAGGGGGCGTCACCACTTCTTTCTCTGCTCCATGCAGCTGCTCCCAGCCCTCACCTCTTTCACAGAGTCTTTGTGAGCCTGAAATGAGGTCCCACGTCTAGAAGTGCCCAGTACACTGTTAGGCAGGCAGTGGTCAGGAAAAGGGATTTCATTCTTTTGCCTTTGGCAGCTTTATCCATCAGTTCCATGCCCCCAAACAACAGTCTCCCACAAAAAAAGCAACAAAAATTATTTTTAAAAGCAATGCCCTCTTACCAGCCACCCAGGGACTTTCCACGTTGTCTACCTAAGGCTTCTGCCCTGCTTGTTAAACTGTGTACCTGGAGGAATCAGTGTACCGGACAGTCGCCTTCCACTAGGCAGGAATAATGGAGTTGCCCATGTGAAACATATTAACTGAAAAATACCCTAATCTTTTTACTTTAAATAGAAAGGATGCTAATGATTTCTTCTCTTCTTATAGACAAGTATTGTTATTTTAAACTTTGGTTTGGAAGGAAAATTTGATGGAATGCTCTCAGAAAGATTTTGGAGGGGAGGTCATATGAAGGCAAAGACAGAATGTCTAAATGGTGATGGGAAGTGAAATAAAAATCTTCAGTCACCACCTTGTGACCCAGTTATAGGTTATCAGCATCTCCTCTATCACAAAGCTGATTTCTGGCCCATGTCTTCCACCACCTTCTGTTGGTGGGTGCTCAGAGACTACAAATTCTCTTTAATATGTCTATTACCCTCAGCAAAACATAATTAAGAACATAAATGGCCTGTTTCTAAAAATAATATTATGCATTTAAAAACAAAATATTATGAAGTTTGGATTATCTGCTGTTTTGGATTATCTCTTCCACTGCCTGAGAGGGTTGAATTTCCTCTGCAGCTTCATAGCCCTTGAAAACATGTGTTTAGTTATAAACATAGGTCCCTCTGGGGAATCTCCAAATGGGAATGTTTCTCTCGTTTGTGAGTGAGAAGTGCATGCATTTCCTTGACACAAAGGAGAGCATTAATGCTTGCCAATTTGCACATAATTTCAAAATGTGTTCTAACCCCCCAACTTTTACCAGTCAGCAAAATTTTTCGTCTAGCATCTATTTGGCAATGAGCATGAGTCAACTCAAGAAGTTTACTTCTTAGATACTACTCTAGGTCATATTTTCAAGCGTCAAAAAAATGAAAAGTATTTTTTAAATTAGAAAAGTTGTCAGAAGCAGTCTCTCTCACCCCATTCTCCTTCAACAGCCAGATTCTTATGTGGGGGCAAACACTGTTAGCAATTTCTTAAGAATATCTTTGAAAAAAACCTCTACAAATACATATACATATGGGTATGTTTATCCCTTCCTTTTCATGTAAATGGGAACATTTTATTCATATTGTCTTACTTGTTGTATCTGAAAGATTGTTTCATATCAGGAGATATATCTGTCAATCCATCTGTCTTTTACTTTTAACAATATCACAGTATCCTATTGTGTGACTATACATTTATTTTATTTAACTAATCCTTATTCTAGACATATGGGCTTCCCTGGTGGCTCGGACAGCAAAGAATCCACCTGCAATGCAGGAGACCTGGGTTTGATCCCTGGGCTGGGAAGATCCCCTGGAGGAGTGTGGCAACCCACTCCAGGATCCTTGCCTGGAGAATCCCATGGACAGAGGAGCCTGGTGGGCTGCAGTCCATGCAGTCACAGTCAGACACAGCTGAGCGACTAAGCACACAGCACAGCATAGTCCTTATTCTAGATATATAGGTTGTTCAGAAGTTTCTTTCCAATTACAAGCAATACTGCTATAAAACTTTACACTTCACTATTTTTAAAAAGTCAATGTAAAAGATATTCAAAAGTAAAAAAAAAAAAAAGATATACCAAAGTAGAGAAACAACACAACCAACTCCCATATACTGAACAGCTATCTTTAACAGTAATCAACTAACTCATGGGCAAAATTGTCTCATCCATACTCTTCCACTTCCCCCACCACATTTTGAGGCAGATTTCTTCTGTAAAAATTTCATTATCTATCTATAGAGGTAAGGACTCTTTAAAAAAAAAAATAAACACACACCATCGCCATACCTAAAAAATAACAATAATTTCTTCATACCAAAAGTATGCTGTCAGTGTTCAAATTTCCCCTAAGGACAATTGTTTGAAAGTGAAGTCGCTCAGTCGTGTCTGACTCTTTGCGACCCGTGGACTGTAGCCCACCAAGCTCCTCCGTCCATGGGATTCTCCAGGCAAGAATACTGGAGTGGGTTGCCATTTCCTTCTCCAGGGGTCTTCCTGACCCAGGGATCGAACCCAAGTCTCCCACATTGCAGACAGACGCGTTAACCTCTGCACCACCAGGGAAGGATAATTGTTTACTGCTAATCTATTAAAAGTCAGAATCCAAACAAAGTCCACGTATTATACTTGATCAACATGCTTCTGAAGTCACTTTTAATTTAGAAGTTCTCACTCCCTTTTTCTTCCCTTGCAATTTATTTGTTGGCAAAATTCGGTTGTTTGTCCTGCAGTTTCCCATATTCTGGGTTTTGCTGACCGCTTTGCATGGTTTTGTTTAACATGTTCTCTCTTCCTGGTCTTTCCTCCCAACTGGTAGTTTGATAAGCGGGCTTTGTCATATTCAGGTTCAATGCTTTGGCAAGAATGCTTCCAATATGGTGCTGTGTACTTCCCTCAGGAGACCGTAAGCATTCTGCTATCGAGGTGGGGCTTCCTGGGTGGCACAGTGTAAAGAATACACCTGCCAATACAAGAGACACAAGAGAGGCGGGTTCAATCCCTGGGTCAGGAAGATCCCCTGGAGAAGGAAATGGCAACACACCACACTACTCTTGCCTGGGAAATTCCACAGACAGAGGAGCCTGGCGGGCTACTGTCCACAGGATCACAAAAGAGTTGGAGGTGACTGAGCGAGCACACAGGCATAGACGTAGGAGGCTGACTGTTGAATACATAACTTTAAGTAAGGTTGCTTGTTCCATTTTAAAATTTTGACAGTTATTACCAAATTACCATATGTCTTCCACAGAAATTATGCCAATTTACATTCTCTTCTGAAATAAATAAGACTCTCTATTTCTCCGTACCAACACTGCTTTATCAAGCTCTTCTTAGTCTTTGCCAACTTGATACACACAAAAAACGTTATCTTGTCAAGTGTTCATACAATCTAGATTTGACTAGAACCAGAGTTCACATTGCTGCAGCCCAATTTCTTTCTTCCCTGGCTCACATGAGTACAATATTGTACATCGATATATCTATAACCACAGGAACATTACAAATGATCTATGTAAGCCAAAATGAATTGGCATGTGTGAAATAGTTGTTAAATTTTAATATAAAGCCACATGTACAATGCTACTGCCTTTGGTATGCCAGTGCCAAGTGCAAAGAAATTTGTGTATATATTTAAAAAATTGGTAGAATTTCCCAAGTCTAGAACATCTGTCCTGTGCTGACTATAAGGAGGGATCCAGTGATGACTGAGACCAAGATATTTGTGCCAACAAGCTTACAGTCCAGTAAAGGAGGTGAGACAACCATAATGCAGTTAAAATTTAGAGGAAGAAGGGGTCCCTTACTTCTTCAAACAGGTGGCATTGCAAACAGGCTTTGACAAATGAATAAGTCTCAGAAAAGCAGAGGTGGATACTGCATTCCAGATCACAAGAAGGGCACGAGCCAAAACTGGAGTGAAGCAAGCACAGAATATATTCAAGGAATCCTGAGCAAGCTAGTTGGAATGAGGAGTAGATAAAGGACTAGATAATTGAAAGGATCACAAACCTAGGAAGTATGGGAAATCAAGCTCATTAGCATAGTTATTTATGAGATACAATTTTTTGAAAGATTAAAAGGAAATAACTGTTACTGTAAAAAGTAAAAGCCAACAAGGTGATTTAAAAAAAAAAATCACATGGCTCTTTTGAATAGTAGTCACTTTACAACATGCTACCATTATATCTTCTCTTAACAATCTTCCATGATAATTTTGTGTTCGTTTACTGTATGTCAGCCGAGCACAGTTTCCATAGTGTTCTATGTATCTTGGTTAGGGGAAAAAAAGTAGAAGAAGCTACCCTTCTTCTTTGGTTAATCAAAGCTAGAGGGCACTGGGGAGTTAGATTTGGTTTCATTGTTTACTTTTAATTATAGGTTAGAGTAACAAACAACTCTTGAGGGGAATTTTCAGAATTCTTAATAATCACACTAAATTACCAGCCCCAGTGAATTTCTCAAATACATTATGACTGGGAGAAGAGATACCACTCAGCTTCTAGAAAGTTGGGCTTCTGTGGATAGGAAGCCACAACAATCATCAGCGTTTTCTGCTGCCAGATTTGAAGAGTCATGTCAAAGAATAAGTACCCTCTGAAGCAGTGCTGTCCAATAGAACTTTCGGCAATGAGGGAAACACTCTACATCTTAATTGTCCAGGTTAGTGAGACCGAGGCACTGCATTTTTTGTGTTGCTGAATTTTCATTAATTAAACTTCAAATATAAAATAGCGACATATGACTGGTGGCTAGTGGTGCAGTTTTTAACTGTAAATGTTTATTCGTTTTTTTCCTAAAAGATTGAGTTATCAATGAAAATAACATACAACATGAACTCACAAAACACTTTAATGCTCATACTCTAATGAGGGCAAGAGATTCAGTCTGGAGCAGTGGAACTTTTCACGCCTTGAACATTCCACTTATAGTCAGAGGCAATGGTAATTTCCTTCTTTAGGCCAGTTTACTGGGTCCTATTCTTTTAACAAAGGCAAGCAAGCCTGTGTTGTTTAACACACTTTAAAGTAGAGATAATAAAACATTAAAATCCTTAAGTGGCAATACTCAAACTATGCATATTGCTGCTAAATTCTTTGACTTTAACTGAGCTGGATTTTCTTTTTCTCCAAAAGTCTTGAGTGCTAACCCCTCTGGATACTTCATGCAGTGGAATTATGCCTTAAATTGCCAACCAATAGCCCCTTTTGCATACTTTTTAAAATAGAATTTCAGATTCATTAGAACAAAAGGATGCACTTTTCTCGACCTTGGGAGCTTGTGATCGTTGGGAGATGAAAAGAGTAGTGACACTAAGGAAAACTATTGTCCAGAAAAATAAGCCTCTCCAAGGGGCACCAGGAATCCACAATAAAATCCCTGTTTCCAAGAAAATCCAGGCATTTCCATCAAAAAAGCCTGGAAAGATAAATAGAATGTCCTTAAAAGCCACAGGTTTTTAATAATACAAAATGTCTAAGTCCAGGGTAAACAAAGAGCTAAGAAAAACTAACATCTACTAACTCAAGTTTCTCAAGACCCAGGTCGTGACCTAGAGCCTGATCACAAGGTATTTTCAAAAGAGCTGCTTTTCCTGCGCCTGCGATGAGTTTATTTTGTAGAACTTACTTGGCTACAGAACTCAACAACTGCGAGAAATTTTAAAGCCAGGTGAATTACCATGACTCCTTCAGTTCACAACAAGAAGAAATGGGGTTTGGGGGCTCATGTAAAAAGTGATGTCAATTTTTTACATGATGTCATTTAAAAAAGGGAGGCCCTTCATCTAACAACCAAAATGAACAGGGCTGATTTGTTCAATCCAAAGTTAACACTTACTTTTATCATATCATTATCCTGATACATTACTTCCTCTCTCATCTGAATTCCCCAAAGTGATGAGTGAAGCTTTTCAAAATGGAATGGTTTCTTCATCTTCTATCCTTTCTGAATGAGCTATTTAAATATAGTTCTTTCTGATTGCAACCCTCTAGGAGGCAGAAGTCAACAGAGCTCTCTTCCCTTTGTTGCACAAGCTATTTAAACTTGCTGCTACACCACATCCTTTCTCTGACCGGCTGACTTCCAGGAACTAACCTGTGGTTTTGAAAACAGTATTTTCCATAGCAGGCTGTATTAGTTATGATTGATACTATTCATACATTCTGAAGGTGTGCCCCAGGGCTTTTACAGTGGGCTACTAAAAAAAAAAATCAAAGAGCGATAAACAAAAATCAGAAGTCTTGCTCAACCACCTAAATATTAATTCACTTGTTTTTGGACTTAGCATTTTGTTCACTGAGATAGGCTCTGAAAATGTTAAAAGCAAGGACAAAATGAATTTCCCATGGTCCTTAAAGTGTATTTTGCACGATTTTTATAAATAATTCAAGAATATGTCATTTGGCTTTTTAAAGTTCTGTTAAGTAACAGCTCCTGAGAATTAAGCTGTCACTACCAAGTCTCTATTCTCCCCTGGAACTAGCTCTGTAGCCTTTTCGATCTTCATCCAACAATTAGGGAGACCATCCTCATTTGTACTTGAGAATTTGTTTAATGTAAACTATTTTGATTTTTTAATGACTTAGAATAAATGATGTAAGGCAGGCAAAAAAAAAATCATTAAGCAGCAGCCTCTCATCATGCTCATTAGAAGAAGGGTTTTCTGAGCACTTTTAAAAAGTCATGTTGAGGTTGTGTCAGAGCTCAAGTTTCACAGCCATCTCCACTTTGAAACATAATATATAAAAGCTGAGGTTTTTGTTTTAGCCGAAATCAAGTGTGTTTTGTGCTTAAGTGGGAAACATTTCAACATTTAAACTGTGGTCAAGCTCTCCACTTTGAAATACAAGGATCCGAGGAAAGAACGATGGCTAGTTCGAGGCTGAAAGAGAATCTTTGTGAGATGTTACTGCTGTCCCTTTGGCTGCAGTGGCAACCAGCACTAATCTAAAGGTCAAGCTGGTAACAATGCTTTCTGAGTAGTGCGTCTTAACATCATTTAATAAAATCTATAAAACGAAAAGGCTAAATCCAACCTCCTCATACTGATAATTGTACAATTTCAATTGTGTTAATTATGTATTTATTACAGGCTCAGAATTAGGGCAGTGGAGAATTTAGATAAGTGTATGATAGTGTCTTAATCCTTAAAGAACCTCATATGTGAATTTAAATAAATGTATGATGATGTCTTAATCCTTAAAGAGCTTAATAAGGGGTTGGCCGGGTGAATCATTAAGGCAACAATGTAAATGCCTGACTAGCGGTGTAAACAAGGGAAGGCAAGAGGAATCCACTTTAACTCTGAGTTCTCCAATTTTAAATTTCTAAAAAACACAAATGCTTTTTGTAAACGCTGACACAATTTAAAAAATGCTATTGCGGCAGAGAGGATAAACATTTGATAAAGTGTATATTAGTGAGAATAGAATTGCCACACTTGCCACTCCTATCTTTCACATGGGAAGCATCCTGGGTAAGAGGTAGTTAGTAGATACAAAATTACTCGAAGTCAGATTATCTGGGCTCTACTTCAGCTGTGTAATTTGGAGCAAGTCTCTTAACTGCTGGCTGCACTGAATTTTCTTGATGACATTGGCCTTTCAGAGCTCTTCTGGCTCTACAATTCTCTGGTTTTTATGAATACTCTGTAAAGTTTGTGTTTGATCTGTATGTGTGTGTGTGTGTGTGTGTGTGTGTGTGTGCGCCCACGCGTGTAGGTACAGATCTACACAGAGAGATATCTACAAACCTTATATATTGTACTACGAACTAGTTACTATGGGCAACCACAACAGCAAATGTCCAGATTCCTCGCAGGTCTGGCATGGTCCAGGAGGACCTGAGACTAAGTTGTACCTCTGTCATGGAGTCAGATGAAGTTCTCCTTAGTTAGCTGTGACTCTGATTCTAGAACATGGCGTGGATGCTGAGGTGGTTAAGCTTGTGGGGCTGAAATCATGGCTCCTTCACTTCCCAGTTGTGTGGCTTTTGACAGTTAAATGACTTCCGTTTCCTTAATTGTAAAATGGAGAGATGGTAAAAAGATTAGCTCATATGGTTGCTGTGAAGATTTTTATGACTTAATACATGTAAGGCTAAAGCTCTTAGAAGCGTGCCTGGCACATAATACATATTCAATAAATGTTAATGTTATTATGAGATGGATACAGAGTGAACCTCTTATTAACAGAGATGGCTTGATGACCTGGAAACATTGGGAAAGCAATATTAACAGCTAACAGCCACACTGTGGATAATGAATAAGAAGAGGGAAGACTAGTTGGTGCTATTAATAGAGTGGTTAGTGCCACAAGGCAGTGAAAATCCCCTAAGCCCTTGCTGTCCGGTATGGTCACCACCAGCCACATGTGCCATGAAACACTTGAAACGCATTTAGTCTGAAATAAGATGTGTTATAAATATGAAATACACACCAAATTTGGTAAAAAAGAAAAATCAGGTAAAATATCTCATTCGTAATTGTATTTTGATTACATAGGCAAACAAGTATATCTTGCATATATTGGGTTAAATAAAATATAGCACTGAAGCTAATTTCACCTGTTTCTTTTTCCCTTTTTAATGTGGCTATAAGAAAAGGTTAGATTACACGTGCTGCTTGCTTTACCTTTCTATCGGACCGTGCTGCTTTGAAGAGTTAAAGGAGCCAACTATCCCTGTCCTTAAATTTTTTCCCCTGATAAGTCTCTCACTGAAGGCTAAATCACTCTGTGACTCTGTCCCAGAAAGTTCTATTTCCCTACCTCCCAGATACATTCCCAGAGAAGTCACTTTCTATCACTGCTACCAGCACTGAGCTCTACTCTGACTTATCATGGCTTTGCTGTGTGTCCTTTGGTGTGAGGATAACGATTCCCTAAATGATGCTGAGTGACAGGCCAACCTGGCTTCAAGTACAGGCTCCCTCATGTCAAATTACCGATCCTCTCAGAGCCTCAGTTCACTATCTAGAACAGAAGGATAACAGTAACAATTGCCTATCTAATAGGGTCACAGTGGGAGATATTAATATACAGTATTTAGAGCAGTTCCTGGCACATAGTAAACCTTCAATCAGTGTTACAGATTATTAACATCTTTGCCTGGAGTGTTTTTTGGGGTGAGGGGTCTGCATTAATAAATCTGTTTCAAGTTTAGGTGAAAAATCTACCCAAGCTATTCTGCTGATAATGATAAGACAATGGGATCACAAATGATTTTGCATTTTGGGTATTGGTATCCTTCATTTAAGGGAACTGATGGAGTAGAGATAGCAGCTGAAACTATTTTCTAGGGGCCAAGTGACAGTGAAGAGCAGACTTTGTGTACGTGAAGCTAATAAAGGAATGAGATCTCCTGGAGCTGTGGCATTTGGATTGCTAAGGAGGGATTGAGCAAGGTGCGTGGAGACCTGAATTGCTCATTCAACCTCTGTCAGCCCCATTTTCTGCAAACAGAAAACACTAAATGCCTAAGCACACAATTGAAACAAAATGGAAATTCTGTTCCATGATAGACTGGAGGAGGCACTGGATTGAGCAAGGAAGCCTTCCTGCAGGAGGCGTAACTCGAAATGGCGCTTAAAGAATGGGAGGAGAGAGACCTCGAGACTTGCCGCCATCTCTGCCAACCCTGTGTCCTTGTCACAAGGTGAATCCATTTTGGACATAATCATAGTCAAAGGGGTCTGCAGAATCTTTCTGCTGACTTACGTGAATGAAAACCCTTATTTATAGCTTAAAAGATGAGGTCAAATGCAACTTGAGCCTCGGGTTCCAATGCTCACCTTTGTAGAATATTTTTCTATATGGTAGACCTAGGTAAAATAATGCCACATTAATTCCTGATTTACTGCACTCCTTGTGGCCAAATGTTTTGTGTTAACATTCATATCCACAAAAGAGGAACATTTTTGGCAGATTATTGAATACTTCAAGGTAATAACCACCTTAAATGGATGAGAAATGGTAATTTAATCAATAAAGAAAACAGACGGAAAGAAAGAAAAAAGTTCACAGCAGAGATAAAAAGCCAGTCTCCATTAATTCTCCACACACCATCTCAAGTCTCTCTCCAGAGGTAACTAATTCATTATTACTATTATTGCAGTTAAAAGGAAGACCAGGAAGAGGGGGTGGGGTGGGGGGAAAGGAAGAACATAAAGGAGGGGGAATAAGATAAAGAGCAAAGATTTATGGAGTGGGAAGAGACCTCAGAGGTAATCTAGTAAGTGATTTGCTTAAATGTCATTCAGCTAGTTAGTGATAGAGAGCAGACTCAAGCTGAGGGCTCCTGCTTCTAACTCCTGGTCCCTTTCGACACTACCACAGGGTTTGCGGAGAGGGTTGGTTAGAGCTTGCGGAGAGGGTTGGTTAGAGCAGTCAGCAGGAAGGGCAAGGCCCCCATTCCCAGCCTCAGTCTTCTTAGAGTTCCAACCCCTCCCCCTCTTTGAGATGCAAAACCCTCTTTCTAACACTTTGAACTGGCTTCCCTTAATCTTCCCCTACCCTTTCTATTCCAAATCACCAAAAGGAACTTCTCTGCGAGCTGTCTAAATCTTTACAGAGAAACTCCCTGGACTTATCTTTATTTACTAGGGGAACGCTTGATCTCTCAGTTATATATTTTTAGACAGAGTTAAAGAGTTGCTCGTGTTATCTAGTACTTTACATACGGTTTGTGATCGTTAGTAAACACTTAGTGTTGAAATAGAATTAACAAAGTGGAAAAGAGCTGCCATTTCTGTATCCCCCAATACAAATATTCAACCTAGTCACTAGACCAACAGTGGAAGTGTCAACACACTCTGATAGCGTCTCATAAAACTACAAAGTTGAAGTTGTCTCCACCATCACGGAGTTTACAATCTAGTTGGGTGGATGGACAAAGCTCAATTATCCATAATGGCCTCAGCAAAGATGTGATAATACCTCATCTCATTAGCATGTTAGCATATGCTATAAAATATGATAATTTTAAACTCAGATGAACGCTTTTTATTCTTTTTCCCTATAAAAGGCTGGGGTGGGGATCCAATTCATGGCATTCCTATACAACAATGGGGACACTGTTTCCACATTGCTCATTCCAAAAGGCATTTCTGAAAGCTAGAGATAGATGCCTTTTAGAAAGTAGACCACATTTTCTGGCACAATACTTAATTTATTCTCCTTTGATGACACGCCTGGTGGAATGAAGGAAACGGGGGGGGGGGGCATTTCCATAAAACCTGATGAGGCAGAATTATAACACAGATGGTATAAGAGTTTATACAATATTAACAGCTCTTTTACTGTCAAACTAGTACCGATAAAGGCGTCAGAGAGCGAGCTGTGTTTCTCCTTTTTAACTGCATAGTTGAAGAAAAGCCTAACGCGCAAGGAACAAAGGAGGCAAATTTCAGTTTGCAGGTTACGAAGTTGAACAAAAAGTTGCATCTGGATGGTCAAATGTTCATTATTATTTATGATTTAGGATCCCAGTTTGGAGTGGGGCTGCGAGGCGTGAGAAATGTACCCATTTCCCTGTGTAACAGCCAGGTTCCTTGGAACACTTGTGTAGGAGGGTGATAGTTCGTGTGTCATTTCAGCTGGCAAAATCAGATCCTAGTTAAAGTGTGAGGATGATTAGATTGTTACATTTTTGGATAGCATGAGTCTGTCCAAACTCTCTTTCAGTGCCTTGCTTGCAACTCTGGTGCCCCAAATGCTGACAGTAAGAACTTGGGATCTTGGCAAGGAGACAGAAATAGGCACAGGGCATCAGTAGGAAAGAGAAGAGAGGGAGAAAGAACATTCATTGAGCACAGTCAAGTGCTGCACATTGTGATCACTCTGATGCTTTCCTGCGTGATCTCATTGAATCTTCACAGCAGCCCTATGGGAAAATCAAGGTTGAAAATACGTCAAAAGCCATCTAGATTTCTTTCCAAATTAACCAGAAGAGTGGTTTTCTTTATTCTGGCTTTGTGCCAATTTAGTGGAGGCATCTTAGGCAAATTATTTTGGGGGTCTTAGTTTCTTTGTAAAACTAAGTGATTGGGTTAGATGCCTACTAAGGACCTTTCGAACCTAAAATATTGGCTCAAACTATCCTTTCAAAGATATCTTGCTATGTCCTTTCAAGGTTTAATGCTATTATTTCAGTGTTTCATCACTTAGTGTTGAAAAAACATACAAACTTGACCAGGAGTTAGGCAAAATGAAAGGCAAATTGGAATTTGGGATTTTTTTTTTCAAAAATTGTGCTAATCTGTCAAATACTAGGATTAATTTCTATTGCTGCAAATATATGACAGTGTTAAAAGCCAGCAAAATTAATTTTAAGATTAATTTGTTGGGAGCTTTAGATCTTAAATGTTAAGACTTTTGTGTATACTTGGTAACTTTCTTAGTGAAGTTAAAAAAAAGATGCAGTATGCTTGCAGGGATTAATCAAGTATAGAGATTAGTTTAAGAATGGTGGGTTTGAATTGTAAATGAAATAGTTGAAATTGCAGAAAACCAAGGAACTGTAGACCAAAACAAGCATAAATAGGACACTTTATTTAGGAACCAAAATATAAAATGAATTTTCTTAACTTTTCTATTTAAATTTCTGACACAGAAGTAAAAATCAAGTAAATGTATTGACTACCCTCCCCTCCTCCCAGTAGATTTTAAAGATGTTATAAACTACTATTTAAAGAAGAGCCTTTTGAAGCTTAATGAATAAGGATAATTAGTTTAGTGGGACAAATATAGCAAATGAAAATTGGTCGTGTTTTGTTAGGTGATTAACCAAACTGATGGGATCTATTCAATTTCTAGTTTGTTGATTATCCTTAGACACATTAAATGTTTGTAAATAATTTGGGTTGAGGTATAAATCAAAGGCTATAATTGTATCTATATCTAATAAAAGATATAACATCTAGATACACTAACAAATAATATAATGTCAGCAGAATAAGTACATTTCCAATAACTGAAAAAAGCATGATTAAAATATACAGAGGGGAAAAAGCAAATTTTTTTTTCAGACCAAATTAAAGAAAGCCTCAAAGAGTATAATTCGATCTGAAGGTAAGTTGTATATCTTACTTTAAAGAAGCTATCTACTACTGTTCATCAAGATCTAGTGATTTCTATGCTTTTGTTTAAAAAGTCTTTAAAGAAAAATTACAAATGAAATAAATATAAAAGGATTTACAGATTAATCAAGTATTACATTCTAAAAATATAATTTAACGCTAGATATTCACTAGGATTATTTGTCTTGCTGTTTCTCCAAAATCAACAAGCAGACTCTATATTTAAAATAGCTTTGTTTATTAGCCTTGATATCCTCCAAGGAAACACTGAACTTTGGTCTAGTTAATCAATTATAAAAAGCAAAAAAGGTTTAAATGCTGTAATACAGTATTTTTTGTAATACATACCAACATATCATGTTTGCTTCCTTAACCTCGAGTTCTAGTATATTTAAAACACATCCTATAATAATGTTATTTAGTTCAGCAAGTTTATCAATTTGATATCTAAACATTTTCTCAAATATGCAACCCATACTTAAATCTTAATTTCCACATTTTCTTCTTGCTTTAATCTTCTAGCAGCACATAAACTGTTTTAATTCTTAAAGATGGTTTAATAAGTAGCAGCTATAGAAATGGGATCACTAGCAGCTATAAAGGAGCCGTTTGTCTTAGTGATGTGAATCATATTTTAAATCTAGGGAGTAAAGTTTCAAGTAGTTAAATTCATTAGGACTTGAAAAAGTGGGGGATGCCACAGACAGATCACTCTTCTCTAAAAGCAAAATATATATATACAGAGCTCCAAGTAGGGTTATAAATGCTATGATTTTTAAAAAAGAGAACTGTGTCCTTCCATGCTGGATTTTTAAATCATTAGTCTCCCTGTTGACTTAGACATCCTTTCAAAAATGTCAAAAGTAAGCTAGATTACATTTGTTTTGAGAAAATAAAATCACTCTTTCATTTTGAAAGTAGATATCTTCTGTAGGCTGTATCTGTTGAAAGATTCCCTTTTACAGTGAGTGGTAGTCCTGTTATTTAGGTTGTTCCAAGCTTTCATTGCAGTCCTTTCAGGCATCTGGATAATTCAACACATTTCACTGCGCCTTCCTCCTCAGCATGAAAAAGGCCAGACAATAGTTCTACTTCCTTCAGCAATCACAAGTCAGGAGACAGTTAAAGAGACTCTCTAAGCTTAGCAGAGGACTACCAAACTGAGGATAAACGTTATCTTTGAGGAGAGGGAAGAGAGAGAAGCTCTAAAAAATACTATTGTGCTCTCTCTACACAAGGTAGTAGAACTTTGCCATGCTTTACTGCAGTGATAGAGAGAATACTGAATGACTGAAAATTTTCAAACATTAAAGGAATACTTGGAATCTTGTGTCTTTACTTCTTAATCATGACCTTTTCAAGTAACACACTTAATATTGTAAAATTATTATATAAATCGATAATCCATAACATTATGATTTGCTTGCTTTGGAAGAAAATGTGATGATAAGTTTTGGGAGATTGTATTTTGAATATAAAACTGCATCTTACATCATGTTCCATGTCATGACTATTTTCCCTTAGAAAATTTATAATGGTGCAAAGAGGGACAAATATAATCTGAAAAAATGATTGAAAAAAGTGATGTGTGTAAAATATTTCTGCTTTATAGCTTTTTCTTTGATTATAGTATTACAGTCTGCTAGCAATTTTATGGTTTGTAATATCAGAAGTTCTACTTCTAAGGTCACATAAACAGGAAAATCAAAGTGTTTCAAACAGAGTGTAAAAATACCTTTAACACTATTTAATCTTAATAGTGAATCACTTTAATGTCTACTGAGTCTATTCTCAAGGTAGGAGAATTAATTTAAGAAATTTTTCTACTGATGGTATTTTGATATCTTTTCAATATTTGCATAAGCATTTTGACTTGAAATATTTGACTTGTAAAAAATAATGCTGTTAGTGGGAGGAAACTGTTTTATCATTCTATTGAGAGACGCAAAGATGGACAGAACAGTAATTTTAAAGCATCACATAATAACAAAATTAGTTCCATGCTGTAAGTGCTAGTACTCACATACCTCATCTGATTTACGCAAGATATAATTTTATTCTATTGTAACTTATTTTTGCTATTCAAAACAAGATTAAATCATTAATAAGGATAAGAGATGTTTGTAAATAATGAAACACTTTTACAAAGTTAGCAAAGACCAATTCATAAAAGTAAAGTTTACTAACAAATGAAATTTAATAAAATGTGTATTTAAAACTTATTCACATTTCAGAAAGTCGATCCATCTCTTGCTGCCATTTGATCTTCATAAAACCCTTTGAGATTGAGATAAATATATTTTTGCTTTCTGCATTTTAAAACCAAATTATATAATTGTGCACGTTCAATTAGTGAAATTACCTGCTTCTTAACAAGGGATAAATCTTTTGAAATTGATGTTTAATTCACATTGACACTATTTAGTTGAAGATGTATTGTTTACTTATATGATTTATGTTGGTATATGTTATTGAAAATAAATAGCATTCAGAAGTTCATATTAATGCAAATATTTTCCTTTGTTTCATTGACATAAATTTTCTCAAACAAATTAAGCCTTGGTAACAAAAAATTCAAATTTCTTTTATTCAGATTAATTTATCTTAGTATGCTGGCCATTCAAAACAAGATGATTCATTTTTAAAACAGGAAATGCTTGTAAATAAATGAATACTTTGAAAAGAAAGTTAGTCAAGACCAGTTTAAAGTGAATCTCCTGAAATCCCAGTTCTTGTTCTAGAATCAAACAGCAAAATAGCATTTGAAATATTTTCTCTTTGGTACCTCCACACGCACCCCCCCACGTTGTTCAGTGAGTGTTCTAATCTGCTGGCTTTGTTTTAGGCCCCCTGGGCCCACACTCACATATGAACACAGAACCAGGCAAATGGAGCAACACACAGTGCAGGAGGATGCTGAATTCCTGATCCCAGGCAAAACTAGAGTGTAAGAGACCTCTGCAAGTGCAGTCCAAAAAATGAAAGTAGTAAATACACATAGAACAAAAGCTCCATTCTAGTTGTGTGAGGAACATAATACTCTTAAATTACTTTCTGGTTTCCATGGGGACCTTTTTGTCCTAAGATACCAATCATTAGGTTTAACAGAGCCACTGAATATTATTTCTAAATCAAGTAAAATGATTTCTCAAATGGGTAAAATGTTTACTACCAGTATTTTTAAAGGTGCTAAAATTCAAATTACTTGAGATTGCTGCTTTTGGTGGCACAATTAAATCTAGAGTTAATATAGAGGCATCCTCCTCTCCTTTTCAGGCGGATGAACGCTCCAAGTATCTCTAGTTGGGGGGCAATTCTTCACAGGATATCTGGTTTTAAATTCATTAGAAACTCAAAATAGTGTCGAGAATTTTACATTGTAATGAGAATTCTTAGATAAATTCTCTCGTCCTCCCTTTGGCCAGTTTCAATGCCTTCCTTACACATTCTTATATAACATCTGGGCTTCTGTGTAAGCGTACGTATGTTCTATATGAGATACACATATATATATATTATACCCCCACCCATACACATATACACACACACAGGCCAATCTGTTTGGGCGTAAATGATGTGACTGGGATTGGGAGTTGTGGCTCCTTTATTTTGCAGAATGCTTAAGTATTGTTTGTCTCACAATACTGGGAGGGAGAAGGAGCCTGGTGGGAGCTGGAGCCTTAAGCCCTGGGCTGTGGTCTGGGGGAGGGGACGGGGTTGCGGGGTCACAAGCTCTTAGCTTTTAGCCTCAGCATGACCACAAGTTTTAAAGCATGAAGGGATCACGTGCTTTTCTTTGAGCTGTTAGTTATTCTGACTTTTGGGGTGTGTGTGTGTGAAATGCTTTGTTCTTTAGCTTTTTTTGATTCTGTAGGTATTTTGGCTGATGATTATAATTTTTTTTTCCCAAAAGAAAAAGACCAAATAAGTGACTTATGTATCAAATGATGTCCTAGTTTTTTCTGGACAGTAACATATAGCTTGTGCTTAATTTTACCTTACACTACCCAGGTACTGAGATGGAATAAATTATTTTCGCCAGTTGGGAACTTGATCCAGAAATTCTATATGTTGCAAGCCTTAAAAAAATCAAGAACAAGAAAATATCCTGGTAAAGCAATCTCAAAATACCTTATTCCGGGTATTGTTCTGGCTTTAAAGGGAAGGGGGGTGGGAGGAGGGGTGTAAATTGGGGGGGCGAGTAGGAAGACTCTGGAGGATGTCTTGTTTAATGAACTGTTTAAAACTTTTGGAAAATCTTAAGCTACTGAAGTTCCTCAACATGGTATTTCCATTTGAAAGCCTCTACTCAGATCTTTCACTTTTGGGTAGCTGCTTCTGCTAGTTCCCTTTTAAATGGATGATTTCATCTTTTCCAACTCTCTTCTCTTTCTCAAACCAAGACACATAGAGAGAATGCCAAATTAAGACTTCTGATGATAATGAGATTTATTTGGGAACATTTTCCAAAATCAGGGTAATGGGTCTTTTTGTTCTGATGGTGAAGAGGATGAGGATATGTTTACTCATTGACTGGGAGCTCTGGCTGCAGCTGCAGGACACAATTAATTATGCTAATAGTTTGTGAGGAGCGGATGTAACTCCCCTACCCCCCTTTTTTTGGGGGGAGGGGAGTTTGGCAAAAGGGGAAGGAGACGCCCTGGGGTCGGATCACATGATATTATCTTCGCGCCACTTTTGCAAAAACTCTTTTTTTACTCCAGGTTTTGCTCGAGCTCAAAGGTACTGTTCTTATCTTGCTTTAATACAATGTTTCTTGAAGTCGGGTTTAAGATCTCTTCCCTCCCCCTCCTCTTCTTTCCACTGCTAGTCGTTACCATTAAAGGTCGAAAATTGCATTGAAGTCGGTGCAATCTCACAGGACGGATCTGGCTGAGTAGTAAATTTTGGGCTGCGTAGTTTCCAGAAAGTATCAGGCAGAAGCGCCAGGGTGGGCTGCTAAGTCTGTTTGCGTGTTTTACGAAAAAAGGAGAAAGCCCACCTGTAGGAGTGACTCCCATTGAAGAAATAAGTGTGGCTTTCGTTGCCTCCTCCGTAGACTCCTCTAAGAGGCACAGGCCATTCAGGTTGGACTCCGTCGCGGACCAGGGGCGGGAGAGGCCAGTCTTTTGTAATCGGCTTGCCTGAGGTACTACTGTACACCAGGTTGAGAATCACATGGCGCCCTTGTCCCCGTCTGGGCTTTGGGCTGCCACTGTCTCCTGCGGTAACAATAGTGGGGAGGGAGAGGTCGGCTCCATTTGGCACACCCCTTTCCTCATATCCCGCTAGCGTCCCAAGTGCTTTCCTCTCAGGATTCTGCGTGTTCTTTCCCTTCTCTGATTTGTAACTCTCCCGCACTCCCAAGCTCCCCCCCCCGCTCCCGGGTCCGCCCGGAACCTGGAGTGGGTATAGTCTGATGACCGCATTCTGCCCAGTGTTCAAAGTCTGATATGCTTAATTCCATTTTTATTGTGCTTCTTAAAAACTAAGACCTCTTACTTTTCACAGAGAGTGTACTTGGGCTTTGGCCTTTAAACAGCTGGCCCTCAATTGGTTCTCATTAGCTGTGGAATGAGAAGAGAAAGCCAGATAATTGCACCGTATCTTCCTTGCATTTGTGCGTGTACTCGGTGGCTGCTACCGTTAACGATGCCTGCCAAGAAAGCCTGATTTACTGGGTGAGGGGGGCTCCTGGCAAAGGCGAAACCCTCCCAACAGTAGCACAAGGTGCCAGAGGTTAGAACTTTCACATGTGCACAGAGTGAATGTGCTGTGTCTGTATTTCTTTCCTCCTGGGGCCTTAGGAACACTTTCAATCTAGCGGCGAGGTGGCGCGCATGCGCGCGCCGGGTGGGGGACACCCCGGTCCCACGGCTCCGTGGACCTCGTCGTCTATCTCCGGTGGGGGGATGGGGCGAGCGCCGCGGGAGCGGGACCGGACGAGGTGGTAGCGAGTGCGCCCTCCTGGGCTCGCCGCCCGTGGCACCGGCTCTAGCACCAGACGCCGCCCGCCCGCGTCGGAGGTGCGCCTTTAATTAAAAGACTTCGGCTCGCGGGAAAGAGGGGAAAATGCCGACTGCGCTCGGCCCGTGGGTAACTGGGACTCGGTGGGGTTTTCGCTTTGGCGGGTGGGGGTTCCGTTTCCTAATTCCTGTGCGGGCCGGGTGGGCGGGGGCGGGCTTTTTCCCTGGGCTATTAAAGGCAGAGGGGCGGGCTTTTCCCAGGGTAGAGCGTCGGACAGAGGGCCGAGGGGACGGAGCGCTCCTCGAGTGGTGGCAGGACGGCTGGTGGCCCCGCGTCGTGCTGGCCGGGGGCGCTTTGGGTGAGGCGGGCTCTCGCGGCCCCGATTACTTTCCTGAACGCCGCTTCTCACTTCTCTTCCTCCTCGGGCTTTCCGCGGAAGGCTGCGCTCGCGCTGGGTCCGCGGAGCGCTCCCGGTGGCGCGCGCCGCCCAGGGTGTGTGGTGGGGCGCCTGGGGGGGACGGGAAGAGGGGTGGCCGGTGCGGGATCGCCGCGCGCGCCACCTGCGAGGGGCGGGCGCGGGCCAGATCCCGTGCCGGGATGGCCCGGGCCGGCGGCCGGAGCCGAAGGGGCGAACCTTCGTTAGGGCAGCTCTGATGGGGAGAGTTGACTGGCTGGGTGGGAGGGGACGGAGCGGGTGGGACTCGAGAAAAGCCAAGTACCCTAGTGCAGTTGAGGGGTAGCGGGGAGCGCGCGGGAAACGACTCGCCTTTTCTTTTCCATCACTGACCTTTAGGTTCCAGGAGAACTTTCGGGGTGCGGAATGAGGGGGTGCACGTGGAGGGGAAAAAAGGACTCCCCTCCCCCTTGGCTCGTCTCCCACCAACCCGGGAATGGAGGGGGAGGGAGGCGTGGGCTTGGCGCGTTTTTGGGGCTTTGAATGGAGAACTCCGTTTCCCATGATGCTTTGTTTCTTTCTCTTTAATCTCGGCGGCGGCGGCTGCAGCACGAGGACGGGAGCGCGTGGTGTGAGCAGCTGGAGCACACTCTGGGCGCGCGGGCGGTTCCCGGACTTCAACGGGAGCGCTAGGTAAGTGTGTGAGAGGCGCGGGAACCCGAGGGATGCACAAAGGTGGAGGTGGAGGCTTTCTTCGTGGGGAGGGGAGTGTTTTTTCCATTTTAAGGAAGTGGGCGAGTGGCTGTCCAGCGCGGACGAGGTATACCAGATGAACGGCTCATTAAAGAAAGATATTAACTGTGGCAGGCGCTCTCTCCGACCCGTGTGGGGGCTCAGTGTTGCCAAGTTGAATCAAGTACAATACATTTTTGAGTCCATTTAGGAGTATTTTTTTAAGGGGGAAAAGTACAGGTGGAGAAATCTAATTTAAGAGGAAAAATGGTCCTCTTTCTCTACTAATTTTAGTCTTTCTCCATAGAATTTAGATTTTTAGATTTAAGTGTAGTTTTTATGCATCAGTTTAAGGAGTTTTCTTATAAAAACTAGATTAGTGGTCCGGGGTACCATGAAGGAAGCCCAACATTTAAAGTTCCCTCACTAGTTAAACATAGTAGGGATTCTGAGTCTCTGAATTTTCCTTTTTCTTTTTTGACAAAACTTAACCCATCATGGAAGAGGTAGAGTAACCTTGTGAACCCTTTTCAAATAGGGGCTCATTTCCTTGCTGCATGTTCTTAGGTAAGATAAGCACTTGGGAATGGAGAAGGTTTGCTTATGGACGATAATGAGATGAAGGGAAGAGAAGCTAATCTGCCTTCTTTGGGTTTAATGGAGAAAATGAATGGGTCCATAAATGTTTAAACAGAACAAGAGCCCTTTGAAATAGATCAAAATGTGACATCTCTAGGCCATCTGTGCATTATGTGAAGAGCGTGGAAGGCTGTGTTTCTTAAACCAGCTTTAAAATTTCTCTCATAGTCTATTAATGGAGTGGGGGTAGGGAATGTTCATTTAATCTAACAGTCATTTTTTGTGTGGTACCCTACCTCAAGAAGTGGATAGTCACTGATTTTTATATGCTACTTTCTCTAGATAAACCTCTTCTAAAATCTGGGCGGGGGGAGGTAATGGACCTGCACATTTTCTGGGATGCAGATATCAAGTTTTCTTAGATGGAGAGGGGAAGTCCAAAATCCGCTTATACATAAGAATTGGACTTTTGAAATTGCCAGTGTTATTTGTGTTCAACTCTGTGTAAATAATTCAGAGTATTAATATTTCTCAGGACTTGGCTGAAACTCCAAAACCTAGCTGGGACTCTCTAAGCCAAAGAAAAGCTTGTTTCAGGAATATTAACTAGTAGTTGACTTGTTCAGTATTTTTTTTTTTTTGGAACCAGGTGAGTCTGAATAGATCAGTGAGGATGGAAAAGAAGAGCTCATGAAAGACACTTTGGCTTTTTTGCTTCAGGAATAGGCCTTGGCCATGTAAAAGTGCTTACAGTGCAGGTAGCTTTTTGAGATCTACTGCAATGCAAGCACTTCTTACATTACCATGGTGATTTAATCAGTGGCTACTGAGACCTGTAGTTTGTGCATAATGAAGCTGTTGGCACTTTGGAGCGGTTTCCCATAATGTGTCTCTTGTGTTAAGGTGCATCTAGTGCAGTTAGTGAAGCAGCTTATAATCTACTGCCCTAAATGCTCCTTCTGGCACAGGCTGCCTGACACACAGCATTGGAAAATATGCCTTGACTAATAATTTGCATAAGACACCTTTCAAAGGTTTGTCTTTGGTTTTGTCCTTGTTCATTGGGAGCAGAGGGGTGAGGGTTGTGTGCAGCATATGGTTTTTTGTACCAAAGCATAAGATCAGGTCCCAGTAGTACCAAAGTGCTCACAGTGCAGGTAGTTTTGGCAACATTCTACTGTAGTGTGGGCACTTCCAGTACTCTTGGATAACGGCTCTTGCTGATGCTGAGAACCTTCAAAGACACTGCTACTTACAGTTAGTTTTGCTGGTTTGCAATTCAGCATGTGTATATATGGCTGTGCAAATCCATGCAAAACTGATTGTGATACTGTGTTTTTTCTGCGGCCCTACCTTCTCACGAATCTCCAGTCCTCGCACGAATCTCCAGTCTTCACACCCATTCATTCATGGGTGGGGATTTGTTGCACTGCTTGTGTTATATATAAAGTATTGCACTTGTCCCGGCCTGTGGAAGAAACGAGGAATTTATCATCTTCTTTTAATGTTTAAAGATTGTAAGTTCTGATATTTGATCATTGTAAAATGACCTGTTTTGCTGTTGTCGGGTGGATCACGATGCAATTTTGATTAGTATAATAGGAGAAAAATTGCACGGTATCCATCTGCGAACCGCAGGACCCTTGTTGACAACAGTCTGTTGGTACTTAAGTAAGATGTCCTTTCTCTAGTTAACTGCAGTTTAAAAATGTTCTGAAACACATCTAGAGTTTTAAAAATGATAACAGTTTTTAAAACAAAATATTTGAAATCAAGAAGGTGTATTTTGGCAGTTGGGTGAAGGAGTAGATTGTTACTGAATGTAAATGGATATTTAAATGTAAATTTACAAAATAAATGATATTTATAGATCTGAAAAAAATTGACTCTTTTTTTTTTCAAACAATTAAAAATGCTGGTGGATTCAAGAAAAAAAAAATCTCATGGTTGGATGAGATGGGGTCCTAAAGGGAAACTTGTGCATATCTGCTTTTCAAGTGTGCATCTACAGAAAGCAGCAAGACACCTAATTTGGAAGACTTTATGATGCAGACACATATCTGGACAAAATGTGCTCACTTTATGTACCCGTGCTTATCCATATGAGGGAGATGCAAAGTTATAGATCGATGGGACGCCTACCCTTGAGGAACTGGGCACACTTGAGATTTAACAGGGTAGAGGGAGCTTGTTGATCCACTCACTTTGGGATTGTCAGAGGAAATCATTTGGTGGAAGGGCCACTGAGATGGAGAAATACTGCCTTGCTTTGGAGACTAGTAAATGTTGGAAACCTGGATGTGGGCTTATTAGAATTTGGGGCCCAGGGGTTCTATGGAGTGACTAACCTTGTGCAGAAATTACCCATGTTAGCTGTTTGAGACAGATCACATGGTAGAAAAAGTGAATATTGACTAATAACACAATAAAAGTGTTAAGTTTATTCAGCCAGTCACCACCCCAGATAAGGCAGCTCGAATCCTGTAGTGGTTCTTGAATGTTAGCACTTGTTAAAATACAGATCCCCAGCCCTACCTCCAAAAATTGATTCAGTAGGTGTGGAGTGAGGCCTGAGGGTTTGCATTTCTAACCCAGGTACTGCTGTCATGGCTGGAGACCACACTTTGAGAACTACTGCTCAAAAACAATGAAGGACCTCAGTTTCTAGGACACGAAGTCAGTTTCTAGTCAACAAAGGAAGGTGTCTATTTGAAATGTCATCTTTTAGTCTTTATTTCTCATCAAAAAGAGATACAACCGAAAGATGGTGTGTGTGTGTGTCATTTTTTATTTATTTCCTGTTGCCATGGAATTTTTGAGTTTTCAAACCATTTTAATTTTCGCTTATAACAGTCCCGTTTAATCAAGAAGAGGAGCTCTTACTGAATGCACTTAGCCTTGAGCTAGTTGCCTAAGGCTTCCGTTTCCTCATAAGGGGAAATAATGATAATGTTGGTCTACCTCAAGGATATGTGGGTTCAGTATATTTTCTTTGGTGGTAGTGGTTTGGGGGATGGATTTTAATTCTTGGTGATGAAGTGAAATCTTAATGAAAAGAGACTTGGTAGTAAATTCTCTCTTCCATTATTAAGTAAGTGTGTGATTTTTAAAAAGTGACTAATGCTTGAGGCAATTATACAAGCATAAAGAACTCTACAGATATTTCCTGTGCTGTCTAATGCTTACCACTTTGTTGGTGCCTAATCATAGTTAAGTTTGATGTGGCAGCAAAGCAAAGGTCTCCCTCCCCCCTAATAAAGTAGCTCAGTAAAAGAGGGGATTAAAGCCTATTTGTTATAATCCTTAACACCACCAAACCTCCGCTTTCATAATGCAAGTTTATTGTCTCTAGTGGTTCACTGGTGCTTTAGCAAAGGTGGCTAGTATGCAGACAGTTACTGCAGTTTCCACTTTTAATGGGCATGTGTGGAGGGGCTGTGTTCCTGAGGGGTAAACCACTTGGCCTCTTTTGAGTCTCAGTTCCTTCATCTAAAATCAGGGTGGATCTGGGTGATTCTAGCTTCAGATATTCTGATCTACTTTTGGAGGAGAAATGTCAAAATGGCATTCCATGTATGCAGAATCTAAAAGGAAATGATGTGATGCAAATAAACTTATTACAAAACAGAAACGGACTCATAGAGAACAAACTGGTTGCTGGTTGCTGGAGGGGAAGGATGAGGGGAAGAGATAGTGAGTTTGGGATGGATATGTACACACTGCTGTCTTTAAAATGGATAACCAAAAAGGACCTACTGTATAGCACATGGAACTCTACTCAAAGTTATATGGCATCTTGGACAGGAGGGGAGTTTCAGGAATAATGGATACATGTGTATGTGTGGGCAAGTCCAGCTGACCTATCACTATCAGTTGCTGTCCACCTGAAACTATCACAACATTGTTGATGGACTATACCCCCAATGTAAAATAAAAAGTTTAAAAAATAAAAATAATCTCTTTGTTAAAATTCAGTTTAATTCAGTCACTCAGTCGTGTCCGACTCTTTGCGACCCCTTGGACTGCACCACGCCAGGCTTCCCTGTCTTATCATCAACTCCTGGAGCTTGTTAATGGACTATAGTCCAATATAAAATTAAAGCTTTAAAAAATAAAAATAATCTGTCTATTAAAGTTACACATCTCCAATAATTCTAAAAGTGCTTTGCATTTAAGTCATTTGTTTAGAATTTGAGGGGAAATGGGTCACTTAAATCTGTAGTTATGGAGAAAATCTGGAGAAGGAAATGGCAACCCACTTCAGTATTCTTGCCTGGACAATCCCATGGACAGAGGAGCCTGGTAGGCTACACTCCATGGGGTCAAAAGAGTCGGACATGATTTAGCAACTAAACCACCACATGGGGAAAATGAGTAACATACCACATACAGCTTACTTACTTCTAAAGATTTACAATAAGTTCAGGAGAAGCACTAAAAGTGTATGATTTGCCTTTGATTCAGTTTTTTTGTCCTAAGGTCATCAGTGTGGGCATTGATTTTCCCCAGACAGAAGAGTCAGTGTGGCATCAGTTTAGTTAGCACAAACATATGTTGACTGAGAAGTTGTCTATTTGGCAGTTCTGTTACATTGGCTTTGAAACAAGGGACTGTATAAAATTTAAGCTGAAAGAATCCTACTTTATACATCAGTGTTATTGTTCAGTCACTTAGTTGTGTCCGACTCTTTGCAACCCTATGGACTATAGCATGCAGGGCTTCCCTGTCCTTCACCATGACCCGGAGCTTGCTCAAACTCATGTCCATTGAGTCAGTGATGCCACTAAACCATCTCATCCTCTGTCGTCCCCTTCTCCTACTGCCTTCAATCTTTCCTTGGATCAAAATCTTTTCTAATGAGTCACCTCTTTGCATCAGGTGGCCAAAGTATTGGGGCTTCAGCTTCAGCATCAGTCCTTACAATGAATATTCAGGGTTGATTTCCTTTAGGACTGACTGGTTTAATCTCCTTGCAGTCCAAGGGACTCTCGAGTCTTCTCCAACACCATAGTTCAAAAGCATCAATTCTACGGCACTCAGCCTTCTTTATGGCCCAACACTCACATCTATACATGACTACTGGAAAAACCATAGCTTTGACTAGATGGACCTTTGTTGGCAAAGTAATGTCTCTGCTTTTTAATAGACTGTCTAGGTTTATCATAGTTTTTCTTCTAAGGAGCAGGTGTCTTTTAATTTCATGGCTGCAGTCACCATCTGCAGTGATTTTGGAGCCCAGAAAAATAAAGTCTGTCACTGTTTTCATTGTTTCCCCATCTATTTGCCATGAAGTGATGGGAGGCCTGGCGTGCTGTTATTCATGGGGTCGCAAAGAGTCGGACACGACTGAGCGACTGATCTGATCTGATCTGATGGGATCAGATGCCATTGGTCTTTGTTTTTTGAACGTTTAGTTTTAAGCCAGCATTTTCACTCTCCTCTTTCACCTTCATCAAGAGGCTCTTTAGTTCCTCTTTACTTTCTGCCATAAGGGTGATATCATCTGCTTCTCTGAGGTTATTGATATTTCTCCCTTTAATCTTGATTCCAGGTTGTGCTTCATCCAGCCTGGTGTTTCTCGTGATGTACTCTGAATATAAGTTAAATAAGCTGAGTGACAATATACAGCCTAGACATACTCCTTTCCCAATTTGGAACCAGTCTGTTGTTCCATGTCCGGTTCTAACTGTTGTTTCTTGACCTTCATACAGGTTTCTCAGGAGGCAGGTGAGATGATCTGGTATTCCCATCTCTTTAATAATTTTCCACAGTTTGTTTTGATCCACACAGTCAAAGGCTTTAGCATAG
Organism: Capricornis sumatraensis; assembly: GCF_032405125.1. NCBI lineage: Eukaryota > Metazoa > Chordata > Mammalia > Artiodactyla > Bovidae > Capricornis > Capricornis sumatraensis. Next base: position 41,816,529 of record NC_091092.1, on the reverse strand, counting down.
TCAATAAAGCTGAAGTATATATTTTTCTGGAATTCTCTTGCTTTTTTGATGATCCAGTGGATGTTGGCAATTTGACCTCTGGTTCCTCTGACTTTTCTAAATCCAGCTTGAACATCTGAAAGTTCTTGGTTCAGGTACTGTTGAAGCCTAGCCTGGAGAATTTTGAGCATTACTTTGCTAGTATGTGAAATGAGTGCAATTGTGTGGTAGTTTGAAAATTCTTTGGCACTACCTTTCTTTGGGATTGGAATGAAAACTGACCTTTTCCTGTCCTGTGGCCACTGCTGAGTTTTCCACATTTGCTAGCATATAGACCATAGTCCAGCTTTATTCTTAAGTGGGGAGACTGAAGCCCAGGAAGAAGTGACTTGCTCAAGGTTTTGATAAATAAGCAATAGGGACCAATATGTTGAGTGCCAGGCTAGATGTCCAGAGGCAGAGAAGAGGACATGAAACCCAGGCTGGATCAGGTAGTCCTTCCCAGGGGGCCTCAGGAAAGGGAGCCTGTGGGGAGGTAGGCAAGAAGGTCGGTGAAGGGTCTTTTTAGGCAGAGTGGTTTATGTAAAAAGACGAGAGCAGATGGAGGTTCTTCTAAAGAACTATACTTGGTTCAGAATGGCTGGCCCATGTGAGGAGAGAAGTAAGTTGGGGCTAGATCACAGAACCTTGTCCTGAATGTAAAGGGAAGTCACTTAAGAGTTTTAAGCAGAGAAGTGACCCACATTTGCCCACTTAGTAAGACCTCTCTGACAGTGGCATAGAGAGTGGCTTGGAGAGTACTGGGCCCAAAGCCAGCTAGGAGGCTAAGGGGGAGGTGAAGATGTGAATCAGGACAGCAGCCCCGGCACGGAGGTAGCGGCAGCTTTCTCCTATGAATACATGGATAAATCTAACACAGTTCCAACCAGTTTCCAAACTTCATGATGATTCTGAAGTTCATCTGTAAGAATACACAGGGAAGACACATGTACCCCAGTGTTCACTGCAGCACTGTTTACAACAGCTAGGACATGGAAGCATGTCCATCAGCAGACAAATGGATAAGGAAGTTGTGGTGCATATGCACAATGGAATATTACTCAGCTGTAAAAAAGAACACATTTGAGTCAGTTCTAATGTGGTGGATGAAACTGGTGTCTATTTACGGAGTGAAGTAAGTCAGAAAGAGAAACACCAATACAGTACATTAAAGCATATATATGGAATTGAGAAAGCCGGTAATGACAACCCTGTATGCAAGACAGCAAAACAGACACAGATGTAAAGAACAGATTTTTGGACTATGGGAGAGGCAAGGGTGGGACGATTTGAGAGAATAGCATTGAAACATGTATATTACTATATGTAAACTAGATAACAGTGCAAGTTTGATGCATGAAGCAGGGCACTCAAAGCTGGTGCTCTGGGACAACCCAGAGGGCTGGGGTGAGGAGAGTGGGAGGGGGGTTCAGGATGGGGGACATGTGTACCTGTGGCTGATTCATGTCAGTGTGTAACAAAACCACCACAATATTGTAATTATCCTCCAATTAAATAAAAATTTTTTAAAAAAGAAAAATAGTGAGAAAAAGGAGTCATGAAGTAGAACTTAACAGATACTGAAACTTATAAAGTAGCATTTTAAAAGTGATGCTAGGAAAAAATAAAAGTGGTGCTAAGATAAAAAATAGATGCCTGTTGCTGAGATTTCTCTGCTGTTCTACTGATTGAAGTATATATATAAGTATTTAGATGGTCATTAGGGTGTCATTTCAAATTGGGAAAGAAAAGATAGGTTAGTAAAAGTTGGTTAATTATTTTGAGAAAACCTGAAATGAAATAACAGCTAAAACTCTCATCCCACTCATCAGAATAAACCCCAGATGGATAAAGGGCTGAATATAAAAACTGAAACTGCAAATTATCTAATTCTCCCTACTTTTCTTTATATTTAAAATTTCCATAACAGAACAAAAATTAAACTATAAAGTACTAAGAAGAAAATAAGGTAAGAAAAGCTCAATCATGAGATTGAGAAAAGCTGTTTTAAGAATAACATTGATGACAAGGAACCACTCAAGATTAATTTGAACACAAAAGGTTCACATCAAAAACCATCTTAAAAAGCAGAAGATAAACTCATAATGTTTTATATATTGTATTATATATGAATAGTTGACCAGCTTTCTCCTTCCCTACTTCCCTCCCTCCTTCCTCCTCCCATGAATGTTTATTGAGGATCTGGCATGTCAGATACCCTCTTAGTGCTAGGGAATCACTGTGAACAAAACAAAGTACCTCTTCCCTGGTGGTCCAGTGGTTAAGAATCTGCCTTGCAATGCAAAGGATGTGGGTTCAATCCCTGGTTGGAGAACCAAGATACCACATGTCTCAGGGCATCTAAGCCTGCATGCCATGTTGAGAAAGATCCCATGAGCCATAACTAAGACTTGACACAGACAAATAAAATTAATAAATATTGAAAAAAGTTGCTTTAGAATTCATGCAGTAAATTCAGTATAACAATGAAAAAAAAAAGTCCTTGCTCTAATGGATCCTTTAGTCAGGGAAATGGATAATATAATAAATAATTATATATCAGATGGCAAGTGATATGCAGACAAATAAGTGAATTTGTTCATTTGCTGGGGCTGCTGTAACAAACTTGGTGGCTTAAAACCACAGAAATTTAATCTCTCATAGTTCTAACGGCTAGAAGTCCAAAATCAAAGTATTGGCAGGCCCTCCGAAGGCTCTAGGGGGTGATGCTTCCTTGTCTCTTCCTGGCTTCTGGTGGTCGCCCTCAGTCCTTGGTTTGTAGACACATCGCTCCAATCTCTGCCTCTACTGTTGCATGATACTGTTCCTGTGTGTTTCTCTGTTCATGTGTCTCTCTGTTCCTTACAAGAATACCAGTCATTGCACTTAGGGTCTACCCTAATGCAGTGTGACCTGATTTCAACTTGACTACATCTGGAAAGATTCCATTTCTGAAAAAAGTTACATTTACAGGGATAGGTGTTAGGACTTGAACATATCTTTTGAAGGAACACAATTCAACCCAGTACAGCAAGGTGGGGGAAACAGTGTTGGGGTTGGTTGCTGTGTTAAAATATGACAATCAAGGGGGTTGTCACTGATGAGGTGACGATTGATTAGAGAGGAGGCCATGAGGGAATGAGCTACGTGGGTATGGAAGGAAGAGCACAATAATTGTTCTTAATCTGAATGAAACACTTGATAATAATAGCTGACACTTATTGAAAATTTCTGTCTTGGATACTGTAATAATCAATGATTTAGGTGTAGTATCATAAATTTCACAATCCTATAAGGTATTAATATTCTATAAGATAAGTCAATTATTATGTCCATATTAGAGATGAAGAAACTGAAGCTCAGGAAGCTTAAGTAATTTGTCCAAGTTTTCACATCTGGTAAACTAAGAACCAAGTCCCTACCCTACTGTCTGCAGAGTCTAAGCCAATAGAATAATGAATGTAAAAGAATTCCTAAGTGATAACTTTTTAGGAGTTCATCCTCAGTAGTAATCAGTGCAAATCAGAACAACAGGAAGATTTTTTGACATCAACTGTACCACCATTAAAAAGATTGAGGACAAGAGTACATCCTGTATTACTTCATTCATATGATATTCTAGAATAAATTACACTAATCTCTGACAAGGAAAAAAAAATCAGAGCAGTGACTACCTTTTGAAAGGGTAGGGGCATCCCAGGTATGAAGCGGCATGAAACAATCTTCTAAGGTGATGCAAATGTTCTATATTTTGACAGGGGTTTGGGTTACATAGGTGTGTGCATTTGTCAAAACTCATCAAAGTGCATACACTTAAGATTCATTCATTTCACTACATGTTCATTTTATCTAAAAAAGGAATTAAATATTAAACTCTAGTTAATGACAAGCATGCTAAAGCATTTAGGAATAGAGTTAACTGAAGCTGCAACTTACTTTGAAGTGCTTAAAAAGTTAAGATGGACTGATGGATGGATGGATGGATGGATAGACATGCAATAAAGTCAGAATAGCCAGCTGTTAACAGTAGTGGAACTTAGGTGATAAGGATGTGCACGTTCAATGTACAATTCTTTGAGCTTTTCTTTATGTTCAGGAGTTTTTACAATAAAATATTGGAAGAAGAACATGATTGGATGAGGGAAGAATGTAGACAACTAAAATAATGACTAATATTTACTGAGTGCTTACTATGTACCGGGCCTTGTATTGCATGCAATACATCTCTATTATCTCTGTCTTACAGATGAAGACAATCAGGCCCATAAAGGTTAGATAACTTGCCCAAGGTGACACAGCTTGCAAGTAGGTGATACAGGCTGTGAATCCTGCCTGATTATAGTGGCCAGGCTCTATATGGAATTAGGGAGAAAAAAAATCTACTTCTGCTTTATTGACTATGCCAAAGCCTTTGAATGTGTGGATCACAACAAACTGGAAAATTCTTTAAGAGATGGGAATACCAGACCACCTGACCTGCCTCTTGAGAATCCTGTATGCAGGTCAGGAAGCAACAGTTAGAACTGGACATGAAACAATAGACTGGTTCCAAAATGGAAAAGGAGTACGTCAAGGCTGTATTTTGTCACTCTGCTTATTTAATTTATATACAGAGTATATCATGAGAAATGCTGGGCTGGATGAAGCACAAGCTGGAATCAAGATTGCCAGGAGAAATATCAATAACCTCAGATATGCAGATAACACCACCCTTATGGCAGAAAGCGAAGAACTAAAGAGCCTCTTGGTGAAAGTGAAAGAGGAGAGTGAAAAAGTTGGCTTAAAACTCAACATTCAGAAAACGAAGATCATGGCATCTGGTCCCATCCTTTATGGCAAATAGATGGGGAAACAGTGAAAGACTTTATTTTTCTGGGCTCCAAAATCACTGTAGATGGTGACTGCAGACATAAAATTAAAAGACACTTGCTCCTTGGAAGAAAAGTTACGACCAATATAGACAACATGTTAAAAAGCAGAGACATTACTTTGCCAACAAAAGTCCATCTAGTCAAAGCTATGGACTCCATATGGATATGAGAGTTGGACTATAAGGAAATGATGTGAGAGTTGGACTATAAGGAAAGCTGAGCACTGAAGAATTGATGCTTTTGAACTGTGGTGTTGGAGAAGGCTCTTGACAGTCCCTTGGACAGCAAGGAGATCCAACCAGTCCATCTTAAAGGAGATCAATCCTGAGTGTTCATTGGAAGGACTGATGCTGAAGCTGAAACTCCAATACTTTGGCCACCTGATGTGAAGAGCTGACTCGTTTGAAAAGACCCTGATGCTGGGAAAGATTGAAGGTGGGAGGAGAAGGGGACGACAGAGGATGAGATGGTTGGATGGCATCACTGACTCAATGGACATGAGTTTGAGTAAGTTCTGGGAGTTGGTGATGAATAGGGAAGCCTGGCGTGCTTCCATGGGGTCTATGGGGTCACAGAGTCGGGCACGACTGAGTGATTGAACTGAACTGAACTGAAGTGGGAGAATCTTGTTGATAGTTTATCTGATTAGAATGTGGCTGCACCTGGAGTAGCCTAACTCCAAACTCCACACACTTTATCCCTACTTCTTGAATTTTCTTTGGGGTGGCTCCCGAAATTCTGGCAAGCACAGCTGAAATACAGAGGAACAGCATGTAGTGGCAATAGGTAAAAGGTTGTGGGAAATGATGCGGGGCTGGTGGATATGATGGAGAAAGACAAGATCACTTTTGTACAAGTGAGTTTAGGAGGTTTTGGGGACATCCAGGGAGAGATGGTGAGAGCAGGACTAGAGCAGAAGATACAGATCTGGTTCTGCCTGTCCATTAAAGCCTTAGCAATGAGAAGAGCAGAGAGGGCGGAGGACAGAGACTCAAAGAGCTGATGAAAAAAGAGCATGCAGCCAAGCTGAAGGTCGAAGAAAAAGCAGACGAAAGTGGTGTCATAGAGATCAACATTTGTTGTGTATCCCAATTTCATACCATTTCCACTTAAGAACATTTGGTCTTGTGTTGGAAAATGTCCAAACAGCTTTATGTAGCCTGTCTTCTATAGGAACGTATGAGAAAATATCCTCATGACTTATATTCACCATCTTTTTTTTTTTTAACAAGACAGGAAAAGCAAGTTCACTTCAGGAACCATAACATTGTTTCATGGTGAAGTGCAGGTTCTTTTATATTCCAGTAATTCCTCTTTTTCTCCAAGAATTTTTCCAGCCATAGATTACTTTGACTATAAGCCAGAACACTTTGAATGCTTTAGAAGAAACAGTGTCAAATGGCATCTGTTTTACAGTGACTTCTGTTCTTTTGTTGCTTTGAGTAATTTATGTAGAATTGTGCTTAAAGGACAATCCTATTTAGACACTCTATGTTGGAGGTCTGGGATGGTTTTTCAACTGACTTGTTGGAAGCAATTATAATTACTATCTATAATATTGGTTTTTAAAGTGTATCAAATTTGATTTTAGTACAGTCATTTGACAAAAGCTTAAGCATCTCTAATTTGCTTAAATTGCTTTGGCTACCAAACCAGGGATATTATTAGCGCTATTTCTAGGAGCTGCTCAAAAGCATCAACTTGGGAAACACTGTTACAGCCATTGCTTCTAATTTATTTCAGGCATACTCCATGGTTATCTGCATTGAATAATTTGAAAACAGCCATAGTTTAACTTAATGCATAAGTACGCTATTTTGATTTTGACAGGGCTCTTAAATTTTAGGTTGGAGACTGATTGTATTGAAAACAATTGGAAATCAGTATACCTGTTTTGGGCTTCCCAGGTGGCACTAGTGGTAAAGAACCCACCTGCCAATGCAAGAGATATAAGAGACACGAGTTCGATCCCTGGGTCTGGAAGATCCCCTGGAAGAGAGCATGGCAATCCAGTCTGGTATTCTTGCCTAGAGAATCCCATGGACAGAGGAGCCTGGCAGGCTACAGTCCATGGAGTTGCAAAAAGTTGGACACAACTGAAGCGACTTAGCACAGCACAGCAGCATACTTGTTTAAGGGTAAAAGCATATCATCAGTAATTTTTCTAAAGACCAAAACTTCATGATGTCCCCAGGGTTTTAGGTCCTGATTTATGTTATACCATGGTTGATTCAGACAAAATTTAAGTTAGAGATTTATCCTCTTTAATATTGATAATTGGAAGCAGTATTTGAATAAATAGTAATTCTTTCTTGAGTATGAAAAATTATCTTAAATCAGAAACCAAGAACATTGTTTTTGCTTTGTCAGGTTGAGCAACTTTCACCTCCTTTCTTCCTGGTCCAACAGTGTGATCTTCCCCACATTTCAGGCTGTAACTGAAACATGGTTTAAACTTTTACTTGTGGGTATGTTATTAACAATGAGCACTTCTTAAAAAAAGTTTGACTACCTTGGTGGTGGTGGGGTGTATGTGTGTGTGTGTGTTTAGCACTGTGTTCTTAAAGTGTGGTCAAGTGAGGTTCTACCAAGTGACCTTCAGGGCACTGGCCTATTGTATAATAATCTCCATCTTAGCTCTAAGTACAGATTCTGTAAGATAGTGAGTGTCAGCCGCAAATCATCACATCATTCTTGACAAAACCAACATCGCTCTGTCAATTAGTCTGTGTGTGTCTTGTGATGAGATGACCAGTCAGTAGGGGTTTTAGCTCTGCTGAATTGATTTTTTAATCACCCTAGGCAAGGACCAGTCTAAGCAAGAAAATAATGGCAAAGCCACTGTTGAATTCTGGTCTGAGCTTGCTAGTAAATTTGCTATGTGACCTTGAGCGTCAAAATTAAACTCTGCTATTCCTTCACCTATAAGGGGTGAGAACCACAGCCTCCTTTCCCTATTAAAGGTTTGTTTCACCCTACAGAGAAATCAAGGAGCCAGATCCTTGGGCAGTACAAGGATCCAGTAGTGGATCTCTTCCATAACTTTTTGTTGAAGGTTAAGTCAGTGATAGGGAAGTCTGGCTGGAGACAGTTTGGAAAATTACAGGACATTAATTCATTGCTTGGACAGCTGATTATTTATTTATTTAGTTTTGGCTGCACAGCATACAAGATCCTAGTTCTCTGGCCAGGGATGGAAGCCACAGTCCCCTGCATTAGAAGCATGGAGTCTCAACCGCCGGACCACCAAGGAAGTCTCAGACAGCTGGTTATTTTAGAGGAAGGATTATCCAGACTTCATGATAGGGAAACCCTAAATTGAAAGCGTCTAGATTCAATCCTAAAGTGTAAGTGCATATTATTTTTGCAAATTTCCGGGATGTCTTGGTTTGTCCACTGAAATCCTGACTATTGAATTAGATAGGTAAATACCTGCCAAAGCAGATTGTGTGATCTTAAGCAATTTTCAGGATGGAAAATATCAATTGCTCAAGCTAGAAGGGAAAAGGAATGAACATTCATAGGGTGCTTACGATGTGCTGGTTGTTTTATACATATTATCTCATTGGATCATCACAAGAATCCTGGGAAGTAGGAGTTAAACCCATTGAGATTCAGAGCAGTTACCTATTGTATTTTTTTAGCTTACTGTAATTTTGGCCAAGGTCACAAATCTATTAATAAAAAATTAAATACCTTTTTTTTTCTTTTTTCTTTTCAATTTTCATTTATTTAATTTTTAAAATTTTATTTTATTGAAGCATAGTTAATCTACAATGTTGTGTTAGTTTCTGATGTATAGCAAAGTGATTCAATTATACATATATATGTATTATTTTTCATAATCTTTTACATTATGGCGTATTACAGGTTATTGAATATAATTCCCTGTGCTATATAGTAGGGCCTTGTTGCTTATCTGTTCTACATATACTAATTTGCATCTACTGATCCTAAACTCCCAGTCCATCCCTTCTCCATCCCCTCTTGGCAGCTACAAGTCTGTTCTCTATGTTTGTGAGTCTGTTTCTATTTCATAGATAAGTTCATTTTAGATTCCACATATAAGTGATATCCTATGGTATTTGTCTTTCTCTGTCAACTTACTTCACTTTATATGATAATCTCTAGGTCCATCCATGTTGTTGCAAATGGCATTATTCCACTCCTTTTTGTGGTTGAGTAGTATTCTCTTGTCTATATATACCATATCTTTAACCATTCAGCTGTTGATGGACACTTAGGTTGTTTCTTGTCTTGGCTATTGTAAATAGTGTTGCCATGAACACAGGGGTGTACATATCTTTTCAAATTATAGTTTTGTCTGGATTTGTGCCCAGGAGTGGGATTGCTGGATCATGTGGCAACTCTATTTTTAGTTTCTTTTTTTTTTGGCCATGCCTCATGGCTTGTGAGATCTTAGTCCCTCAACTAGGGATTGAATCCATTCCCTTGGCAGTGAAAGCGCAAAGTTCTTACCATGGACCCCTAGGGAATTCTTTATTTTTAGTTTTTTAAGGAATCGCCAAACTGTTTTCCATAGTGGCTGCACCCGTTCACATTCCTACCAACAGTGTAGGAGGCTTCCCTTTTCTCCACACTCTCTCCAGAGTTTATTGTTTGTGGACTTTCTAATGATGGCTATTCTGACTGGTGTGAGCTGGTACCTCATTATAGTTTTGATTTGCATTAAATGCCACTTGAGAGAAACTTTACTTGATATTCTGTGAAAAGTAAACTTGCCCCTACCCCATCTCTACACACTATTTCTATCAGTGTTTACTGTGTGACACTTATCCAAATTTATAGTATTTGCTTATTTGCTCATCCCTTGCTTATTTTCCCAACTAGAATGTAAACTTTGTAAGGTCTGGGACTACCCCAATATCAGTCTTGTTCATCTCTCTGTCTCCAGTGCCTGACTTGGTGACTGACACAGAGTGGACACTCCATAAATATTGCTTTAGTGAATGAATGAATGAAAAACCTTGTCTGACACAGAACTCTTTTTTTATTTCTACAACATAGCACTGACTCATATGCTTAGAAATGGAAAAGTTGAGACTCAGAGATGTTGAATAACTCGTCCAGGAGGTCTGATATAGGTCAGACCATGAAAGGTGATTGTGGTCCAAAGACCTAGGATTATATTAATCACAGTATCAACTCACACTGGCCCGAAGTTGCATGTTTGGTTTGCTCTAGAACCATCAAATACTCAGTACAAAGGGTGTGGGATCAAGGACATAAGTGAGGGAGTGGATACAGTTTCCAATGACCCTGTTTCTTGCACAAGTCTGGTGGTCAAGGCGGTCCTCCAAGGGTGAGAAACCTGCCAAGTGGGAAGAGCCCTGGAGCCAGGCTTGCAACCTTCTGTAATACTTTGCTGGGAGTAGCCACATCCTTCCTTGAGGGGCTTCCCACTACAGCAGGCAATTCTTGGCTGCATTATTGGTGCCATGCTGAAGCCTTCTCTGTCCTGCTGGGTTTTTGGGCTCCCCAAATGTGACAGCTGGTTAGTGGCAGAGCAAATTCAGCTCTCTTGGCTGAAAGCCAGACTCATGTCACAGTGCATACTGATATAGTTTGCTATTACTGCCCACCATAGGAGGAGATGATGTGATCATTATCTGGTAAATATCCACATAGGAGAAGAAGGGAAGAGTGGGTTTGGGGGCTGCAAGAGTAAAGTCAGAATCATGAGGTTATGGTCCAGAAATGACCCACAGTGGAAGAAAGTGTGTGACCTTGGGGAATTTACTTAACCTCTCTGTGACCCAGTATCCTTATCTATACAAGGAGAATATGGGACAGTTTTTAACACCCTTAGTTTCAGCTCATTTTTCCATTAATTTGGAGATAATGAGGGCTAATGTGAGGTTTTCATGAATAATAAGACATAAACATTTAGCAAATTCTTGCTCCATAGCAAGCACCCAATAAATGTTGTTATTATGAATACTAAAAAATAAAAAGGAGTGATTGATGAAAATTAAATGAGTTAATATCTGTAAAGTGCTTAGAATAGTGTCTGACACATAGTAAACTATATATTTGAACCTGTTAAATAAGACAAATAAAAATGAAATAGGATACCAAAAAAGAGAGTTTTGGGTAAAGTGGCTTAATCTATTTTGATACTTTTTATCATTTTGGGTCCTTAAATGTCACCTGGGATTTTTCCCTCAATGGCAATATATCTCTGATTTTTATCATTTTCTTCGTAGGTTTCCAAAATCAACTTTATAGGAACATACTTTATAGTCAGCTATGTTAAAAACAAAGCAGTTTCTCCTGACTCTCACACCAGAAAGATTCAAAGAGGCCCAGGGAGCCCAGGGGTTAAATGTCAGAAAATCTTTCAAGAGAACAAGGAAAAGCTAGAATTATATGTTTCAACAGGTGTTTTATGATGGAAACTCATTAAACTATATGAACACGTGAAAATAATACCCTGCACTTGTATGACACTTTTCACTATTTCCTTCAAAGTGCTTTCATGTCTAGTATTTCAGTTGTCCTTGTAAGGTTTGCATGTGGTAGGGAAAGCAGGTATTCTCGTTTGACTTAAGAAGAAACTGAATCCAGAAACTCAGCCAACATTTATTGAGCCCTTACAATGTGTGAGGCATTTGTGATACAAAGATGGATAAAACATGTTCAGTTGCTCAGTCATGTCCGACTCTTTGCGACTCCGTGAACTGCAGCACGCCAGGCTTCCCTGTCCTTCACCATCTCCCAGAGTTTGCTCAAACTCATGTCCTTTGAGTCAATGATGCCATCCAACCATCTCATCCTCTGTCATCCCCTTCTCCCGCCTTCAATCTTTCCCAGCATCAGGGTCTTTTCCAATGAGTTAGTTCTTCACATCAGGTGGCCAAAGTATTGGAGTTTCAGCTTCAGGATCAGTTATTCCAATGAATATTCAGGACTGATTTCCTTTAGGATGGACTGGTCAAATCTCCTTGCAGTCCAAGGGACTCTCAAGAGTCTTTTCCAACACCACAGTTCAGAAGCATCAATTCTTTGGCGCTCAGCCTTCTTTATGGTCCAACTCTCACATCCATACATGACTACTGGAAAAACGTAGTACCTGCCTTTAATTAAACCAACTCTTGAAATAGAGTATGTTAAAATGTTATCATGGGGTATAGGAGGGCTGTGGTGATCAACTGGTGTGTGTGTGTATGTATGTGTGCATGTGTGTGCACACATGCATCTAAGGAGGAGAGAATCAGGGCAGGCTGCACAGAGGTGCTCCTTGAGTTGGGTTATAACATTGGTGTGCTGGGTTATAACAATTGGCTCTCTAGGGAAAAGCAAGTCTTGACTTGTGGCATTCGCTGATTTCTGTGCAATGGCACCCCACTCCAGTACTCTTGCCTGGAAAATCCCATGGACAGAGGAGCCTGGAAGGCTGCAGTCCATGGGGTCCCTGAGGGTCGGACACGACTGAGCGACTTCACTTTCACTTTTCACTTCCATGCATTGGAGAAGGCAATGGCAACCCACTCCAGTGTTCTTGCCTGGAGAATCCCAGGGACGGGGGAGCCTGGTGGGCTGCCGTCTATGGGGTCGCACAGAATCGGACACGACTGAAGTCACTTAGCAGCAGCAGCAGTGCTGTAAATACTCCCACCCACTTTAAGCTATCAGTGTGAAGTCCATGAATGCAGAGCTGGGAAGAGATGTACTGTAGCACGTATTTATAGAATATTTCCACCACATAGATGCAATGGATGGAGATAGCATCACAAACACAGATAACAATAAAATGTGGAAAAATAGTTAGGAAGTGATGAGTTTTGAGTATTTATTACTTTACTTTTAATATAGTTTACTTAATTGGAAATTTATTTAATTAAACTTTGAATAATGGCTGTGTTTAACAACCAGTTCACAAAATTATTGTCCAACAGTCTGCTCTCTTGAGCCTGTGACCTGGTTCCAGCATACCACTGGCAAAGCATAAGTTGCTAGGTAAAAGCAGGCAAGGGACATTTCAAGTAGGGAGACACATTTGTCAAGGTAGCAAGCATATGAAGCAGCATGGTGCTTTTACCAAACTGGTGAGTCGTCTTAGAAATTGATTTTCTGTGATGCTAATGAATTTCAAGCTTCAGGAATCTTTTACGTCACATAAAAAGTGGACTTGATCTTTTAGGCACTAAGGGAAGTTATCTGCTTTGACTCCTGCTTTGTTAGCAGCGTCTCTGGCTGTGTGTGCAGAATGGGTGGAGGAGTCCGCACAAGAATGCGGAAGTCAGTTAGCAGTCCAGGTGGTTTGGACTAGAGAGGTGGTGGTGGAGATAGAGGGACGTGGATGGATCCAAAGATATTACGAGGTAAACTCAGCAGGACTTGGTAATGGAGGAGATTATATTACATGGGGACGGGTAGTGAGGAAGAAGAGATGAGGATAGCTCTCAGGTTTCCGGTTTAGGTAACATGGTGAATGGTGGTTCCACTGAGCAGGACAGAGCCTTGTAAGCACGGCATATAAAATTCCAAAATTATCAAAGGGCACTCATGAATGGAGGATGGGATTTTCAGTCAGCCAGACTTAGGCTCAAATCCCAGCCCTGATGATTGTAGCAGACCTGGAAACTGGGCACGTTGTGTAAACAGAGCCTCAGTTATCTCATCTCTAAAATTTGAGTGTTCTTATGTAAATTGTTTGTAAAATAAGGCTCAATACGTTGAAGAAGACTAAATAGGAGGCGGGGAGGAGAATGAGCTAGACAAATCTGTTGTGTTGGATCTGAAGGGCTTGTGGGATAGCCAAGTGGAGAGGTCCAGTATGGCGACAGAGTCCTGGAGATGTGACAATTTTAAAGGGCAGTTGAAGAAAGAAGGTTCAATAAAAGAGACTGTAAATGAGTGACCATGAAGACAGAAAGAGGACGTGGATATAGTGATATCATGGAAATCACTGCTGAACCTCTTAGCATCACAACCTCACAGTAAATTGACTTCAGCTCTGCCTACTTCCAACCTCCACCCCCACTCTCCCTTTGCACTATCTTTTTCCCCCAAATCCTGATCTTTACCATTGAATCTAGTATCTGTGGTCTATCTATTCAACATCTGTCATGCCATACTACCAACTCCCTTGTTCTTGTCCTGATACAATACTCATTATACAAAATCCCAACTGTGGCTCAATACAACAGCTCTCCTTTCTCTGCTCCTACACCTGGCTGGCTGGACACTGCCAGAGAACATGACATGCCCAAGTGGGGACTGATGTCTTCATGATCTCAGAGGAGTTCACAATGCTGCTATTTTACTGTCCATATTCTGATTCTCCCAATTTTCTCACTAGCTTGTGAAAATGTTAGGGAACTCTTAACCAAAACCGTCCACCTTGACAAGGCATGATGATAACCACTTGTATGAGTTGTCTCATAATAGGAGGTCCCAATAAGGAGCATGGTGCTGTTAACACCATGGTGCTAACACCAAAAATTAATTGGGAGAATTTGGGAGGGGCCAAAAAGAGGGAGGAGACTCTGGCCCATAATATGTCTTCTAAAACTAACTGTAAGTATTCGGGAGGGGTCAAAAGGAGGCAGGAGATGCCAGCTCATAATATTGTGCTGCCAATCTCCCAGAATCCTTTTCACTGGAATCCATCTTGGCTGTGAGATGTACGCACCACCAGGAAGAACCCTGAGTCAGACCAAATATGGGCACAAGCATGATGACTGACCAGAGACAACCGGGAAACTAACCCCATTACAGTAAAACCTGAGACTGTGAGGCACGTGGCAGAGCAGTTCTCCTGGGTTCCCTTACCCTGCTGCTCCCCACCCAGGCACCCTTCTCAAATAAAGTCTCTTGCTTTGTCAGCACATGTGTCTCCTCAGACAATTCATTTCTGAATGTTAGACAAGAGCCCACTCTCGGGCCCTGGAAGGGGTGCCCCTTCCTGCAACAAAAACAGCTGAATTTTCCTGTAGCCACTAAGAAGGGCACTGAAGTTATCTGAGAAAAAGAGGAAGCTGGCAGATTGGAAGAAGGCTGCCAGTCATGACTGTATGCATTCAGGGCATGACCGTTAGGCTTGGAATAAGATGAGCCTGGGCTTATCTCAGTGGAGCAATGTGGAGGAGGGACACTAGCCCAGATCCAATGGAATAATGCAGTCAGCATCAAAGGCTGATTTACCTTGAAGCCATTGAAGTTTCAGCTTCAGGGCCCCTCTTTTGCACAAATTCCAAGGCCTGTACTTAATATTTATTCACAAATCTTAAAAAAAAAAACTCTCCAGGGATTTCCCTGGCTGTCCAGTGGTTAAGACTCACTCCATGCTTCCAATGCAGGCGGCATGGGTTTGACCCCTGGTCAGGTAACTAAGATCCTGCATGCCACACAGCATGGCCAAGAAAGAAAAAAAGGCTCTCCAAATTGTGTAAATAGGGCCCCATCACCTGAATCCACCTCTGATCTAAGTGTTTCCAGGGTGAATAGCTGCTGCTTACTGCAGCCACTGGGCTTCCTTGGTGACTCAGATGGTAAAGAATCTGCTTGCAATGCAAGGGATCTGGGTTCGATACTTGGATGGAGAAGATTTTCTGGAGAAGAAGGGAATAGCAACCGAAATGCAGTACTCTTGCCTGGAAAATTCTATGGACAAAGGAGCCTGGTGGGCTACAGTCCATGGGGTCACAAAGAGTCAGACGCAACTGAGTGACTAACACTTTGAGTTTTTCAATGCAGCCTCTGGGCTGTTCAAGCCTGCTAGAACTGAGATGCCAGCCCAGGAAGGAGGATGAAGGAAAAATCCTCAACTGATGAAGTTTTATTTATTTAAGTGATATTTTTTAGGCAAAATATGTAGATTGTAGATCATCTTCAATAGGCATTGCCTATCCCTTCTCCAGCAGATCTTCCCAACCCAAGAATTGAACTGGGGTCTCTGGCATTGCAGGCTGAGCTACCAGGGAATCCCCAAAGAATATACAAGCCTCCTTTTCACCATCCCATTCTTTCTCAAGGCATATCCACTTGTTACCAGTTTCTTGTGTATTCTTTTTAGAGATAGATGAATACATACAAATAAGCATGTATATTCTTTGATTTGGCTTCTCCTTTTCCACATACATTTATAGCATGCTATACCCAATGTTCTTCAACATGTTTTTTTCACTTTGCAATATGTTTTGGTGTTCATTCCACATCAATCCAAAGAGAGCTACCTAATTCTTTTTAGCAGTCGTAGGCTGTTCCGTTGTGGAAATGAATCATAATTTATTTTATGAATCCCTTATGCTGGACATTTTGTTTGTTTTCAACCTTTTGCTATTGTTATCACAAACAATACAGACAGAACTGAAATCTGATTATAACTTGAGATAGAGACTGAACTCATTGAAATAATAATAAAGTCACTTTTTGGGGGGCTATGCTGTGCAACTTGCAGGATCTTAGTTCCCAGGGAACTAAGGAATAGAACCTGTGCCCCCTGCAGTGGAAGAGCGGCATCTTAACCACTGGACCACCAGGGAGTTCTCTAAAGTCACTTCTTGTGCACAACTGAGCACAAACTTAAAACTTGGACTCTTTATAATACTGACCTTGAAGTGTTAGAATGATTAGGTTAGATATATTTATAAAGCACTTAGTATCTAGAATGTGCTCAGCCAGTGTTAGTTCTTGTCCCCTTCCTTAGGGCTCAGAATGAGAAGTGTCTGTTCCTAACCAGAGCCCATCCCTCCCTCTGTGTCCCAGGTCTCCATCCCTTCCATGCCCTCATTAACCTTATCTGTCAACTGGGTCTGCTATCTCCCTTTCTACTGACTCCTTTCTCTAGCTATAAACATTATCTTATCTCCCCCATCCTAAAGAAAACCCACCCTTTGTATTTCTTAGGATTAGACTCTGCTGTGAGTAACAGAAAAACCCAACCTAACAATGGCTTAAACAAAATTGAAGTTTCTTTCTCATGTGAAGGGTGTGAGGAGGGCAATCCAAGGCTGGTGTGGTGATTGTATAGTTATCTGGGACTCGAGTTTCTTCCAGCTTTCTGCTCTGCCATTCCCAGAGTGTGGCTCTCTTCCTCAGGTACCAAGAGGAGGTGCCAACTATTGTATCAATATTCCAAGCAGTAAGAAGGAGGAAGGGGTAGAAAGAGGCAAGGGGCACACATCAATGACCTTTTCAGGGAAATATGCAAAATTTTACCACACAACATTTCTGCTTATATCCCACTGGCCACATAGAGTTTCAAGAGAGTCAGGAAATACAGACTTTATTCCAATTTAGATGATCATGTGCCCAGTGGAAGCCAGTCTTTTAGAGGGGACAATGAATATTGGTTAAGGAACTAGCAATCTCTGTAACGTCTTCCCTCAGCCCTCCTTTCTTCCTCCCCACACCCCCGCCCATTTTTTCATGGTGCATACTCAGCTTCTCCATTTACTCCCCTTTCAGTTGTTTTTTAGCTTTTTGGAAACAAGTTTACTCTTGAAGGTGCTTTCCAAGGTCACTATTTGTTTACCAGCTCAGCTCAGTTCAGTTCAGTTCAGTTGCTCAGCCATGTTTGACTCTTTGCAACCCCATGGACTGCAGCATGCCAGGCTTCCCTGTCCATCACCAATTCCTGGAGCTTGCTCAAACTCATGTTCATCAAGTCAGTGAGGCCATCCAACCTTCTCATCCTCTGTCATCCCCTTCTCCTCCTGCCTTCAATCTTTCCCAGCATCAGGGTCTTTTCCAATGAGTCAGTTCTTTGCATCAGGTGGCCAAAGTATTGGAGTTTCAGTTTCAGCATCAGTCCTTCCAGTGAACATTCAGGACTGATTTCCTTTAGGATGGACTGCTTGGATCTCCTTGCAGTCCAAGGGACTCTCAAGAGTCTTCTCCAACACCACAGTTCAAAAGCATCAATTCTTGGGTGCTCAGCATTCTTTATGATCCAACTCTCACATCCATATGTGACTACTGGAAAAACCATAGCTTTGACTAGATGGACTTTTGTCAGCAAAGTAACATCTCTGATTTTTAAAATGCTGTCTAGGTTTGTCATAGCTTTTCTTATTTGTTCATAAGTTTATGTATTAATAACATTCAATAGACATTTATTGATGCCTAGTACACAGGTACTGGGCTAAATATTGGTGATATAGAGATAAATAAATCAAAGTTGTCTTTGCCTTACAGGACTCTCATGGTTTCATGAAAGGAACAGAAAATAAACAGAATGATTAAAATACAGACTAGTATGTGACATGATAGGGAAAGCATGAGAACATCTGAAAGCACAAAGGCAGCTAGGATGGTGAAAGTGAAGACAATATTAGAAAATGACACTTAAACTTGCTATCTAAAGATAAGCAGTAGTAAGTCAAGTGGATGAAGAAGTCAAGGGCTTCTTGGAAGAGAGTGTCATGGGCAAGGACATATAGCATTCATAGAATTGCAGGTAGGCTAAAATGGTTAGAGTGAGGATTCGCAGGAGTCAGTGAAGAGACGAGATCCACTGGAGATAGATGGCAAAGGCCTTGACGTATATGTAATGCCCCCAAGCTCAGTGGGCTTTGTACAGATGTTTATGGAGCCCTGTCTTTAACTTTCTCCTGGGTGTAAGGTGTAATGCGGAAAGCTGATGAGCAAAAAGACCTGATTAGATTTCTGTTTGGATAGATGACTGTAGCTACTTGGTGGAGGGTGGAGAGTAGGACAAGATTAGAAGAAATGAGATCAACTAGGAGTCTACAACTCTAGCCCAAGTGAGAGACAATGCTCACCTGGACTGAGAGAGAGAAAATTTGATGAGTTTGAAAGATATTTAGGGGGGAGAAGGGTAGGATTCAGTGACTAGCTTGCTACATGAGTCCAGGAAGAGTCAAGAATGATTTTTGGCTTGGGCATGGAGGTTGATGATGGTGCCAGTACTGAGTAGGGGGAGGCTAAGAGGATGAGTTTGGGTTGGGAGGATAATTAAGAATTCCAATTTGGTCATGTTTAAAGTTTGAGATGCCTAAGAGACCAATAAGCAGATAAGTAGTTAGTCATTTATGGAAGACTAGAGCTAGCAATGTCTAAAATACATGGCTAGAGATATAATTTGGGGCAACGTTGGGATCTGGAAACTGCATTCCTTGGTCATTCATGAGATCTCCTTAGAAGAATGCAGAGAGCATAAGACCAAATCGTTTGGATCTTCAATATGTAATTGTTTGATGGAAGAAGATGAACCTGAGAGGGATCGGCCAGAGAAAAACAATGAGACAATAGTTTCATGGAGGCCAAGGGAAAGAGCTCAAATGAAGACACTGCTAAAGAAGAAAGATAGAGTTTCCAGTGTTGAATGTGTGGAAGATGATAACTAAAAGCATGTCCGGTAGACTTGAAGTAATGTAGATCATTTGTGACCCTAATGAGAGATGGTTTCATAGAGTTATGGGGAAGGAGGGTTGATTAGTTGAGTGGAGAAGTGAGTAGAGGGTGAAAAATGGAGACTTTCAGTATAGATAACACTTTTAAGAAATTTGGCTTATGATTGGGAAGATAGTAACAGTAGGACCTGGAAGGAAATGGAAGGATTCAGTGGAAAGGAAGCCATTGTATATATTTAGAAGGAAAAGATAGTTGAGAGTGTAAGTTTCCTGAGAAAGTAGCAGGGATGAGGTCAGTGGTTCTCAGGTGTGGTCCCTTGACCACTATCACTTGGAGCTGCTTAGAAAAGTAGATTCTTGTGCCTCATTTCAGACTAACTGAATCAGAAACTTGGGGTAGGGCTGTATTTTAACAAGTTGTAGTTTACAGTTCTGTATTTTAACAAGCCTTCTAGGGAATTCTGATGTGCACTCAAGTTGGAGGTTCACTGTACCATAGCTAAAAGGGAGAATATCTCCTTCACTGTTACAGGAGAGAATGAGAATCAGAAAAAATACAGATGTGGACAGATGCAGCAGTTTGGTTTGGGGAAGTTCATTCATTCAACAAATATTCATTAAGTATATATCATGTTCCAGGCACTAAGGATACAGACCAACAAATTCCTGACTTCATGCTATTTACTTTCTAGTAGCAGGAGACATGGGCTTCCCAGGTGGCGCTGGTGGTAAAGAACCTTCTTGCCAGTGCAGGAGACGTGAAAGATGCGGGTTTGATCCCTGAGTCAGGAAGATTCCCTGGAGGAGGGCATGGCAACCCACTCAGTGTTCTTGCCTGGGATCCCATCAACAGAGAAGCCAGGTGGGCTACGGGTCACAAAGAGACAGACACGACTGAAGCGACTTAGCACACACGCATGCAGCAGGAGACACAATAAGCTAAGAAAGAAATCTATCATAATAAGGACTTCAGATATTCTGAGTGAGCAGGGAAGTCATTACTAGAATGTAAGTTCCATGAAGCTAGGAATTTTTATCTGTTTTTTCAGTGCTGTGTCTCATGGCCTTGAAGGGTACATTGATTATGTTTGTTGAATGAAAAAATTAAAGAGTTTTGAACTGACATGACTTGGTTTCATTTTTTAAACTCTCACTATATTGAGAATAGATATTTGAGATCAACAGTGGGAGCAATGACACCAGTTAGAGGCAGCTGTAATATACCAAGCAAGAGTTGATCATAGGGGTTAGTACACGGTGCTAGTGGTGGAAATGGTAAGAAGTAGTCAGTTTCTGAATATATTTAGAGTAGAAGCAGCAGGATTTTCTGACATACTAGATGTAGGGTTGGAGAAAAAGGAGAGTCAGTGATAACTAGACAGGTTTAGGCCTGATATGCTTGAAGGCTGGAGTTGCCATTGGCTAGGAGAGGCAGGACTATCGCACAGGTGTGGTGGAGCGGGGGCGGTACAGGAGTGAACACTAGGAGCAGAGGTGGGTTAACTGTAAAGCTAGTGAAGCTTAGCTCTCTCATTTGCTCTGGCTCTAGCAATATGTTAAGAAGTATTTTTAAGTTCTTCTTCCGAAGGAAGGACCTCTACATTGTATCAGTTTCAGGAACCAAACATTTGGATTTACCCGGATCAGAAGTTCCATTTTGGAAACATTAAGCTTGAGATGTCTATTAGACATCTATTATGGACTGAATTGAGTTCCTCCCAAATCATATGTTAAAACCCTAATCCCCAATGTGGTAGTATGTGAATATAGGGCCTTTAGGGAGGTAATGAAGGCTAAATGAAGTCAAAAGAAGGGAGCCCAAATTCGACAGGATTGGTATCCTTGTAAAAAGAGGACGCACCAGAGAATTCTCTTTCTCTCCATGAGAACACAGAAGAAAAACTTGGGCTTTCCTGGTGATCTAGTGGTTAGTAATCTACCTCCCAATGCAGTTGACATGGGTTCTATCTCTGGTCCTGAAAGATTCCAACAGATTCCATGAGCAACGAAGCCCGTGCACCACAACTACTGAAGCCTGGGAGCCTAGAGCCCATGCTCTGCAACGAAAGAAGCCACTGCAATCAGAAGTCCGTGCACTGCAACTAGAGAGTAACCCCACTTGCCGCGACTAGAGAAAGCCGGTGTGCAGCAACAAAGACCCAGAGCTGCCAAAAATAAATAAATCTTTTTTTTTTTTTAAGAAAAACTATGTGAGGTCACAGCAAGAAGGTGGCCATATACAAACCAGGAAGAAGTCTCACCAGACACCGAACGTGACAGCAACTTGCTCTTGGACTTGGGCCTCCAGAACTGTGAAAAAGTAAATGTCCGTCATCTAAGGCATCCAGTCCGTGGGGATATCTAGTGGGCAGCAGAATATGGGTCTGGAATTCAGGAGAGAGGTCTAGACTAAAGATATAAATTTGGTGGCATCAATGTATAGACAGTAGTTAGTCATGAAACGATGCATTCATCAAGGAAGTAGATGACAACAGAGGAGGTCCAAGGACAGAACTGTAGGGCTCTCAAATATTAAAAGTTGACTTGATGATGAGAAACCAGCAATGGAGGGTGAAGAAAAGCTGCCACTAAGGGAAAAGGGGAAGCAAGGGATTGTAGCATCTAGAAACTAAGGAATGAAAGTGTATCAAGGAGAGGGAATGACTTTATCAAATGCTGCCAGAAAGGGCCAGAAAGGGGAAGACAGAACATCCTGACAGATTCATCAACACTGTGTGATGCTTTTGCCTCTGATAGCTTCAATTTACTCTGTGAAGTAGGTCAACCCTTGAGAGGCGGTGGTGGAAAGGGGAGTGCTGCGGAGATAGCAAGTGGGGAGATTTAAGAAGAATGAGCACAGTTTGAGAACATCTTCGGGGAAAAAGAAAGCACAAGCTGACCTGAGAGAATGGGTAGGATTGTTGGGCAGTGCGGAGTGCCTTGCTGAGACATCCGAAAGGCCACTGGCTTCACAGTTGCTGGAGGGGAAAAGACTGTTAAGGGTTAATAAAGTTTTTTTCCACCTATTTAAAAATGAGAACAGCAGATCCTTGTTTAGGGCCTCAAAGACAGTTTCAAGATAAGAAAGAACAGAATGCTGACAGTCTAGGAGAGGCCACTTGGACCTCAGGGGGTGTCACGTAGCAATGGACAGCTGTAAGAAATCACACAGCCAGAGCTCGCTGAACCAGCTTTTATCCCCACACAAAGAGCTGCCCCTGGAGCTCTTTGACACTGGGCTGCACCAGGTGACTGACGTTGCTTCCCATTTCCTGGCTGGCCTCAAGGAGCATGTATACATGTGTCTAGTATATGGCAAGGGGAATCGGGAATGAGACCCAGATGGCTGTGCTCTGACAACCTCACAGATGCATTCCCTGCTTTGCTGAGGAGAGCACTAGCACGAATATTTCATCCTTTGGGCACACCATTCTAAGTGACATGTCCACTTAGTGAATGTCCAGAGAGAACTGAGGCTCTGAGACGTTAAGTAACTTGCTAGTAGACATACCAGCAGGAAGCAATAGAGCCAGAATCCAGTCCCATGGAGACTGACCAACACAGTATAAAACAGAGTGGGTGTTTGCCATGTCGGTGCCTGCCCATGCACTAAGCACTTCATGTGGATTATCTCATTTCATCCTCACTACAACCTATTAAGGTTGACACCATTATTAATCTCATTTTACTAATGAGGTCAAGTAACTTAAGCCAGATCACATAGCTAAGAAGTGATAGAGGGCACTTTTGAACTCAGGAGAGGGGTTAGGATCAGGAGAGCTAGTCCCAGTGTAGATAGATGTGAAAAGAAATGGCTGTTTCTTGTAAGCATGTGGGTTTTCTCTTAAAGGGCCCTTAGCCCCCGCAGTAATAAGGGCTCTGTAGTCTACAGTGGAGGACCAGGCTGGAGACCTGAGAGCAGAGAGAAATTTGCACTGGGCGGAGGTGTGGGGAGAGAAATCAGTGGGAGGTGAGAAAGGGGAGACAATGAGACCAGACCACTCTCTGAAGAAGTTTGACTGTGAAAGAAAAGAGAGATGTGATTTAGACCCAAGACAGAAAGAAATTATTTTAAGATGGGGAGATCTGAGCATGTGTATGACCTGAGGCAATGGGGCAGGAAAGGGGGACGATACAGGTGAGAAAAGGGGTGGACTGAGCGAGTATCTGACTCAAGGGAGGGACCAGCCTGGGTAAAGAGGAGTGGCCCCTCCTCCTCGAAGACTAGATGCAAGTTAGTGCAGGTGGGTGTCAGTCAAGTTTGTAGATTCAGGACAGTACAGGTCCCCATCTTCCCCATACTTCATGCCTTCTCTTTTCCCCATGAGATAGGATGGTTTGTTTAGAGTGAGGGAAATGCAGATGGTGTTGGGTGCCAAAAAAGTGGCAATAAATGAGCTATGTATATGAATGATCTGCAGTGTGCCAGGCCATTTATGTGCATACCTGTCATTCTTCACAGCAACCTGCAGGGTAGATATGATCACCCCCAGCTTGTCCGTGAGGAAGCAGAGATATTCAGAGGCGTAGGCGCTTGGGAAGAGCTGAAGGATGACAAAGAGAGGTAGCTGATGCAGGACAGGTGAAAGCCAAAGGAAAGCTCTGAGGCCTGAGCTGAACTGGGCTCTCCTAACTGTGGGCTGGCACCTGTTTCTCCCGCTGTGCCCCTTGCTTCAGCTGTGGTCATCCTCCTGGAAGAGGGGGGGGATGCTGACAGATGATCAGACTGAGACAGAGTTGGGGGCCAGAGTGACAGAGGCCAAGGAGCTCAGGTGCTGGTGAGAATGAAGTTCAAGTGGTCACGTGAGGCCTTGAGGGTGAGGGAAGGATGTGAAGTTGGGAGAGGATGGATAGGCTGGGAAAAGAGGGGTGGCTCATGGTTCTAAAAGTCTGCTGGAAGTTGAATAGTCTTGGTGGGAAGGCGAGAAAGTGGAAAGAACAGAAAGTCATGGTCCAGTCTGAGAGTAAGATTTTGGAGTTGGACATGTCAGAAGAAGAGGTGTATCCAGAGATGGCAAAGCCAAAGTTATGTACATGGGCATGTGTGTGAGGTTGTGAGTGATACTCTGGAGGAACCCTGAGCCTGGTGTTTGTGGAGGTACCCACTTAGATACTGGAATCTCTCTGGACGATGGCAACCTCATCTGTTCTTGTTCTCACGGTTGGAGAGAATGAGCCACCTGCATTGGGGAAGAGGACCAGGAAGGTTAATGATCAGGAAAAGTGGGCAAACCAGGGTTTCCTCACATCCAAGGTCACCACAGTGGCTTTTAAATTATTAAATCAATTTGGCCATGCCATGTGGCTTGCAGGATCTCAGTTCCCTGATCAAGGATTGAACTCTGGCCATGGCAGGGAGAGCACCGAATCCTAACCACCAGGCCATCAGGTGGTTTTTTAACTGACAACATTGAAATAGTACTTTACCATCTAGAAAGTGTGTCTCAATTGAAATATTCTACTGGATGAATTTTAGGCTGTCTCTTAGCGTATTTTCACACCCAGATAGCTTGGAAACAGATTATGTTGGTTTGCATAGAGTTACAAATGCATTTCACATCATTTTAAAAAGCTATTTTAACTCTCCTGGTATCTGAGACATAAAGCCCATTCATCTTTTGTTCATTCCTCTTCTGTCCCTCACCTGCATAAACAAACACACACTCGTAGTATCACATCCTCCTTTTTAGATCACATGCCTCTCTGGTGCCTGTTGCCCCAATGAGCTGGAAGACCAGACTTAAGGCTTCTGGCCTAATACTTTTTTCCTACCACATGAGGGCAGACTTTTTAACAACAAAAAAAAGAGGAAACAGCTGTTTACCTTATACTATATAGAACTGAAACAGTGCTGGGGATGTATCGTACAATGTGATGACTATAGCCAACAATGCTGTTTTGCATATTTGAACATTGCTAAGAGGGTTGCATATTTGAACATTGCTAAGAGGGTAGACCTGAAAAGTTCTCACCACGAGAATAAAGAATTGTAACTACGTGAGTTGATGGATGTTAATTTTTTTTTTTTTTTACCATGGTGACCATGTCCCAATAACCACCTATATCACATGATTATGTTGTACACCTTCAACTTAGACAGTGTTATATATCAATTCTATTTCAATAAAACTGGAGGAAAAAGAAAGAAGAAAGAAAATAATGAGAAGTTATATTGAATCCAGATTTTCTGTGGTTTCTAGGCCTTGACAAATCTAGCGGTTTCCTCAAGCCTGCAACACTTCCTGCGCACACTCCATCAGGGCATGAACTGGCCCCTTTCTTCCCTGCCTTGCTTCTTTTCTTCTTTCCTCTGTCATTCCCTTACTCCCATAAATATCTGTGGAACATTTACTCTTAGTAGGGTTGCCAGACAAAATACAGGATGCCCAGTTTTGAACTGCAGATAAATGACAAAAATTTTGTAGTGTAAGGATGTCCCATGTATATACTATAAAATATTTGTTGTTCAGGAAATACAAATTTAACTGGGTAGCTTGTGTTTTTGTTTGTTTTTGGCCACACCTCACAGCTTGTGAGATCTTAGTCTCCCTACCAGGAAACGAACCCCTGCCCTTGGCACTGAAAGTGAGGAATTCTAACCACTGGACCATCAGAGAATTCCCAACCTGTGTTTTTGTTAAATCTGGTGACCCTAACTCTGGGCCAAGAGCAATGCTGGGAGTTTCAGGGTGGGGCTAGGTCTAGAGGTCGGGGCTCCTGGTGGAGGCATGCCTAAGACAGTAAGCAGTGCAATGTGAAAGCCATGGGTCCATCCAGGAAGATGATCTCAGTAACCTCACCTTCAATGCTGCCTCTTACTTCTTCAGCCTGCAGAGCCCAACTTGGGGATCTCTTCCCTGGGACAGCTGTCACCTCAATGCCTTGTATCCACACCACTATGATTGACATTTCTGTCTCATCCACCAGACTTTCGGGGAACTAGATGTCAGAGATTTTTGTTGTTGTTGTTCACGTCTGTTTCCCAGTGGTGAACGCAGTGCCTGGCACAGAATAAGCATGGAGTGTTGTGGGAGCACAGACAAGGGGCATCTTATTCAGATGGGGGTCATCTAAGCTGAGACCTTAGCATACTGAAAAGCAGAGACATTACTTTGCCAACAAAGGTCCGTCTAGTCAAGGCTATGGTTTTTCCAGTGGTCATGTATGGATGTGAGAGTTGGACTGTGAAGAAAGCTGAGCGCCGAAGAATTGATGCTTTTGAACTGTGGCGTTGGAGATGACTCCTCTTGAGAGTCCCTTGGACTGCAAGGAGATCCAACCAGTCCATCCTAAAGGAGATCAGTCCTGGGTGTTCTTTGGAAGGAATGATGCTGAAGCTGAAACTCCAGTACTTTGGCCACCTCATGTGAAGAGTTGACTCATTGGAAAAGACTGTGATGCTGGGAGGGATTGAGGGCAGGAGGAGAAGGGGACGACAGAGGATGAGATGGCTGGATGGCATCACCGACTCGATGGACGTGAGTTTGAGTGAACTCCGGGAGATGGCGATGGACAGGGAGGCCTGGCATACTGCGATTCATGGGGTTGCAAAGAGTCGGATACGACTGAGTGACTGAACTTTAAGTTGAGACCGAAGGGTGAGTAAGACTTAACCAGGCAAAGTCAGGGTGTGTGTGTGACTGGGGTGGGTATGCCGGTTGCAAGCAGTATTGGATGTAGGAAAAAACATTGTGTGCAAAGATCTAGAATAAGTGTGTCTGGCTTTGGGGAGTGCTACATCTAAGATTTCAGTGCGAACTCTGAAACTCCCATCTTTACCAAAGCCTTCTACATTTGATCTGACCACATCTAGGTCTTTAAGTTCTTTCTATGCTTTGAGGCTCCCTCCGCCTCGCCTTCCCCTGCCCCCCATGCCCATCACCATTCCACTCTCTTTGTTATGCTCACTTCCCAACTGAGCTTATGTTCAGTCACACCAGAACTGAACTCTGAGGTCCTCTGGCCAATCCCAGGCTTTGGGGAAACCGCATACCTCCAACTCTCAAGTAAAAGTCAGTCAGTGGCTAATTTTCTTATAATTTCCTGCTAATCTTGGCCAAGCCTTGACTGTATGATATATGGCAAGAACCTGAGCTGTAGAGTCATACAAACATGGGTTTGAATCCTGACTCCTCTTACTATCACTATGGCCTTGGACAAGGTCCTCATCATTGAAAGTTTGTTTCCTCTTCTGTAAAATAGGAATACCAATACTATCTACTGTCAAGAGTTGTTGAGAAAATTCAAAATAATATAGGCAGGGACTTCCCCCCTGGTCCAGTGATTAAGACTCTGCACTTCCACTGCAGAGGGCATGGGTTCAATCCCTGGTTGGAGAACTTAGATTCCACATGCTATGTGGCACAGTAATAATAATAGTAATAATAATAGGCAAAGAACAATAAACTCAAAATGGATCAGGGACCTAAGTAAGACCTAAAACAATAAAACTCTTAGAAGACATGAGACAAAAACTTCACAACATTGGATTTGGTAATGATTTCTTGGATATGACATCAAAGGTGTGAGTAACAATAAGAAAAAAATACACAAATTGGGCTTCAATGAAAAATTTAAAATTAGTGCATCAAAAGATACTATCCACAGAATAAAAAGGCAACCCACATAATGGGAGAAAATATTTGAAAATCATATATCTGATATTTAGAATATAAAGAGAATTTCAAAGACTCAACAATAAAGAAAACAAGCAACCCGATTCAAAAATGGGCAAAGAATCTGAATAGACATTTCTCCAAAGAAAAATACAAATGGCAATAAACATAAAAGGTGCTCAACATCACTAATTATTCAGTTCAGTTCAGTTCAGTCACTCAGTCGTGTCTGACTCTTTGCGACCCCATGAATCACAGCACGCCAGGCCTCCCTGTCCATCCCCAACTCCCAGAGTTCACTCAGACTCACGTCCATCGAGTCGGTGATGCCATCCAGCCATCTCATCCTCTGTCGTCCCCTTCTCCTCCTGCCCTCAATCCCTCCCAGCATCACAGTCTTTTCCAATGAGTCAACTCTTCACATGAGGTGGCCAAAGTACTGGAGTTTCAGCTTCAACATCATTCCCTCCAAAGAACACCCAGGGCTGAGCTCCTTCAGAATGGACTGGTTGGATCTCCTTGCAGTCCAAGGGACTCTCAAGAGGAGTCTTCTCCAACGCCACAGTTCAAAAGCATCAATTCTTCAGCGCTCAGCTTTCTTCACAGTCCACCTCTCATATCCATACATGACCACTGGAAAAACCATAGCCTTGACTAGACAGACCTTTGTTGGCAAAGTAATGTCTCTGCTTTTCAATATACTATCTAGGTTGGTCATAACTTTCCTTCCAAGGAGTAAGCGTCTTTTAATTTCATGGCTGCAGTCACCATCTGCAGTGACTTTGGAGCCCCCCAAAATAAAGTCTGACACTGTTTCCACTGTTTCCCCATCTATTTCCCATGAAGTGATGGGACCGGATGCCATGATCTTTGTTTTCTGAATGTTGAGCTTTAAGCCAACTTTTTCACTCTCCTCTTTCACTTTCATTAAGAGGCTTTTTAGTTCCTCTTCACTTTCTGCCATAAGGGTGGTGTCATCTGCGTATCTGAGGTTATTGATATTTCTCCCGGCAATCTTGATTCCAGCTTGTGCTTCTTCCAGCCCAGCGTTTCTCATGATGTGCTCTGCACATAAGTTAAGTAAGCAGGGTGACAATATACAGCCTTAGGGAAATGCAAATCAAAACTACAATGAGATACTACTTCTCACCCATTAGGATGGCTACTATAAAAAAAAAATCAAGAAAATAACAGGTGTTGGCGAAAATGTGAAGAAATTGGGACCCTTGGGCACTGTTGCTAGAAATGTAAAATGGTACAGCTGCTATAGAATACAGTATGGGAGCTCCTCAAAAAAAATAAAAATAAAAATAGAATTACCATATGATCCAGCAATGCCACTTCTGGGTATATACCCAAAATAATTGAAAGCAGTGTCTCAAAGAGTTATTTGTGCACCCATGCTCACAGCAACATTATTCACAATAGCTAAATCATGGAGGCAAACCAAGTGTCCATCAGTGGATGAATGGACAAGCAAAACGTGGTTGTAAAGAGGAAAAACCTAGTAGCCTCTCCTTTACTCTCACACTTCTACTAGTTCACAATACTTCTGACACCTGATGTGGTAGGAGGGCGATTTCCCCACTAAGCACTTCTCTGATACCTCAGTTGAGTATCTTATAATTTCACTCAATTCTGACACTCTCTATCTGGAGATAGAGTTAGACCCCACAGGTTAAGCTTTC
This sequence comes from Capricornis sumatraensis, assembly GCF_032405125.1. Taxonomy (NCBI): domain Eukaryota; kingdom Metazoa; phylum Chordata; class Mammalia; order Artiodactyla; family Bovidae; genus Capricornis; species Capricornis sumatraensis. The sequence continues at coordinate 41,786,995 of NC_091092.1, read as the reverse complement.
AGTCCCAAGAAACTGCCCCCACCCGCACTTCAGATGCCAGTTGCCAGGTAACCCAATCCCTGGGTTATCCACAACTTCTCTCCAACATGGCTACAGACTGAAGGATCCCATGACCCCCTCCTGAAGTTGTATTAATTTGCTTTAATGGCTCAAAGAATTCAGGGAAGCAATTATGTTTACCAGTTTATTAAGGGATATGATAAAAGGCACAGAACAGCCAGATGAAGATATACCCATAGGGCAAAATCTGGGAGGGTCACAAGTACAGGAGCGTCTGTCTCTGCAGAATTTGGGTTCATCACCCTCCTGGTACATGGACGTGTTCACCAACCTGGAAGCTCCCTTTACCACCTACTACTGGGATTTGGGGGCTTCCTAGGTGGGGCTAGTGATAACGAGCCTGCTTCCCAGTGCAGGAGACATTAAGAGACATGGGTTTGATCCCTTGGTCTGGAAGATCTCCCAGAGGAGGACATGGCAATCCACTCCAGTATTTTGCCTGAAGAATCCCACAGACAGAGGAGCCTGGTGGGCTATGGTCCATAGGGCAGCACTGAGTTGGACATGACTGAGCAACTTAGCACACACACACTGGGATTTTTATGAAAGTTTCATCACATAGGCATAATCAATTATTAACTTTATTTCCAGCCCTTCTCCCCTCTCTAGAGAAGTGGGGTTGAGGCTGAAAGTTCCAAGCTTCTAATCATGATGAAGTATTTCTGGTGACCAGCCTCCATCCAGGAGCTCACCCAGAGTTACTGGTCATCAGAACAAATGATGCTCCTACCACCTAGGAAATTCCAGGGGGTTTAGGAACCTTGAGTCAGGGACCAGGGTCAAAAACCAAATATTAGAACACAAGATGTTCCTTGTGCTCTTATCACTTAGGAGTTTGCAAGGTTTTCTGGGGCCCTGTGCCAGGAACTAGGGGCAGAGACCAATATATATATTTTCTATGATCTTACAGTGGTATATGTATACAATGGAATGTTACTAAGCTTTAAAAAAGGAAGGCAAGTCTGTGACGTGCTACAATAAGGATGAATCTTGGGGACACTATCCTAAGTGAAATGACTGGTCACAAAAAGACAAATACTGTATGATTCCACAACTATGTGATATTTAGTCAAAATCATAAGGACAGAAAGTGTAATAATGATTGCTAGGAGCTGAGGCGAGGGGGGAGTGGGGAGTTAATAGATATAGGGTTTCAGTTTTGCAAGATGAAAAGAGTTATGGTGGTGGATGGTGGTAATGGTTACACAACAAAATGAACGTGTTTAATGCCCCTGAACTGTACACTTAATAGTTGAGATGGTAAATATTATGTTGTGTAGATTCTACCATGGTAAAAACAGTGATCCAGGCAAAGTTCTTGTCACAGTGCCTGCTGCTTAATAGGTGCTGAATAGTTGGAAGCTGCCTGGAGGGCTACAGTCCATGAGGGTGGCAAAGAGTTGGACATGACTTGGCAACTAAATAATGATTACAAAGCTGGAAGCTTTCTTTATTATCTACCTCTTTTTTATCACTAGGTGAATCCCCACAGTTTTATTTAGAGGACCTACTCCAAACTGTTTCACTTTCCTCCTTCAGTTCTTACTTTCTCTCCTTGCCTTCTGTGTTCTTGGTTCTCCTTTCACTTCTTTGACAGTCTCTTGTGTTGCCTTTACTGGCTGTTCTTCCTTTTCTTTATTTCCTAAATGTAGATATGCCTTCAAGATCTCGTGCTCAAAATTCTTCTTGTTCTGCATTCCCTCTCATAGTAATTTCATTTCAAGCTTACATGAACGACTTCTAAATATGTATCTCTGGTTCCAATTTTCCACTTGGAACTCCAGACCTGATTTCCAGGCTCCCAACTTGGCCATCTTCACCTGGATATCTCAAAGGCCCCGCACATCTAGTATACGCCAATGTCATCATTTCTAATTCTGCTCCCCGCCCCCACCTCACACCTGTCCTTTTGAATATTTTATGTCTGTTAATTGCATTATCATATTCTCAGGCCCCAAGCTTAAACTCTTGACCTCTCAGAGTTCTAAGGAATTGTCATGTAATCTTCATATTTCCATTCTCACTGTTGTCAGCCAGTTTTATACTGCAGCATCTTGTCCTCCAATAGACGTAATCACTTTTCCATAAATAGAATGTTTGAGTACTGTCTTATGTAAAGTACTCCCTTTTCCTGATATCAGAATTGTTCAGAGATACAATTCACGAATATGCTTGGTGAGCAAGGACTTAAAATAATGGGAGGGGAATAGTCTTGAGGGATGTTTTATTCCAGCTGTGATGAAGCTTGCAGCAAATGGCACCTAAGTTCAACTTTTTCACTCCCTCATAAGGTGCAAGATATATGTTGCCAAACTATGCTCATGGAACACTTTTTTCAATGCTGAGTTCTACAAAGAGACATTATTGAGTGTTGTTAACACCACTGGCTGAGTGACAGTGGAGTTGACAGTCTCCTTCCATTTTGAGTTGATGTAATCAGCTGACATCTCAAAAAAGCAGTCTTAATCCTTGGATCATGGCCTTGCTATGGCAAAGGGGCTTGCATAATTCAATGAAGCTATAAGCCATGCCAGGCAAGGCTACTCGAGATGGATGGGTCAAAGTGAAGAGTTCTGACAAAAAGTGGTCCACCTGAAGAGGAAACGGCAACCCACTCCAGTATTCTTGCCAGGAGAGTCCTATGAACAGTATGAAAAAGCAAAAAGATATGACACCAGAAGATCATCCCACAGGTCAGGAGGTGGCCAATATGCTACTGAGGAAGAGTGGAGGGCAATTACTAATAGCTCCAGAAAGAATGAAGCAGCCAGGCCAAAGTGGAAATGATGCTCAGTTGTGGATGTGTCTGGTGAAGAAAGTAAAGTCCGATGCTGTAAAAAACAATATTGCACAGGAACCTGGAATGTTAAGTCAATGAATCAAGGTAAATCGGACATAGTCAAATAGGAGATGGCAAGATTGAACATCAACATCTTAGTAATCAGTGAACTAAAATGGACAGGAATGGGTGAATTTAATTCAGATGACCACTATATCTACTACTGTGGGCAAGAATCCCTTAGAAGAAATGGAGTAGCCATCATAGTCAACAAGAGAGTCTGAAAATGCAGTACTTGAGTGCAAGCTCAAAAATGACAGAATGATTTCTGTTCATTTCCAAGGCAAACCATTTCAACATCACAGTAATCCAAGCCTGTGCCCTAATCACTGATGCTAAAGAAGCTGAAGTTGACCAGTTCACCGAAGACCTACAACACTTTCTAGGACTAACACCAAAAAAAATAAATAAATAAATAAATAAAAAGATGTCCTTTTCATCATAGGGATTGGAATGCAGAAGTAGGAAGTCAAGAGATCCTGGAAACTCTTGGTATCTCAAGGCAAGTTTGGCCTTGGAGTACAAAATGAACCAGGGCAAAGACTAACATAAATGTGTCAAGAGAACACACTGGTCATAGTAAACACCCCTTTCCAACAAGACAAGAGACGACTCTGCACACGAACATCACTAGGTGGTCAACGCCAAAATCAGATTGATTATGTTCTTTGCAGCCAAAGATGGAGAAGCTCTATACAGTCACCAAAAGCAAGACCTGGAGCTGACTGCAGCTCAGATCATGAACTCCTTATTGCAGAATTCAGACTTAAATTGAAGAAAGTAGGGAAAACTACTAGGCCATTCAGGTATGACCTAAATAAAATCCTTTATGATTATACAGGCATAGGTGATGAATAGATTCATGAGATTAGATCTGGTAGACAGATCCAAAGAACTATGGATGGAGGTTCATAAGTTTTACAGGAGGCAGTGACCAAAACCATCCCCAAGAAAAAGAAATGCGAGAAGGCAAAGTGGTTGTCTGAGGAGGTTTTACAAATAGCTGAGGACAGAATAGAAGCAAAAGGCAAGGGAGAAAAGAAATATTCAACTTAATGCAGAGTTCCAGAGAATAGCAAGGAGAGATAAGAAGGTCTTAAACATAGCAAAGAAATAGAGGAAAACAATAGAATGGGAAAGACTAAAGATCTCTTCAAGAAAATTGGACATACTAAGAGAACATTTCATGCAAGGATAGGCATGATAAAGGACAGAAATGGCAAGGACCTAACAATAGAAGCAGAAGAGGGGCAAGAATACACAGAAGAACTATACAAAAAAAGATCTCAATGACCTGGTTAACCATGATGGTGTGATCACTCATCCAGAGCCAGACATCCTGGAGTGCAAAGTCAAGTGGGCCTTAGGAAGGATCACTACAACCAAAGCTAGTGGAGGTGACAGAATTCCAGCTGAGCTATTTCAAATCCTGGGCTACGCTGGTGGCTCAGACAGTAAAGAAACCACCTGAAATGTGGGAGACATGGGTTCAGTCCCCGTGTTGGGAAGATCCCCTGGATAAGGACATGGCAACCCACTCCAGTACTCTTGCCTGGAGAATCCCCATGAACAGAGGAGGCTGATAGGCTACAGTCCAAGGGGTCACAAAGAGTTGGACACAACTGAGTGACTAAGCACACAAGAAAAACGCATAAAACTATTTAAAATCCTAGAAGATGATGCTGTTAGGTGCTGTAGTCAATATGCCAGCAAATTTGGAAAACTCAGCAATGACCACAGGACTAGAAAAGTTCAGTTTTCATTCCAATCCCAAAGAAGGGCAATGCCAAAAAATGTTGAAGCTACTGTACATTGGGCCCATTTCATGCTAGCAAAGTTATGCTTCATGTCCTTCAAGCTAGGCTTCAGCAGTACATGAACTGAGAACTTCCAGACGTACAAGTTGGGTTTAGAAAAGGCAAAGGAACCAGAGATCAAATTGGCAACATTCGTTGGATCATAGAAAAAGCAAGGGAATTATAGAAAAACATATACTTCTGCTTCATTGACTACGCTAAAGCCTTTGTGTGGAGCACAACAAACTGTGAAAAACTCTTAAAGAGATGGAAGTACCAGACCACTTTACCTGTTTCCTGAGAAACCTGTATGCAGGTCAAAAAACACAGTTAGAACCGGATATGGAATAACTGACTGGTTCCAAATCGGGAAAGGGGTATGACAAGGTTGAATATTGGTCACCCAGCTTATTTAACTTATATGCAGAGTACATCATGAGAAACGCTGGGCTGGAAGAAGCACAAGCTGGAATCAAGATTGCCGGGAGAAATATCAATAACCTCAGATATGCAGATGACACCACCCTCATGGCAGAAAGTGAAGAGGAATTAAAAAGCCTCTTGATGAAAGTGAAAGAGGAGAATGAAAAAATTGGCTTAAAGCTCAACATTCAGAATACGAAGATCATGGCATCTGGTCCCATCACTTCATGGGAAATAGATGTGGAAACAGTGTCAGACTTTATTTTTGGGGGCTCCAAAATCACTGCAGATGGTGATTGCAGCCATGAAATTAAAAGACGCTTTCTCCTTGGAAGGAAAAGTTATGACCAACCTAGATAGTATATTCAAAAGCAGAGACATTACTTTGCCAACAAAGGTCCATCTAGTCAAGGCTATGGTTTTTCCAGTGGTCATGTATGGATGTGAAAGTTGGACTGTGAAGAAAGCTGAGCGCCAAAGAATTGATGCTTTTGAACTGTGGTATTGGAGAAAATTCTTGAGAGTCCCTTGGACTGCAAGGAGATCCAACCAGTCCATTCTAAACAACTCCAAGAGTCTTCTCCAACACCACAGTTCAAAAGCATCAGTTCTTTGGTGCTCAGCTTTCCTTATAGTCCAACTCTCACATCCATCCATGACTACTGGAAAAATCATAGCTTTGACTAGACAGACATTTGTCAGCACAGTAATGTCTCTGCTTTTTAATCTGCTGTCTAGGTTCTTCCAAGGGGTTTGAACATTCTTTGGCATTGCCTTTCTTTGGGATTGGAATGAAAACCGACCTTTTCTTTCTTTTAATTTCATGAATGCAGTCACCATCTGCAGTGATTTTGGAGTCCAAAGAAATAAGGTCTCTCCCTGACTCCACTGTTTCCCCATCTATTTGCTATGAAGTGATGGGACTGGATGCCATGATCTTAGTTTTCTGAATTTTGAGTTTTAAGTCAGCTTTTTCACTCTTCTCTTTCACTTTCATCAAAAGGCTGTTTAGTTCTTCACTTTCTGCCATAAGGGTGGTGGCATCTGCATATCTGAGGTTATTGATATTATTGATATTTCCTCCAGCGATCTTGATTCCAGCTTGTGCTTCCTCCAGTCCGGCATTTCTCATGATGTACTCTGCATATAAGTTAAATAAGCAGGGTGACAATATACAGCCTTGACGTACTCCTTTCCAATTTGGAACCAGTCTGTTGTTCCATGTCCAGTTCTAACTGTTGCTTCCTGATCTGCACAGAGATTTCTCACGAGGCAGGTCACGTGGTCTGGTATTCCCATCTCTTTAAGAATTTTCCAGTTTGTTGTGATCCACACAGTCAAAGGCTTTGACATAGTCAATAAAGCAGAAGTAAATGTTTTTCTGAAATTCTCTTGCTTTATCTACGATCCAATGGATGTTGGCAGTTTGATCTCTGGTTCCTCTGCCTTTTCTAAATCCAGCTTGAACATCTGGAAATTCATGGTTCATGTACTGTTGAAGCCTGGCTTGGAGAATTTTAACCATTACTTTGCCAGTGTGTGAGATAAGTGCAATTGTGCAGTAGTTTGAACATTCTTTGGCACTGCCTTTCTTTGGGATTGGAATGAAAACTGACATTTTCCAGTCCTAGGAAAACCCTTGCGTCTATGCTCGAAAGATGTGTAAATGATTACTTTTAGTAGCAAGCTGCCCCAAATTGAGGGCAACATAAGCATTCATCAGTTGTATAAATTATATCTATGGTTGTATGCTGCTGCTGCTGCTAAGTCGTTTCAGTCGTGTCCGACTCTGTGTGACCCTATAGACGGCAGCCCACCAGGCTCCCCCATCCCTGGGATTCTCCAGGCAAGAACACTGGAGTGGGTTGCCATTTCCTTCTCCAGTGCATGAAAGTGAAAAGTGAAAGTGAAGTTGCTCAGTTGTGTCTGACTCTTCACAACCCCATGGACTGCACCCTACCAGGCTCCTCCGTCCATGGGATTTTCCAGGCAAGAGTATTGGAGTGGGTTGCCATTGCCTTCTCCGTATGGTTGCATAAATATGGCATATTCATTAAATGGAAAACCAAAACAAAAGACTACTCTGCAATTACCAAAAAAAGAATCACAGATAAATCTCGAAAATGTTGAACAAAGTAAGTCAGAGAACACATGCAGTATAATTTCATTTCTTTGAAGTTCAAAAACAGGTAAAACTATGTAATATCTTATCGGTTTTTGGTTATGGAGGTAAACACGTGATAAAAACTCTAAAGACAAACGAGGAATAAATAGCACAAAATTCAGCAGAGTGGCTAGCTCTTGCAGGTGGTGAGAAGGGGATGTTAGGCTGAGGAGTGGCTTGGAAGGTTTTAAAGGCATTCTTTCTTAAGCTGGGTGGTATATCACAGATTTTCATTGTATTTTTATTCTTTAAACTATGTATTTGCCTTAAATACGCTATTACATGCATGGTATACTTCACAGTTTTTATGTTTTTTTTTTTTAAAGGTACTATTATTTTTAAGTTCTTTGAGATGAGAGGATGGCCTTTTTTTTTCCAGCTAGATAGCTCTTGTCCACCTTCAAAACTCACTTCAAATTTCCTTTGGGAAACCTCCTCTGACTCCCTAAGATGATTTATTTAATATGGAATATTTCAAACATACACAGAAGTAAAGAGAATAATATGATGAACCACCATGTAACTGTCTCCTAGCTTCAAAAATTTTTAACATATAGTCAATTATGTTTATTCTACAGCCTGCCACATTCCCTGCACCCCCTGTTAGATCATTTGAAAGCAAATCTCTACCATCCTATCACTTCATCTGTAAATACTTTGGTAAGAGTCTCTAAGAGATAAGAACTCAAAAAAGGCACAACTCCAATATGATTATCCACTTAAAGAAATTGACAATGACTCCTTAATGTCAAATATCCAGATAGTGTTAAATTTTCTGTGTGTCCTATAATTTTTGACTTGTTTGAATAAGGATCTAGGCAAACTTCACACATTACATTTGGTTATTACGTTTTTTAAATCTCTTTAAATGTAAGGTTTCTGCTCCCCCCTCTTTTTTTCCCCTTGGAATTTATTTGTTGACAAAACCAGAAGTGGTCAATTTCGCGCATTCTGGATTTCTGGCTGATTTAGCTATCCTCTGCTCATTTCATAAGCCTCTCTATCTTTCCTTTTCCTACCATTTTCTATTTTCATCTATACATTTTTGGGGGAATATATGAGAAAGGATGCCAGGAGGGAATAGAATGAAGATGGGGGTAACCTCTATCCGGATACACCCTAGGGTTCCCTACACGTGATTGGAATTATGAGTTTATTTGCCTATCTCCCTCCAACATACCTCTTGGGGGCCAACAACAATGTCTTCTTTGATTCTGTATCCTCTTATGTTTACACCGAATTTTACACATAGGAGGTACTAAATACATGCTTATTGAATGAACGAATGATGTTGCCCTCTTGTACTGCTATGTGCTACACCATCTTTTCCAACTTTGTAGAAAGATTAAGAATTTGTGAAAACTTTGATTTCAGCCCCCTGGGGTAAGGTATTATGCAAAATTCTTTTGATAGTTACTTTTCTCGAAAAGTATGACAAATTTCATTGTGAAGAGCACTTTATTTATTGTACTTTCCTTTGTTGCCTATTTCCTGAACCACCATGGTCTTGATAAGCTTGTTTGAATTTAAACAAAAAGTCCCCGCTCTGTAACTTGATGGGAGGTTGAAGGGGACTCCCAGCAGACTTGTCTTCAGGGGGAACTGTGGGCTAACGGCTTCTGAGTAATGCATTACTCACCACAGCTTCTTAGAAACTTCTGAACCAAATTGTTACTTTCTGAGATATCATTGCTCTGTTCCTTGAATTTCATGGGTCATCCCCTTTTATAGATTTTCTGACTTCACTCTATGAAAAACAAACTTCCTTCTCTGCACTTGCTCTAGAATTTCCTCTTGATTTACGGTTGAGGCATATGTACTCTCCAGGGCACATGGCTAAATATCCCTTCTGTTAGCTCTGTAGCAGGTACTTGGACTTGTATTTATTGTCTGTTTTACTTTGTCACAAACAAAACGTACCAGTCCCACCAAATAAGGACACTTTTCTATCTGCTATTGGATTTGATAATATTGTACTCATCCATCTGATCCTGTGAATACCACTGATGTCTTTACAATTCTTTTAGAAATACTTCCTGTTTTCCTAATTCCAGGTAATGAATCTGGTTCACGGGACTTGAAATGTAGTTTTTGTAAAACTGTTATAAATTGGACTCAATAATTTAAAATCCAACCAAACTAATCATGCTATAGCTCTGAGTGTGTAGGGTTTATGGAATTATGTTTGAAATGGTAGGTGATGAAGTCCCCCTCCCTCATTATTTTTTAATGCAGCAGTTAGATAAGAGTGAATTAAGATTTCTTGGAGAGGCAATTTTAAGCCATAAACTGACAGTGAAAGAGGAACAAAGACTGGATGACATATTGAAATTATACCTAGTACATAAACTTATATCAAACACTTCTAATCTGGCAAACAATGCAATGAGTGACAGCGGATGCAATAAAACAGAAACTTAGATCAATTATCTTAGAAAGATTGCAGTCAGTAGATAAAAATGGGACTGTGGAGTCTTCTGAATTAACTAGCACTGAGAACATGAATCAGTCTTTCATCTTTTATTATTTCATCCTTTTCCTTTGAAGTAAATTTAAAAATAATCTTTTTGCCAACTCTTGAAAATGAAATATTCACTATATCACTCTTACTCCTTATTAAAAACTGGTATTAGTGTGCCTTTATACTGAAGACATCAAAGAAACTATGGAGTATACTTGTATAAACATAAGGAAGCCTGAAGTATATTGTTTATTTTTCTATGGAATAAATGCAAAATCATGATACTTCATTGTTGTGCATTTACTGAATTCTACTTGGACTTTTTGAAAGAAATTTTCCTTCCCTTTTTGATTCAATCTTTGTTGAATGGATGAAATATGTGGTAATTTGTTTATAGCATTTTGAGATCAGCTCCACTTTTCATCCATGATAATGTCCACCAAGTGGACCACTGCATTAGTTTACTTTTTCCAATGGCCTTGGGTTTTAATAGTTTTATTCTACTGCCAAATAGTATCTAACTATATATAATCATGCAAGTACATCTGGATGTTATCTGTTCATTCCACATTTTAAACTGTCAGTATATCCTGGTACATGTTGCAGACACCATTGATTGCCTACCATCACCACCTCTTCCACGATAACAGAACCCCAATTTGTACTGGTTTGAGGCGCTGTAGGTTTCAACAGAGGCTCGATCCCTTCTAGCTCAGTCTGTTACCCAGCTAAGCTGGCCTTGGTAAATTTTTTAATTAAAACTTATTTTATTTTTTTAGAGCAGTTTTAGATTTGTTACTGACTCTCTCTCTAGCTGGGGTCCAACAACGGTCCTCCTGCCCAGTGTCACTGGAGCCAACAGAAGGAGACCAAGTTCAGTTCAGAGGCAAAGAAAGCAAAGGAATGCTCTGATCAGAGTGGGGAGGTGCAAGCTTGTGCTGTAGAGCACACGTCTATGGGCAGGGCTGCTTTATAGGGCTTTGTCAGCGGGCAGGGGCCAGGATTTCTCACGGGTGGGGCATGGTTGTGCTGCTCATAGCACTCAGTCCAGATCCAAGTGCTGGGCGCAATGCTTCTGAACTTTACCGCCATCTTGGTCATGTGCAGCATTATCAGCATCTAGTCTGCTGCCACCATCTTGGGTTGCAATGTCATGTACAGAGCTTCTGCACAGGGCCCGCTAAGCTGAGGCGTCAGGCACAGCCATTTCACGCTAGGACTCTGTTCTGAAGTGCCGGATGTGAGGCCTCCATACACAACCCCTCAGGAACAAGTGAAATTAGACTAAGCACAAAGGACAAGAGAAGGACAAAAAGGGTTAGACTTCATTTTATTAGCTAGATTCTATTTTTATCTCCTGGGAATTGTTAATGGCCTTTGCCAGTGACAGATTCACGGCAATAGGTACAGAGATTTTTCTGTTTACCTCTGCTCCCACCTATGCACAGCCTCCCTCCCGCTCCTTCCCTGTTACCCACATCCCCTCCAGCATGGTACGTTTGTTACATTTGTTGAACCTATGTTGTCACATCATTATCAGCCAAAGTCCATAGTTTACATTACCATTCACTCTTGGTGTTGAACATTCTATGCATTTGGACAAATGCTTAATGACATATATCCATAATCATGGTATCATACAGAATATTTTCACTGCCCTAAAAATCTTCTGTGCTCTGCCTATTCATCCCTCTCTGACCCCCAACTCCTGGCAACTACTGACTGATCTTTGTAATATCTTTGTAGTTTTCCTTTTTCCAGAATGTCATAGAGTTGGCATCATCCAGTGTGTAGCCTTTTCAGATTGTCTTCTTTCGCTTAGTGATAGGCATCTGAGTTTCCTCCGTGTCTGCTCATGGCCTGATCATTCATTACTTTTTAGCATCGCATAACAGTCCAGTGTCTAGATGAACCACGGTTTATGCAACCATTCACCTACTGAAGGACATCCTGGTTGAGTCCAAGTTTTGGCAATTGGGAGGCAAGTTGCTGTAAACATTGTGCACAAGTTTTTGTGTGGGCAAAAATTTTCAACTCCTTTGGGTGAATATCAATCGGGGAGATTGCTGGATTGTATGGCAACACAGAGTATGTTTAGTTTTATAAGAAATCATCAAAATGGCTATACCATTTTACTTTCCCCTCAGCTATGAATAAGAGTTCCTGTTGTTCCGCATCCTGGCCAGCACTTGATGTTGTCAGTGTTCTGGATTTTGGCTGTTCTAATAGGAGTGTACTCATATCTTGTTGTTTAATTTACATTTCCCTGAATACATATGCTGTGGAGCATCTTTTCCTATGCTTACTTGCCATCTGTATATCTTCTTTGTTGAGGTGCCTGTTAAGGTCTTTGACCCATTTTTTTTTATAGGTTGCTTCTTTTATTTAGTTGTAAGTGTTCTTCATATATTTGGTATAATAGTCCTTTTTATCAGATGTATCTTTTGCAAATATTTTCCCCATTCTGCAACCATGAGAATTCCATTATCCTTGTTAATGACAGGCTTAGGCAAGGACATGTGATTTAATTCTGATAATGACACAAATGGAAAAGTCTGTTGGAGACCTTTGGGGAAGGTCTTTATCTCAGTCTTAAAAAGAAGCACCAGAAAAGCATAGCTTCAGCCCCATTAGGGCTGAATACCAACATGAAATAATTAAAACTGAATTACAGGGTATGCTTTCCTACTGTCATTACTTTTATTTTATTCATTAAATGTGTAGCTATCAAAGCAATATTTGATGTCATAGAAAATTAGGAATTTTAAAAATCTTTTTCTTTTTCAAACTGAAGAATTATTGGAGAAGGTGTGTTTAGCAAATTTGTGATGATACAAAGATAGGAGAGCACCATATGACAGGATTCAGAACTAGTTCAACAGGCTGTAATGATGAGCCACAAACAAGTGAAATGTAATAGAAATGTATGTTTTTTTTTTTTGCATTGAGGTTAGTGAGATGCGGGCTAAGGTTGTTTAGGATGAGAGTTAAAGTCTGCTTATATGACAAGCATCTGGTGATTTCAGTTCACTGTTAATTCTGTAAGTGCCAAGATTAGGACAAGGCCAAAAAATTACTAAAAGAGTAAATATATAAATCCTTCTTTCATTCAATAAGAATTTATTAAACACGCATTCCAGAAATGCATATTAAGAGCTGGTTGAGAGAAAGGGCTTTGGATGTCAACTGGTCTTAGCTTGGACTCTGTGATCTTAGGCAAGTTACTTCTTGGTGCCTCCATTTTCTTATTTGTAAAATACGACTAATAATAATGCATGATGATTGAGAGAACCAAAATAATATATGTAAAGAGCCTGAAAAAGTATTTAGTAGCAATAATAAATTTTTAGCATGTAGCCTTGTTCTAGATCAGCTGTGATAATTGTTCACACTAATCTGCTTTGTTCAGTTTATACCTGGAGAACTTTGTTTTTGTATCATATTTTGAAACACACTGAGAGACTAGGGAGCAACCAAGTAAACATGAAAAGAGGGCCTCTGGAAACAATATCAGACAAGAAATAATATCAGGAATTAAATATATGACCTCAAAAGGCTTCTTATATTTAAAAGGGAGCCATATAAATCAGAGAATGAATTTATTTTGTGTTGTTCCAAAGGGAACCCTGGGCACAATAAGGAGAAGCAGAATTCAGCTTAATACACTGACGACTTTTAGCTATAACTGCTATGCAACAATTGCCTGGCCTAACTGGAAAAGCAGTGACCTCCCTATCATTGGAAGTACTTGGGCAGAGGCCAGATGAGCATCTGTCAGGGATGATACAGGGAATTCAATGAGTCCTGCAATTTCTGCAGTTGTGTATTTGACTTGAATCCTTTTTAGCAATGAGGTTTTGATTGAATTTTCATCCATATATCCTTGGAAGGTTTTTTAACCTACAAGAAATATTGATACACCAACAAGAAAACTATTTTGCAGAATTAAGAATTTCAGAACTGAAATGTCCTTCAGAGACTAAATAGATACATTTCTCAATTACTAGTCCCTGAATTAATTGGTAAGGGAATTAAAAATTTGTTCTTATTTTTACATTTTATTAATTTTCCTTTCATTATAAAAGAGATACATTAAATAAAATGGTAGAAGAGAAAGAAAAATCAGTTTCATCACATTATTTTTATGCATAGTTGATCACATATGACTTGAATTTATATATACAAATGTAAATATATTATATATAACATATAAATATATTTTTGCCATTTTAATTGTATAAGGGTTTCATTAGTTTTCTGTGTTGTAGAAGACTCTTGAGAGTCCCTTGGACTGCAAGGAGATCCAACCAGTCCATTCTAAAGGAGATCAGTCCTGGGCGTTCATTGGAAAGACTGATGTTGAAGCTGAAACTCCAATACTTTGGCCACCTGATGTGAAGAGCTGACTCATTTGAAAAGACCCTGATGCCGAGAAAGATTGAGGGCAGGAGGAGAAGGGGATGACAGAGGATGAGATGGTTGGATGGCATCACACACTCGATGGACATGGGTTCGGGTGGACTCCGGGAGTTGGTGATGGACAGGGAGGCCTGGCGTGCTGTGGCTCATGGGGTCGCAAACAGTCGGACACGACTGAGCGACTGAACTGAACTGAGGGCTGCCATAACAAAATACCACAAATTAGGTGGTTTAAACAACAAAAATTTAATTTCCCCCTTTCCTAAGGATTCTAGTCATATTGGATTAGGGGTCCACCATACTCCAGCATCATGTCATCCTAACTTAACTAATTACATCTGCAACAATCATATTTCCATATATAAGGCTACATTAAGGGTGAGGATTTCAATGTATGAATTTTAGGGGTACATAGTTCAACCCACAGCAAGGATCAAACCAATTATAGTGCCATCTATCATGTATAAGAGCACTGTTTTCCTGTATCCTCAATGACATTTAAGCTTTATTTTTTATTTATTTACTTTTAAATTAATTAATTTATTTTAATTGGAGGCTAATGACTTTACAATATTGCAGTGGTTTTTGCCATACATTGACATGAATCAGCCATGGGTTAAGCTTTATTTTTAAAAAAAGTTGTTTTGCCAATTAGGGGAAGAATTGTACCACAGTGATGTTTTAATATATATTCTTTTTCTAGTGAGTGCAAAATTTTTTTTATGTTTGCTTACTAGTTGAATTTCCTCTTTTGTGAAATGTCTGTTCCTGTCTACTGCCTCTATTTTTTAAATTATGAAAAGAATATATTACAAAAGATTTGAAAAAATAAAAACCGCCCATAATGCCACTATTCCAACACAGCTATTAGCAGTTTTACTGATTTCTGGGCTATTTTCATATGCATGTTTTACCCTTTTGTAATTGTAGTGTACATGTAGTCTTATCTCCTGCTTTCTTTTTTACCTTTCAATGTAATATAATATGGAAATGGGTTAATCCTCAGTGCACCAGAATAGCTCATTCAACAATTATGAATTTGAACTAGGCTTCTAGTATTAGACAAATAGAAACTGTTTTCAAGGATATACTACCTGGCCATTAATGGGGTACAAAATAAGAGTATTCCTGGTTGCAAGAAAGTTAAAATTACATTTCCATACCATGGCCTAGCTTTGGGTATCTGGTGCTCGGGTGTCCAATACATGTTAAATGAATAAATAGTCTAGTTATTAGACATAATTTTTATTCATTTTTTTGGTAAGATATCTCCATTTTCAGAGTTTTCTTCATTCTAGGCTCACACATGAAATACAGCGTTAAGACTTTACAACATAAGCATTAATGTGTTATCAATCATGCATTTAAGAACCAGCATCATACTGGATAAAACAGAAGTTAAACTAGTATAAGATCCACCATTTAAAAAACATATTTTAAAAGTCATAAGTGAAAGGAGGATTTTACAAAATGTCTTTCAAAGTAAACTTGTGTGTATCAAGAACTATGGTTCACAAAAACAAATTTATTTGGTGGACAAAATCCAAACATGGAATTCCTTTTTATCCCTTGTAATAAAAAAACTTCACATTAGAACCAAGAGATGTTACAAGTTATCATTGACCTATTGTCTGAGATATACTGAGCTAAAATAAATATCTGATGGTGTCTATAATGCTACAGGTGTATATCGATGATATACACCAAAGATTTCTTTCTTCTCCTTCCTCTCATTTCATTGGAAATATTTTGCACGTATTGTCACTTGTATTTCAGTCTTTATAATTAAACAATAAGATGGAACAGACTAGAGATCTCTTTAAGAAAATTAGAGATACCAAGGGAACATTTCATGCAAAGATAGGTACAAAAAAGGACAGAAAATGGGATAGACCTAACAAAAGGAGAAGATATTAAGAAGAGGTGGCAAGAATACACAGAACTATACAAGAAAGATCTTAATGACCCAGATAACCATGATGGTGTGATCACTCACCTAGAGCCAGACATCCTGGAGTGTGAAGTCAAATGGGCCTTAGGAAACATCACTACAAACAAAGCAAGTGGAGGTGATGGAATTCCAGCTGAGCTATTTCAAATCCTAAAAGATGATGCTGTGAAAGTGCTGCACTCAATATGCCAGCAAATTTGGAAAACTCAGCAGTGGCCACAGGACTGGGAAAGGTTGGTTTTCATTTTGATTCCAAAGAAAGTCAGTGCCAAAGAATGTTCAAACTACTGCACAATTGCACTCATTTCACATGCTAGCAAAGTAATGTTCAAAATCCTTCAATATAGGCCTCAACAGTATGTGAACCAAGAAATTCCAGATGTACAAGCTGGATTTAGAATAGGCAGAGGAACCAGTGACCAAATTGCCAACATCTATTGGATCATAGAAAAAGCAAGAGAATTCCAGAAAAACATCTACTTCTGCTTCATTGATTATGCTAAAGCCTTTGACTATGAGAATCACAACAAACTGTGGAAAATTATTACTTAAGAATACCAGACCACTTTACCTGCCTCCTATGAAACCTATATGCAGATCAAGAAGCAATAGTTAGAACTGGACATGGAACAATGAACTGGTTCAAAATTGGCAAAGGAGTACATCAAGCCTGTATATTGTCACCCTGTTTATTTAACTTATATGCAGAGTACATAATAAGAAATGCTGGACTGGAGGAAGCACAAGCTGTAATCAAGATTAAAGGCAGAAATATCAATAACCTCAGATATGCAGATGACACCACCCTTATGGCAGAAAGTGAAGAAGAACTGAAGAGCCTCTTGATGAAAGTGAAAGGGGAGAGTGAAAAAGCCGGCTTAAAACTCAACGTTCAGAAAGCTAAGATCATGGCATCTGGCCCCATCACTTCATGGCAAATAGATGGGGAAACAATGGAAAAAGTGACAGACTATTTTCTTGGGCTCCCAAATCACTGCAGATGGTGACTGCAGCCATGAAATTAAAAGATGCTTGCTCCTTGGAAGAAAAGCAGTGAGAAACCTAGACAGCATATGAAAAAGCAGAGACATTACTTTGTCTACAAAGGTCCATATAGTCAAAGCAATAGCTGTTCTAGTAGTCATGTACAGATGTGAAAGTTGGACAATAAAAAAAGGCTTAGCACCAAAGAATTGATGCTTTTGAATTGTGTTGGTTGGAGAAGATTCTTGAGAGTCCCTTGGACAGCAAGGAGATCAAACTAGTCAATCGTAAAGGAAATCAGTCATGGATTTTCATTGGAAGGACTGATGTTGAAGCTGAAGCTCCAATATGTTGGCCATATGATATGAAAAGCTGACTCATTGGAAAAGACCCTGATGCTGGGAAAGATTGAAGGTAGGAGGAGAAGGGGACGACAGAGGATAAGATGATTGGATAGCATCCCCAACTCAACAGACATGAGTTTGAGCTAACTCTGGGAGATGGTGCTGGACCAGGAAGTGCCGGGGGCCAGCGTGAGGAACTCCACCCCTGGCAAAGGTCATGAGGAAGGAAGCTTGGCATACGCAAAGGTGTGATCAAGCCTCAGGAAACTCCCTGTTCCTGAGCATCTACCCCCAAAACCAGAGTACTTTATGGGGGGCTCTCCCCCATAACCATTTCTCTCGGAGAAGGAGTTAACTTGCAGCTCCAAGTTAATAAAAATTCCTGGGCGTGACAAGAGTGTTTCAACTTACGAACTCTGAAGGTTCTCTGGCCTGCCTAATCAGGTTGGTCCGGCCGCATGTGATTGTTTACAGCCTCCCAACTGTGAGGGGCACGGGATGTTTTAAAACTTTCTAAATACAGACTCTTTTGAGAAGTTAGATCATTAGTATAGTATTAGTGGGTTGATTAGGAATTATATTGGTGAAGGGTTTTTTCTTCATTTGTCGTGCCAATAATTACTTCTAATTCCCTGCCCTGGATGTGACAAGGATGTCTCAGGTCAAACCTCTCTGCTGACACACTAGCTCGTGTGACAACCTCTCAACCATAAACAGCACAGAGAGTTTGGAGTATTAGCATAGGGCTTTTTTCATTGATGAGCCAATGATTGCCATCAGGCCTCCATATCCTTAGGCACCTGGGAATATATTAATCAATGTATTTGGAATATAGAAAAAGAAATATAGTAGTTTTTTGATGTTAGCAATACTAGACTTTCTGAGTTAATTTTCTCTTTTGTTATAGATCACTGTACTTTGTTATAAATCACTATAAATCACTATGCTATGTAAAAATATAACTTTATCACTATCTTAAGACAAAATAGATCTTAAAGGGAACATTGGTGAAGGGTTTACATTTGTTGAGCCAAATGTTTGGGCGCCACTTGCCAGGGTCCAGCCCCGGTGGATCCAGGGTAATTCGAAGGTGGGGACGGAATCGGCGTCCTGGAAAAAACTTATTTAATTACAGATATAGAGAGAGATTAGAAACGGATAGTGTAGTAGGAAAATTAGTGGAGAGAAACAGGCTGAATAACTGGTTTACATGGAATACCAGTCACCACCTACGTAGGCCACAGGCGTCTTTCCATTCTCCCGAAGGAGAGGAGGCACTGAGGCCTCCCCGGTCTGATCTCAGAAGCCCAGGCAGAATTAGCAGGCTTGGTGAGTACCCACATTTCAGATGGGAATTCGGCCAGGAAAGCAGGGAGCAAGAAAGAAACGACACGGGGGAATCAGTCTTTCCAGAAACTGATCTGATTTCTTTACTTTTCAGGTTTGTTTATATACCTTTTTGTTATACATAGGGATGAATACAGAGTCACGCGGGGGTCAGCAGACCTGACCCTTGTCACAATCAGGTGCTTCATATAAAATTATACAAAGATCTTATGGGTTTTTACATCATCTTCTAGCCATGAGGTCTGCTGACATTTTATGGCCCTTTCTGATACTGGTCAGTTAACCAGAAAACTTATTTTTCCAGGGGTGATTTTTTCTTAAATCAGGCGCCACCTTCCAAATAAAGTTGCATTCCTATAGGGTGAGTGGTGTGTAGTGAGTTACAATCAAGAAAGGAATTTAATTAACCTAAGGTTTAACATGATTAATCTTAAAGGTTAATACTTATTTCTCCTATATGCTAGTTATATTCATTATAAGGGCAGGAATATGGAGATTTAGCAGCAAATATTGGCTCAACAAATGTAAACCCTTCACCAATGTTCCCTTTAAGATCTATTTTGTCTTAAGATAGTGATAAAGTTACATTTTTACATAGCATAGTGATTTATAGTGATTTATAACAAAGTACAGTGATCTGTAATAAAAGAGAAAATTCATTAACTCAGAAAGTCTAGTATTGCTAACATCAAAAAACTACTATATTTCTTTTTCTATATTCCAAATACATTGATTAATATATTCCCAGGTGCCTAAGGATATGGAGGCCTGATGGCAATCATTGGCTCATCAATGAAAAAAGCCCTACGCTAATACTCCAAACTCTCTGTGCTGTTTATGGTTGAGAGGTTGGCACACAAGCTAGTCTGTCAGCAGAGAGGCTTGACCTGAGACATCCTTGTCACATCCAGGGCAGGGAATTAGAAGTAATTATTGGCACGACAAATGAAGAAAAAACCCTTCACCAATATAATTCCTAATCAACCCACTAATACTATACTAATGACCTTCTAACTTCTCAAAAGAGTCTGTATTTAGAAAGTTTTGAAACATCCTGTGCCCCTCATAGTTGGGAGGCTGGTAAACAATCACATGCGGCCGGACGAACCTAATCAGGCAGGCCAGAGAACCTTCAGAGTTCATAAGTTGAAACACTCTTGTCACGCCCAGGAATTTTTATTAACTTGGAGCTGCAAGTTAACTCCTTCTCCGAGAGAAATGGTTATGGGGGAGAGCCCCCCATAAAGTACTCTGGTTTTGGGGGTAGATGCTCGGGGACAGGGAGTTTCCTGAGGCTTGATCATGCCTTTGCGTATGCCAAGCTTCCTTCCTCATGACCTTTGCTATGGGCGGAGTTCCTCACGCTGGCCCCCGGCAACTCCCCCTTTTTTGTTTAAAATAATCAGGTGCAGCTCAGTTGAGAGTTTCTGAATGCTCTGCCGAAGAATCCTGACAATACAAGGAAGAATGATTAAAAGAAGCAAAATTAAAGCACCTACGGCAGGGAAGCCTGACATGCTGCAGTCCATGAGCTCGGAAGGAGTTGGACATGACTGAGCGACCAAACAACAACAAATTAAACTATAAAAAGTGGTGTCAAACTTAAAAGCTTCACATCCTTCTTCTCTGCCATCTCATCTTCTCTAAAGCTTCCGATTAAAAAAAAAGTTATATAAAATACTGCTTCTCAAAATATGTGGTAAAGGACATTTCTAAAAATTTCCAAATTGTAGTGAACTAATACTTTTATAAAATACAATAAAAACAAACTATTAGAAGAATTAAAAGATCAATGTCATAGAAAATAAAAATCCAAAAAATTTTAAAGATTGTATACACATGAAAATTATCTTGTCAAATTTCTGTAAATAATTTAAAATGCTTAATCTTAATTCCTGTACTTGTCTAGCTATGGACTGGTAATATAGAGTCCACACACTACACTTTGAGTAACAGTGATATAAAGCAGAGACATTACTTTGCTAACAAAGGTCCATCTATTCAAGGCTATGGTTTTTCCAGTGGTCATGCATGGATGTGAGAGTTGGACTGTGAAGAAAGCTGAATGCCGAAGAATTGATGCTTTTGAACTGTGATGTTGGAGAAGACTCTTGAGAGTCCCTTGGACTTCAAGGAGATCCAACCAGTCCATTCTAAAGGAGATCAGCCCTGGGTGTTCTTTGGAAGGAATGATGCTAAAGCTGAAACTCCAGTACTTTGGCCACATGCGAAGAGTTGACTCACTGGAAAAGACTCTGATGCTGAGAGGGATTGGGGGCAGTAGGAAAAGGGGATGACAGAGGATGAGATGGCTGGATAGCATCACCAGCTCTATGGACGTGAGTTTGAGTGAACTCTGGGAGTTGGTGATGGACAGGGAGGCCTGACGTGCTGCGATTCATGGGGTCGCAAAGAGTCGGACACGACTGAGTGACTGAACTGAACTGAACTGATATAAAGCAAAGACCCTCTCCTTAAGGAGTTGAGAATCTTGTTAGGGTGAACATTATGAGAGTAAAAAAATTGTATTACAATTTATAATTGTATTTTTATATAATACAAAATTGTATTATAATCTATGCTATCCCAGACCACACCAGCCTGGAGTGACATAAAAGACATGCTCACTGTGAGACAGTAGAAAAATTTTATCTTGGTCTCTTCCCTGGTTACTGGTATAAGGCTCCTAAAACCCAAATCATTTTCTGGGTGATAGAAGTGTCTTTTGTTCTATTGAGGCAACTCTAGGGGGAAAGGGGCTCCTGGCTGTCTCCTGGATGAAGGCTGGTCACCAGAAAGACCAAGCCATGATTAGTGGCTTACAATTTTCAGCCCTTCCCCCTTTCTTTTGAGAAAGGAGACTGGCTGGTACTGGAGTTAATGGTCAGTCATAAGGTGACATATACCAACCTCATGGGGACAGAAGCTCCTGTTCTCAGGACCCTCTCAGATCTTCCCCTGTGCATCTTTCATCTGGTGGTTCATCTGTGTCTTTTATCATATCCTTTAATAAACTGGTAAATGTAAGTAAATGTCTTCTTGAGTTCTGCGAGCCACCCTAACAAATTAATCAAACCTGAAGAGAGGGTCCTTGGAATTTCTGATCTATAGCCAGTTGGTCAGGGCTTGTGTTGGCATCTGAAGTGTGTGTGTGTGCGCGCACACGTGTGTGAGTGTGTATGTGGCAGGGGGCAGTCTTGTGGGACTGAGCTCACCTGTGGAATCTGATATATCTCCAGATAGATCCTATCAGAATTGAGTTAAATCTTAGGACAGCCAGCTGGTGGCACAGAGAATTTGCTTGGTGGGGGAAAATCTCCACACATCTGGTGCCAGAAGTGTGAGTGCAGTAGTAGTGAGAATAAAAGAGATACACAGGAGGAGGACTGAGGTCTTTCCTTCTCATCTTAAAGGTAAAGATGGGTACAACATTGATAGGGGAGCACATATCTACATACACAGAGATACAAAAAATGTTAATAGTTAAAAGAAGTAAGATGGTCAAAAATATATCAAAACAGCTATATAAATTATAAAACATAAGTCATGATTCTTTCAGCTGCATGACTGTAAAATTCACAGATTTCATGGAAAAAAATGCCATTATAATGTTTAAATAATCACAATATGGTCAGAGTGTCACACTCATCATTTCTCTGTGTTTGCTTAAGTTCCTTCTTGTGGAGTCTCCAGTTTCTCTCCACATCAAAACTCAACCACATTATTTCTTGGAACTCCCAGAAATAAAATCTCATTCATACTCACAGCTTTCAAGTGGTCTTGTCCATACTTTTTCCATTGTCTGGTGACCTGCCGCCAAGATTTTTGATGTAATGAAGTTGTCATTACTGCCAGAGTCTATCAAAGATACTGCTGTCCTCAACTTCTAAGTTTCAAATATGGGAAACAAAGGTTTGTCAATGGACCATTATGTTTAATGATTCATGAGACGTGCCAGTAACCTTTTTTACTTCTTGGTTCCCAGTCCCATGTATTCGGACAATGAAAGAAATAGCATTATATGTACTATTGGCTGACTCAGAGTGATTCCATATCTGTAGCAGCATCCCAGCCTCGCAAGGTGTAGGTTTCCTGGGTGGTACCATAACTGAGTCTTCAGTAACCTTTCCAACGACCTATGAGACCTGCACCTTCGGTGACCGTGTACATAACACCAGTGAATCTCGTGGACTTCAACCCAATCAGCAGCAACACACTTTGAGCCCCTGGTAAAGTACCATACTTTGAGGTGACTAGCCATAACCTTAGGGAAGGTTGATTGCATTAGACCCCTTCCTTAATGGATGGGTTAGCAACTTCCCTCACTAAAGCAGAAACTGTTTCTGGATTCACTCTCTCTCTCACCCTGCTGGTACAATACTTTTGCAATGGAGACTAAGGCCTTTTAGCATGCATTCTACTTGAGACATGAAAGTTCTCATTCTCGAGGCCCATTCTGAAGACTTCTTAGCGATTTTGTCTTTTAAAAGCTTTGGTAGTCTGGTAAAGCTCATGAACCCATTCTCAGAGTAGTATTTTTAAGTACAACACATAAAATACATAAGATTATTAAGGAAACCAGGATTATATAATATTATATTGTTCCATCTTCCAGCCACTTAGGATTCTGTGGACCCCAAATTAAGAGGCTAATCTAGTTACCAATTTTCTACTTTCATGTTTTCCAAGTCCAAATCAAACCATTAGATCCTGCCAGTGAATTGTATAGCTAAGAGGCTGGTAAACTCCTGCTTTTATAAATAAAGTTTTATTGAAATACATATCCTTGGAGAAGATTCTTGCGAGTCCCTTGGACTGCAAGGAGATCCAACCAGTCCGTTCTGAAGGAGATAAGCCCTGGGATTTCTTTGGAAGGAATGATGCTAAAGCTGAAACTCCAGTACTTTGGCCACCTCATGCGAAGAGTTGACTCATTGGAAAAGACTCTGATGCTGGGAGGGATTGGGGATAGGAGGAGAAGGGGACAACAGAGGATGAGATGGCTGGATGGCATCACTGACTCGATGGGTGTGAGTCTGAGTGAACTCCAGGAGTTGGTGATGGACAGGGAGGCCTGGCTTGCTGCAATTCATGGGGTCTCAGAGTCAGACACGACTGAGTGACTGAACTGAACTGAACTGATGGTCATTTTTGCACTACAGGGGTAAAATTAAGTAGTTGCAACAAGATCATATGTGGCCTAAAAGCTGAAAATATTTACTACCTAGCTGTTTAGAGAAAAAGTTTGCCAACCACTGGTATAGATCCTGGCCTAAAGGCCAAGTAAGCAAAGTGGACCTGAAGTTGTACTCCTTGAAGTTCTGCACACTGGGAGGACTTTACTTCTCCACTGTTCTTCTGGGATAGCTCTCAGGGCTGTAATGCTGGAACAATTCACTTCTGGCTGTTGTAGGCATATTACGCAGAGCCAGTTTTAAATAAGTCTTGAACTTCCCATGAGGTTGTAGGTATTGCAAAAATAGCTATGAAGCAGGAGTAGATATGCTGGGACTTGTAACTTCAGTATCTACTCATGCCACATTCTGAATATATACTCAATAGCTTCCATTGAAGAGGAAAATGCTTCAGGGTACATCTAAGGTTATAGCTAGGCAGCTGACTCTTAGCATTCAATTCATGATGGGCAGTTTGGGTTATAATTAGTCACTCGAAGATCTGTGTTAGAAATTCAACCAGAAACTAAAAACAACCAGAAACTAGAAGCAAGACATGGGTTGGTTTTAAAGGAGAAAAGTTACTTGCTTAAGGGAATATCAGTTTGTTTAAGAACTCCAGGGACTCCTTGCTGTGATTCTTGGGTATGGACTTTCCATAAGCTATTATAACATCCCAGTCTGCCACAAATGTTTCTGGTACCATTGGGTTTAATGGGTTATAGTGGCCAAGTGGTATAACTACTCCTTGGATTAGGTGGAGCACCATCTCTTGCTCTGTGTTCTCTCAAAGATGGAAGATTACAGCATTGTAGGCCAGTAAATGGAAAGAAGCAACCAGTCAAACATGATCTATGTTATCTACAAAATCCATTGAAATTCTTTAAATGCTGCTGCTGCTGCTGCTAAATCGCTTCAGTCGTGTCTGACTCTGTGAGACCCCATAGACGGCAGCCCACCAGGCTCCTCCGTTCCTGGGACTCTCCAGGCAAGAGCACTGGAGTGGGTTGCCATTTCCTTCTCCAATGCATGAAAGTGAAAAGTGAAAGTGAGGTCGCTCAGTCATGTCCAACTAGTAGTGACCCCATGGACTGCAGCCTACCAGGCTTCTCTGTCCATGGGATTTTCCAGGCAAGAGTACTGGAGTGGGGCGCCATTGCTTTCTCCAATTCTTTAAATGATAGGGAGTCAAAGATGCAACCACTTTTTATTTACTTCGGAAGGGATATTCAGCATGTCCCAAATCCTGGATGTACTTGCCCCCCCCCCACCAAAATTTTACTGATGTGTCAGGAGAACCTTGTATTTTGGGGAGAACTGTTGCCCATTTTCTAGCATCTGAGGTACCTGTTAATTTTTGCTTTCTGTGTTTAGTCAATATGATGTTATCAGTGGTAGACTAGCATAATGATCGGGGCTTCCCTGGTGGCTCACCGGTAAAGAAACTGCCTGAAATGTAGGAGACCCGGGTTTTATCCCTGGGTTGGGAAGATCCCCTGGAGGAGAGCATGGCAACCCACTCCAGTACCCTTGCCTGCTGCTGCTGCTGCTAAGTCACTTCAGTCATGTCCAACTCTGTGCGACCCCAGAGACAGCAGCCCACCAGGCTCCCCTGTCCCTGGGATTCTCCGAGAATCCCATAGACACAGGAGCCTGGCGGGCTGCAGTCCATAGGGTCACACAGAGTCAGACACATCTGAAGTGATGCAGCAGCAGCAGCAGCAGCAGCAGCAGCACAATGATGTGCTGTGGGATGATGAGATGATAAGTGTTCCCTGCAAATTAGTAGCACATGGCTGAAGAATTGACATAATCTGCAGAATTCTGCTTCTGCTATTCTCTGTTGCTAACCTTGTCTCTATTTAAAATTTTGCTATTTTGTATGTCACGGGTTTTTGCGTTAGTTTTAGTTTTGTAAAATATTGCATTAAAATATCATTTATCTTGGTTACTGATTTTGGGGGAAGTCCCTTAAATTTTGTGCCAGAGGCAACTGGTTCACTCACCTCACCCTAATCTTTGTCCTGATTGATATATAAAGAAAGTGCTTTCATTAGATCAATAGCTACTTGCCAACTGTTTACAAGATCACATCTGGAACAGTAGCCAGATTTAGAGTTAACATAAAATTAATGATAATTTAAGGTCACTTTCAGACTCACCTGACTTTTAAAGTAGCCAAATATGAATTAAATCATCACTTCTACAACTCCTGTGTTGATCTGAAAGTCACTCAGTCATGTCTGATTCTTTGCAAGCCCGTGAACTGTAGCCCGCCAGTGTCCTCTGTCCATGGAATTCTCCAGGCAAGAATACTGGAGTGGGTAGCCATTCCTTTCTCCAGGGAATCTTCCCAATCCAGGGCTCAAACCCGGGTCTCTGGCCTTGCAGGTGGATTCTTTACCATCTGAACCACTCTGGTAACATTTATCTCTACTATTCTACCAAGGAGGCAATATTGCTTCCTTGTTAGGGAGGTGGAGTTCCAAGAGTCTATACTTGGCCTTTTCTTCCATAATAGTCTCAGAAGTCCTATCTCTGTGGCTCAAGAAGTCCAGTGGGAATTCTGTCATTTGCTGAGGATATGCATTTCATTTATACCTTTAGGAACTGGGAATATTTTCATTGAATTGGGCTTGGTGGTTTCATTGGGCCTATGGTAAGAGACTGCCTAGGGTCAAAACTGTACTTATATGCTGTTAATCCTTATCCTAAAAGTCTATGGCTGGTGGCCATAGTGTTCTGACTGTCCAGAAAATAGTGTTAACTCAAAATTAGAATCTACTGTTCTCCAAAATGTGGATATTCCCCTTCTGTAGGGAAAATGGCTTCAGTGTCACTGGGGAGAAAATGAGGAGGAAAATGTATACATACTTGTGGTATTCTTCTTTAAGGGTACCTGGACTCCTTTTCATTTATGAGATCCTAAATCTATAAACTGACTCAGATATGGTAATGGGGTGAAAGGTCGTGACTCTCTATTGTGGTAGATCAAACCACGTTTCCCTTCACTAAACCAGGAATTTTGTTAGTTGCTCAGTGGACTGCACATCTATATGTCCCTAGGGTACCTGGTCAGTTATATAATGCCAAAGGACCACTGAACTACAATTTCTGATTACCCATACAGGCTCTGCTACCTATCCTAGTAGCTCCCCCCACCACACCATATTATCCTCATTGAGACCAACAAGCTGGTTTTGACTGTAGTATGTCATACTAGCTTCCCCACATAGAAAGGACCATAGATAAAGCTGTTTTAAAATATGAGTCTTTGAGTATTTAATGGTAATTGCAGAGGGAGCATTGGAGCTGGAAAATCATCATTTTTCAACCATCATAGTAAAGATTGATTTAAGCAGGAATCATCAATTGATGCCAAACCAAAGGGAAATTTTTGGTGAGGATCAGAATACTTACATTGTTCTTAAAATGTCTCTCCACAGACTACTTATTAGTTGTTAGAGAAAAAATTGTTAAGTGTAAAGCGGAAAAATCCGAAAACAACCTGATTGGATGATCAAAATTTACATCACCCATGGAGGTCAGATAAACATCTTATGTCTCTCAATATTAAACCCTATGAATGACACAACAGCAAGTATGTAGTTTTCTAGCTGAGAATATATAACGTGGGTCTAAACATGAGGAAATACTAGACAAACTCCAAATGAGAAACAGTCTATTAAAACAAAAGGAATGAAGGCTTCATTCTTCAAAAAATCTCAGTGTCATAAAAGAAAGACTGTGTGCATGCTCCAAACTAAAGAGATGTGACAAATAAATCTATATCTGATCTTAGACCGGATCCTGTGCTAAAGGATAATAAAGTGCTGTAAAGGATATTACTGGTCAATTGACAAAATTGTACTATGGAGGTTGGATCATATATATACATATATGACAGAATTTCCCATTTTAATACTCTACTTCAGTGTGGGTAAGTGATATACACATTAATACATAAAAAGACAAGGATCCTACCTTACACAGAAGTTTTTTGCTGGTTTGTGAAAGAAAGTGAAATCGTGCAGTCGTGTCCCACTCTTTTTGACCCTATGCACTATAGCCCACCAGGTTCCTCTGTCCATGGGAATTCTCCAGGCAAGAATACTGGAGTTGGTTGCCATTTCCTTCTCCAGGGGATTTTCCTGACCCAGGGATCGAACCTGAGTCTCCCACATTGCAGGCAGACTCTTTACCGTCTGAGCCACCAGGGAAGCCCAAATGCATGTGATAATCTGTGATTCTGTTACCTATTCAATTCCTAGAAAGCTGCACAAGTTGATCTAACAACATTTGGTGCAAAGGAGGAGGAAGTAGTGGAGATTAAAAACTCAGATCTAGATGACTTCAAGAATGATGAAATGAGGAACTCTGAAAACCCTCCCTTCCGTAAAAGCAATGAAAACACTAGCCAAAAATTGTCAAAAGTAACTTTTCCAGTATTCCAGAAAATAACTGAAAGCTTACAAAAATCCAGAGAACATTTCTTCAAGCAAATGGCTTAATCTTGATAAGAACAGTAAGCTTTGTGTTATTAGAAAGTCCCTCTGTTTCCATGCTCCCTCCACAGTCCTGTGGTAGCCTTAAAAATCAACAGCCCACAACCACAGTGAAAACCAGCAACTAAGCAGCTACTGGAGGGATCAGAAGGACAAAGAATGTGAACTTTACACTTCTTCATTTCAAAACTTACTATTAAACTACTTTAATGAAGGCAGTGTGATACTGGCCTAAAGACATATAGATCAATGGAGTAAGAAAGAAAGTCCATAAATAAACCCTCACTTCTAAGGTCAACTGATTTTCAACAAGGGTACCATGACCATTCTATGGGGAAAGAATAGTCTTTTCAACAAAAGGTACTGAGATAAATGTATATTTGCATGCAAAAGAGGGAAGTTACCTCATACCATATCAGTTCAGTCCAGTCGCTCTGTTGTGTCTGACTCTGCGACCTCATGAATTGCAGCACGCCAGGCCTCCCTGTCCCATCACCAACTCCCGGAGTTCACTCAGACTCACGTCCATTGAGTCAGTGATGCCATCCAGCCATCTCATCCTGTCGTCCCCTTCTCCTCCTGCCCTCAATCCCTCCCAGCATCAGAGTCTTTTCCAATGAGTCAACTCTTCGCATGAGGTAGCCAAAGTATTGGAGTTTCAGCTTTAGCATCATTCCTTCCAAAGAACACCCAGGACTGATCTCCTTCAGAATGGACTGGTTGGATCTCCTTGCAGTCCAAGGGACTCTCAAGAGTCTTCTCCAACACCACAGTTCAAAAGCATCAATTCTTCGGCACTCAGCTTTCTTCACAGTCCAACTTTCACATCCATACATGACCACTGGAAAAACCATAGCCTTGACTACATGGACCTTTGTTGGCAAAGTAATGTCTCTGCTTTTGAATATGCTATCTAGGTTGGTCATAACTTTCCTTCCAAGGAGTAAGCGTTTTTTAATTTCATGGCTGCAATCACCATCTGCAGTGATTTTGGAGCCCCCCCAAATAAAGTCTGACACTGTTTCCACTGTTTCCCCATCTATTTCCCATGAAGTGATGGGACCAGATGCCATGATCTTTGTTTTCTGAATGTTGAGCTTTAAGCCAACTTTTTCACTCTCCTCTTTCACTTTCATCAAGAGGCTCTTTAGTTCCTCTTCACTTTCTGCCATAAGGGTGGTATCATCTGCATATCTGAGGTTATTGATATTTCTCCCAGCAATCTTGATTCCAGCTTGTGTTTCTTCCATCCCAGCATTTCTCATGATGTACTCTGCATATAAGTTAAATAAGCAGGGTGACAATATACAGCCTTGATGTACTCCTTTCCTGATTTGGAACCAGTCTGTTGTTCCATGTCCAGTTCTAACTGTTGCTTCCTGACCTATATATAGGTTTCAGGTGACCTATATATAGGCAGGTCAGGTGGTCTGGTATTCCCACCTCTTTCAGAATTTTCCACAGTTTATTGTGATCCACACTGTCAAAGGCTTTGGCATAGTCAGTAAAGCAGAAATAGATGTTTTTCTGGAACTCTCCTGCTTTTTCCATGATCCAGCAGATGTTGGCAATTTGATCTGTTGTTCCTCTGCCTTTTCTAAAACCAGCTTGAACATCTGTAAGTTCACAGTTCACATATTGCTGAAGCCTGGCTTGGAGAATTTTGAGCATTACTTTACTAGCGTGTGAGATGAGTGCAATTGTGTGGTAGTTTGAGCATTCTTTGGCATTGCCTATCTTTGGGGTTGGAATGAAAACTGACCTTTTCCAGTCCTGTGGCCACTGCTGAGTTTTCCAAATTTGCTGGCATATTGAGTGCAGCACTTTCACAGCATTATCTTTCAGGATTTGAAATAGTTCAACTGGAATTCCATCACCTCCACTAGCTTTGTTTGTAGTGATGCTTTCTAAGGCCCACTTAATTTCATACTCCAAGATGTCTGGCTCTAGGTGAGTGATCACACCATCGTGAATATCTTGGTCGTGAAGATCTTTTTTGTACAGTTCATCTATGTATTCTTGCCACCTCTTCGTAATATCTTCTGCTCCTGTTAGGTCCATACCATTTCTATCCTTCATCAAGCCCATCTTTGCATGAAATGTTCCCTTGGTATCTCTTAATTTTCTTGAAGAGATCTCTAGTCTTTCCCATTCTGTTCTTTTCCTCTATTTCTTTGCATTGATCGCTGAGGAAGGCTTTCTTATCTCTTCTTGCTATTCTTTGGAACTCTGCATTCAGATGCTTATATCTTTCCTTTTCTCCTTTGCTTTCCGCTTCTCTTCTTTTCCCAGCTATTTGTAAGGCCTTCCCAGACAGCCATTTTGCTTTTTTGCATTTCTTTTCCATGGGGATGGTCTTGATCCCTGTCTCCTATACAATGTCATGAACCTCATTCCATAGTTCATCAGGCACTCTATCTATCAGATCTAGTCCCTTAAATTTATTTCTCACTTCCACTGTATAATCATAAGGGATTTGATTTAGGTCATACCTGAATGGTCTAATGGTTTTCCCTACTTTCTTCAATTTAAGTCTGAATTTGGCAATAGGGAGTTCATGATCTGAGCCACAGTGAGCTCCTGGTCTTGTTTTTGTTGACTGTATAGAGCTTCTCCATCTTTGGCTGCAAGAACATAATCAATCTGATTTTGGTGTTGGCCATCTGGTGATGTCCATGTGTAGAGTCTTCTCTTGTGTTGTTGGAAGAGGGTTTTTGCTATGACCAGTGCGTCCAAGGAGCGGTGACTGCGCGGGCACAGGAGGGCTGAGAGGAGCTACTCCATGTTCATGGTCAGGAGGGGCGGCCATGAGGAGATACCCCCTGTCCAAGGTAAGGAGCAGCAGCCACGGTTTCCTGGAGTAGCCGTGAAGAGATACCCCACATCCAAGGTAAGAGAAACCCAAATAAGACAGTAGATGTTGCGAGAGGGCATCAGAGGGCAGACACACAAACAATAATCACAGAAAACTAGTCAGTCTAATCACACGGACCACAGCCTTGTCTGACTCAATGAAACTAAGCCATGCTGTGTGGGGCCACCCAAGACGGATGGGTCATGGTGGAGAGGTCTGACAGAATGTGGTCCACTGGAGAAGGAAATGGCAAACCACATCAGTATTCTTGCCTTGAGAACCCCATGAAGAATATGAAAAGGCAAAATGATAGGATACTGAAAGGGGAACTCCCCAGGTCAGTAGGTGCCCAATATGCTATTGGAGATCAGTGGAGAAATAACTCCAAAAAGAATGAAGGGATGGAGCCAAAGCCAAAACAATACCCAGTTGTGGATGTGACTGGTGATAGAAGCAAGGTCCAATGCTGTAAAGAGCAATATTGTATAGGAACCTGGAATGTTAGGTCCATGAATCAAGGCAAATTGGAAGTAGTCAAACAGGAGATAGCAAGAGTGAATGTCGACATTCTAGGAATCAGCAAACTAAAATAGACTGGAATGGGTGAATTTAACTCAGATGACCATTATATCTACTACCGTGGGCAGGAATTCCTTAGAAAAAATGGAATAGCCATCATGGTCAACAAAAGAGCCTGAAATGCAGTACTTGGATGCAATCTCAAAAACAACAGAATGATCTCTGTTTGTTTCCAAGGCAAACCATTCAATATCACAGTAATCCAAGTCTATGCCCCAACCAGTAACGCTGAAGAAGCTGAAGTTGAACGGTTCTATGAAGACCTCCAAGACCTTTTAGAACTAACACCCAGAAAAGATGTCCTTTTCATTATAGGGGACTGGAATGCAAAAGTAGGAAGTCAAGAAACACCTGGGGTAACAGGCAAATTTGGCCTTGGAATATGGAATGAAGCAGGGCAAAGACTAATAGAGTTTTGCCAAAAGAACACACTGGTGACACCATATACTAAAAATTAATTTTAAATGGATCAAAGAGCTAACACTATCAGACTTTAAGAAGGAAAATAGGTGTAAATCTTCGTAACCTAGATTAGAGAATCTAGGCACTTTTTAGATAAGACACCAAAAGCACAAGCAACCAAAATAAAAAAAAAAACAGATAATTCCATGAATATTAAAACTTTTATACTTCAAAGGGTGCCGTTAAGAAAGTGGTGAAACACCCCACAGAATGGGAGAAAACATTTTCAGATCACATATATGATATGTCTTACATACAAAATATATAAAGAACTCTTACAGCTCAAGAATAAAAAGGCATTCCAATTAGAAAATGGGCAATGGGGATTTCCCTGGCAGTCCAGTGGTTAAGACTCTTCTTTGGCTTCCCTTGTAGTTCAGTCAGTAAAGAATCTGCCTGCAGTGCAGGCGACCTGGGTTCGATCCCTGGGTTGGGAAGATCCTCTGGAGAAGGAAATGGCAACCCACTCCAGTATCCTTGTCTAGAAAATCTCATGGACAGAGGAGCCTGGTGAGCTGCAGTCCATGGGGTTACAAAGAGTTGGGCACGACTGAGTGACTAATACTTACTTACTTACTTACTTACTTACTTTCCAGTGCAAGGGGTGTAGGTTCAACCCCTCGTCGGGGAACTAAGGTCCCACATGCTATGGGGTGTGACTAAATTTTTTTTTTAAGAGAATGGGCAATGAATTTGAATATGCACTTTCCCAAAGATGACATACAAATGGTTCAAAAGCACATGAAAAGATGCTCAAAATAATTAGTCATTAAGGAAATGCAAATCAAAACATGATGAGATACCACTTCATACCCACTAGGGTAGCTATAATGGCTAAAGTATTATATAAATATATAAAGGCAGACAATATTAAATGTTGATGAAAAGAGAACACTGACCCACGCTAGTGAAAGTATAAGGTGGTGCAGTCACTATGGAATACAGACTGGCAATTGCTTTAGTGGTTGAACATAGAGTTATCATATATTCAAGGAACTCCACTACTAGGTATGTATCCAAGGGAAATGAAAACTGATATCCACACAAAAACTAGTATACAAATATTCATAGAAGCATCATTCATAATAGCCCCAAAGTGGAAAGAACTCAAAAGTTCACCAGCTGGTAAATGAATAAGTAAAATGTGGTATATATAGACCATGGAATTGTATTTGGCAATTAAAAGTAATGAAGCACTCAGTAACATGGATGGACCTAGAAATTGTCATACTAAGTGAAGTAAGTCAGACAAAGGTAAATATCACATGATATCATTCATATGTGGAATCTAATTTTAAAACATGATACAAATGAACTTATTTACAAAAGAGAAACAAGATTACAGATATAAAAAACAAATCTACGGTTACCAAAAGTGAAATGTGGCAGGCCAGGGGAGGAATAAATCGGGAGCCTGGGATTAACATATACACACTACTACATGTTGTTGTTTAGTCACTCAGTCGTGTCCAACTCTTGTGCAACCCCATGGACTGTATGTAGCCTGCTGGGTTCCTCTGTCCACGGGATTTCCCAGGCAGGAATACTGGAGTGGGTTGCCATTTCTTTCTCCAGGGGATCTTCCCTGGCCCAGGGATCAAACTCATATCTTCTGCATTGGCAGGCAGATTCTTTACCACTGAGCCACCAGGGAAGCCTCACTACTATATATAAGATAAACAAACAACAAGGACCTACTGTATAGCACAGGGAATTCTACTCAATATTCTGTGATAATCTATATGAGAAAAGAATCTGAAAAATAATGAATATTGTATATGTATAATTGAATCACTTTGCTGTACATCTGAAACTAACACATTGGATTAACCATAATCCAATAAAAATTTTAAAAAGCAATGAAGCACTGATGCCTGCTACATCATTGATACACCTTGAAAACATGCTTCATGAAAACACCCAGTCAGAAAGACCATGTATTGTTTGATTCCTTTCATATGAGATGTCCAGAATAGGAAAATCCATAAAGGCAGTAAGTACATTAGTGGTTGTCATTGGCTGGTGGAAAGGAGGAGAGGGGAGTGACTGCTACTGAGCGTGGGGTTTCTTTTCAGGGTGATGAAAATTTTCTGGATTTAAGGAGTGGTGAGGATTGCACAACCTTTTAAATATACTAAAACCCACTGAATTGCATACTTTAAAGTTGTGAAGTTTTTGGTATGTAAATTAAATCTCAGTGAAAATATCAGACCTTTAAAACTGCTTGGTACTTCTTTGCAAACAAATATAATGATCTAGAATTCCACTTATCAAGTTAGGGGCTGAGACGTAAATGCAACTCACTTGTTTGGATTCCCAGCATGAGGCAAAAAAAGCTATGTCCTGTTGTGTCTTAAAAGTATACTCTTTCCTACAAATGAAATTCAAATGGATTGTTGAGAATATGCTTAAATATTGCTTCCAACTTTGCCATTCCTCTTCTCACATAAGAAAACTACATGACTCTCTTCAAAACAATTTTGTATGTTTAAGATATGTTTAAAAACAGCAAATTTCAAAAATGGAAAAACCTCTTTACTAGGAGCTGCAATTACTTAAAAATTGTCAGTGCCTACATATTTGAGAATTTTCATTGCATGTTAAAGGCTGATTCATCATAAAGAAAATGGAAACAGAAGAGTGAATAGTACAGAAAGAAAAGACAACAGGAGCTTCCTACATGGAGTCATGGTTTCTTAGGTAATCATGTTCTGATTTTACAAAAACCATTACAGGATCTTAGGCTTTTGGGGTGAAAGAAGGGCAGCATGTCACATTATCAATCTTTCTTCCTTCAAGTTTTGATTAGTGTAGACAAAGAAGTACGTGGAAAGCCGATTGACATTATGGAGAAACACAAACACCCCTCTAGTGAAAACTGTGCTTTCACCTTTAAAACATTATCATATAGTAGAGTGGTAATAAAAAGTTTCTGGAAGACCATTCCTTTGGGAGCATCTATATGCTCTCAAAGCAGGAAACATAAATCAAACACCTTAATCAGTTCATTTTGCTCTAGCCTACTGCTTGAATTAACCCACTACAGAGGTTCAGCAGGAAGACTTTGAACACACTCCATCTGAGACAACCATAGTGAGGGAAGGCTAACAAAATGCTGAGAAACAGAGAAGTCTATTGGTAAGAAAACCCAAATATTTGGAAGATAAATAATAACAAATATTGGTAAAGACATGAAGAAATTGGAAACCATACATTGTTGGTTGGAATATAAAAGGTTTAGTTCATTAGAAAACAGTTTGGTAGTTTCTAAAGAAATTAAACAAAGTAACGATATGATTCAGCAATACCAATCCTAAAGATACTGAAAATATCCAAGTGAATTGAAAACATACATCCACACAAAAACTTGCATACAAATGTTCCCAGCAACACTATTCATGAAAGCTAAAAAGTGGAAACGATACAAATGCCCATCAACTGACTAAAGGATAAACAAATGTTGTATAATCATAAAATGGAGTATTATTCGGTCATAAAAAAGAATGAAATCCTTATTCAACATGGAGGAAACTAGAAAGCATTATGCTAAGTGAAAGAAACCAGACACAAAAGGATAAATATCACATGATTCCCCTTATGTGAAATGTCCAAAATAGGCAAATATATAGAGACAGAAAGTAGAATAGTGGTTGCCAAAGACTGGGGGGTAGTAGAGAATGGGGAATGACTACATAGGTATAGGGTTTCTTTTTTGGGTAGATGAAAATATTCTGGAATTAGAGAATGGCAATTGTTGCATGTTGTTGTTCAGTCAGTAAGTTGTGTCCAACTCTTTGCACCCCATAGACTGCAGCACACCAGGCTCCTCTGTCCTCCACTATCTCCTGAAGTTTGCTCAAATTCATGTCCATAGAGTTGGTGATGCTATCTAACAATCTCATCCTTTGCCACCCTCTTCTCCTTTTGCCTTCAATCTTTCCCAGCATCAGGGTCCTTTCTAATGAGTCAGCTCTCAGCATCAGGTGGCCAAAGTATTGGAACTTCAGCTTTAGCATCAGTCCTTCCCATAAATATTCAGGGTTGATTTTCTTTAGGATTAACTGGTTTGATCTCCTGGTAGTCCAAGGGATTGTCAAGAATCTTCTCCAGCACCACAGTCTGAAAGCATCAGTTCTTCAGCCCTCTGCTTTCTTTATGGTCCAACTCTCACATCTGTACATGACTCCTGGAAAAAACATAGCTTTGATTAGACGGAACTTTGTAGGCAAAGTGATGTCTCTGCCATTTAATATGTTGTCTAGGTTTGTCATAGCTTTTCTTCCAAGGAGCAAGTGTCTTTAAATTTCATGGCAGTAGTCACTGTCCACAATGATTTTGGAGCCCAAGAAAATAAAGTCTCACTGTTTCCATTTTTTCTTCTTTTATTTGCCATAAAATGATGGGACCAAATGCCATGATCTTAGTTTTTTGAATGTTGAGTTTCAAGCCAGCTTTTTCATGCTCCTCTTTCACCCTCATCAAGAAGCTCTTTAGTTCCTCTTTACTTTCTGCCATTAAAGTGGTATCATCTGCACATCTCAGGTTTGATATTTCTCCCGTCAAGTACTAACCAAGTTCTGAGATCAGAGAAAATCAGGTACATTCAGGGTAGTGTGACTGTAAGACTGTTACATAGGCTTGTAAATATACTAAAAGACATTGAATTGAAAGAATACATATAAACAAAAACTTGTACACTGATTTTCATAACAGCATTATTTATAGTAGCCAAGAAGTGAAAACAACTCAAATGTCCATCCATTAATGAATGGATAAACAAAATGTGGTATATTAATACAACTAGCTATCATTCATTTAAAAACAAAACTATAAAACTCTAGATAAAAGAAAGCAGACACAAATAAGTGGAGAAATATCCATGGAGATATCCCATGTCCATGGATCAGAAGTATTAGTATCATTAAAAGGTTCATATTGCCCAAAGCTATCTACAGGTTCAATGCAATCTCTATCAAAACCCAACAGTATTTTTTAGAAAAATAGAAAAACAATCATAAAATTCATATGGAACCACACACACACACACACAAAAACCAAACAAATAAAGAAATTCTGTGCAAGAAGAACAAAGTCGGGGCCATCCCATATCCTGATTTCAAAATATATTACAAAGATACAGTAAACAAAACGGTATGGCACTGGCATAAAAACAGACACATAGACCAAAGGCACAGCCTAGAGAGCCCAGAAATAAACCAACACAAATATAGCCAACTGATCTTCAATAAGACTGTCAAGACCATTGAATGGGGAAAGGACAGTCCTTCAACAAACAGTGCTGGAAAAACGTGATGTTCACATGCAAAAAAATGAAATATGGACCCTTACCTTATGTAATATAAAAAAAGCAACAAAAAAATGAATTAAAGACTTAAATGAGACCCAAATCCCAAAGAAAAAAAGGGGAAAATCTTCTTAACATTGATCTTGGCAATGATTTCTTAAATATGACACTGAAAGCACAGCCAACAAAGGCATAAATAGACAAATGTTACTATGTAAATTAAACAGTTTTGAACAGCGAATGAGCCCATCAACAAAATGAAAGGCAACCTATGGACTGAGAGAAAAATATTTGGAATTCCCAAATGAGTGAGTTTTATGGTATATTAATTATATCTTAGTACAGTTGGTTTTCTTAAGAACAGAGAAGACACAAATAAATGGAAAACATCTTGTGTTCGTGGATTAGAAAACTTAATATTGTTAAGATGTCAATAGCACCCAAAGTAATCTACAGATTTAATTGCATTTTTTGTGGAAACAGAAAGATCCATCCTGAACTTCCCTGGTAGTACAGTGGTTGAGAGTCCACTGGTGAATGCAGGGGACATGGTTTCAATCCCTGGGTTTGGGAAGACTCCACATGCCACTGAGCATCTAGGTCTATGTGCCACAACTACTGAGTCCATGCTCTAGGGCCCACAAGCCACAACTCCTGAGCCTACATGCTGCAACTACTGAAGCCCATGTGCCTAGAGTCAGGACTCTGCAATAAAAGAAGCCACCACAATAAGAAGTCCTGTGCACTGCAACTAGAGAAAGCTCGTGTGCAGCAACAATGACCCAGAACAACAACAACAATTTTTTTAAATAAATAAATTAAGAAAGATCCATCTAAAATTCATATAGAATCTTCAGGGATTCTGAATAGCCCAAGACAATCTTTGGAAAAAAAGAATGAGATTGGAGGTCTCACACATGCTGATTTCAAAACTTATTATAAACATACAGTTATGAAAATAGTGTTGTACTGGCATAAAGACAGACCTGCAGATCATCGGAATAGAACAGAGACCTTAGAAATAAATTTTCATATATATGGTCAAATTTTTTTTACAAGGCTGTCAAGACCATGAATTTCAAAAGGGAAAAAAAAATCCTCTTAAACAAATGGTGCTGAAACAACTGTATATCCATATGCAAACAAACCAAGTTTGACCCTTACTTTATAGCATGTGTGAAAATTAACTCAATATGGATCAAAGATCTAAATGTAGAACCTTCATGACATTGGATTTTTCAAGGATTTCCTAGTTGTGATACCAAAAGTACAGGTAACAAAAATAAAAATAGAGAAATACAACTATGTTACAATTTAAAACTTCTGTGCATAAAAGGACACAATAAACAGAGTTTAAAAGTAACCTATATAATGGTAGAAAAGATTTGCAAATCCTATGTCTGAGGAGGAGGTAATATCCAGAATATATAAAGAACTTCTACAATTCAACAACAGGAAAACAACACAATTAAAAAATGGACAAAAATTTGAATAGACATTTCTCAAAGATATATACAAATGGCCAACGATGCTCAACATCATTAGTCATTGCTGTTGCTGTTGTTGTTGCTAAGTCGCTTCAGTCGTGTCTGACTCTGTGCGACCCCATAGATGGCAGCCTACCAGGCGCTGCCGTCCCTGGGATTCTCCAGGCAAGAACACTGGAGTGGGTTGCCATTGCCTCCTCCAAAGCATGAAAGTGAAAAGTGAAGTCGTTCAGTCATGTCCAACTCTTCACGACCCCATGGACTGCAGCCTACCAGGCTCCTTCGTCTGTGGGATTTTCCAGGCAAGAGTACTGGAGTGGGGTGCCATTAGGGAAATGTAAATCAAAACTACAAAGAGATACCAAGTCACTTACCACTAGGATGGCTACTATAAAAAAGAACAGAAGATAAGATGTGGAGAAATTAAAACCTTGGTAGAAGGCACTGATGGTAGAAATGAAAAATGGTACAGATGCTATGGAAAACAGTATGGTGATTGCTCAAAAAATTAAAAATAGAATTACTATATGATCCATCAATCCCATGATTGGATATAGGTCCTGAACAGTTGAAATCAGGATCTTTCAGAGATGCTTGCACACCCATGTCCATAACAGCATTATTTACAATAGCTAAGAGGCAGAAGAAAGCCCAATGTTCATGGTGGCACAGTGGTAAAGAAGCCGCCTGCCAATGCAGGAGATACAGGTTCTGTCCCTGGGTCAGGAAGATTGCCTGGAGGAGGAAATGGCAACCCACTCTAGTATTTTTGCCAGAAGAATTCCATGGACAGAGGAGCCTGGCAGGCTACAGTCCCTAGGGTCACAATGAGTCAGACATGACTGAGTGACTGAACACACAGACACACACACACCATCAATGGATGAATGGATAAAGTGTGGTATATGCATACAATGGAATATTATTCACTCTTAAAAAGGAAGGAGATCCTGTCACATGATATGACGTGGATGAACTTTGAGTCATCATGCTCAGTGAAATAAGCCAGCCACAAAAAGACAAACAAATATAGTATGATTCCATCTACATGAGGTACCCCAAATGATCAAATTCATAGAAACAAAATAAAATGGTGGTTGCCGGGAGCTGAGTTGGAGAGGGGAAGGGGGAGGTATTGTTTAATGGGTATAATTTCAGTTTTGCAAGACAAAAAATTTTAGAGATTGATTGCACAACCATGTGAATATACTTAACACTACTGAACAGGACACTTAGAAAGTGTTAAGATGGTAAATTTTATGTTAAGTGTGTTTTCTTAATCACAATAAAAATATTTAAAAAAGAAAAAAAAGTTGGAGGTGCTGCTTAACACCATAGGCAGCAGATTTAATTAGTCATTCAAGAGCTGGTATTGGTTCATATTGTTCATAAATTTAAGAAAAGTTTTAGCACAATTATAAGTGATCACATTAAAATGGTTTTTTAACAGAATTT
The DNA here is from genome assembly GCF_032405125.1 of Capricornis sumatraensis. NCBI lineage: Eukaryota > Metazoa > Chordata > Mammalia > Artiodactyla > Bovidae > Capricornis > Capricornis sumatraensis. Next base: position 41,746,386 of record NC_091092.1, on the reverse strand, counting down.
GGGATGTTTCTGTGAATCCAAATCTTTAAAATCATCATTAACAAGGGATTATTAGGCTATCAAAAAACCCAGCTTCTAGTACATGGAAGAGAGACTTCTGGCCTAAATGGACCACAGCTCTGATAGAATGATTCTATTATTATATTCCAATAAAATTTAATGTCTAAGTGTGCTTGTTTAATTACTCAATTGCTTAAATAGTAGTAAAGTGATACTGCACAGAGCTTTGTGAAACAACCAAACCCAAACAGTGGTATATATTTTTAAAAAACCTGAAAGGACTCTTAATCATTATTTTATAGTTCTATATTTTCACGGCAGATGTTGACATTTTACTATTGTTCCAGAATCAAATGTCAAGTTATTCCTGTTCAGAATTTTCCATTTCCATTTGCAAAGAATTCCATCTGCAGCTGTATTTATTAGTGAACTCTCTGCTTGCAAAAGCCCAGCATTTCTAAGCAGGTTTGTAAATAGGTTTTGAAGGAGGACATGCAAGCACTAGAGACCTGCCTGGGTTAATTAATTCTCTTTTCAGGCACTAGAACCTACACAAGTAGGCCAGCTGGAGGTGAATGTTTCCTTTGAAAGAGATAATTATATGCCCTACCAATTGTTTGCTTTTCTACGTCTCCCCCAGTCAGATTCCCCAGAATTCATAAACTGTCAGGAGAGGTTTTCCCCTTCCTGGGAAACTGAACATGTAGATGAGTTGAGATAATTGTGGATAATACAGATAGTTTGAAGGTCCAGATGATGCATACAAATAATGACAAAGAAGAGACTGTGAGCTTCTGTTAAATATAGTATATATAGAAACTGCTATGGCTCTATGAAAACAGGACGGTGCTTCAGTTCACGTTTTCTTTCTTCTGAGATGCTCTTCCTCTGTTCCACACTATCTACTTTCTTTCCAGCAGAGTGCTGTGCAAAATAGCTCCCTGCCTCACCTGGCAAGAGTAAGAGCAAGGGGACCCTTCCATCCCGGGGGAAGGGAGAGCACGTGACCCCAGCACCAGCAGGGGGCAGCGAGGACTCTGGGAGCCCCTTGCACAGCTAACTGGCCTTGCCCCTCCAAAGTCCACCTCATCCAGGAGCTGGATTTCCTGAGCAGTTTGTTAGACCAAAGTTCTCATTCTTCCTCCCTGTTAGGAATTCAAGCACACCCGACAGACTCTCAGAGGCAGGCTGCTTCTTTAAGTGGTGTGAGGTGGGGAGAAGGTTCTGTATCCCAGGCTGCCTATTCGGGTGAATGCGTGGACTTAGATGCCAGTCTGAATCTTAGTCCCAATACTCTTTTCTTTACAGCTATTTAGAACATGAGCTGTAAAGGTTACAAGTTTCACGTGTTCCTCTTTTGTCATGACTAAAACCTTGTTTGTTCTATAGTATTGGGCTAGTGGAACTTTATAAAGCTAGAGGACTTGATGTCTTCCCTCTTCCAGCTTTATCTTCACTCAAGGGAAGGAATATATGGGGAACAGGTCAAGAGTGACCTCTGCTTCCTTTGGAGGAATAGGAGGGGCCAGGAGGGGGTTTGTCTGGTAGCACCTGAGACACAAGTTAACGACTTTCTCCACAGAAAAAACAGCAGGGACAAGGGAGCAGATCACATCTGCCTCAGATTCACAGGTCAGTGCTGCTCTGAGCCTCAGGCTCATGGAGATTTCCTTTCTCATTTTACCAGGACTGCTGTAATTAGTGCCACTATAGAGGCAAGGAGCTCATGGTGTCTAATGTCTTCACCCCTGTCTTGCTGTTCAGGGGCAAAGTGTGTGGTGGTTCATAAAAGGGATAGATCAACAAAGACACCAGACTTGCTGGTTGGAGTAGAAGTTAGTCCAAAGGGAGAAACAGTGGGAGGCCCTGACAGGGGCCTCTGGTCTTAGTCCATGATGCGGCAGATTAAGGATGAAGGCCGACCTGCTTTATCACACTGGCTCCTTCATCATGAGTCTCTCATCCTGTGGATCCCATCCTATCACTCAGTTACAGAACTACAGGCTGGGAGTTCCTGGTGGCTTCCTTTTTCCTTTATATTTTTATTCTTACAGGCAAGGAATATCTGTAAAAAGGGAGAATTGAGGATGACTGAATCTTGCCATAATTAGTAGAATGAAAGTTTCACAGAGTGAAATGTGTGGGAGCAGGTACCCAAAGCGTGATGCCATTTATGCTGATTTGGAAGCAAGATAGAAGCTGCTCTGTAAAGTTTTCTTTTTTAACACCAACATCTTCATAAACCTCTTTGGCCTGGGCCTATGAGCTTTAGAAAACTTGCTCCCTCTCCTTTTGAGAGAGTGAAAAGGGGCAGCTGTATGAGTGCTTTTTACAGAGACTGGGGACTGGAAACACCATCAGATTTTCCACTTTCCCGGTCCATAATCTATTTCCAATAGAAACAACTGTGCAGCAGCTCCAAGGGAGCTGGAGCAGGAGTGATCCGCACCTTGCTTCACATGTTGGAGGGCGGCCCAAAAGGAAACTTAGGGGGAGCTCTGGTATATGTCTCCAGAGAGGAAGTAGTGGTGGAGGAGATGTTGCTGCCCTCGGAAGCCTAGAACATTGAATGCAGGCCTCTGCTACCCTGTACCCGTGGGCTTGGCTACTTCTCCTCTATTTTCGTTAAAATAGACTTTTAATTTTAGGGTAGTTTAGCTGTATAGAAAAGTTGTACTGTCGTTGGATAGTACAGAGAACTCCTGTGTAGCCCATGCCATTTCCACTATGATCGATGTATTATTATAGTCTATTTGCCATAACTAATGAACCCAAACTGGTACAGTACTATTAACTAAATTCCACACTTATTCACATTTCATTGGTTTCCCCCTAATATCCTCTTTCTGTTTCAGGATCCCATCCAGGATACCACCTGTATTAGTCTGCCCAGGCTACCATAATAAAATTTCACAGACAGGGCAGCTTGAAAAACAGAAGTTCATTTTTTCCACAGTTCTGTAGGCTGCAAATGTAAGATTAAAGTGTTGACAGGTTTGGTTTCTCCTGAGGCCTCTCTTTGTGGCTTGCAGATGTTTTCTTTCTGTATCCACGTATGGCCTTCCTTCTATGTACATGTGTTGTTGGTACCTCCTCCTTATCAGGACACCAGTACTATTTGGCCCCCACCCTAATGACCTCTGTGCTGTGCTTAGTCACTCAGTTGTGTCCAACTCTTTGCAACCCCATGGGCTATAGCCCGTCAGGCTCCTCTGTCTATGGGGATTCTCTAGGCAAGAATGCTGGAGTGCGTTGCCGTGCCCTCCTCCAGGGGATCTTCCCAATCCAGGGATCAAACCCAGGTCTCCAGCATTGCAGGTAGATTACCACCTGAGCCCCCAGGGAAGTCCAAGAATACTGGAGTGGGTAGCCTACCCCTTCTCCAGTGGATCTTCTTGACCCAGGAACTGATCCAGGGTCTCCTGCATTGCAGTCAGAGTCTTTACCAGCTGAGCTACCAGGGAAGCCCAAATGACCTCATCTAACCCTAATTATCTCTTTAACAAAACCTTTGCCAACAAAGGTCCGTCTAGTCAAGGCTATGGTTTTTCCAGTAGTCATGGATGGATGTGAGAGTTGGACTACAAAGAAAGCTGAGTGCAGAAGAATTGGTGCTTTTGAACTGTGGTGTTGGAGAAGACTCTTGTGAGTCCCTTGGACTGCAAGGAGATCCAACCAGTCCATCTTAAAGGAGATCAGTCCTGAATATTCATTGGAAGGACTGATGCTGAAGCTGAAACTCCAATACTTTGGCCACCTGATGCAAAGAGCTGACTCATTTGAAAAGACCCTGATGCTGGGAAAAACTCAAGGCGAGAGGAGAAGGGGACAACAGAGGATGAGATGGTTGGATGACATCACCTACTCAATGGATATGAGCTTGAGTAATCTCCGGGAGTTGGTGATGGACGGGGAAGCCTGGTGTGCTGCAGTCCATGGGATCTCAGAGTCGAACATAACTGAGCAAATGAACTGAACTGAACTGATCTCTTTAACCCTAATTACCTCTTTAAAGGCCCTATATTCAAATGCAGTCACACTGGGGATTTGAGATTCAACATGAATTTTGTGGGGACACAATTCAGCCCACAACACCACCTCTCTTCTCTTTTTCATTAATAAAAACTTTTATTTTGTACTGGAGTATATTCGATTAACAATGTTGTGATGGTTTCAAGTGAACAGTGAATGGACTCAGCCATACATGTACATGTATGTATCCATTCTCCCCCAAACTCCCCTCCCATCCAGGCTGCCATATAACACTGAGCAGAGTTCCATGTGCTATACTTGTTGATTATCCATTTAAAACATAGCAATGTGTACATGTCCATCCCAAACTCCCACTCCTTTCTTTTTAATGAGTTGAGACTGAGCAATCATGTTTCTGCTATTATGGAGGTCGGAAACTGGAATGACTGTCAGATTTTTCATTTTCCCAGAAGTATTTTTTTATTTAACTATAATTGATTCACAATATTGTGTTAGTTTCAGGGGTATAGCTTCAGGTTGTTTTTTCCATATAGGTTTTTTTTTAATTGAATATAGTTTCCTGTGCTATATAGTAAATCCTTGTTGTTTATCTATTTTTATATAGTGGTGTTTATCTATTAATCCCAACTTCCTAATTTATCCCCCTCAAGTTCCCCTTTGGCAACCATAAGCTTGTTTTCTATATGTGTGACTCTAATTCTGTTTTGTGACTAAGTTTATTTGTACCCATTTTTAGAAGCCACATATAAGTGATATCAAATGATATTTATCTTTCTCTGTCTGACTTACTTCATTCAGTAAGACCATCTCTAGCTTCATTCATGTTACTGCACATGGTATTATTTTGTTCTTTTTGTGACTGAGTAATTTTCAATTTGGAGAAGGCAATGGCACCCCACTCCAGTACTCTTGCCTGGAAAACCCATGGACGGAGGAGCCTGGTGGGCTGCAGTCCATGGGGTTGCTAAGAGTTGGACATGACTGAGCAACTTCACTTGTACTTTTCACTTTCATGCACTCGAGAAGGAAATGGCAACCCACTCCAGTGTTCTTGCCTGGAGAATCCCAGGAACAAGGAAGCCTGGTGGGCTGCCTTCTATGGGGTCACACAGAGTTGGACATGACTGAAGCGATTTAGCAGCAGCAGCAGCAGCAGCAGCAATTTTCAATTGCATATATTAATATGTAACACAACTTTATCCATTCATCTGTCAATGGGCATTTAGGTTGTTTCCATGTCTTGGATTTTGTAAAGAATTCTGCTATGAATACTGGGGTACATATATCTTTTTGAATTATAGTTTTCTCCAGACATATGCCCAAGAATAGGAATACTGTATCATATGGTATTCTATTTTTAGATTTTTAAGGAATCTCCATACTGTTTTCCATAGTGGCTGCACCAATTTACATTCCCATCAACAGTGTAGAAGGCGTCCCTTTTTTCCACCATTTACTATTTGTAGACTTTTTGATGATGGTCATTCTGGCCAGTGTGATATCTTATTACAGTTTTTTTAGTATAAATTTATTTATTTTAATTGGAGGCTAATTACTTTACAATATTGTATTGGTTTTGCCATACATTGACATGAATCCGCCATGGGTGTACATGCATTCCCCATCCTGAACCCCCCACCCCCCACCTGCCTTCCCATACCATCCCTCTGGGTCATCCCAGTGCACCAGCCCCAAGCATCCAGTATCATGCATTGAACCTGGACTGGTGATTCGTTTCACATATGATAATATACATGTTTCAATGCCATTCTCCCAAATCATCCCACCCTCTCCCTCTCCCACAGAGTCCAAAAGGCTGTTCTATACATCTGTGTCTCTTTTGCTCTCTTGCATATAGGGTCATCAATATCATCTTTCTAAATTCCATATATATGCGTTAGTATACTGTATTGGTGTTTTTCTTTCTGGCTTACTTCACTCTGTATAATAGGCTCCAGTTTCATCCACCTCATTAGAATTGATTCAAATGTATTCTTTTTAATGGCTGAGTAATATTCCATTGTGTATATGTACCACAGCTTTCTTATCTATTCATCTGCTGATGGGCATCTAGGTTGCTTCCACGTCCTGGCTATTGTAAACAGTGCTGCAATGAACATTGGGGTACACGTGTCTCTTTCAAGTCTGGTTTCCTCGGTGTGTATGCCCAGCAGTGGGTTTGCTGGGTCATATGGCAGTTCTATTTCCAGCTTTTTAAGGAATCTCTACACTGTTCTCCATAGTGGCTGTACTGTTTGCATTCCCACCAACAGTGTAAGAGGGTTCCTTTTTCTCCACACCCTCTCCAGCATTTATTGTTTTTAGACTTTTGGATAGCAGCTATTCTGACCAGCGTCAGATGGTACCTCATTGTGGTTTTGATTTTCATTTCTCTGATAATGAGTGATGTTGAGCATCTTTTCATGTGTTTGTTAGCCATCTGTAGGTCTGCTTTGGAGAAATGTCCGTTTAGTTCTTTGGCCCATCTTTTGATTGGGTCGTTTATTTTTCTGAAATTGAGCTGCAGGAGCTGCTTATATATTTTTGAGATTAATTCTTTGTCAGTTGCTTCGTTTGCTATTATTTTCTCCCATTCTGAAGGCTGTCTTTTCACCTTGCTTATAGTTTCCTTCGTTGTGCAAAAGCTTTTAATGTTAATTAGGTCCCATTTGTTTATTTTTGCTTTTATTTCCATTATTCTGGGAGGTGGGTCATAGAGGATCCTGCTGTGATTTATGTGAGAGAGTGTTTTGCCTGTGTTCTCCTCTAAGAGTTTTATAGTTTCTGGTCTTACATTTAGATCTTTAATCTATTTAGAGTTTATTTTTGTGTATGGTGTTAGAAAGTGTTCTGCTGCTGCTGCTAAGTCGCTTTAGCCATGTCCAACTCTGTGCGACCCCAGAGATGGCAGCCCACCAGGCTCCCCTGTCCCCAGGATTCTCCAGGAAAGAACACTGGATTGGGTTGCCATTTCCTTTTCCAACACATGAAAGTGAAAAGTGAAAGTGTTCTAGTTTCATTCTTTTACAAGTGGTTGACCAGTTTTCACAGCACCACTTGTTAAAGAGATTGTCTTTTCTCCATTGTTTATTCTTGCCTCCTTTGTCAAAGATAAGGTGTCCATAGGTGCATGGATTTATCTCTGGGCTTTCTATTTTGTTCCATTGATCTATATTTCTGTCTTTGTGCCACTACCATACTGTCTTAACAAGGGCTTTGTAGTAGAGCCTGAAGTCAGGCAGGTTGATTCCTCCAGTTCCATTCTTCTTTCTCAAGATTTTTTTGGCTATTTGAGGTTTTTTGTATTTCCATACAAATTGTGAAATTATTTGTTTTAGCTCTGTGAAAAATACCGTTGTTAGCTTGATAGGGATTGCATTGAATCTATAGATTGCTTTGGGTAGTATACTCATTTTCACTATATTGATTTTTCCAATCCATGAACATGGTATATTTCTCCACCTATTGGTGTCCTCTTTGATTTCTTTCATCAGTGTTTTATAGTTTTCTATATATAGGTCTTTTGTTTCTTTAGGTAGATATATTCCTAAGTATTTTATTCTTTTTGTTGAAATGGTGAATGGAATTTTTTCCTTAATTTCTCTTTCTATTTTCTCATTATTAGTGTATAAGAATACAAGGGATTTCTGTGTGTTGATTTTATATCCTGCAACTCTACTATATTCATCTATTAGCTCTAGTAATTTTCTGGTGGAGTCCTTAGTGTTTTCAGTTTTTTAAATCACTTAAACATTTTTTTTGGCCACACCATGCAACTTGTGGGATTTTAGCTTCCCAATCAGGGACTGAACCCGGGGCTTCTGCAATGAGAACATGGAGTTCTAACCACTGGACCTCCAGAGAATTCACTACCTCATTGTGGTTTTGATTTGCATTTCTCTAATAATTAGCGATGTGGAGCATCTTTTCATGTGCCTATTGGCCATCTGTGTGTCTTCTTTGGAGAAATGTTCATTTTTCTACTGGTTTTTTTTTTGTTGTTGTTGTTATTAAATTGTGTGAGCTGTTTCTATATTTTGGAAATTAAACCCTTGTTGGTTGCACCATTTTCTAATATTTTCTCTCAGTCCATAGGTTGTCCTTTAGTTTTGTTTATGGTTACCTTTGCTGTGTAAAAACTTATTAAATTTGGCTAGATACTAATCATTTATTATTGCTTTTATTTCTGTTGTCATGGAAAACTGACCTAAGAAAATATTGGTACAATGATTTATGTCAATTTATGTCAGAGAATGGTTTTCTTATGTTCTCTGTAGGAGTTTTATGGTATCATGTCTTATATTCAAGTCTTTAAACAATTTTGAGTTTATTTTTGTGCATGGTGAGAGAACGCATTCTAACTTCATTACTTTACATGAAGGTGTCCAGCTTTCTCAATATAATTTGCTGAAGAGACTGTTTTTTCCCCCATTGTATATTCTTCCATCCTTTGTCAAAGGTTAATTGACCATAGGTGTGTGGGTTTATTTATGGGCTCTGTATTCTGCTCCATTGATCTATATGTCTGCTTTTGTGCCAACTGGATTACTGTAACTTTGTGGTATTGTCTGAAGTCTGGGAGGGTTATCTTCTAGTGTTGTTCTTTATCCTCAGGATTGCTTTGGCAATTCTAAGTCTTTTATGGTTCCATATAAATTTTAGGATTATTTGTTCTAGTTCTGTAAAAAATATCATAGATAATTTCAGAGTTCAGTTCAGTCGCTCAGTTGTGCCCAACTCTTTGTGACAACATGGACTGCAGCATGCCAGGCCTCCCTGTCTATCACCAATTCCCAGAGTTTACCCAAACCCATGTCCATTGAGTTGGTGATGCCACTAAACCATCTCATCCTCTGTTATCCCCTTCTCCTCCTGTCTTCAATCTTTCCCAGCATCAGGGTCTTTTCAAATGAGTCAGCTCTTTGCATCAGATGGCCAAAGTATTAGAGTTTCAGCTTCAACATCAGTCCTTCCAGTGAACATTCAGGACTGATCTCCTTTAGAATGGACTGGTTGGATCTCCTTGGAGTCCAAGGGACTCTCAAGAGTCTTCTCCAACACCACAGTTCAAAAGCATCAATTTTTCAATGCTCAGCTTTCTTTATAGTCCAACTCTCACATCCATACATGACTACTGGAAAAACCATAGCTTGACTAGATGGACCTTTGTTGGCAAAGTAATGTCTCTACTTTTTAATATGCTGTCTAGGTAAGTCATAACTTTTCTTCCAAGGAGTAAGCGTCTTTTAATTTCACGGCTGCAGTCATCATCTGCAGTGATTTTGGAGCCCCCCAAAAATAAAGTCAGCCACTGTTTCCACTGTTTCCCCATCTACTTGCCATGAAGTGATGGGACCAGATGCCATGATCTTCGTTTTCTGAATGTTGAGCTTTAAGCCAACTTTTTCACTCTCCTCTTTCACTTTCATCAAGAAGCTCTTTAGTTTATCTTTGCTTTCTGCCATAAGGGTGGTATCATCTACATATCTGAGGTTATTGATATTTCTCCCAGAAATCCTGATTCCAGCTTGTGCTTCTTCCAGCTGAGCATTTCTCATGATGTACTCTGCATAGAAGTTAAATAAGCAGAGTGACAACATACAGCCTTGACATACTCCTTTTCCTATTTGGAACCAGTCTGTTTTTCCATGTCCAGTTCTAACTGTTGCTTCCTGACCTGCATACAGATTTCTCAAGAGGCAGGTCAGGTGGTCTGGAATTTCCATCTCTTTCAGAATTTTCCACAGTTTATTGTGATCCACACAGTCAAAGACTTTGGCATAGTCAATAAAGCAGAAATAGATGTTTTTCTGGAACTCTCTTGCTTTTTCTATGATCCAACGGTTATGGCAATTTGATCTCTGGTTCCTCTGCTTTTCTAAAACCAGCTTGAATATCTGGAAGTTCATGGTTCATGTATTGTTCAAGCCTGCCTTGGAGAATTTTGAGCATTACTTTGCTAGCGTGTGAGATGAGTGCAATTGTGTGGTAGTTTGTACATTCTTTGGCATTGTCTTTCTTTGGGATTGGAATGAAAACTGACCTTTTCCATTCTTGTGGCCGCTGCTGAGTTTTCCAAATTTACTGGCATATTGAGTGCAGCATTTTCACAAAATCATCTTTTAGGATTTGAAACCGCTCAACTAGAATTCTATCACCTCCACCAGCTTTGTTCATAGTGATGCTTCCTAAGGCCCACTTGACTTCACATTCCAGGATGTCTGGCTCTAGGTGAGTGATCACACCATCGTGATTATCTGGGTCATGAAGATCTTTTTTGTACAGTTCTTCTGGGTATTCTTGCCACCTCTTCTTAATATCTTCTGCTTCTGTTAGGTCCATACCATTTCTGTCCTTTACTGAGCCCATCTTTACATGAAACATTCCCTTGGTATCTCTAATTTTCTTGAAGAAATCTCTAATCTTCCCATTCTATTGTTTTCCTCTATTTCTTTGCATTGATTGCTAAGGAAGGCTTTCTTATCTCTTCTTGCTATTTTTTGGAACTCTGCATTCAAATGGGTATGTCTTTTCTCCTTTAATTTCATTAGGATCACATTAAATCTGTAGATTGCTTTGGGTTGTGTGGCCATTTTGATAATATTAACTCTTCCAATCCAAGAACATGGGATATCTTTTAATTTCTTTGAATCATCTTCAACTCCTTTATCAGTGTTTTATAGTTCTCAGTGTATGCCTTTCACCTTTCAGTCAACCAAGAATTCTAAGTACATTGAAACTATACTTCATAAAAGAGGAAGCAACCAAGATATTCCCAGAAGAATAAAAGTAAATAATTCTTTGCTTTTCTTGAAGGACCTACCCTCCAAGTAATACTAAAGGGAGCTCTTTAGCCTGAAGTGAAAGGACACTCACTAGACAGTAACTTGAACCCACACAAATAAATAAAGAGCACCAGAAAAGTTAGCTACATAGATAAAGATAAAAAGACTGTTTATAGGTATATAAGTGTATGTATACATATACATATACATAGTTTGTAACTTTTTTTTTTCTACCTGATTTAAAAAGACAGCTATAGAAAGCAATGATTTTAAATCTGTGTTCATGGACATACAATGTATAAAATATAAAGCAAAAAGGAAGGGAAAAGGAATGGAGTTTTAAGAAAGTATACTTTTTGTAAACTATTAAAGCTAAGTTGATTTTAATAAAAACTAGACTATTATAGATTAAGATATTAATTGTAATCACCAGCACAACCACTCAGTGTTACTATGCCACACAATGTTAGTTTATTCTCTTTACATTTATCTGCTCTTTGCTTGTAGCATGATTTGTTCTCCCTTACTCAGTTCCCTGTGTTTTTCCTCCAGTGCTCCTAAGTTACAATCTTTACAGAGCTGGGGGTGTGGAGTGAGGGAGACATGCTTTATTCTGTTTTATGCATATCTAAGATAAAATAATTCATTATGTCCAATTCTTTATTAGTCACAGGCTATTTTCATCCAAAGTGAATTTTAGTGAAAATAATACTTTTGTGGAATTATCTTTGATTGGTGAAGCAGTTCCAGCTAGAAAGCTTGCCTTCCTGGGCACTCTCTCCACCTTAGTCAGGCTGGCCACAGGCAGACCACATGCAAATGATGTGTCTATAGTCTCAGTGGGCTTCTACTGTGGCTCAGTCAGTAAAGAATTCGCCTGTAATGTGGAAGACCTGGGTTGGATCCCTGGCTTGGGAAGATCCCCTGGAGGAGGGCATGACAACCCACTCCAGTATTCTTGCCTAGAGAATCCCCAGCGACAGAGAAGCCTGGTGGGCTACAGTCCATGGGGTCACAAAGAGTTGGACACGACTGAGTGACTAAACAGAGAACAGTGCATAGTCTCTCTCTATAGTTTGTAGCATGTTTATGAATTTAGGCATTCCCTTGATGGAGCCTGGGAACTAAAGAGGGATTTTCAGAGACAGTGTTGGTATACCTACTGAGTCACAGTACAGCTGAGAAGGATCAAATGAGTTCATAAAAAGATGACAGTCTGGACATTACACATGAACTTCTCTTTCACAGGCCTTAGCTGCTTTGTGCCAAAAACCTTTGTTGATCTCTCTGCATTTGATGTCCCTTTTCTAAACTTTGCTTTCCTCTTTGCCCTTCTGCAAGTGTTGGGTTAGTGGTTTGGTGTTTTGTTCGTCTAAAATAAATGCACTTTTTACCCCAATCTTGTCATGCTCGCATGCTGCCCTACATTTTGAAGAGAAAGAAAAAATGTTTATTGGGTTTCCTCTCTCTCTTCCTTCTCTTCCTACCTTCTCTTCTCTTCAGGCTTGAGAAGTTATCTCCATCCCTAGAACAATGGACTGTGGCTCAGATTTTGTCTGTGAGGATCTGAGGAGTACCTCAAGGGAATCACACTGGGATAGACAGGGCCCAAAACCACCAGGAAGCAGGTAACATTGGAAAGTGTTTGATGTAAAGGCTTCTGTTTCTTCTTTGCTAGAGATCTGGTGCAAAGCCCAGACCAGCAGGCAAAATGTGACCACAATAGGCATTTGATGGTGGGGGTAGGAGTCATGCTCCATGTCTATGGCCAAAGAAGTGGGAAGCACCACCAGACAAGCAAGGAATCTGGTTAGATGATGTGAGAAATCATGGTAGGTTGACAGGAGGAAACTGTGAACATGTATCAAAGTCTGGATATGAATAGGATTTCGGTTGTAGGAGGGAAGATAGCAAGGCTGGTATTGTGGGATTAGGGGTTTAGGTAGGACATCAGAGTGAGGGTTTTGGCTCAGGAGGAGGCATACATCCAGTGACCAGAACTGGAGCACAGGTAGGGACTGGACCTTAGGACAAGATGTGTGCAGAGCAGTAAAGAGCACAACTTGGTAAGCTTTCATTCATCCTGAGCTTCTACCCTGTACCAGGAGCAAGCACTGGGCTAGGTATTTAATGATGACTAAGACAGGATGTGGTCCACTGGAGAAGGGAATGGCAAACCACTGCAGTATTCTTGCCTTGAGAACCCCATGAACAGTATGAAAAGGCAAAATGATAGGATACTGAAAGAGGCACTCCCCAAGTCAGTAGGTGCCCAATATGGTACTGGAGATCAGTGGAGAAATAACTCTAGAAAGAATGAAGGGATGGAGCCAAAGCAAAGCAATACCCAGTTGTGGATGTGACTGGTGATAGAAGCAAGGTCTGATGCTGTAAAGAGAAATATTGCATAGGAACCTGGAATGTCAGGTCCATGAATCAAGGCAAATTGGAAGTGGTCAAACAGGAGATGGCAAGAGTGAACGTCGACATTCTAGGAATCAGTGAACTAAAATGGACTGGAATGGGTGAATTTAACTCAGATGACCATTATATCTATTACTGTGGGCAGGAATTCCTTAGAAAAAATGGAATAGCCATCATGGTCAACAAAAGAGTCTGAAATGCAGTACTTGGATGCAGTATCAAAAACGACAGAATGATCTCTGTTTGTTTCCAAGGCAAACCATTCAATATCACAGTAATCCAAGTCTATGCCCCAACCAGTAACACTGAAGAAGCTGAAGTTGAACGGTTCTATGAAGACCTCCAAGACCTTTTAGAACTAACACCCAAAAAAGATATCTTTTCATTATAGGGGACTGGAATGGAAAAGTAGGAAGTCAAGAAACACCTGGAGTAACAGGCAAATTTGGCCTTGGAATACGGCGTGAAGCAGGGCAAAGACTAATAGAGTTTTGCCAAGAAAATGCACTGGTCATAGCAAAGACCCTCTTCCAACAACACAAGAGAAGACTCTACACATGGACATCACCAGATGGTCAACACTGAAATCAGATTGATTATATTCTTTGCAGCCAAAGATGGAGAAGCTCTATACAGTGAACAAAAACAAGACCAGGAGCTCACTATGGCTCAGATCATGAACTCCTTATTGCCAAATTCAGACTTAAATTGAAGAAAGTAGGGAAAACCACTAGACCATCCAGGTATGACCTAAATCAAATCCCTTATAATTATACAGTGGAAGTGAGAAATAGATTTAAGGGACTAGATCTGATAGATAGAGTGCCTGGTGAATTACGGACAGAGGTTCGTGACATTGTACAGGAGACAGGGATCAAGACCATCCCCATGGAAAAGAAATGCAAAAAAGCAAAATGGCTGTCTGGGGAGGCCTTACAAATAGCTGGGAAAAGAAGAGAAGCAAAAAGCAAAGGAGAAAAGGAAAGATATAAGCATCTGAATGCAGAGTTCCAAAGAATAGCAAGAAGAGATAAGAAAGCCTTCCTCAGCGATCAGTGCAAAGAAATAGAGGAAAACAACAGATGTGAAAGACTAGAGAGAGAGATCTCTTCAAGAAAATTAGAGATACTAAGGGAACATTTCATGCAAAGATGGGCTCAATGAAGGACAGAAATGGTATGGGCCTAACAGAGGCAGAAGATATTAAGAAGAGGTGGCAAGAATACACAGAACTGTACAAAAAAGATCTTCATGACCAAGATAACCATGATGGTGTGATCACTCACCTAAAGCCAGACATCTTGGAATGTGAAGTCAAGTGGGCCTTAGAAAGCATCACTACGAACAAAGCTAGTGGAGATGATGGCATTCCAGTTGAGCTATTTCAAATCCTGAAAGTTGATGCTGTGATAGTGCTGCACTCAATATGCCAGCAAATTTGGAAAACTCAGCAGTGACCACAGGACTGGAAAAGGTCAGTTTTTATTCCAATCCCAAAGAAAGGCAATGCCAAAGAATGTTCAAACTACCGCACAATTGCACTCATCTCACATGCTAGTAAAGGAATGCTCAAAATTCTCCAGGCCAGGCTTCAGCAATACATGAACCATGAACTTCCAGATGTTCAAGCTGGTTTTAGAAATGGCAGAGGAAGCAGAGATCAAATTGCCATCATCCACTGGATCATGGAAAAAGCAAAAGAGTTCCAGAAAAACTTCTGTTTCTGCTTTATTGACTATGCCAAAGCCTTTGATTATGTGGATCACAATAAACTGTGGAAAATTCTGAAAGAGATTATTCAGGGGAATACCAGACCACCTGACCTGCCTCTTGAGAAACCTATATACAGGTCAGGAAGCAACAGTTAGAACTGGACATGGAACAACAGACTGGTTCCAAATAGGAAAAGGAATATGTCAAGGCTGTATGTTGTCACTCTGCTTATTTAACTTCTATGTAGAGTACATCATGAGAAACGCTGGGCTGGAAGAAGCACAAACTGGAATCAAGATTGCCGGGAGAAATATCAATAACCTCGATATGCAGATGACACCACCCTTATGGCAGAAAGTGAAGAGGAACTAAAAAGCCTCTTGATGAAAGTGAAAGAGGAGAGTGAAAAAGTTGGCTTAAAGCTCAACATTCAGAAAACGAAGATCATGGCATCCGGTCCCATCACTTCATGGCAAATAGATGGGGAAACAGTGGAAACAGTGTCAGACTTTATTTTTTGGGGGGCTCCCAAATCACTGCAGATGGTGACTGCAGCCATGAAATTAAAAGATACTTACTCCTTGGAAGGAAAGTTATGACCAACCTAGACAGCATGTTGAAAAGCAGAGACATTACTTTGCCAACAAAGGTCCGTCTAGTCAAGGCTACGGTTTGTCCAGTGGTCATGTATGGATGTGAAAGTTGGACTGTGAAGAAGGCTGAGTGCCAAAGAGTTGATGCTTTTGAACTGTGGTGTTGGAGAAGACTCTTGAGAGTCCCTTGGACTGCAAGGAGATCCAACCAGTCCATTCTGAAGGAGATCAGCCCTGGGATTTCTTTGGAAGGAATGATGCTAAAGCTGAAACTCCAGTACTTTGGCCACCTCATGCGAAGAGTTGTCTCATTGGAAAAGACTCTGATGCTGGGAGGGATTGGGGGCAGTTGGAGAAGGGGACGACGGAGGATGAGATGGCTGGATGGCATCACTGACTCAATGGACGTGTCTCTGAGTGAACTCCGGGAGTTGGTGATGGATAAGGAGGCCTGGTGTGTTGAGATTCGTGGGGTCACAAAAAGTCGGACACGACTTATCGACTGAATTGACTGAAGACTGGGTGATTCCAGCCTTGCAAACTGGGGAATCAAATGACTCTCCTACTAGCTCTGTGACCTTCAGCAAGTCACTGAACTACCTTGCAGCCCAGTCTTCTCAATTGTAAAATGTTTTGAGGGTATGGCAGCTCCCAAATTTCCATTCTGTGTGGAAGAAGCAGAGGCGTGGTAGGCTAAGGAACTGGTTTTGAGGACGCTTTCATACAAAAGCAGTTTGTTGTTTCTCCAACACTTTATTATGAAGCTTTCAAATGTTTAAAAAGTTGAAAGAAGTATAGAGCAAACACCAGACATCCACCACCTTTATTCTTCAGTGATTAACATTTTACTCTGTTTGCTTTACCACATATCTGTCCATCCAGCCATTCATTAATCAAGGTAAGTTGCAGACATTGGTACCCTTCACCCCTAAATGCTTCAGCATGTATCAAACTGTCATTAACTATAATTCAGTATTTATTTATGGTACTTTTTCTTTTTGAGATAAATCTCAAGTGTACTATTAGCTGGGTTGTGACAATGGATGTATTCATGTAACCCAAGCCCCTATCAAAATATAGAACATTTTCTTTACCCCAGAAAGTTCCCTAATGCTTCTTTCTAGTCAGTCCCCACTTCACCCACCTTGTATTAGTTTCCTACTGTAACAAGTTATCACAAACTGAGTGGCTTAAAACAACAGAAACGTATTCTCTCACAGTTCTGGAGGGTTCAGTTCAGTCACTCAGTCATGTCCCACTGTTTGCGACCGCATGGACTGCAGCACACCAGGCTTCCCTGTCCATCACCAACTCTGGGAGCTTGCTCAAACTCATGTCTATTGTGTTGGTGATGCCATCCAACCATCTCATCCTCTTTCGTCCCCTTCTCTTCTTACCTTCAATCTTTCCCAGCATCAGGGTCTTATTACATGAGTCAGCTCTTTGCATCAGTTGGCCAAAGTATTGGAGTTTCAGCTTCAGCATCAGTCCTTCCAAGGTACACACATCAGGGTATCCACAGGGACACACTCTCTCTGAAGGCTCCAGGAAAGAGTCCATTCTATCCCCTTGGTTTGCTTCTGGTGTTCCTGGTGGTGCTTGGTGTTTCTCGGCTTATAGATGCACCACTGCACCCTCTGTCTCTGTCGTCACGTGGCATTCTCCTTGTGGGCTTCTGTCTTTGTCTCTCTTTTAAGACACCGGTCATATTGGATTAGGACCCACTCTAATCAAATTATTTAAATTTGATTCTATCTGCAAAGACCCTGTTTCTAAATAAGGTCACATTCACAGGTATTGAGGATTAGGACTTCAACATATATTTTGGGGGGACATAATTCAGGTGGTGCTAGTGGTAAAGAACCTGCCTGCCAATGCAGGAAACATAAGAGACTCGAGTTTGCTCCCTGGGTCAGGAAGATACCCTGCAGGAGGGCATGACAACCCACTCCAGTATTCTTGCCTGGAGAAGCTCCATGGACAGAGGAGCCTGGTGGGCTACAATCCATAGCGTTGGAAAGAGTCGGACATGAGTGAATCAACTGACAGGCCTAATTCAAACCATAACACATCCCGGATGCAACTACTATTCTGATTTTTCCATCACTGATTTTGCCTGGTCTAGAATTTCATGTAAATGGAATTATGCAGTATATATTGTTTTGTGTCTAGCTTCTTGCACTCAGCATGTTTTCAGAATTCATTCATTTCATTGCATGTATCAGTTTGTATTTCCCTTCTATTGGTGAGTAGTATTCCATTGTATGAAATCACCCTGCTGGCTCAGACAGTAAAGAATGCCTGCAATGCAGGAGACCTGGGTTCAATCCCTGGGTTTGGAAGATCCCCTGGAGGGGAAAATGGCAACCTACTCCAGTATTCATGTCTGGAGAATTCCATGGACAGAGGAGCCTGGTGGGCTACAGTACACAGGGTCACAAAGTGTTGGATATGACTGAATGACTAACACTTTCAATACTTCTTTCCATTGTATGGATGTACTACAGTTTATCCACTCTTGTGTTGATGGACACGTGGGCTGTTTCTAGATTTTTAGCTATTAAAAAAAAAAGTTGCTTGAATATTGATATTCAAGTCTTTTTGTAGACATATTTTCATTTCTCTTGGGTAAAAACCTAGAGGTGGAATTGCTGGATGATAAGGAGGAAGGAAGGAAGAGAGGGGGGAAGGGAATTCCATTTTAACAAACTGGGCTACAAGGACAGGACTTGAAGCAAGTTGACATTGAGTCTTAAGAGTGTTGGAGTGGACCTTCTTAACCTCTGCTGACAGAATTGTGTCTGCAGCTAGCAATAAGCCTCTAGCTGGGATCAAATTGATGTCTTAGCTATGGGTAAAGGAGGTCTTCGAGACTGGAATCAGACCCTTGTGAATGACCTTAGAGCCAAGGTCCAGGAATTAAGGTTAAATTGTCATGTGTGTATTCCATCAGCCCCTTACTGATGTTTATGGATAAAAACTGTAGTGACTGGGGTCCATGTGTTTCACATTTTTTTTTCCCTTTGGCCAGCTGTGCCGCTTGCAGGATCTTAGTTCCCTGACCAGGGATTGAACCCATGCCCCCTGCTGTGGAAGTATGGAGCTCTAACCACTGGACTGCCAGGGAAGTCCCTGAGGTTTGTTATTTTAAACATCAGTTGCTGTTTCTTTGTCTAATATATATTTTAATCAAAGATCTTAGAGGCTTAGGATAAATCATATTCTGATTTCTAAATGTTATATCAGTGGCCCTGTTGTGGCCATGTTTTCACAGAAGAAAGGAGATGGAATGAAGCAGAATTGGAGAGTCCAGTTCTCTAGGAACCACCCCTCGACACTCTCTGGCCACACTAGAGTTAAGTGGTCCTGCCAGACTGCTGGAATGGCTACCCTATGCAGCTGGCTGGGATCCAGTTTTTTGTCTGCAGCCAGCCCTTGCTGCAGACCATGTTTAGTTCATCTCTATGTCTGGTATTTCTCTGACTGTACTCCTGGATTTATTCCAAGTGGGTATCTTACTTGTTCTTAATGAGTTCCAGGGCAGAAGATTCCACAGCCTCCTCTGACAGCTTATATCATAGAGCTTTATAACACTGTCAAGAACTGCCTATTTCTACTACAACTCATTTCATCCTTTTATGAATTAGTGAAAATAGAGAAGAGGCCACCACTGCCTTCTTTCATGGTAGCCCTTATGTTCTGTGCTCTTGTAAAGGCAATTCAGGGCATTAGCTCTCAGACATGTCTGGTTCTCTCATGTCTTCTGCATTGACAGGTTGGTTCTTTCCCACTAGTGATAACTGGGAAGCCCAATGTTACCTATGAAAGATTATTTATAGTAGATTTCCTTTAGGATTGACTGGTTTGATCTCCTTCCTGTCCAAGGGACTCTCAAGATTCTTCAGCACCACAATTCAAAAACATCAATACTTCAGCGCTCAGCCTTCTTTATGGTCCAACTCTCACATCCCTACATGACTACTAGAAAAATCATAGCTTTGACTAGATGGATCTTTGTCGGCAAAGTGATGTCTCTGTTTTTTAATATTTTGTCTTGGTTTGTCATAGCTTTCCTTCCAAGGGACAAGTATCTTAATTTCATGGCTGCAGTCACCATCTGCAGTGATTTTGGAGCCAAAGAAAATAAAATCTGTCACTGCTTCCACTTTTCCCCCTTCTATTTGCCATGAAGTGATGGGACTGGATGCCATGATTTTAGTCTTTTTCCTCCAATTTTATTAAGATATAATTGAGAACAGCACTGTAAAACTTTAAGACGCAGAGCATAATGATGTGATTTTCATATATCATAAAATGATTATCACAATAAGTTTAGTGAACATTTATCATCTCATATAGATACAAAATTAAAGAAATACAGAAAGACCTTTTTTCTTGTTATGAGAACTCTTAAGCTTTACTCTCGTAACAACTTTCATATATAACATAAGAAGTGTTAATTATATTTATCATGTTGTACATTACATCTCCAGTACTTATTTATCTATTTTTTCCTTAAAATTTTTAATTGTAGGACAGTTAAAATATTGTGATGATTTTTGCCATACATCAACGTGAAGTGGCCATAGGTATACTATGTTCCCTCCCTCTTATACTCCCCTCTCACTTCCCACACCCTCCCACCCCTCTGCTATTGCTAAGTCACTTCAGTCATGTCTGACTCTGTGCGACCCCATAGACGGCAGCCCACCAGGCTCCCCTGTCCCTGGGATTCTCCAGGCAAGAACACCGGAGTGGGTTGCCATTTCCTTCTCCAGTGCATGAAAGTGAAAAGTGAAAGTGAAGTTGCTCAGTCGTGTCCGACCCTCAGCAACCCCACGGACTGCAGCCTTCCAGGCTCCTCTGTCCATGGAATTTTGTCACAAAGCACAAGCTTTGGGTTCCCTGCATCATACATCAAACTCTCACTGTCTATCTATTTTACATATGGTAATATTGTGTAAAGACCTAAACGAAAGACCAGAAACTATAAAACTCTTAGAGGAAAACATAGGCAAGACACTCTCTGACATAGATTGCAGCAAGATCCTCCAAGACCTGCCTCCTAGAATAAAGGATATAAAAACAAAAATAAACAAATGGGACCTAATTAAACTTAAAAGCTTTTGTACAGTGATGGAAACTATAAGCAAGGTGAAAAGACAACCCTCAGAATGGGAGAAAATAACAGCAAATGAAGCAACTGACAAAGAATTAATTTCCAAAATATACAAGCAGCTCATGCAGCTCAATCCCAGAAAAACAAACAACCCAGTCAAACAGTGGACAGAAGACCTAAACAGACATTTCTCCCATGATCTTAGTTTTTTTAATGCTAAGCTTCAAGCCAGTTTTTTCACTCTCCTCTTTCACTGTAAATAGAATTTTTTTGAAGTATAGTTGATTTACAATGTTGTGTTAGTTTATGCTGGACAGAAAAGTGATTCAGTTATACATATATTCACATTCTTTTCATATTCTTTTCCATTATGGTTTATCACAGGATATTGAATATAGTTTTCTGTGCTATACAGTAGGACCTCATTGTTTATCCTATTTATAAAAGCTTACATCTGCTAACCCCAACCTCCCAATCCTTCCCTTCCCCACCCCTCCTCTCCCTTGGCAATCACAGTCTATTCTGAATAGACAACATTTCTATCCAGAGGAAATATTTTAAATTTTTGTTGAATATGTTGGAAGTAAGAAAGAAGTGGGGTCTAAAGGCATTTTGTATAAGGTTTCTTTCAGAATATAAAGTTTCTTGTAGCCTCAAGTCTTGTTACTCAAATTGTGGTCCAGCAAGATGAACACCACCTGGGAACTTGTTAGAAATGCAGAATCATGGGTCCCATGGAGACTTACTGAATCAGAATCTGCATTTTAACAAGATCCGCAGGTGTTTGGCATGCACATTACAGTCTGAGAGCAATAGCCTGAAGGTTAGCAGGATGATTTCATGACACTTTAATTTACCCTCTAATCAGTCTGTAAGTGAGATGGTGACAGCATATTTAATATTGTATTATGTTAAATATTCTCTATATAGATTAATCATAGATGTAAACATAATCTTAAAAATTGAAGGTGAGTCCATTTTAGTATGATTTCTGCCCTTACTTTTAATATTACCTTTCACAGCTCTTTGTAAAATCCTATGATACATTTCTTTTCAATAATATTTCAGTGGTAATTTGTCATTAAAATGGTTAATGTTTGCACATTCCAAGAAGACACATCTGGTTAGTATACTTTTAAAAAATTCTTGGAATTTTAAAAGTATGGGTACAATTATGATTTCCAGTTTTTAAGTGAAACTCAGTAGTAAGGAAAACTATTTAGTGTTTAGTGTAGTAGAGTAGTGTATGTAGTTTAGTATGCCAAGTAGGTACATTATACTACTTAGTTAAAAGCTGTTCATTTTCAAAGGATTGTTGTGTCCTTGTTAAATTGCTAAATCACGTTTTCAGTTTTATGGGACTGCTCTTTCATTCATGTAGAAATTAAGAGAAAACGACAGACTGGTTTCATACATGTTAGGTAATTAATTTGAGCAATATTCAATAACTATATATTGTATATATTTTGGAGGAGGGACCATATAGTAAACTTTGAAATCATTTTTGAGATATCAATCATATATACACATTTTGTAAAATCCAAATAATTCTTTTCTTGCCTTCCTATAGCAATATTATGCCTTTTGAATATCCATTTGGATGATAAAAAGGTTTTCTTGATTTTACTATATTGCTGGGGATTTTATTTCACAATTCAACTGCAAAATCTCTCAAGAATGATCATTATTAATCATTGTGTAGGCCAGAACTCATTAGCCAAAGCAGCGGCTATGTGCCGTGTTGTTGTTTAGTTGCTGAATTGTATCCAACTCTTTTGCTGCCCTGTGGACTGTAGCCTGCCAGGTTCCTCTGTCCATGAGGTTTCCCAGGCAGGAATACTGGAGTGGGCTGCTATTTCCTTCTTCAGGGGAATCTTCCCAACTCAGGAGGTGCAGTGGTAAAGAATCTGCCTGCCAATGCAGGAGATGTGGCTTGGACCCCTGGGTTGGGAAGATCCCCTGGAATAGGAGATGGCAGTCCACTCTAGTATTCTTGCCTGGATAATTCCCTGAACAGAGAAGACTGGTGGGCAGGTTATAATCCATGGGCTCCCAAAGAGTTGCACACGACTGAGTGACAGAGTACACACGCCGGCTGTGATTCATGGGGTCGCAAAAAGTTGGACACGTCTGAATGACTGAACTGAACTGAACTGATGCATACTACAACCTCTCCAATCTTTCAAGCTCCAGGAGCTACATCACCTCCTCCGTGAAGACTCTCCTAATATCATCAGCTTGAAATAATCTATTGCCTTGAATTTGTGTATCATTTAGTCCTATTTATGTACTTCTTATTTTCATCATTTTATTATGGTTATTTGTATACAGGCCTATCCCTTTTTCTAGTCTGTAATTTTTATTCATATTTATATCTTCCACAATGTCTTGAATTTAGTAATTAAATAAACATTTGGATAATAGACACTTGACAGGTACTGGAAGGCCTCTTCTCTTCCATCTTCAAAATGGACCCTCATTTTTCATTTCCAAAATTGAACTAAATCAAAGCATCAGTTCTCATCTCTTTATTTCTTTACACTGAGTTTTGTGCACCCCACCTCAACTTTGTAAGACCTCCCACAAGGGAACCTCAATGAAAATGAGTTTATAAGATCTTTTTTACCTTGACCAACAATTCCAGGAAACATGGAGATCAGTGGAAGATGGGATGCAAAAATAGGAAAAGGAAACCAAAAAAGAAAGGGAGTATTTGGTGATGATGACAGGTCAACATATTGAAGAGCAGCTCTGCCCAGGATTTGATGGAGCTACTGGCTTAACCTAGAATCTGACTTCATTGTTAGAGTATACATGCTTCTCAAGAATATCTCAGTTAAAATCCAAGTCTCTCTTTGATTTTAAAATCTATTGTCAGGACAAAATTAAAGGCAATTTTAGAAGGAAAAAATTACCTTTAATTCTCATACCTAAATATGACTTTTGGGGATTTCCCTGGTGGTCCAGTGGTTAAGACTCTGGGCTCCCAATGCAGGGGACAAGGGTTCGAGCTCTGGTTAGGGAACCAGGATCCTGCATACTGCATGGGCACAGACAGATAAACAAATACTCATCTGCTTGAAAAATGACTCTTTTCATCTTTTTATGTTCTGTTCCACTATTTGTATATACAGAATTTTGTATTCAGTTTTTTATATTATGGTATATATGTATACTATGTAAGAATGTTTATATATCTTAGTGTCATTACATGATCTTTGTAATTATTACCTTTATAGTTATATACTATTTCATTGAATACTGATTCTCAGTAGCTGTGCTTTTAAGTTATTACAGTATTTGCTAGTATCAGTTCAGTTCAGTAGCTCAGTCGTGTCCAACTTTTTGCAACCCCATGAACCGCAGCATGCCAGGCCTCCCTGTCCATCACCAACTCCCAGAGTTTACCCAAACTCATGTCCATTGAGTCGGTGATGCCCTCCAACCATCTCATTCTCTGTCATCCCCTTCTCCTCCTACCCTCAATCTTTCCCAGCATCAGGGTCTTTTCAAATGAGTCAGATCTTCGCATCAGGTGGCCAAAGTATTGGAGTTTCAGCTTCAACATCAGTCCTTCCAGTGAACATTCAGGACTGATCTCCTTTAGGATGGACTGATTGGATCTCCTTGCAGTCCAAGGGACTCTCAAGAGTCTTTTCCAACACCAAAGTTAAAAAGCATCAAATCTTCGGCACTCAGCTTTCTTTATAGTCCAATTCTCACATCCATACATGACTAATGGAAAATCCATAGCCTTGACTAGACGGACCTTTGTTGGCAAAGTAATGTCTCTGCTTTTGAATATGCTATCTAGGTTGGTCATAACTTTCCTTCCAAGGAGTAAGCATCTTTTAATTTCATGGCTGCAATCACCATCTGCAGTGATTTTGGAGCCCCCCAAAATAAAGTCAGCCACTGTTTCCGCTGTTTCTCCATCTATTTGGCATGAAGTGATGGGACCAGATGCCATGATCTTTGTTTTCTGAATGTTGAGCTTTAAGCCAACTTTTTCACTCTCCTCTTTCACTTTCATCAAGAAGCTCTTTAGTTCTTCTTCACTTTCTGCCATAAGAGTGGTGTCATCTGTGTATCTGACGTTATTGATATTTCTTGCAGCAATCTTGATTCCAGCTTGTGCTTCATCCAGCCAAGCATTTCTCATGATGTATTCTGCATATAAGTTAAATAAGCAGGGTGACAATATACAGCCTTGACGTACTCCATTTCCTATTTGGGACCAGTCTGTTGTTCCATGTCCAGTTCTAACTGTTGCTTCCTGACCTGCATATAGGTTTCTCAAGAGGCAGGTCAGGTGGTCTGGTATTCCCATCTCTTTCAGAATTTTCTACAGTTTATTGTGATCCACACAAAGGCTTTGGCATAGTCAATAAAGCAGAAATAGAAGTTTTTCTGGAACTCTCTTGCTTTTTCCATGATCCAGCGGATGTTGGCAATTTGATCTCTGCTTCCTCTGCCTTTTCTAAGTTCACGGTTCACGTATTGCTGAAGTCTGGCTTGGAGAATTTTGAGCATTACTTTACTAGCGTGTGAGATGAGTGCAATTGTGTGGTAGTTTGAGCATTCTCTGGCATTGCCTTTCTTTGGGATTGGAATGAAAACTGACCTTTTCCAGTCCTGTGGCCACTGCTGAGTTTTCCAAATTTGCTTGATAGGTCTTTACAAATTATTTTCTGCAGTGGACATTGTGGTTCTCTTCTAAGGAACTACTTGATATAAGTGGGACTGATTCTACCACCACCTCCAAAAGTGAACCCTCATTACTCTTAACCACTCTGGGCAATCCATTCTCTGCCATAGTATTTGGTTGAGGCAACCCAGGCCTAACCTACTTAGCCTCTGGTATTCCACTGGTCACAGACATCAGTTTGGTGGTGGCCCAGTCAGTATGAAGCTAAGGACTTCTTTCCATGCTTATAAAATGCAGTGGACTCTCTTTCCCAAGATCCCAAGAGGAATTATATAGCCTTATTCCTTTGGCAGACATTTTGCAGCAATGAGGAGTGGCAACCTGAGGATGAAGCCAACACAAAGACGCAGGCAGAGGTAAAGGGATTACAAAGAAACAGAGCTAGATCCATAATTAAACTGTGCCTTGGAACCTCCTTACCCCTGAACTCTTAGTTATATGATTCAATAAATTCCCTTTAAGGGAATCTGAATTGGGCATCCTGTTACAAGCAGAAGCATACTGACATACTTTTAAAAGAGAGGTATATCAATTTATATTGCTACTATTTGAACTGAAACTTCATTGAGCATTTTAAACTGCTAATTTGTCTTAATCCCTTTTTATTTGAATATTTTTCCCATGTTTGCTTCCTACTTTTATTTTCTCATGTGAATTGATTGTTCATGTCCCTTATTCATTTATATACTCATTCACTTGTTCATTCATTCATTCAGCACATTTTGCTTGACTGCTATTATGAGCCTAGTCTTAATGCCATTTTTATAAATTCAGACAAATTCTTTGTCTAGAAGAGCCATTAAGCCTTTGCTTATCATGTTTGATGGAATTTTTCTGTGGTAGAATCTTACTCTTCTTTTAGTCTTTTGTTCATTCATTTAGCAAATATTTATTGAGCTCTATTATATGTCAGGTTTGATTTCAGGCCCCAGGTGTATAACAATAAAGAAATAAAATTTTTTGCCTTCACAGTCCTTAAATTCTAGTATGGTCAATAATTCAGAAAGAAATAAACAGGTAAATTTATAATATTTTAGAGGATAGTAAATACTATAGTTCAAGAAAAATAATGGTCAGAAATGAGGACAAAGAGTGTTGAGTGGAGGCATTGTTATTACACATAGGGTGTTATGGGACATTTGAACATGTGTGTATCTGAGTAGACAGCATTCCAGGCAGAGGAAAATAGCGAGTACAAAGGCCCAGAAGAAGGATCATACATGGTATGTTCAAGGAAGCCAGCATGTTTGAGCAGAGTGAGTACCTGAGGTCAGAGAGACACTAGATATCCAGATTATATAGATCTTTGCAGATTATCATAAGAATTTTTTCAATGGTGAAAAATTGAAAGTATTTCCCCTAAAGTCAGAAACAAGACAAGGGTGCCCACTTTCGCCACTACTATTCAACATTGTTTTGGAAGTTTTAGCTGCAGCAATCAGAAAAGAAAAAGAAATAAAAGGAATCCAGATCGGAAAAGAAGTAGTAAAACTCTCACTGTTTGCAGATGACATGATCCTCTACATAGAAAACCCTAAAGATTCCACCAGAAAATTGCTAATCAGTTCAGTTCAGTAGCTCAGTCATGTCCGACACTTTGCAACCCCATGAATCGCAGCACGCCAGGCCTACCTGTCTATCACCAACTCATGGAGTTCACTCAGACTCACGTCCATCGAGTCAATGATGCCATCCAGCCATCTCATCCTCCGTCGTCCCCTTCTCCTCCTGCCCCCAATCCCTCCCAGCATCAGAGTCTTTTCCAATGAGACAACTCTTTGCATGAGGTGGCCAAAGTACTAGAGCTTCAGCTTCAGCATCATTCCTTCCAAAGAACACCCAGGGCTGATCTCCTTCAGAATGGACTGGTTGGATCTCCTTGCAGTCCAAGGGACTCTCTAGAGTCGTCTCCAACACCACAGTTCAAAAGCATCAGTTCTTCAGTGCTCAGCCTTCTTCACAGTCCAACTCTCACATCCATACATGACCACAGGAAAAACCATAGCCTTGACTAGACGGACCTTTGTGGGCAAAGTAATGTCTCTGCTTTTGAATACACTGTCTAGGTTGGTCATAACTTTTCTTTCAAGGAGTAAGCGTCTTTTAATTTCATGGCTGCAATCACCATCTGCAGTGATTTTGGAGCCCAAAAAATTAAAGTCTGACACTGTTTCCACTGTTTCCCCATCTATTTGCCATGAAGTGATGGGACCAGATGCCATGATCTTCGTTTTCTGAATGTTGACCTTTAAGCCAACTTTTTCACTCTCCTCTTTCACTTTAATCAAGAGGCTTTTAAGTTCCTCTTCACTTTCTGCCATAAAGGTGATGTCATCTGCAGTGAATATAATAAAGTTGCAGAATATAAAATTAGCACACAGAAATCCCTTGCATTCTTATACACTAACAATGAGAAAACAGAAAGAGAAATTAAGGAAACAATTCCATTCACCATTGCAATGAAAAGAATAAAATTCTTAGGAATAAATATACCTAAAGGAAAAAAAAAAACCTATATATAGAAAACTATAAAACACTGATGAAAGAAATCAAAGAGGACACAAATAGAAATATACTGTGTTCATGGATCGGAAGAATCAATATAGTGAAAATGAATATCCTACCCAAAGCAATCTATAGATTCGATGCAATCCCTATCAAGCTACAAACAGTATTTTTCAGAGAACTAGAACAAATAATTTCACAATTTGTATAGAAATACAAAAAAACTTGAATGGCCAAAGCAATCTTGAGAAAGAAGAATGGAGCTGGAGGAATCAACCTGCCTGACTTCAGACTATACTACAAAGCCACAGTCATCAAGACAGTATGGTACTGGCACAAAGAAATATAGATCAATGGAACAAAATAGAAAGCCCAGAGATAAATCCATGCACCTATGGACACCTTATCTTTGACAAAGGAGGCAAGAATATACAATGGAGAAAAGACAATCTCTTTAACAAGTGGTGCTGGGAAAACCGGTCAATCACTTGTAAAAGAATGAAACTCGAGCACTTTCTAACATCATACACACAAATAAACTCTAAATAGATTAAAGATCTAAATGTAAGACCAGAAACTATAAAACTCTTAGAGGAGAACATAGGCAAAACACTCTCTCACATAAATCACAGCAGGATCCTCTATGACCCACCTCCCAGAGTAATGGAAATAAAAGCAAAAATAAACAAATGGGACCTAATTAACATTAAAAGCTTTTGCACAACAAAGGAAACTATAAGCAAGGTGAAAAGACAGCCTTCAGAATGGGAGAAAATAATAGCAAATGAAGCAACTGACAAAGAATTAATCTCAAAAATATATAAGCAGCTCCTGCAGCTCAATTCCAGAAAAATGAATGACCCAATCAAAAAATGGGCCAAAGAACTAAACAGACATTTCTCCAAAGAAGATCTACAGATGGCTAACAAACACATGAAAAGATGCTCAACATCACTCATTATCAGAGAAATGAAAATCAAAACCACAATGAGGTACCATCTCATGCCAGTCAGAATAGCTGCTATCCAAAAGTCTAAAAACAATAAATGCTGGAGAGGGTGTGGAGAAAAAGGAACCCTCTTACACTGTTGGTGGGAATGCAAATAGTACAGGCACTATGGAGAACGGTGTAGAGATTCCTTAAAAAGCTGGAAATAGAACTGCCATATGACCCAGCAAACCCACTGCTGGGCATACACACTGAGGAAACCAGAATTGAAAGAGACACATGTACCCCAATGTTCATCGCAGCACTGTCTACAATAGCCAGGACATGGAAGCAACCTAGATGTCCATCGGCAGACAAATGGATAAGAAAGCTGTGGTACATATACACAATGGAATATTAGCCATTAAAAAGAATACATTTGAATCAGTTCTAATGAGGTAGATGAAACTGGAGCCTATTATATACAGTGAAGTAAGTCAGAAAGAAGAACACCAATACAGTATATTAACGCATATATATGGAATTTAGAAAGATGATATTGATGACCCTATATGCGAGAGAGCAAAAGAGACACAGATGTAAAGAACAGACTGTTGGACTCTATGGGAGAAGGTGAGGGTGGGATGATTTGGGAGAATAGCATTGAAACATATATATTATCATATATGAAATAGATCGCCAGTCCAGGTTTGATGCATGAGGCAGAGTGCTCAGGGCTGGTGCACTGGGATGACCCTGAGGGATGGGATGGGGAGGGAGGTGGGAAGGGGGTTCAGGATAGGGAACACATGTACCCTCATGGCTTATTCATGTCAGTCTATGGCAAAAACCACTACAATATTGTAAATAGCCTCCAATTAAAATAAATTAATTAGCCTAAAAGAAGAATTAAATTTTTTTCTTTATTGTTTAGAAGTTTACTTTTTTAAACAGTGCAGTCATAAAAGCTCATTATTTCCTTTTAAATTTCTTTTCCTAGAAAATATCTTTCCAAAGATATGTGTTCTTTCCTAAACCCAGTTTGTTTTCATTAACTAAATTTTCAATATTTTATTCATCCAAAATTTATGTTGCATAATGTAAGGAATATAATTCAACCAAATTTTCTCCCAAAGTGGCTATAGTTATCCTAGCACTATTTACATAAATATTTCTTTCCCAGTGTTTGACAGTGCTTACCTCATTTGCATAGTAAATTCTTATATATAAATGATTTCTTTCTGGATTGCTTTCCTTTTCTACTAGTTCTCTTTATTTTTCTGTTTTATATTAGTACTATGTTGTTTTGATTATTATTATTTTATGTTTTATTCCAATATTTGGCAAGGTTGTACCTTCTCCTTTTTATTCCTTTGCAAAATATTCTTTTGCTATTATTGATGTTTATTTTTTCCAAATGAATTTTAGAATCATTTTGTTGAGTGTCATAGCAAACATTTTGGGATTTAGATTAGGAATTTATAAAATTTGATACATTATCATTGAGGAATGGTCTGTTACAATGGGAAAAATCATTTTAGCTGTGTTAATGTATAACTAACTGAATTTTTCCTTGGTCTGGGGATTTGATCAAATGGTGATTTTACTTTTTGTGGGGATAAGTTAGTGTCCATTAACTTAGTTAAGATTTGGGGATTTAAAAAGTTTAAATGAGTAATAAGTATTTCATTTTAATTTCTTTGGGGATTAATGCCAGGGGAGGTTGTGACACACCACAACGTGAAATTGAGAATGTTGTTATTTACACATTCAAAAAAATTTGTTGAATACATCTTGTTGTGCTAGGTTTTGAGAGCACAACAGAATAGAAAACAAACCCAAATCCTTGCCTTCCTGGAGCTCACAATCTAATCATAGAGCATTTAATGATCAATGGTGACAACTGAAATACTAGCTCCCAGGCTACAGAAGATTTTACTGAGAAATGCTAGGAGATTCCTTGTCCAAAATTTAGTGTGCTTTCTGCTTGCTTAATTTGAACTGGTTCTGAGGTTTTGCCAAGGATGGCTGGGAAAGACTTGTAATGATATTGGGAAATATCCAGAATGTAATACGAACATAGAACCATCACTGAAGTATGCTACCCCTGCACCTGGATTGCAGCTGTACCCATGAATCTTTATTATGAGAGGAACGGGTTTCTTGTTTGGCTTAAGATGAGTTTTGTGATCTCATGCTCAGTGACCCAGGCACTGTTGTGAATGTTGCATTGGGCTCATGGGACTTCTTGGTATATTTCTCTTAACTGTTCTTAATATTTGATTTGATTCTTTATGGGGCTTCCCAGGTGGCTCAGTGGTAAAGAATCCGCCTGCCAGTGCAGGAGATGTGGGTTCGATCCCTGGGTTGGGAAGATCCCCTGGAGGAGGAAATGGCAACCCACTCCAGTATTCTGCCTGGGAAATCCCATGGACAGAGGAGCCTATAGTTCATGGGGTCACAAAGAGTTGGACAAAACTGACCATGCACACACGCAGTGATTTAGTTTGATATTCTTGATTGGCTATCTGCTCAGGGACTTTGAGGGAGTTGAAAATAAAGGACAAAATGCAAAGGCAAATATTAAAAGCCTTTATGGGAGGGATTTGAAGAACAGATGGCATCAGTATGTAGTGGTAGCTGGCATGGGGACATGGGAAGTTTGAGGAAAGATGGCAAAAAAGTCCAAAGTAAGGTAAATGAAGGTTTGTAGAAATCTCCTGGTCACTGAGGAAGTTAGACTTGGCCTCAAAATTAATTAGGGCATGCTCAGTGGTCTGAAAGAATTTCTTTTGGCATGGGTCTAATCTGAGCAGTTTGAATTTCTCAAAAACAACAGTTGTGGTAGAACAGCTGTTATTTTACATCTGCAAATCTCCACAGGACAAACCCTATGCCCTATATTTGGCTATTTTTCATTAATAGGGCTAGAATCCCTGGAAGAGAAAGCAGTCTTGGGTCTTGGGACTGAAAGAGTACTGAGCCTTGACTCTCTGGAGCTTTAACAGAGTGCTTTAACAGCAGCTTGCAAAAGGACATTTGGCAGGGAGGGTTGTTTGAAGAGGCAGTAAGAGAAGTCAAAGAAGAGGGGAGGGAATCAACAGTAAAGCTGCCTGTGACAAAAGAATAAGCAATTGGATCAATGCAGAAAAACATGAAAGAAGCCATCTTGGAGTTCTGGCAGAGGAGGCAGAGTTTATTAATATATGTAATTGTCAACAGTGTAACAGTTACCTTATACATGTTATCTCATTTAATCCTCACAGCAATTCTCTGAGGTAATTATTATCACTACCCCATTTTACAAATAAGGAAACTAAGGAACAAAGGTGAAGGGACTTAGCTAAAGTTATCCAGGTAGTAAGTGGCAGAGTTGGGATTCTAGTCTCAACAGTTTGGTCTTGAGTCTATTCTCTCAACTATTACACAGTTTTTCTCAGACTATGTGGAATCAGAGCAGGATTTTGACATCATCCCAAGCCCATTTTTATTTCTTTAGTTATTACTAATCTGTGTTTAGTGTATGAGGATTTATTTTGTGATATGGGATGCTTTGGGGATCCTCTTTGAGTGAAGGTTACTTTTGCTTTTTTTTTCCTTCAGAGTGCCCAATGGAAAACAGTTGGATCTCTGTATTTCTGAACTAATGCCAGGGTTAAATCCAGGATCACTGGGCTGGCCTATGCTTTTAATGCTCTAAGTGTTTTATTTGTGAACCCCTTCCATTCTTGAAGCAGCTCAATCTTGGATGATTTAACGAGCTTCTATTCATTCATATAAAAGCAACAAGCTTATAAAGCAAAACAAAAAGTAGGAATGTTGAAGTGATTATAAAAGGAGAAAATGAGTCTTGAGGAGAAAAAGTCATGAGAAAAGATGGAGAAAGCAAAATCAAAACACACAAGAGTCTTTAGATTACATTCCTGTCTGTTAGGAAGGAGGGAGCTAAAAGCAGGTGAGAGTCTTAATAATAGTCAAGTACAAGGGTCTTCTTGTGTTCTGAGAATGTCTGGCATGAAGTTACCAGGAGAGAAACTAGAGCTATAGAACTCTATACTTTAAACAGCGTTGAGGAAGACACCCCAGTGGACTTCGAGGTATCTCTCTTAAGGGCATCAAGTAAAATATATTAATAAATACATCCAAAGACTCTCCTTTCATAAGCTGTCTAGATTCTGTGCATCTCTGGAGTTGTTTTTACTCTAGCATGTGGCACTTAAAAATAACAACGATTCAAGGAGAATTTATATCCTTATAACATTTAGGGTTTCCATCTATGAACATAGCATGTGTTCTATTTATTTAATTCATCTTTTATATCTCATAAAAGGAAAACATCTACCTTTGTTAATTAAATTAAGCCTAGAACCCTTAACTCTTGTCCTCAACAAATTGTCTTCCCTAGGGGTCTTTTGAAGTAGGTAGCAGTAAGGAACAGGCATTTGAAGTTGGACAGAACTGTGTTGTGCCATTCTCCTTGCTGTATAATTTTGGGTGCATCACTACACTTTACTGAGTTTCCATTTTCTCATCTGTAAATTGAGGTTTAAGAAGTATCCACCTCCCTGGTTTGTGGAAGGTTTAAATGAGATTATGTGTGAATTCCCTGGCAGTCTAGTGGCTAGGACTTCATGCTTTCACTGCTGAGGGCTGGGGTTCAATCTCTGGTTGGGGAACCAAAATGTCAAGGCCTAAATAAGTAAATAAATATAATGAGATTATGTAAAGCAGTGCCTAGTTCAAGCACTCAATTACCTACATAATTACCCACAACCCATGACTGCCTGTCTGTGAAAGAGGAGATTCTGCTCCCCTATGAGCACTTTGGTCTAAATGTGGCTACATTAACTTTACCTGAATACTTTCTAGCATAGTTGAGATAAGGCTGGAACATTTAAAGACTAGGGAATAACAATAGATCAATAAACACAGAGAATAATAGAAACCAGATCATTGTACTTTACAAAAGACTTGCTTTTCAGAACCCCATTTTATCCTTGATCCACAACTATTTCCACAAGATGGGTACTGTCTTAGCAACCCACTACCCAGGAGCATAAGGAGAGAACATCTGGATCTAAGAGCTCCAGACTTAAAGAAAGACAAGCAGTTCATTTCCTTGCATTCATTCAAGATCTGCCTTCTTAGTTTTATATTCTTGTCTTTTCACTCAGATGATTGATAATCTGGAATAAGCACTGTTTTCTAGGGACACTCTATTCATGTTTTGCCCATAGGAGTGTGACCTTATTCTGCAGACTTAACTTGACAACAATTTTAGAAAATAACATAAAATATCATTCATTCATACTAAAAACACATATATGGTTGGTTGAGGGTGGAGGCTTTTTGTTACATCTTCCAATAGTTTTTATAGTTTTATTTATTTGAGTTATATAAATTGTCTTGTGTACTCTTTTTTTTTTCAATTTTTTATGTGGACCATTTTTTAAAATCTTTGTTGAATTTGTTACAATATTGCTTCTGTTATATATACATATATATATTTTTTTGGCTGCAAGGCATGTGGGATCTTAGTTCTCTGACTAGATATTGAACCTGTACCCCCTGCATTGGAAGGTGAGGTTCTAACCACTGGACTGCTAAGGAAGTCCCTCTTGTTTATTCTTAAATTCCTTATATTTTGTATTTTCCGTCATAATTTATTTAATACTTGTATCTTATTTCTTTTTTATATTTTATTGAATTGATCAGAAGTTCTAAAATAATATTGAAAATGATAGAAGATATCTTTTTTCTTGTTTTTTTTTTTAAAAAGGAAATACTGTTAATAATCTTCAGTAAATATTATTATGCTTCATGTTTAAAATAGATGTTCTGGGACTTCCCTGGTGTTCCAGTGGTTAGGACTCTGTGCACCCGGTGTAGGGAAATAGATCCCACATGCCACAACTAAAGATCCTACATACTGCAACTGAGAACCAGTGCAGTCAAATAAATAAATATTTAAAAATAAAGTAGATGTTCTTTGTCATATTATCATTTTCAAATATTTCCTTCACATATTCATCATTCTATTCCTAATTTTACAGAATGCATATTAAATATTATTATTTGCTCTTTTGGTTTTCTCTTGGAATTAAATCTTGATCTATCTGGCAAATACTTATTAACGTTCTACTCTGTGTCAGGCACTACATGAGGGTGCTAGAGAGACAAAAATGAATAGTATCAGACTAGTCATAAGGACAAGATGCCAACCATTACAATATAGAGTGGTAAGTCCTAAAACAGACTAAGAGTGCAGGTTAATCCAGATCTTCCCAAGTGATTCACATGACGGATTGGCTCTGGGTTGCAGACAGAGCTTATATTCAACTGGTCCTCATTAAAACAATCGGATCATTTAAAATATTGAAATACTTCCATAGTCAATCACTGTTGCCTTACGCGCCCTGAGCACTCACTCACTGACCCAGCTGTTTCCTGGAACTCACCCCAGCCCAGACCTTCTGGGAATTTACCAACTAAAGGTGTAACACCTGCTACAGTATGACACCACAAGGACCCAGCTTCAATGCTACCACCCAGAATCCAAGTACATTCTGATTGGTCAATTCTTGTACCTTATCACTTGATAAATACTGTGAATAGCACCCTTGGTTATGGATGTACCAATATATCCATCCTCTCGACTCTCAAGATGACCAGTGATTTGGGACAGCCAGAGACCCCTTCTCCTCTCCTCCAGCTAGGAGCAGCCTCATCTGCATACCCCAATGACCCATACAAATATTTTTATTTTCTATCTATGCTATGAAAAAAGTTGGCAAGCACTGATTTAACCTATTTGTTTAGGTTAGTTCACGTGGGTCTGAGTGAACTCCGGGAGATGGTGATGGACAGGGAGGCCTGGCGTGCTGCGATTCATGGGGTCGCAAAGAGTCGGACATGACTGGGCGACTGAACTGAACTGATCCTAACTTTTTCTATACTTTTTTCCTTGGAAATTTGAAAATACTTATTTATTTATACTTCTTTATTAGTTTTAAGAACTTTATGTGGTGACAGTTTCTTGATTTATTCCTCAATTATTAATTTATTCAAATGTTCTACTTGTAGTATGAATTTTAGTATTTTATATTTGAAGAAAAAACCATTTGTTGTTGTTGTTTAGTTGCCAAGTCATGTCTGACTCTTTTATGACCCCACGGACTGTATACCAAGCTCCTCTGTCCATGGCATTTCCCAGGCAAGAATATTGGATTGGGTTGTCATTTCCTTCTCTAGAGAATCTTCCTGACCCAGGGACAGAACCCGAGTCTCCTGCATTGCAGGCAGATTCTTTACCACTGGGCCACCAGACCTTTATAGATAGTCTTACACTAATAGAATGTGTTAGTCTCAATCATTGTTGCTTTCCTAGAATCAGTCCTTTATGATTGTGAAGTTTTGCTCCTTTTAAGTTTTGCTAAATCATGACTGCTAGGATCTTCAAGATTTTTTCCTTATATTCAGAGTTTATATGGGTCTCTGATTTTCATGTTTTATCTTTATCAGGTTTTGGGATCAGGGCTAGATTTGTTTATCATGGAATAAATTAGGTATATGCAGAGTACATCATGAGAAACGCTGGACTGGAAGAAACACAAGCTGGAATCAAGATTGCTGGGAGAAATATTAATAACCTCAGATATGCAGATGACACCACCCTTATGGCAGAAAGTGAAGAGGAGCTAAAAAGCCTCTTGATGAAAGTGAAAGAGGAGAGTGAAAAAGTTGGCTTAAAACTCAACATTCAGAAAACGAAGATCATGGCATCCGGTCCCATCACTTCATGGGAAATAGATGGGGAAACAGTGGAAACAGTGTCAGACTTTATTTTTTGGGGCTCCAAAATCACTGCAGATGGTGACTGCAGCCATGAAATTAAAAGACGCTTACTCCTTGGAAGAGAAGTTATGACCAACCTAGACAGTGTATTCAAAAGCAGAGACATTACTTTGCCGACTAAGGTCTGTCTAGTCAAGGCTATGGTTTTTCCTGTGGTCATGTATGGATGTGAGAGTTGGACTGTGAAGAAGGCTGAGCGCCGAAGAATTGATGCTTTTGAACTGTGGTGTTGGAGACGACTCTTGAGAGTCCCTTGGACTGCAAGGAGATCCAACCAGTCCATTCTGAAGGAGATCAGCCCTGGGATTTCTTTGGAAGGAATGATGCTAAAGCTGAAGCTCCAGTACTTTGGCCACCTCGTGCAAAGAGTTGACTCATTGGAAAAGACTCTGATGCTGGGAGGGATTGGGGGCAGGAGGAGAAGGGGACGACGGAGGATGAGATGGCTGGATGGCATCACGGACTCGATAGACGTTGGTCTGAGTGAACTCCGGGAGATGGTGATGGACAGGGAGGCCTGGCGTGCTGCAGTTCATGGGGTCGCAAAGAGTCGGACATGACTGAGCGACTGAACTGAACTGATCCTAACTTTTCTATACTGTTTTCCTTGGAAATTTGAAAATACTTATTTATTTATACTTCTTTATTAGTTTTAAGAACTTCATGTGGTGACGGTTTCTTGATTTATTCCTCAATTATTAATTTATTCAAATTTTCTACTTGTAGTATGAATTTTAGTATTTTCTATTTGAAGAAAAAACCATCCATTGCATTATATTTTAAAATGTATTAGCATACAATTGTGCATAGCATTTCTTTACAATTAAAAAATATTGTTTATCCTGGTTGTTATATTCCCTCTCTCATTTTTAATTTTATGTGTATGTTTTTCTTACATAGGTCTGCCAGAGGTTCATCTACTTTATTAGCCCTTTCAAGCAACCAGCTCTTGAATTTACTTATTAATTCCACTGTTTTTACATCCTCTAATTAATTTTTTTTGCTTTTATCTTTATTATTTCTTTCCTCTTATTTTCTCATGCAGTATTTTGCTCTTTTTCTAAAATGTTTCATTTATTTTATTGGCCTTAAATTTTAACAGTGAGAGGTGAAGATGATGCTATTATACATCTGTCAGAAATCCCTTTTTCTGAGCTAGACAGGTGGTGGAGGAATGGAAAATTGGGGCTGCTAGAAACCCAAAGCCAGAGACTACGGCAACAGATATATTTCTTTGCTTTCCTGAAAGCGTTTCTCCACAGTGGGGCAGTAGGGAGTAAGAAGTGTTGGACCTGGCGTTCAAGAGAGGAAAAGGTTTTCCTCTGTGCTGTAAGACCTGGAAACGTTTGTGCTAGGAGCCCTCCATCCAGCCTGTCTGCTGTTGCTGCAGAGGCCGTGCTTGTAATTCTCGTCCCCAGTGTTTGCTTTCTCTGAGTCTTGCTTTCCTTCCTGCTCACCATAGTGGTTAGGAACCTCACCCTCTAGACTGATGTTTGAACTGAACTAAAATGGTCTGAGTCTCCCCAGGAGTCAAGCAGAAGCAGCCCTTGAGCTGTGAGCTCAGGCCAGGATGTGGCTGCTGCACTGTCACCATCACTCCCTCTTATTTGACCCCAGGGTTTCAGCATTAGAGGCTCAGGAACAGCTTGGCTGTCTCATGGTGTCAGGAGGAGTTGAAGGATATGGCTTTCATGCTTAAATTGTTTAGAGAGGTGTGTGGAGGAGGAGGCAGAAGGAGGGTAAAAAGTGGGAGGAGGCTACAGAGATAGGCATTCCCAGGGAACAGAGGAAGCAGGTGCAGGGAAGACCCATGCTTTCCTTCCTGACCCCAGGGATCTTGCCTCTGAATATCCCCCTTCATAAACGTGTTTCTTCCAGCCTGGCTCTTGTTATGAATCAGTAGGGGGCAGCAGTCCCAATCCTAAGTGTAGGTACAACCGGAGGTGCCCAGGGCCTGCACAGTCCTGTAAGATCTGACATCTATCAGTCACCCCTTTGCTTCTTGTGCTCTGCCCACACTAGCCCTCTTTTCTGTCCTTTAACGTGCCAAACACTTTCTTAGCTCCTGGCTCCTATACATCCTGGCTCATCTGCCTGAAACATGCTTCTTTTGGCTCTTATCATGGTTGGCTCTTTCTCATCATTTAAGTTGCAGCTCAAGTGGATCATCACCTACTTAGAGAAGCCTTCCCTGACCACCTACCTTAGTCTCATAAAGCACTGCCCACCTCCACCCCAAGGTACTGTTAGTTCCATTTTCTTGCTGTATTTTCTTCATAGAAAAATCTTGGTTTTTTACTTGCCTGTCTCCTTCACCTGAGTGTAAGCTCCATCAGGCCAGGGGTCTTACTGCCTTATTCACTA
The DNA here is from genome assembly GCF_032405125.1 of Capricornis sumatraensis. NCBI lineage: Eukaryota > Metazoa > Chordata > Mammalia > Artiodactyla > Bovidae > Capricornis > Capricornis sumatraensis. Next base: position 41,707,400 of record NC_091092.1, on the reverse strand, counting down.
ATGTATGCTCTAGTCCTACAATCAGTGTTTAGTATCTAGTACACACTCAGTAGATCTGTTTTGAAGGAATGAATGAACCAATGTGGGAAGCATTATGCTAGGTGCTGGTGGCACAAACCCAGAGGGAGCTTATAGCACAGTGGGAGAGGAAGATAGGTAAATGAATAATTACTAATGGAAGGCAAGGGTACTGTACCATCATAAGCCATGCCTCTGCATTTGGACAGGTCTGGTTTAAATCTTGGCTCTATCATTTACTGGATGCATTACTTTGGGTGGTTGCTCAAGCTCTCTGTGGCTCAGTTTCCTTATTTGTAAAATGAGGATAGTAATAATAATACTTACTCCATGGGATTGTTATGAACATTATACTATGTTATAAAGAGTCAATATGGTGTTTGATAAATGGGAGTTATTATATTGAAGTCTGAGAGTGTGTTTATAGACAGAGTGTGCTGTGCTTCTAAAATTTTTGGTTGCTTTTGACAATCTTAGCTCTAGTTGCTCTAATGGAGAGCAGTCTAGACTGAGAAGGAGCCACAGTGATATTCGTTAACAGCAAGCCCACTAAGAAGAGTTCAGGCCTGGCTGATGGAGCTGGGAAAAGCTTCTCTGAGAGAGAGCAGTACCTCCTACTTTCTATTCCATCTTACAAAGCCAGGCCAGTGGAGGGAAATTAAATGCTGATAAATGCAGAGGCACTTACTACTAAAAATTCAATCAAGTGTCAAGATAGAACTGATTAAAAGAGGGTTCAGAAGCTTCTAGCTGATAATCATTCTAATGTAAGACATTATTTTAATTTTTTTTGTTTATTTGACCCCAGTAAATGCCACATTGCTAATACTTTAAAGGAAAAAAAAAGCAATATTTTGTACAGAGCCACTTTGTATTAATTTGAGAGAAATGTACTTTTATTGCATTTGGTTTCCTTTTGGCTCTCCTTCACAATTATAAGACTAAACATATCAGTTCAGTTCAGTCGTTCAGTCATGCCCCACTCTTTGCGACACCACGGACTGCAGCACACTAGGCTTCCCTGTCCATCACCAACTCCCAGAGCTTACTCAAACTCATGTCCATTGAGTCAGTAATGCCATTCAACCATCTCATCCTCTGTCATCCCCTTCTCTTCCCACCTTCAATCTTCCGCAGCATCAGAGTCTTTTCCAATGAGTCAGTTCTTCTCATCAGATGGCCAAAGTATTGGAGTTTCAGTTACAACATCAGTCCTTCCAATGAATATTCAGGGCTGATTTCCTTTAGGATGAACTAGTTGGATCTCCTTGCAGTCCAAGGGACTCTCAAGAGTCTTCTCCAACACCACATTTCAAAAGCATCAATTCTTTGGCAATCAGCTTTCTTTATAGTCCAAACCTTATATCTATACATGACTAATGGAAAAGCCATACCTTTGACTAGACAAAACTTTGTTGGCAAGGTAATGTCTCTGCTTTTTAATATGCTGGCTAGGTTGGTCATAGCTTTTTTTCCAAGGAGCAAGTGTCTTCATTTTCATTTTTTCAAGGAGTAACCATCTTCATTTTCATTTTTACATTTCATTTCATTTTCATTAATTTCATGGCTGTAGTCACCATCTGCAGTGATTTTGGAGCCCCCCAAAATAAAGTTTCACTGTTTCCACTGTTTCCCCGTCTATTTGCCATGAAGTGATGGGACCAGATGCCATGATCTTAGTTTTCTGAATGTTGAGCTTTAAGCCAACTTTTTTACTCTCTTCTTTCACTTTCATCAAGAGGCTCTTTAGTTCTTCACTTTCTGCCATAAGGGTGGTGTCATCTGCATATCTGAGGTTATTGATATTTCTCCCAACAATCTTGATTCCAGCTTGTGCTTCATCCATCCCAGCATTTCTCATGATGTATTCTGCATATAAGTTAAATAAGCAGGGTGGTAATATATTTGACATACTCCTTTCCCTATTTGGAACCAGTCTGTTGTTCCATGTCTTGTTCTAGCTGTTGCTTCCTGACCTGCATACAGATTTCTCAGGAGGCAGGTCAGGTGGTCTGGTATTCTCATCTCTTTCAGAATTTTCCACAGTTTATTGTGATCCACACAGTCAATGGCTCTGGCATAGTCAATAAAGCAGAAGTAGATGTTTTTCTGGAACTCTCTTACTTTTTTATGATACAACGGATGTTGGCAATTTGATTTTTGCTTCCTCTGCCTTTTCTAAATCCAGCTTGAACATCTGAAATTTCATGGTTCATGTACTGTTGAAGCTTGGCTTGGAGAATTTTAAGCATTACTTGGCTAGCATGTGAGATGAGTGCAATTGTGTGGTAGTTTGAACATTCTTTGGCATTGCCTTTCTTTGGGATTGGAATGAAAACTGACCTTTTTCAGTCCTGTGGCCACTGCTGATTTTTCCAAATTTGCTGGGATATTGAGTGCAGCACTTTCATAGCAACTTTTTAAAGAATTTGAAATAGCTGAACTGGAATTCCATCACCTCCACTAGTTTTGTTCAAAGTGATACTTCCTAAGGCCCACTTAACTTTGCATTCCAGGATGCCTGGCTCTAGGTGAGTGATCACACCATTGTGGTTATCTGGGTCATGAAGACCTTTTTTGTACAGTTCTTCTGTGTATTCTTGCCACCTCTTCTTAATATCTTCTGTTTCTGTTAGGTCCGTACCATTTTTGTCCTTTATTGTGCCCATCTTTGCATGAAATATTCCCTTGGTATCTCTAATTTTCTTGAAGAGATTTCTAGTCTTTCCCATTCTATTATTTTCCTCTATTTCTTTGCACTGATCACTGAGGGTTTCTTATCTCTCCTTGCTATTCTTTGGAACTCTGCATTCAAGTTACGAGTATCACTGATACTTGAAAGCGATCAGTGCCTGAGATGAAAGAAACTGTAGGGATTATTCAGGTGAACTCTTCATTTTGTAGAGCAAAAACTGAGGCCCAGCATCTTGCATGAGGATATTAGATTTGAAAAAAAGCAGTGTTTTAGAAAGTTTAATCTAGTAACACAGCAAAAAACCTCCTGTTGGTCTGCTACCAATAAAACGTCCACTTTTCTGTTCTGGGCCAGCTTCTCATGTTTCATTAATTCAACAAAGTAATTAAGTGCTTACCATGTGCCACACACTGCTGGTGCTGGGTACAAGCAACATACACACAGCCCGCCTTACTGTTCAGCTGGCAAACTGAAAGAACAACAGACAAGAAACAAGCAAGAAGGGATGCCCAGGATATTGGGGGAGCACCTAGGAAGCCTGACGAATTCAGGCTGGAGCAGGAGGGGATATGGAAGAGGGCTGTCATCAAAGGCTTCTAGGGGGAAATCTTATCATTCCATCTAAATTGAGAACTGAAGTTTTAACTGGGAGTTAGCCATGTGAGTCGAGGTGGAGGGCAGCTATATGTTACTACCAGAGGGGATACCAGGTACAAAGGTCAATGAAAGAACACATGGTATGGCCATAAACAAGGAATGAAGTACTGATATATGCTACCACATGGAGAAACGTTGACGACATTATGCTAAGTGAAAGAAGTCAGACACAAAAGGCCACATATTGCATGATTCCACTTATATGAAAAGTTCAGAATAGGTAAATCCATGGAGACAGAAGGTAGATTAGTGAGTGGTTTCCTAGAGCTAGGGCAGAGGGAGGTGGCTGAGGGTGATGTCTATGGGGTGTGGGACTTCTTTGGGGGGTGATGAAAACATTCTAAAATTGAGTGCAATGATGGATGCACAATTCTATGAATATACTAGAAGCCAATGAATAGTGCACTTAAAAAAAGGAGAATGTGTTGTGCTGTAGAAACTAAAAGACATATGATACGACTAGAGGATAGAGAGAGAGGAGAAGAAATAGCAAGAGATAAGGTTGAAGAGATAATATTACTATGAAAAGCTAACATCTATAGAACACTATTTGAAAACTATACATATATTAACAAAGTATTAAAAAACAGTTCTAGAATGTAGGTACTATAATTACCTCATTTTACAGATGAGAAAACTAAGACATAGGGAAGTTAACTTGCTCAAAGTTACACAGCTACTAAAAATGGTAAAGCTGAGATATAAACCTAGCCAGTCTTGCTCCCGAGTGTAACCGTTACACTTTACCATGAAAGCAAGATCTGATCATGAAGAGCTTTGGAAATCACGTTCAGTGCTCAGTCGTGTCCGACTCTTTGCAACCCCATGGACTGTAGCCCACCAGGCTTCTCGGTCCATGGAATTCTTCAGGCAAGAATGCTGGAGTGGGTAGCCATTTCCTCCTCCAGAGGATCTTCCTGACCTAGGGATTGAACCTGCATTGGCAGGTGGATTCTTTACCACTGGGTCACCTGGGAAGCCCAGAAATCATGTTAAAGAGTTTTAATTTTTTATTGAGGTCCTCTTAAAGTGTTTTAAGCAGAGGTGATAAGATCATACCTGTGTTGGAAAAGACCAATTGCATTCCTGTTGCGATGTGACCAAATGGATTGGGCAGGGGCGGGGGGAGGAGTAGCAAGATCAGAGGCGGTGAGTCCTGTAAGGAGTTGATCTGAACTGCTGCTGCTGCTGCTAAGTCGCTTTAGTCGTGTCCAACTCTGTGCGATTCCACAGATGGAAGCCAACCAGGCTCCCCCATCCCTGGAATTCTCCAGGCAAGAGTACTGGAGTGGGTTGCCATTTCCTTCTTCAATGCATGAAAGTGAAAAGTGAAACTGAAGTCCCTCAGCCATGTCCAACTCTTAGCAACCCCATGGACTGCAGCCTACCAGGCTTCATCGACCATGGGATTTTCCAGGCAAGAGTACTGGAGTGGGGTGCCATTGCGATCTGGGGGCTGTGAAATAAGAATGACAGTAGCAATGAGGATGAAGGAAGAAGAGAAGATAGATTTCAGGAATATTTAGGAGAATTAATTGACAGAATGTGATGATTGACTGTAGAGAGAGAGTCGAGGTTGACTCAAGGGTTTTCACTTGGACAGCTGGCTTGCTGATGATGCTGTTTCCTGAGCTCATAGAAAGAAGATGAATTCGGATTTTTGTACATTGAGTGTGTGCTGTGCTGCATTTAGTTGCTCAGTCAGGTCCTACTCTTTGTGACCCTCTGAACTGTAGCCCGCCAGGCTCCTCTGTCCATTGGGATTCTCCAGGCAAGTATACTGGAATGGGTTGCCATGCCCTCCTCCAGGGGATCTTCCCGACCCAGAGATCGAATCCAGGTCTCCTGCATTGCAGGCAGATTCTTTACCATCTGAGCCACTAGGGAAGCCCATTTTGAGTATAAGTTCAAGTTTAAATGTTGAGTAGGATGTTGGATATTAAGGTCCAAAAATCAAGGGTATGTACTACACCAGGAATACAGATTTAGGGAGTTACCAGCCTACCGACGGTATTTGAAGCCATGGGAGTAGGTGAGTGCCCAGAATAATGTGTCAAGTGAGAAGAGAAGAAGGCCTAGGGCACTTTCTCAAGGTATACCACTATTTAAGGATTGACAATGTGAGGAGATTGAGCTGGAGAAGCCAAAGAAGGAGGACCGAAATCAGGAGAACCTGATTTTGTAGAAGGCAAACGAACAGAATGCTTCAAGAAAGAGGGAGTGTCGGCTGCGTCAGATATATCTGAGAGCTAATGACGGGAAAGGACCCATTGAGTTTTACAATAAGGGGTCAGTCCATTGGTGAGTGCAATTTCAGTGGAGTATGGGGAGAGGAAGACTGATTACAGTCATTGAGAGAGTGATTCATAGGAAACTTGCTTTTTGCCTTTTTCCCACAGATCCCACTAGCTGATTTTTCTACTTGAGTTACTCTCTGCCTTGTCCAGAGAGGTAGCTCCTATTGAACACTCAGCTTCCTTTCCCTTTAAAGCTCCATTTTGCTGGTGATAACTAAATGGAAATAGGCAGCAGATAAACAAATTCTAAGGAAGGGATTTAAGGCTTCTAGAAATCTGATAACTTTCTTATCATGCTTATTTCCTAGACCAGTTTTTTTCTAAAATATTTTCCACAGATACTAGATGGTAAAAGGGTTATGTGATTAAGCATGTTTCTTTTCTATCTGACATTTGAAAGCCTTGAATATGCTTATATACCTTGTGAATCCGTGGGTGCGCTGAGTGTAGAATTAATGATGCTGTGTTTCTCAAACTTACTTGATCATGGAACCTTTTGTTAAGAAGCATTCATAAGATTAGTGTTCCCCAGTATACACTTTGGACAAGTCTACTCATGTTTATAATTCCAAATAACACTCTTCTCTGGAGAAGGAAATGGCAACCCACTCCAGTATTCTTGCCTGGAGAATCCCATGGACAGAGGAGCCTGGAGGGCTACAGTCCACAGGGTTGCAAAGAGTCGGACATGACTGAGCGACTTCACTTCACAAGGAAATAGAATAAAATCTTGAAAAAAAAAAAAAAAACAAATAACACTCTTCTGATGGCTCTAGAAGTTTTAAAACCCTCCGACTATTACTCTTCCACTCTTGAGGGTGGAGCTCCTACTCCTTCACCACCTCTTCAAAGTCTACATTCCCTTTCTCTTACCACCACCTGAGTGAAGCCTAATATGGAGGTGCATACAGGGCTGGAAAATGAAAGCCCAGCCAGGATCCCATTGCAAATGTATAGAGTTTCATTTATTCATCCATCCATTCATTCAGAGATTAACCAAGCACCTACTGTGTGCCAGACACTGTACATGGTCCTGGAGATATTTCAGTCAATTCAACAGCAAAAAAATGCAAACCTGCTCTCACAGAACTTATATTCATAGTAGCAGGTGACAGACGGTAATCAAGTAGACAAAAATATAGAATGATTTCAGGCATGAAAGGATGAACTCCTAAACCAACTAAGGTAGAGGAAACAAGAATAGATTAGTTAAGTCTTAGGAGCAGGTATAGGGCATAGGGAGAGAAATTTCAGTTTGGCAAAGCTGAATGAATGAAACCCAGTCCAGAGCTTGGCATTGCCAGTCCTTTTTTGCTTATATCTTTCTCCCAGAGAAGCTCTGGGCAGCATTTTCTCTGCTTACTTAGAAAACCAATTGTCTTTCTTCACATCTATTGCCTGGGTAAGGATGTTAAGGAAAGCACAGAACATTCTGAAGAGTGTCAGAGGGGTACTTTTAGACCTCCTAACTTGACACAAGTTGAAGTAATAACTTATCTTGTGTTTGTAGTTTTTAAAATGCTTTTTCACACAAGGTAAAATTTATTAGCCCCATTATATAGAAAAGGACATTGAAACTTATAGTCTAACTTGCTGAAGATTGTATAGCTGTTCATCCTTGGGACTGGGTCTTGAACTCAAGTCTAGCTGGCAAAACATCTAAACGTTGGTTATATTACTGCAGATTTTAAAATTCTCATGCTCATGGACATGTCTGGATTATTTTTGTGTGTTGGGGGGAGTGGTAGGGAGTGGAGAGGGTAGAGAGGAGGAGGTGAAGTAATGATTAACTCTCCTTGAGGGGAAAATGGTCCCTGTTAATGCATTTAGATTGAATGAAAGAGTTGTCAGGGCAAGGGCCAAATAGCGATTAGATCTTTTTCCCTCCGAGTAATCTCCATTCAGGGCCACATAAATTAGAATCCTGAGGGGAGGAACTGCGAAGCAACAAACCCTTTAGTCTCTCTCCCAACTAGTCAGACACTTTGAATGAGAGAATCTGGATGGAGTTTATGTGAAGGTTTAGGTTTGTAGCTTAAAGGCAGATGTGGTGAACTTGAAGAAGGCTCAGAGGAGCTGATAAAAGGATTGCAGAATAGAGGTTGAATTAAAAAGGTTGAAAGGATTGGAATTGTTCTGCTTGAGACTTGCCTACCTCTCGCATCATCCCTCATAACTTCCTGCTTGCAGTTTGTGTTTCCGAGGTACTGAAATGCTTATAGCATTTCACATCCCTCCTCACATTCCTATGGCATTTCTCACACCATGTCTGTGTACCACGTTGTCCAATTTGCTCAGGATGTCCTCTCTCCACATACCCAGACTTTACTAAGGGTCTGTACTTAACAAACTCTTACTTGGTATCTAGGACTGTGCTAAATATTTTAGAGGCAGTGATTCATGTCATCTTCATAGAAACCTTCTGAGGTAGACAGTGTTGCCTCCATTTTCCATACAAGTGAACGGGGTTCAGAGAAGTATGGTGACTTGCCCAAGGCCACACAGTTGAATCCAGATATTTCTGATACCAGAGTCTGGCTGCCTATGTTAGTCTGGATCTTCTGAGAAGCAGAAACCAATATGGGGTTAAATGTGCAAAAATCTCATTAGGGAAGACCAGTATGAGAGAAACTGGGGAGGTTGCTGGAGAAGGCTGAGAGCTATCAGGCTGAGATACAAATCTGAGCCCTGTTGGAAAGATAGGGAAAGATCTGGTAGTAATATCCTAGATTGCCAGGTAGTCAAAGAAAGATTCAGAGAGGCCTTCACCGTTTTCTTGAGCCAAAGTCTGGTGCTGGTGGATTCCTGCATCTCCCCCACAACAGGTCTGTCTTACTGTTCCTGATGGCCTTAGTCTCTTCACTAGAGATGGCCTGTGGAAGTGAAGCCTTGTGCCCATTCAGTGCTGAATTTCAGAATACAGCACCTCAGGCCTTTGATCAAATTATGCTCCTTGTAGTTCAATATCACCTGGGCTAATTTTGTCCCTCCAGGGGACATTTGACAACACCTGGGACATTTTTGATTTCCACAAGTTGGAGGTGGGTGCTCCTGACATCCAGTGGGTAGACGCCAGGGAGGCTGCTCAACACCCTGCAATGCACAGCACAGCCCCTGCAGCAAAGAATGATGTAGTCTAAAATACCAATAGTGTTGAGGTTGAGAAAGGCTGCTTAGTGAAAAGCCTGCGAGGACCATTCTCCTGGCCTCTGTGATTCTTCCCCTCTCCACTATACTGCCTCTGTTGTTGTTGTCATGTCTGACTCTTCTGCAACCCCATGGACTGTAGCCCGCCAGGCTCCCCTGTCCATGGGATTCTTCAGGCAAGAATACTGGAGTGGGTGGCCATTTTCTTCTTCAGGGGATCTTCCCGACCCAGGGACTGAACTCACATTTCCTGCGTTAGTGGGTGAACTCTTTACCACTGAGCCACAGGGAAGCCCCATATGGCCTCTACCAGCGAGCTTTCTCTGCCTTTCTGCCTTACCCTCACTCCTTTAGGTGCTCTTCCTCTCCTGCTCTTACAGCATTCTTCAGATATGTATCATAGTGCTTATCAGACTGCGTTATTATTGCATGTTTACTTATCTGTCTCCCTCTATGGACTGTGAGAACCTTGAAGGCTCTGAGCTGTTTAGTGGCAAATGTAGTAGTATATGACAGGATGTCACATAGCTCCTTTTCAGAACCCATTTACCCTAGTAGCTCCCATAACTCTCTGCTTAATGCTCAGCAGTATGGAAAAGCCCCTTCTGAACGTTTTCACTTGAATGTCCTAGAGTAGCTCAAACTCAACATATGGTAATAAAATGCATGCTGCTGCTGCTTAGTTGCTTCCATCGTGCCTGACTCTGTGTGACCCTGTGGATTGCAGCCCAGCTCTGTCCATGGGATTCTCCAGGCAAGAACACTGGAGTGGGCTGCCATGCCCTCCTCCTCCAGGGGATCTTCCCAACCCAGGGATCGAACCCAGGTCTCCTGCATTGCGGGCAGATCCTTTACCACTGAGCTACCAAGGAAGCCCAATAAAATGTATAGGCCTCCTCAAAGCTGATTTTCTTCTTATGTTTTCTTCCTCTGTGAACGGCCCCATAATTTATCCAACTATTGAAACTAGAAACTTCGGAGTCATATCTTTTTCTTCATCTCCCCAATATCCCTAAATCACTAAATCCTCCCAAGAATTTTACTTTTATTCATATCTCTCAAATCTTCCCCCTTTACTCCATTCCCAGAGCCATTGCCTAAACATTGACTCTCATCACTTCCTTTCTGCATGATTGCAAGAGTCTTTGAACTCATCAACCTGCTTCCACTCTTTCCACACATCCCCCTCAAATTTACACTCAACACTGCTGCCAGAGTGATAAGTCTTGCACATCTGAGCATATTATCTTCTGGCTTGAAATGCTTCAAGGGCTTCTTGTGATCTTCAGGATAAAGTCCAAACTTCTTATCACAGTGCACATGACCTTCATGACCTGGACCCCTGCCTGGCCTTCCAATCTTGTTTCCCATCACTTCCTCACACAAACCTTTGCCTCTAACTGTTTCTCAACTGGGAGTGATTTTGCCCCCTGAGGAACATCTGGCAATAACTGGAGACATTTTTGGTTGTTGCAACGCAGGGAAGCGAGGTGCTACTCAAGTAGTAGGTTGGATCTAGAGCTATTGCTGCTCAACATCCTACAATGCACAGGACAGCCTCCCACAACAGTGAATTATCCAGGCCATAATGTCAATAGTAAGTGTATCAACTGGGCTTCCCAGATGGCTCAATATATATGGAATTTAGAAAGATGGTAATGATGACCCTGTATGTGAGATAGCAAAGAGACACAGATGTGTAGAGCAGACTTTTGGACTCTGAGGGAGAGGGAGAGGATGGGATGATTTGGGAGAATGGCATTGAAACATGTCTACTATCATGTAAGAAATGAATCGCCAGTCTATGTCCGATGCAGGATACAGCATTCTTGGGGCTGGTGCACGGGGATGACCCAGAGAGATGGTATGGGGAGGGAGGTGGGAGGGGGGTTTATGTATGGGAACGCAAGTACACCCATGGTGGATTCATGTCAATGTATGGCAAAACCAATACAGTATTGTAAAGTAAAATAGAGTAAAAAAAAAAAAAGAATCTACCTGCCAATGCAGGAGACATGGGTTTAATCCCTGGGTTGGGAAGATCCCCTGAAGGAGGAAAGGGCAATCCACTCCAGTATTCTTGCCTGGGAAATCCCACAGATAGAGGAGCCTGGTGGGTTACAGTCCATGGGGTCTCAATGAATTGGAGATGACTTAGTGACTAAACACCAACAACGAACTGTATCAACTACCTATAGTTCCTTGGAAACAGCATGCTGCTTTCACCAGCCTGTGTCTAAAACATGCCTGCCTAAAACATGCCTTTCTCTTTTTCATCTTGGCTAACTTCCACCTGCCCTACAAAACTCCAGTTAATTCTCACCTCTCCTGGGAAGCCTTTCCTGACCTCTCAGCCTAAATTAGATGTCCCTCCTTTGTGCTCCATGGCCCTTGGTGCCTATCCCCTCAAGCACTTATAAGAGAGCATTGCAATTATTTTATTGTCTATTCCCTAGACAGATTGAATTCCTTAACAGCCAGTACCACCGTTTATTCATGTTTGTATTCCCTGCACTTGGCACATGGTACGTTTCAATAAATGTTTATTACATGAATGAATGACCACATGATCTAAACACATGACTGCTCAGATCCAAAACAGAGTAGAAGCTATTTCTTGTCATCATGCTCACCATTTGTCTTTATGAGATGCCTAAGATATTTACTGTGATGTTTGGCCAGCAAACTTACTAGAAGTTGATCTGAAAGGATTCCTTCATTTATTCATCAATGTTTCATTGGTTATCTAGTAGATGCCAGACACTGAGCTAGGCACTGAGGACACAGCAATGAAAAAGACAGACATTTGTAAGTTGTCTCAAGGAATTTACAAATCTAGCAGGTTATACATGTTTGACTGAAATCTAGTTTGTCTAAGTAGGCCACCTTGGGGATACCAGTTAAGGGTCTGGAAATAATATCTATTAGAAAGAGTGCTTTCCAGTCTGGTTTGATTTGCTCGTAGTAAATTGACCATCTTGCAAATCCTTGCTGTAATAGGCATGTCCTTCCCCTTAGCAATACACAGAGTAAAAATGCAGTTACACTTGCTCTATTTCTGGCCCTGAGTATTCAGCCATAGGACTGTATCTGAAAGGAAGAAGAAGATTACTGATCTGAATAAGCTGCAAAATAAGTGCAGCCACTTCCTTAATTGGCTTTGTATAAAGAACATGAAAACTCATTACATATCTTGTCAATTGCCCCCATCTCTGGAACTGGGGCAGGAATTAAATAATGAAAAAAGCTCACTAGCACAGAAACAGTTAACATTAACTATGGTAGTGGGTGTCAGGTGAGGTTTGGGCCTGTTATCTCTTTTCTAGGAGTGTCTCAAATTCAGCTACAGCACTAAGATATCCAAAGCAAAGGAGTAAGTCATTACATTTTTCCAAGTGGACCTAATGCTATTCATTCAACTTATTTGAGTAGCTTTGGGATGAACACTGAAAGTGGAAGTGTTAGTTTTAGTTACTCAGTCGTGTCCAACTCTTTGGGACCCCATGGATTGTAGCCTGCCAGGCTTCTCTGTCCACCGAATTCTCCAGGCAAAAGTACTGGAGTGGGTTGCCATTTCCTTCTCTAGGGGACCTTCCTGACCCTGGGATTGAACCCAGGTCTCCTGCATTGCAGGCAGATTCTTTTTCATCTGAGCCATCAGGGAAGCACTACTTAAAGACTTATTTTGACCACGACTGGAACGGAAGGGACAGTATCCTCCAGGTGCCGAGAGCAATTTCCAACTGACATAACCTTGGGGTTATTATCGAGTCTTTGGGCATCAGAGGAAACCTCTGCTTTCATCCATTTAACAAATATTTATTGAGCACATACTATACATGAGGCACCATGCTGTGTGCTAGAGATGCTGCAATGGAGGGGGCGGTAAGACAAAAATCCCTGACCTGGTGGAGTTTACATACCATTGCGTAAACATTTGGTGAACAAAGATAAGCTGTTCTGCGTGTATGGGAGAATTCCTGCTGGGTTTATGTTCAGCCTTTCTCCTCACCCCTTTGCCCCCTTCCCCAGGAAGGGCTAGTAATTCTTTTACAGATTCTGTAACTTTGGGGGGAACTGAACTAGATGGATATGTCAAATCATTGATGAAACTGTCTTGACCCTTAGGTACAATTGGAGTTTTCCCTTAAACACTTACCTTGCCTTTCAGGGCTTTACTGCTATAAATGGAATCATTCTGGTTCTCAGTATCCATGATTAAGCTCCTCTGTTTGCATGTTCAAATCTTGAGGGTGCCCCTTGGGCATTTGGAGAGCATTTAGCACACTCAGCAGCCTCTGCAGCAGAAGCCAAAGTGGCAGCAGGGGTGCCTTCCATAAAAGCAGCTCTCTTCCGAGAGCCCATAATTAGAATGTGTTCACTACATCCTCTTTGCATCTGGTACAGAGCAATTGAAGGGTCACAGAGGCAGAATGGAAATGGTACCCATAAAAACGTCTCACTATCTGTAAAGGTAAGAAGTTGGTCTTTATTCTCACTTGTCCACTGGAAGTTAGGTTTTTTCCCTGCCCTAGATTAGATACCTATGGAATCCTCACTATTTTCAGAGCAAAGGATTCTATGCTAAACACCACAGTTCCTGACACATCGTAAGAATTAAAAAAAAAAACAAAAACAAAACATGAGAGCTATCATCATCATCATCTTGTTAGCTGAGAATGAGGTAACTAGAAGTAAACACACTGGATTGAGAGGAGTTCGGGTCTGTGATCTGATTTTGTCACTAATAGTCATGGGGTGTCTCAGATGCCATGATAAGAAGTGCAGTCTGGCGTATGGAATAGGGAGGAAGGAGGAAGTGGAAGGAATCTGCTCTCAGGAGCAGATTGGGGCTAGGGAGGAAATAATCAAGTTGCACAGTGTTACTAGATACGCAGATCCGCCCTTCACTCTGCTCTGTGCCACAGGAGGCAGATCCATCTGGATTGCATTAATGGGCTCCCTTGCCTCCTGACTTCTGGTTGTGTTTGGCACCAACTGGAGATCAGAGGGTGGACGGAGAGCGAAGTTGGAGTATTTATTCCCCAGGCTCTCTTCTGATGGGCCGAGCACTGGCAGCAGCTGCTTCCCTCTGCTGAAGGCCACAGGTCCTATAAAACCACACTCTTCATACTGTTCCTTCTCCTTAGCCCTTCGGGTGGGTAACAGCTCCCTGCTATTACTATCTCCTGGGTACCACCCAGTCTCTTGTGAGGTTCCTACACTCTACTCATACCTTTATGAATAACCTCTTTATGAAATTCTCCCAACAGTACTTAATTTGAGTATGCCATCTGTTTCCTGCCCAGACCTTAACTGATAAACCTGGGTGATTCTTGTACTATATCCCCAAACCCAAGGCATTAGCGTCATCACATCAGAAGATGTCCCTCCTTTTGGTCCCTCAAGCCCCTAGCACAGTGCTTGGCAAATAGAAGGCACATGGTAAAGATTAGTTAAATGAATAAATTAATGGACTTTAGTGAGGAGAGCTGGGTGGTCCAAAGGAAAGAGTTAACTAACTCGGGTATAGTTCTGGTCATCAGGAGTTCTTGAAGGGCCAGTCTGGCAAAAGGAGATGCCTTACGGTAGGGGCATAGGATTTAGGGAGAGCAGAATCCAACTCTTAGAAGAAGGTTGGCAGAATTCGAGCAAGAGTAGTTTCTAAGACCCTAGTCACTGCCCGAGGTTCAAGATAGGGCCCAGATATGGGTGTTTAAGGACAGAAAAAGCAGCATTGCAGAGTTAGACTTAATCACTGGAGTTCTGGAGGAGAGTGTCCTGATTGATTGATTTATAGGCCTGGAATCTATTGAGTAGGAGTGAAAGAGTCTAATTCACTAGGCTGGCATAGTTTGAGGACTCTTAACTAGTCATCTATGAAAGGTATTTATTGGGCTCCTTATTCTGATTTTGACACTTACCAAACAATCTTCAAGACTTAACTCAGTTTTCATTATCTTCCTTCTTGGAGAGAGAGTGCACAAACTAGCCAACAAGTACCATTTTTTCAGTATAAAATAATGAGTGATGGTGGGTGTAAGGTTAAGAATATGGGCATTAGAATCAGATAGACTTTTATTAATATAAGAATCCTAACTTGCCCAGCTTGGGTAAATCCTAACTTTTCTGAGTCTTCTTTGTTTATTGACTTTAAAAATGAAGGTGGTGGTAGTAGTTTTCTCATAGTGTTGCTATGATTGTTAAATAAGATAATTCATATAAAGGCCTTAGAACACTTCTTGGCATATAGTAAATACATAGTAAAGTTTATATTAGTACTTGACTTTCTTGTTTATCAGTCCCTTGGAGTTTGATTGGCCCTAGAGCAACTCATAAAAGTAAGTTTCTGAATCTGCAATACTGAAGCCTGTGGCCAATCTTCATGATGCCGCCACAGCCATTCCTCAGCTCAGTTCTATGTCAATCACTAGCGTTGGCCAGAGGAGAACAGTTCTCTCTCCTCTCTGCTCCCTCAGCTTTTGGTTTGTGCTTCTGTCATAGTGAGCCATGTGAGTTCAGGGTGAAGCATAAGAGTATGAGCTCAGATACACTTTTTGAAGAGTTTTAAAATAAAATTTCATTTGCATACATCATTCTAGGATGTCAGCCTCTTCTGAAGAATAAGTTGGGCACTTCAGCATATGAGGGCACCTGCTTCTCTCCTCTTGTTCCAACCCCTGTTCCTTCCACTCCCAGACACCTGCCTCCTGCTCTGAACAAGTGTTGGAAAGCAAATATGGCCGAAATAAATACCATTCAAGCAGTGCCTACCCTGCAGGGAGCCCATAAAAGGAGAAGGCCCCTCTAAACTGGAGATCTGTTTATTTTGCAATTAACAAAAGGTCAGGAGGCCTGGCATAGAATCCAAGTGTTACTCTGCTGTGTTAGCAAGAATTGTGGAGTTTGAAAGTTATTGCTGGGGATTTGGTATTTTTATTATGAATTCTGGGAAGCCAAAGGTTTCTGGGTAATATGTAAATCACAGCAAAGTATTCTGCCACGGTTTGACCCAAAGTTAGCTCCTTTTTGGTGATATAAAAGGTCAATAGGTCATGGGAGCTCCTCTGTGTTACCTTAAAATGACCCCTTCTGAGGATGTAACAGATTATTAATCAGGAGCCATATCAAGGAGCTATGGCTAGGGAGGAGCCAGCTTTCAACCTTTGATTTAGGACCTGGGAATTTACAGTTCTCTTTCTTCCGCAGGGCCCTAAATTGGCTTGACATAAGTTTAACAGGAACATTTATTTAGCTGTGGTTCTTTTCATCACAGGGCATTATGGGATATCATCCATTCAAAAAAAGTTTTGAGCACCTATTATGCACTAGGTACTGAATTAGAGTGATGAAGACACACAAAAGAATCAGAGGACCTTGTCCTCAAAGTCCTGGAAGTCCAGCAGGGACACAGACATGAAAACAGAAATGCAGTAAGTTGTTATGGGTGATGTGATGGAGTGTGTACCAGGGCACAGTGAGACCAAAAGCAAAGAAAGTGAAGTCGCTCAGTCGTGTCCGACTCTTTGCAACTCCATGGGCTGTAGCCTACCATGCTCCTCCGTCCATGGGATTTTCCAGGCAAGAATACTGGAGTGGGTTGCCATTTCCTTCTCCAGAGGATCTTCCTGACCCAGGGATCAAACCTCGGTCTCCCGCGTTATAGGCAGATGCTTTACCATCTGAGCCACCAGGGAAGTCCAACCAAAAGGAAAGAGTGGCCCAGGAGACAGGAAAGGCTTCATAGAGGAGGTAGTGTATTTCAATTGCAAGAGCAAAAAAAGCATCTTTTAAATGAGAAAAGTGCCTCCCTAAGATTTGCTTCTTTGTTCCATTGGCCACAGCATCACTGATCCTGCATTTACTTTACCCTCTTCTATTGGCTTGTATCTACTTGTACTTTGAAAATTGGTTTTGAAGTCTTAATTGTAAGATTGTTCATTTCAAATTCTTAGACTTTGCCTTTGAAGCTAAAGCGCTTATGCTCCTCTATCCCTCAGTTAATGCATATATTACATTGGTTAACAATGGAACATTTCTGTACTACGTGTGTCATCTCAGGCCGGAAACTTCTTGGAAGGGGAATCCCTTTGTTGTTATAAGCTGCCTGCCTCATAAGCTTTTAAAGCTTATTACATGAGGTGCATGCTGGGAGGTAAGGGATGATAAAGTATTTGGGCTACAAAACCCAGTTCAGAATACTTTCCTCTTAGCACCAAACTACCTCAAACCCTGAGTCACATGTCTTACCTGCTACTAGCCAGGTAAGCTCCTATCACCATGCCTTAACACTCCCTTTCTATTGATGAGACTCAGAACCAGAGCAGCATCATTGCTTCTTTTTTATTCCTGGGCCTCTCAGAATGCTTTTTCAACAGCAAGTCATAATTCTTGCCATATAGGAAACAAATATGAATACAACTATCAATTGACATATGTGTGTGTATGTATGTGTGTATACACACATATATAAAACCAAAGACCTATGTAAAATTTCTGAACCTGGCTTAATGTCTTCCTGGGAAACTCCAGCTACTGCACACAGACTAGAACCCTTGGCACGATAGGCTCCCACAGGTTTTAGAGGTGAAGTGCTCTTAATATGATTAGAAAAATGAAATTCTTATTTAAATAGTCTCTTTACACATGTCCCTTAAATGACGTATGGCTCACTTTTTTGAGCATGCACTTCATAGCTTGATGATCCGAGAAAATATTGTTCAAAAGTAACACGTCACAGGTGTCATTGCAATCCAAAGAGATGTCTCAAAGGGCATGACCGGCCAGAGCATCTTCTAGGATACCTCTAAGTTACCTGATTCTAGGATACCTCTAAGTTATCTTATTGATGAGCATTTGAGCTTCATGTTTGAAGCCCAAATGCTTGAAAGCTAACTTAATTTGACATTAGCTTAATAACATTTATGAAACCAAAGAAGAAAAACAAAGTTGTTTGGCACTTGGCAAGAAACTCAGTGCTCATTTTTGTTGTAACACAACTTTCTAGTGAGAACCAAGGTAAATAACAAGTTGGGGAAAATGGTCACCTATTGATCCTAATAGTGCGATGTCAAACCGTGTGTTTCAAATTAAGAGAGAGGGTACGAGAAACCTCTTCTTCCTTACCACTTGCAAACTACTTGAAAATCTGCCTCAGTAAAATCTCATCTATTTGGACTAATGGGGGTGGGGGCAGGCAGGCCAATCTGAATTAGTGACAGGTTGGAATTCTGGAATGTCTTAAAACATGCCCTTTTATTAGTTGAAGTCTATGTGTACAATAACTCAAACTAACTGCTCACAATGGTTCCCAAGAGAGATTCTCAGAGACTTGCTTTCTAGAATAGATAAGACCCATTTGTTATTAGCAGTTTCCATTGACTCATAAACCATGTGCTGAAGTCCTTAAAAAGTTTGTTCCTTTAAGGAGATAGAAATGCATTTGCAGTATGGTTTAAAGAATCCTGCCCAGCAAACTTTTTCTTCATGGGGAATGCAAAGAGATCTCTCCCTAGAATCTCTCACATACAGTTGCTTGTGGGGCGAGATAAAGGAAGTTAAGAGAAGCAGAGAATGTAGAATTGGGAGAAACACCCCTTCCCCACCCCAGCCTCTGCTTGAGTCCTTCTGGTCACAGGAATGGAGATCACTACCTCTGGAAGCTGATCAGTGCTAACGTTTAGAGACAGTGTTCCTTTACTCTCCATTATTTGAGGGGAGGGCAGCTCCTCAGAGCCTCTGTGAGGGTGGATTTCTCACATCAGTGTCGTCTGCCTCCCTGCCTCCTTCACTTGGGTGTGAAAGTGGAAAGCTGATCTTGGTTGCCCACCCATCTCCTGTCCTCCCCCTCACTGCTTCCTCTCTCATCCTGGAGCCCTGTAATAAAAAACAGGAAACAAACTGTTAGCTGAAAACCAGTCGGGTCCCTTCTTGGGTCATTTGCCTACTCATTAGGAGTTGTGGAAGATCCTAATCCTTCAAGATTTGAAAAAAGGCCTATAATTTTGGAATGCATGACAGGCTGTGGCGTTGATATATTTTTGAGAAATGTATTGGGGGCAGCATCTAGTCAAATTACCCTGTATGGACAGCCTGCCCTCCTTCCATCCCAAAATGCACTCACCTTTGCTCTGTTGGGTAATGTAAATACCCAGCTGCCTCTCCATATCTGGGCTGAATGTTTGTGTTCTCTTGCCTGTGTGGCCTTGACACGCCTGACCACATCATGAAGGGTCTGTATTACAATGTAAACTTCAGCAAAGGGTTTGTGTTTGTTAATCTTTGAACAATGCTCACAAAAAGAGGTTTAATAAGTGTTTAAATTTTTTAAAATTGTGGTGAAATACACTTAACAGAAAATTTACCATCACAATCATTGTAAGTGTACAGCTCAGTAATATTAAGTATATTCAAGTTGTTGTGCTACAGAGCTCTAGAACTTTTTCATCTTGCCAAACTGAAACTCTATGCCTGTTAACGTGAGAAACTCTCCATTCCTCCCTCTTCCTAGCCCCTGGCAGCCAACGATTCTACTTTCTCGTCTTTTTGTGGCTTGTTTAATTCACTCAGCATAATGTCCTCAAGGTCTATCCAGTTACACCGTGTATCAGAATTTCCTTCCTTTTAAAGGCTGAATAATACTCTATTTGTATGCATAAATGCTGCTATGAGCTGCTGCTGCTACTGCTGCTAAGTCACTTCAGTCGTGTCCGACTCTGCAACCCCATAGATGGCAGCCTAAAAGGCTCCTCCGTCCCTGGGATTCTCCAGGCAAGAACACTGGAGTGGGTTGCCATTTCCTTCTCCAACGCATGCATGCATGCTAAGTCACGTCAGTTGTGTCCGACTCTATGCAACCCTATGGAAAGCAGCCCACCAGGCTCCTCTGGCCACAGGATTGTCTAGGCAAGAATACTGGCTGCTGCTGCTGCTAAGTCGCTTTAGTCGTGTCTGACTCTGTGTGACCCCATAGACAGCAGCCCACCAGGCTCCTCCTTCCCTGGGATTCTCTAGGCAAGAATACTGGAGTGGGTTGCCATTTCCTTCTCCACTGGTATACAAATAGCTGCTAAAGCTTCTACTTTCAGTTCTTTTGGACATATACATAGGAATGAAATGACTGGATCATATGCTAATTATATTCTTAATTTTTTGAGGATAATAAGTTTTTTTTAATGAGACTGAGGAGGCAGAGAAACATAAAGTAGATGCATTATTATATTAGAGTCTCCCATTTCACCACACATCTAATGGGTACTCACCATGTGCTCAGTGCTATGTCTGATATAACTTGAGACCTTATGGTTCCTTCTTGTCTCTCACTACAATGTCATCTCCATAAAGGTGAGGATTTTTGCTTATTTTCTTCTTCTTTACTGCTGAATGCCCAGAATGGGATAGCAACCAACCTAGGATAGCACCTGACATTCATTATTTTTTTTCACCAAATACTACTGAATATCTAGTATGTATCAAGTACAAAATGATCATGAAAGTCAGTGAGGAAAGCAATGTTTCCTGTCTTCTTGACTCGTGAGCAGAGTGGATGAAAGGAGGCAACAGGGTCTTTCCCCATTACTCTGTGCTAAACACTGGTGATACCCTACTTGCAAAGGGAGAAAGGGGTGAATTTAAGACCAAGAAAGAGCAGCTCAGCTAGAAATAAAGATCAGCGGAGACAGAAGCTTTTTGTGTTCCTAGACAGACAGCTGCCCATTCACAATACTGAAGCCATATTGAATTAGGAAGAGAGCAGAGAGCAGTACTTGATTATCCAAATCAACTGCTTATCTTGGCAGGGCAAAATGAGCTCTTGACTGAAAAGAATTTTATTTTACTTTTGCATCAAATCGAAGTGAGGAGTTGGGGAGCTACTATGGTCCAAGCAGTGCTTTCAAATTAGGGGATTTAAGATGTTACCTCATACCTAGTCAATTCCACTTACAGAATATTACAGAATATTCTCGGAGTTCTCTGGGGTTCACAAAATGGTGCATTCATGTAACAATGCCCATTCAAGGTCCCTCCCCTAAGTTAGCATGAGATAACTATTGCAAAAGTTTGTCTGGTAGGGAAATACCTAGGGTTCTTCACAAAACCCTCAAAGGATTTGGCAGTCCTATGCTGGTTCCAGGTATGCAGCATTTCTTTTTCCTTCTGTGAGCCTCAGAGATTTTTCTTGTCTATTTTCTACTTTTAAAACCACCACCACCACTTATTCCATTCCTTAGGGTCCTTTTCACTTCCTTTGGGGTAGGCTGTACTCTCTCCTGTTATCCTCTTCTTGCGGTAATCCCAGTGCTGATACTTCAAGGGAATAAGAAAGTCACAGATACAGAGAAGAGTTACACAAACGCAAGCCATTTCACAAAGTTCTTGTAATTAGTTTCTGCTTCCTTTCCTCGAAGGTACCCAGAAGCCCCAGTGGTCTGTTTTCTTTTATCTGTGAGGGTGGCACTCTTTCTTGCTTATAGGATAAGGCAACACTAATTAGCCTAGCATTCAAGGTCCTCTATAAGCAGACTAAGGTCTAACGCTCCATTATTGTCTCCCACTTGTCTTCCAGTCTACACAAACTGTCTGCTCCCGTCAAATGGTCTCCTAATTGTTTCCCCCCCCAAACTATTTTCATTCCTGTTTCCTGGTCTTTGTTCACATTAATTCTCTCAGGCTCTCTGCTACTCTTTCCTCAGGGCTTGCAGTCTTACCTTTTGTGACCACCTGGGCCCTTTGGGCAGAATTACTCCTTTCTTGGAATTCCAGTCATCCTTCTAGTGTGAGCCACTTCTCTGGATTTAGCACATGGGAGTACATACGTGTGCAGGTGTGCCTAAAGGCAGATGGCTATTCCGTCTCTAGGACTAGCAGTACTATGCACTGAGTAGGTACTCAGTAAACATTTATTTTTAATGATGATGTCATGCTCTTGAAGCCTGTTCTTTCTTTCCCTAGGTAATGTTTACTAACGTGAATGAAGTGCTGCTGAGACTTGCTCATGTTTTTAAAAAGATGAGGATGGTGATGACTCAGTGGCAAGATCTTTTGGCAGAGAATTCATCTTGAAAATACTTGTATTATCCTAGCAACACACATGTAACAAGGGGAAACAGCCCAACAGTCTTAAGATAAAGCAGGAAAGATTTTTAGGATTTTAGTAAGCAAGACTTTCTTTCTTTCTTTCTTTCATCAAAGTGATTAAACACTGGAATGAGCTACAGAGGTAGATTATTAAGAAAATTTGGAGGGCTGGACAATTTATTCATTCATTCAAAAGAAAACTGGGAGGCAAAATAAAGGAAGGGGGGAAAAGTTTAAGTATGAAGGATTTGGCATTTATCCATGGAAAACAGAGGAAGGCGGATGCAATCTTTTTTTTTTTTTTTTTTTGCACTTTTGGTCTTTCAACTATGTATGGCTTCCCCAGCAGGATGAAGAGCCTTGTGGTGGGTGGGGCTCCTTCTTCACTGGGTTGTAGAGCCATCAAGCAGGCCAATAAAATTAAAAAGGCAGCAGATGTTTTTCTCCCCAAAGAAGGGGTTGGAATTGAGTAACTGTTTTTGTGATAATGTCCATATACATTTAATCACAAAAAGATACAAATGACAATTGTAGCTCTGATATACTTCAACCAAAGAAGTGTTGGGGGTGAGGGGTAGAAAAGGACCTGCTGGTACAACAAAGGAGCATCAGGAGTTGGAAAAAAGATAGGCTCACACATGTAGCAGGACAGGAAGTAAAAGAATAAAAAGAAGTACAAAAAGTCACTGAACGGAAAGCACAAAAACAAAAATAAAATATTAGTGACAAGTTTGGAAGTTTGCGATTAGATTCTTGGAAGAAAGTACAGACAATTTGGCATGCATTGCACAAAAAGCTGGTGATCAAATCCAATATAGAATACATCAATCCCAGAAACATCAGACCTTGGATTGCTCAATGCCACAGTAATTTCAGGTGTCCAAGAGTAGGAATCTGTGTTTTTAATAAGTGATTTTTTTGGATTGTTTGTTGTTATTCAGTTGCTCACTCATGTTCAACTCTTTGCAACTCCATGAACTGCATTTGCCAGGCTTCCCTGTCCTTCACCATCTCCCAGAGCTTGCTCAAACTCATGTCCATCGAGTCAGTGATGCCATCCCACCATCTCATCTTCTGTCGCCCCTTTCTCCTCTTGCCCCCAAGCTTTCCCAGCATCAGGGTCTTTTCCAATAAGATCAAAGAAGTTTGGGGAGCACTCTCCTGTAAGGTAGTAGGAGTTTCATCAAAGTGTGAAACATCAAATGATTTCACTTGAAAGACAATTCCTGCAGAAGACAGAAGGAGAAGTGGGATAAAACATTGAAAATTTGATTTGAGGAATAATAATTTTTTTGGCCCTTCTTGCTCCCAAAATGATTAAAGGTAACATAGTTATTAATAATGGATACTATCTGCTTGGCACTATACTTGTATTATTTACTGCCTATAGCAACCCCATGAGGGAGAAACTACAATTGTTATCTCCATTTTACAGATGAGGAAACTGAGACTTAGGTTAAACTATGAAAGGGTAGAGCTAGGATCCAGAGCCTCCGCTGCTCTTGTTTCATGAAACTGTTTACAAACATCAAAACAGACCAATCCAGAAATCCCAGAAACAACAGCAAAAAACACAACTAAGTGAAGAAATTTGGATGAAGAGAAAGCGAAGGAAGGAAAGTGGGTGAAACTGAGATAGGGTCCTGTTCGTTGATTCTACATTTGGCTCTGAGCTTTCCAACAGTCAAAGGGAAAGAGGCAACATCTCTTGATTCAAAGTATCCATAAGATGAAAGCAAAGCTGCTTTTTAGGAGAAACATAGGGATCTCTGGTAGAATTTCCTGAGAGCAGTGTCCCATGTGGGTCCTCAAAGAGAGGAGAAATGCTTCTATTGAAAGGATTTTTTCAGAGGAGAAAGGAAACTTTACTGTATTAATTTTTTAAAGCTTGGGAAAGCAAATGTTTAAAAAAGGAAATAATTTGAAGATGGATTATAATATTATTCCCTTGTAAATAGGTTTTACAGTTCACACTTTTTATAATAAAAGAACTACATGTGGAGTTCTTGTCTTTGGAGATCTTAAAGAGAAAGGTGACTATTCCTCTGGCGTGGATGCCTGAAGGCAAGGACTGGCTTAATGGGGCCCCCTCCAACTCAGGGGCTGTGATTCTATACTTCTGTCGCTGTGTAAACACTTTTACCTGGGGCAGCTTAACCAGTCTTAAACCTAAAGACTCAGCCACAGCCATGGCAATGAATGCTTCCATTGTGAGAATCCTTTCTGATAAAATAAATGTTTTTTTTTTAAACACACATACACACACACACACACATACACACATACACACAATAAAACAAAACCTCCACAACATTCAGGATTAAGACACACCCAAGTAAGACATTTGCAGTAACAAAAGTTTCGCTTAGTAAATGCTTGTCACTGGGGATGGAGAGTCAGCACTTAAGCACCACTCGTTTAACTCTGAGCATTTGCTGAAGTCCTTTGTGTCTTAGATGTCAAAGAAATCTTTTCTAAGGGAGCCATCAGCACCACCTCAGGGGTGATGTTTTAAGCCTAATGTGAAAAAGAGAGCTTCTCTAAAACTTCTTATATGATTAACACAGTTGAATGCCCTTTATGACAAAGCATGGGGAGTGCAAATAAAATTCTCTTCAGGAGGAGACCTTCGTCCTTGCTTTTTTCTTAAATCATTTCTTAGCAATGTAACACTGGGAAAGAACTTTCACATTTCAGGGGGATAAAAGCTCAGGAACATATAGCTGCGTGGTTTAAACTGACTCAACTCATCACGAATCGGGTCAAATGGCTCAGAAGAGGCTTTCTGGCTGTATGCAGTGAGACTGAAACCTGGAAAGGAGGAGAGACAATCGAGTTACCATCACCGTGTGTGGGGGGAAATGTGCTACGTGGCAATAGTTAACCCAATAGCATTTGCCTTTGAGGGTCTATTTGAATCTTTGGCCTTCTGTCTAGTGTGGCACGTCCAGGAAGAAGTGCACAGGAGGTTTCTCTAAAAAAAGAATGAGATGCTTGCTTCTGCAAAGAGAAGGGTATGGTTATGCCGCTGTCAAATGAAAGACTTCAGCCTTCCAACGGAAGGTGTCACCCTCTGGAGTGCTTGATGGACTGCTACGCTAACAGGTTTCCCCTTTATAAACAGAGTCCAGCCGCTTTGGCCTTATCTACTTGATTCCGAAATAGCTCGTCAATTTAATAGCATTCAGGTTGTTTATGCACACACAAGGCCCTTTGAAAATAACCCTTTTCATGTCGCCAAACAGGCATTTTGAAATCAACTAATTGGATGGTTGTCTGAATTCAACTCGTTGTTTTAAAAATAACCAGTTGTTCCACTGAATTACATTTTTTTACCCCCAAGCCAATTGGTGTGTGTAGACAGAGTTTGAGTCAATCCAGATGGCTGGCTGCATTTTTGACTTGAACTGACTGGATGTTTTGTGGTCAGATATATACAGCTCTTGATAGCCACTGGGGAAATGGAGTAGAAGGGAAGGAAGGTGTAGGAAAGTTAGGAGAAATTATATCAACAAAAGTTTCCATCTTGAGTGCTGTGGATCCAGACATTTTCTGCAATCAATCCTCCCTCCCCCTCAACCCACATGCACACGCACACGTGCGCACACACACACACACACACACACACACACACACACACACACGCACATAGTTAAGAAAACAGAAATAAAGTAATAACATCCCTCCCAGCTGGCTCTGCTCACGGCTGTGGGTCTCTTCTTTCTTTATTTCTCTCCATGAATTTCTTCACCGCTTGGGTGGCCTGTGGAGGGATTCTGGCAACTCAGCATCATCGGTTTAGCTCCCTCTTAGGCTAACTTTTCCTTACTGTGGGGAGCTCTCCTTTGAGGGACTTCGTGCTTCTCTCGGTCTGTAAAAGCAAGGCAGGAAGAAGAGGGCTTCAGGCAGACCTGAAACCCTAATTCCAAGCATGAGGCCTGACTCTGACCCATGGAACCACTTTTCCTGAGGGAAACTGAATTTCCTGTAATGAATGTAACCAGTTCTCCCTGCTCAGGCATTACTACTACGTTTTGAGAAATTCTGAGTTTTGTATCATCTATGGGCTCCATAATTAGCTGTCAAATTCCGCTGGCATGAGGAAGTGCAGTTCAGATGCTTTCAAAGGCTACTTCATTCAAACTTAATTTCTTCATCTGCCTTTCTGATAACATGATGACAATAGAACAGGGACAGCCTTCCCCTGAACCACCTTACAAGGAAGAAAAGGTTCTTCAAACATTTAAAATCTCACTGCAGGGGCAATTTCCAAAATGCCTTCCACCTTTTATCCCACAAACTTCTAGTGAATTATATGATCCAAACTCACTTTTCTACTGCCAAGATGGTGCCTTTTCTACCTGTGCTAATGTCATTGTTTGCAGTGAATCGAAGAGCAAAAGAAATATTCTGTTTGAAACCTGGCTCTGTCTCTGTTGTCCCCAACTTCTCTCTCTCATTTAGTAAATCTCAAAGTGGCGTGCTTCTCAGAACATGTCATTTTTCATGCCTGGCTCTTTAAGGTGCGTATTGAATCCTGTGAGGCTTTCAGAGACATCTGGATAACATTCAAAAGATTTTGCCTATGACATTTAGGTTTTAAACCACTGCCACATGGCTTGTTGGGATTTTGTAGTTTGGGAGGTATTGGAGCTATCTGACTCATGTTATGGCCCTGTCTCCATTGCTGACCTGCTATCTATGTGACTTTGGGAACATCACTTTACTCTGAATCTCAGAGGTTTTCTCATCAATATTATGGGGGCAATCATATCTATCTCATGCCTGATCTATTTCAGAGGGCTGTTGGGAAGAACAATCCAGATAAGGTACAGGGAAGCCCTTTGTAAGAAGAATGAAGTCTTAAACAAATACAAGAGATTCTCAAAGAAGACAATTTAACTGGGATTATTACATAATAGGTAGTCCTGAAAACTTGGCCCTTCTTTCCCAAATCAAGAGGTTTGTTGTCAGCTCACAAAATTGCACTGTGTGCTACCATTATTTTAATTCCTGTTTGTTGAATTTTTAAAAAACCCAAAGATCAAATTCTAAGGAAAAATGATATGAGTAGATATATTGCCTCAGTTTTCAGAATCTATAATATTAGCATGGGTTTAAGGAAACTTGGAAGGTTTAAAGTTTTTTTTTTTTTTTTTAGTATTAATGACACTAAATATAATGACTGTGTTAAAGTAATCAGTAATATTGCAAGTTCTGTTTGCAGCAAAACTAAAGTGAGAAAGTGAATTTCTCCCTGGATTTCAGATTCAGTTGTGAACACAACTGCTCATAGAAAGATAACCTGCTGTTCTTCTCATTTTAGAGGCAAGAACTAAGCCATATCTGTGAAAATATACAAAAGGACAACAGGCACATCCATCCTTTATTCTTTGATGTTTCTGTTTAACTGTCTCAGGGTTTCCCATCCTTGAGTGGTGTAGGGGCAGCTGATAAAGCCCCGATGATTTAGAAGCACACAGAATCCTGCTTTATATTATCATCTTGTCTAGCTGCTCCCATGTGATTAAATGACCTTTTTTTTGCCATAGGAGCAGTTATACTGAGGAAGATGAACTTTCCCTTCCATCTGTGTGTGAAATGTTGTCCCTCCACATGCAGACTATCAGCCAAGAGAATGGCATTCTTTCCGGTTGTCAGGATATCATTGGCCTTTTTCCTCTGAAGAAGAGTCAATTCATAGCCTAGTATCAAGCAGAAAAAAAAAAAGAAAAATAAATATATCATGATGTTTCTGTACAATGGTAAGTTAGAAATGATGTGAGTATATGTGAGTATGATTGTGAAGTTTAAAACTAGGGTAGATCTGGCTGCAAGCTTAAGTTTGAAAACTTTTTTTTCAGAAGTGAATTTGAGCTCCTGTAGTTACATCCAGGAAATACGAGCCATTACTAAGGCTGGGAATTGAGGGTAAGGCCAAAAAAAAAAAAAAAAAAAAAAGCAAAAAAGGTCTGGAAATGTAATTGTAATTGGGGAGGCCAAACGACAGAGGTTAAGCCCTGGGAAATGGAATGGCAAATCGGTGTCTGAGAATTCCTGGGCCTGCGGCAGGTCTCTTGATGGACTCTGGCCATCAGTGAACACTGCTCAGCTCTTATACTCTCCACATGGACCTGTTTTAAGGGAGGCTGAAGGAGGACTGAGCAGCAGCCAAGATTGTGAAGTTCAAGGAGACCCTCTCGGAGCATATGCCTCCTTCAGACTTACGAATCATGTCAAACCTTGATAATCTGGGAGTCCCAGTGCTGGCACTGAGGTAAGCCTGGCAGTGAACTGACAACTGAAGATGCCTGCTCACTCTGATGGTTAAAACAAACCTGGAAAATGTACATGAGGGCAAAAATTTTGCCCTCATCATTATATCACCAGTGCCTAGAGCATAATGACTGTTCTGTTTATTACAAATAAACAAACAAACCTGGCTTTGATGGCCTTTAAAAGAAATAGCCTTAAAGTTCATAGAATAATATGAATACCTACAACATGCCAGAAGCTTTACCTATTTTATCTCTAGTCTCTCAAAGACCTTGCAAGGTTAAATTTTTCCTAACATACAGAAAAGCTCAAAGAATATTATAGTGGACACTAGTATTCTGACTGCCTATTTTCTATAAGTAGCATTGTGTTCTCTTTGTATTATCACATGGATCTATCTATTCATCCATTCATCAACTGAGGTTAAGTGTTTAATCCTCATTTTGTAAGTGAAGTCTCAACCAGGTAAGGCGGCTTGTCCAAGGTCCCCCAGCTAGTAAGTAATAGAGCTGAAATTTGGACTTGGAACTATTGAACTGCATAACCTATGCCCACTCCACCACGCTGTGTGGACTTTTGTGATCACTGTGTTGCAACATAAGTTAAAGCAAGTAAACTGGAGGGTGGGTTGAAATCGACTGAGAGGTTGAAGGTACTAGTGCTGAAATCAGAGGAACATCCTAGGAAGGGCTAACTTAGCCTTTGACCTCAGTATTACAATGTGTAAATAGCAGACTAATGCAGGAGGGCAAGGATCTATACATTCTACATCATATGTTAAAGAAGAAGGGATAAATCATTACAGGGCACTCTTTTTCAGAATTAATTAATTAATTGTTTTTCGCTGTGCTGGATCTTTGTTGCTTCATGTGGGCTTTCTCTAGGTACAGAGAGTGGGGGCTACTCTCTAGTTGTGATGCATAGGCCTCTCATTGTAGGGGTTTCTCTTGTTGCAGAGCACAGGCTCTAGGCACCGGGGATTCAGTAGTTGTTACACGTGGGCTTAGTTGTCCCGCAGGATGTGGGATCTTCTCAGACCAGGGATAGAACCTGTGTCCCCTGCATTGGCAGGTGAATTCTTACCCACTGGGAAGTCCTCCTACAGGGAATTCTTGTCCTATTGTTTTTAAGAAAGCAAGTTTCATGCCATGCCATAGACTCAGCATAGACTCAGCTTACTGTCTCACCATTTCTATAGATTCATAGCCTAGTATAAAAATTGAATATGATATAACAGAACATCAAGAATAGATTAGATTTCATATACTTTGTTTACTAAGGCAGGGAAATATGTAATACAGTTCAGAAAGATAATACTAAAGCCCCCTAAAAGTTTATTACCATAATTTCCAAACAACAAAGTAATTTGTTAGGCCCATGTATACTGAGATTTAGGTAAACATAGTCTCTTACCTTTAGTACTTTACAATCTTACAGAGTCAACATCAAAGCCTCAGTTATTTAAAAATTTTAATGACTTAATTATAAAAATCTCTAATTTAGATTTTTGGAGATAAAGAAAACACAAAGGAAGTATGTCTGTTTATATTTCCACTCTTGCAATATTGCTTACAACAAGCATTACTGTGCTGCTCATTAGGAGAAAAATTAGATTTTAAATGTTATACACAATACTTTGATTAAAGACAGTGCTAAGGAATCAACAAATATACCTTGAGAATCTCCTATGAATCCATTTCTGGGGTCTGTGTTATAGGTGCATTCAGCCTTTCATTCAATAAATAGGTACTGGGGGCCTACTATATCCTAGGCACTGCTCTAGATTCTGGGTACAGAAGTACAAGAATTTTTCCTTCAAGGAGTTCACAATCTTAGACACACAGACTGTCAGAGGTGGAAGGAAACTTGGAGAGCATGAAGCTGGCCATTCTCAATTTACAGTTAAGGAGGCTGTGATTCAGAGATGTTACGTTGCATATTCAGGGTCACAATGCTCAGAGAGGCAGGATAAGAATGAGAAACCAGCGCTTTTGACTGCTGCTCCTCTGCTCCTTCGATTATTCCAATCTATTTGGGAAGACATGGTACTCTCACATGAAACAACTTCAGAACAATATGAGACAAAAAGCTGCTAACAAACCATATGGTATTAAGCATAAGTTTAACAGCAGTTAGGGAAGAACTGGAGACATCCAACAGAGCTTAAATCTTCTGAGTAATGACATGCAATTTATTTATGGCAGGGGAGACTTGCTGTACTTCTGACATGAGAATGAATGAGATGAAGGCATTCCAAGGAAGCCTACTTCCCTCTGGATCTTATCATCTTGTTTTGTTTTGGTATGTTCGCTATGTTTTTGTACACAGGCAAGCGTCTCTTTCATTTACAGCAGAAAACATGACATAAATTAGGGGGAAAATAATGGATATAATAAAACATGAAGGTTGTGGAGATCAACCTCCATTCCGTAATTTACACCAAGTTCTACTGAGAGGCAAAATCTCATGCAAACCATATTTCCTGTCTCCTGAGTATTATTTGAATAAGTGTGAGCCAAAGAAGAAGAGTGTTCCTATGGGATAATTTTTGTAGGAGAAATCTTTTAGTTACACATTTATCCTCACATGGGTTACCTATTATTGGAAAGTTTTTATGCCTTGTGAATAGGAATTCTCTATAATTAGGGAATGTGGGAATTTATTTTTGTAAAGAAAAACATTTCAGAGCTTTATTTAAAAACATTTACTCAGTGACTACCATGGGCCAAGGCACTGTGCACATACTTGGCATAATACTTCTCAAACAGTTTGTAGTGAAGAGTCAATTTATTTAATATTATTTTTATTTTCTGATATTAATGTGAACTCCTGATCATCTAAAGCTCAAAAGTCATGATAGAGACAAAAAGGTAAATATACATTTACCCAATGTGGTAAATGCAGTGGTCACCCCAGGTTTTGGTACAGCAAGTGTAGCAGCCTCTGGGCTTGGTTGGTAGGGGATGGAACCATCTAGCACTTCTCTTCCCCTCCTTTGGCTGCAGGTCCCAACCATACTGCCTCTGAACAACACAGTTTCTAATGGGTAGACTTTACAATGACTAGAGTTACCAGTGGGGTGATGGCCTTTTCTTATGGGATGCTACTGTTGAAATTCCCCTAGACTTGGTACTGTGGGTGAGGCTTGGGAAGTCAGATGGACGAGGCCACTGAAAGTATGAATTGCTGCCCGTGGTGGCTGTTGACTCCCTCCCATATGTTGTTGGGAACTCAGGGAGCTCTGGGGGTGGGAAAAGGCCTTGAGAGAAGCAAACATGTGAGTGGTCAATGGTTAGAGGTCAACTATTGACCTATTGGGCACCCAGGCTCCAGAGCAAAAAGACCCAGAAAAAACTTAGCAAATTTACTTATAGATTCTACACAGTATACATGCAAATAAACATATTACATTACCTAAACCATTGAGTTTTGGGGACACAATAATTCAAAGCAAAACAAAGTATTCATGAATTGCCATGTGGCACCTAAAGCCAGGCCTCAGGCGTCACCAGTCTTTCCACTTAAGGCTACTATCTTCTCAATCACCTAACTACAAGCTCCTTAAATTTTAGTAGAAAACTGATTATCTTATGCAATAGAGACAAAATGTTAGATATACATTTATCTGCCCAATCAAAAAAAAATCAATGGACTAAGGGTATGAAGAAATATGTTAGGAATCTAGATCAATATCCTTTATACATATGAAGACAGAATGGAATAATTTCTTATTTGCAGCAATCAACATGATGCCACAAATAAAAATCTCAATAGTCTTTTTCAAAGTCTTGAACTTTAACTTACAAGAACCTCAGGATATTTTGTGGATTTAGTGAGGGCAAAGTATAGTCCTGGTCTGGGGAGAGGCTATCCATCCACAACTCATAATGCAGGCATCTCAGCTGGGTCTATTAATTTTCCACACACATGGAGCCAAATTCTGCCTAGGATTATTATGCAATTTTCAAAATGGCTTTAAGTCTTTCAACTTACAAAGTTACCATTTACATTGCACTGGCCTGCTGGCTGGGATGAATGAATGAACACTCTTTCCCAAAGGACCATAATTCATTCTCTGATCATAGCTTATACATTTGGGAGAATTGGGATCAGTGTGCCTGGCGCCTCCCCTCCCGTCCGCCCCACAAAGGAGTCATACACTGCAAGAGAAGGAGACAAAGTGGCTGTGTGCCATCGAGCACAGAGGTGTGGCTAGGGAGGTGTTGACTGTGAGCAGCACCAGTCTAACATATAAGCAACTGTCTACATGATGTGATTTCAGGTGTACCAAAAAAGGCCTCATTGCCCCTCAGTTTAAACACTCCCTTCCCACTAGCAAATGCCTCGAATTCCACAGTTTTTAGAGCCCTGTTCCTTTGGTTTAAAGCTTTGATCCCTGTGAAAATACCCCCTACCCTGGGTGGGCAGCCCCATTGTATCCCATCAACCATATACACTGTGAGCAGATGAGGTTCAAAATTTCTGCTCAGAAAGGAGGTTTTGAGGGTGGTGTGAAGGGGAGAAGATACTGTGTACCTTAGGGGAATGGGGAGGGACAGCATCACCTGGAAGGGGGGTGGTGGCAAGGGGAGCTGGGCCCAAAACAAACCATGTGTGCGTGTGTGGCCGTATGCATGGCTATATATGAGCCCCTCCCATGGCGGCAGCTGTTGAACACCCTTTCTTAACCCTCTCCCAGAAACCTTGATTTATGCTGCTTTTGGAGTCATAGAACCAGACTCTCCTCCCAGCTACAGCAAGATAATAGCTGCCGGCTACAGCTGGGAATTCTCGAATTCTTTCAAACTAGAGACTAGGAACGAAAGGTGAAGAAAAGTTCTTCGGGGCCTGCTGTGCTAGGTAGCCTTCCTCTGAGGCCCAAAGAGGAAAATGGGGCCCAGTGGTGTTATCTAAATGCTTCCAACTGGGCCTGAAAGCACAGAGCCATGAATTGTGGAAAGTGAACACCGGTGCTCAATCAGCACATCCTTTTGTGTTTCTAGACTGATTGTTTCTCCTTGTCTCTTCCATCTGAAGAGTAAGGATGAGTCATTGGCCTGACTTCGAAAATGAGGAAGGGAGCCCTGAAAAGTAAGATGGTTGTTTATGTAAAAAGAAAATTCATATTTAATTTTATGTCACCCATCTTGGCAATATGTAGCAGATAAAGTAACAGCTTTAATAGTTTGGTAAAGGAACGGGA
Source organism: Capricornis sumatraensis (assembly GCF_032405125.1). Classification (NCBI taxonomy): domain Eukaryota; kingdom Metazoa; phylum Chordata; class Mammalia; order Artiodactyla; family Bovidae; genus Capricornis; species Capricornis sumatraensis. The sequence continues at coordinate 41,674,030 of NC_091092.1, read as the reverse complement.
TTTTGTCAGTAAAACTCCACACCCACTGGACACTGGCAGAATGGACAGCTGTCCAGAGTGTCCCTGCAGTCTGTCCTGACCAAAAGCCTATTCTTCAGTGCCTATTCCAGGGCCTGAAATCCCAGTGGCAGAGTCTTAGCTTGGGAACTGAAACGTTAGAAAGTCTTTGGGAGTCACTTATAAAAAAAATGCAACCAGTCCTTAAGCCTAGCAAGTTTTATTAATCCTACCTTGCTGCTGCTGCTAAGTTGCTTCAGTCGTGTCCGACTCTGTGCGACCCTATAGACGGCAGCCCACCAGGCTCCCCTGTCCCTGGGATCCTCCAGGCAAGAACACTGGAGTGGGTTGCCATTCCCTTCTCCACCCCCTACCTTAGGTCAGCTTAAAGCCCTCAAGTAGCTGCTTGTAGGGGGAGCAGAAGCTTTAAGGCCAAAACCTTAAATATTTGCCAAAACCTCAGGGTGAGTTTGCTTATGACCGAAGTCCAAATTCTACTCTTTCACATACCACTGCACAAGTTTTGCTAAATCCTCATATTCTCAGTACTATTAAAAAAATTTTAAAGCTAACTCAGTTTTATTTAAGTCAATTTATCATAGTATTATCTACTAACTTTGTCTTAATGAAATCATGGGTTGGATGTACTACTATGCATGTTCATACATTTCTGATCCACATTACAACAAAAATTTATTAAAAAAAAAAAAAAAACAAACCCAAACTTCACTGGTCCACATACCACCAGAGATTCACACACCTCACTTAGGGAAGCACTGCCCTGGTTCATATAAAGTATATTAGATATAAAAGTATACATTAAAAATAAGTCGTAGTCCCTCTGTTCAAGGTACTCAATACCCAGTAGTTGAAAACAACTGTTGCCTTTGTAGTTAGTTGCATGAGCTCTGGAAGATCATGAATTTATGGGAGGTCATGTCTTCCTCTGCGAGGTCATGAAATTCAATCAATGCTTGCCTTCCAATCTGCCCTTTGGTCACAGGGCTCCACAGGTGGAACATATCAAACTCACCAGCCAAATTATGACTCTTAATTGGTGTTTCTTTTAAAGTGGATATGTCATTTGTCAAATGTTCAATGCAGGAGCAGGCCTAGCCCCAGGCAAAATTATGAAGTAGGAGAAGAATGCCAGAGACGTAGGCCGCACTCAAATATTTGTTGAAAAAAGGATGAATGAGCCTTCCGTCCTTGAATCCCTCTCTCCCAACCCCCGCATCCACCCGGTGCCTTTTTAAATTCTATCTCCTAAATATCTCCAGTAGTGTTTTCCCCTTCCAAGTCTCCTCTGCCGTAGGACTTTATCATTTCTTGTCTGCATTATTTTCACAGCCTCTTGCTTCCAATCTGCTTTCTTCTCCAAGCCAATCCCCACAATGTTGCTGTAGAGATATTTTCATAGGGCAAACAAGATCATATCATTCCTCTGCTTAGAAGTTCCTTCAGTGCTTCCCCAGGCTCCTTTGCGTGGTTTGGGGACTCATAATCTGACCCTTGCTTACCTCTGCCGCTTTAGCTTCCCTAACTCCCCGGCCTGAGACCCTTACTTGCACCTCCCATCATCCAACTGGGTCATGCTCTCTCCTGTCAGAATCTTTGTTCATGTTGCTTCTTTTCCCCTAACACCCTCCCCCCATTTTCTTTTCTCACTTCAACTCCTAGTGGTCTTTCAAGCCTGAATTTAGGATATCACCTCTTCTGGGAAGCTTTCTGTGACTTGCCTTCTCACCCCTTAGAACTTTGCATTTGCCCCCATGTTAGCACTTACCACATGCTGGGTTGACATTTTTCTGTTTGGTTGTCTTTCCCACAAGACCCGTAGATCTTTGAGGTCAGGTACCAACGGTTAATCTTTGTATCTCATTGTTTGTACCTCACAGTGTCTGGCATGTAGCAGCAATTCAAATATTTGTTATTAAATGTATGAATGAGCCCCTCAGTCACCTACCTTTCCTTTGCCTCTCTTCTCAGCCCACAAGTTCTGGCACACAACCTCTTCCTCCATTGCCTGGCACTCACTGCAGAATTCCTGGGGTAGAGGCTCTCCTTTTCCTGTCTTTATCTGAACCTGCTTCTCCCTAGATCAGAGACAATAGGATCAGATGATAAACTAATTCACACTGAGGTGTTGTCATTTCATTATACAAATACTTACTGAGTTCCTACTATGTGCCAGGCATTGTGCTAAGGTGTGTGTGAGCCACTAGAAAGAATATGGGAGTTAAAGATCCCTACTTATGGGTAATGACTAAATGCATTTCTCCTCTGAGAGGTATGTGATTTTCAAAGAACCGGATTTCAAATGATGAAATTTAAGCAAGAGAGGTGGGATTTGGGGTAGGAGACCTCTCAAACAGGCTAGCTCTGGCTCAATGAATTTGCTGTGTGAAACGGTTTTCTAATGAATTAGGCTGACTTTAAGCCTCAGGTTATCTTGTTGTCACCAGTTGTGCTTTGCTTCATGAAGGGTCACCAGGGGCTACCTTACAGGAGACATTCTTTTAACATCCTGGGATCAGGTGCCTTCTCTGACTTTGTGTGCTTCTATTAAATTAAACCCCATGGGCTGTCAGATTTTTAGTTATAGTATTCAAAGATGAGGCAGGTGTGAACTCCTCCCCCCCCCCCCCCCCCGCTCCGCCAGCGGTCCCCAGCTGCCCTGAATGTGACTATTTGTGGGGTAGGTTTGTGAGCTGCGTTGGGAAAAGGAATTGAGGGAAGCCCCTCAGAGAGCAGGAAGAAGAAGTGGATTTTGTGCGGAGGAGGAAGACCTCTTGGGAGGCTCTGGTGGCCAGAGATGAGCTGGACCTGGCTGGGAGAGGGGGGTACCGAGGCCAGGGACCTCCACGCACCCCAAGGAAGGATGGAGAGGTTGCAAAAATCCTAAAGGGAAAAGCCCACTCGGCTGTAGGCCAATGAGCGGCGGGAAGGAGGAGTGAGGCTGGGGAACTTCTCTCGGAGCCAGTCAGAGGGGACGGCTGCTGGGAAGCCAATCAGCGCGCCCGAGCCTGCAGCCCCTCTGCAGTAGTTATGCCAGAGCGCCCTGTGTAGAGCGGCGGCGAGCCGGCAGCTGGGCTGGGCGGCCAGGAGCCACCGCACGCGCTCCGCGTCCTCCTCTCGCGCGGCTCCTGCGGGATCCCAACACTGCGGTACCCCAGCAGTTCCCGCAGCCCCGCGCCCGCAGGCTGGCCACGCGGCCACCACCGCCCCCTGGCCGCGCGGTTCGCCTCGCCCCGCCCCGCCCGGTCCCTCCTCGCCCCGCCCCAATACGGTCAGCCCCGCCCCGCCCCGAGCCACCAAGCAGTTCCCGCCCTCGCCCAGCGCCCAGGTAGCTGCGAGGAAACTTTTGCAGCGGCTGGGTAGCGGCACGTCTCCAGCTCCTTAGGGCCACTGCCAGGCTTGCCGAGTCCTGGGACCTCTCTCGCCCCCGCTGCCACTCTCCCACTCTCTCCTCGCTCCCCGCGAAGCAGGATGGCAGGGACCGTGCGCACCGCGTGCTTGGTGGTGGCGATGCTGCTCAGCTTGGATTGCCCGGGACAGGCGCAGCCCCCGCCGCCGCCGCCGGACGCCACCTGTCACCAGGTCCGCTCCTTCTTCCAGAGACTGCAGCCCGGACTCAAATGGGTGCCTGAAACCCCGGTGCCAGGTGAGGAGTCGTCCCTCGCGCATTCCCCGCGCTGGGCGGTGAGCCAAGGGGCGCATGGTGGCCGTAACCCGAGCGCGCTAGCCCTGCGGGGCCGCGATCGTGAGCCCAGCGGCTGAGTACCTGGGAGTGGTCCCCGCGCTCGAGCCCGGCCAGGTCTCCCGAGGAAGAGAAGAAGGGTATCTGTGGACCGTGTCCGCATCTCCCAGGCTCGCTGGGCTGTCAGCGAAGATGCGAGTGGTTGAAACGGCGAGCATGGCCTTCTAGCGGGCGCCCATTTTTTGGGGAGGGGGGTAGGGCGGGAAGGCTGGAGTTGGTTCTCCTAGCCTCAGCGAACTGGCGCCGCACATCCGAGCTAGTGCCTCGGGAATTTGCCACCCTCGCTCACACTTACATGCCAGAATTTCAGCCTCAGCTGGACCGCGGCTCCAGCCATTCTTTCCCCAACCTGCCCTCACGCCCTCCTTTCTGCAGCCTTGGTTCCCGAGGCTCGCGGGCCCAAGTGCAAGCAAAGTTGAGGACAGATCTCCGAATCCGCAGTGACAGGTAAAGACACGCGGAGGGAAACTTTTGAGTAGGAGGGTCCCCCAAATGAGGAGGACTGAGCCTTTTCCCTTCAAAACAGCGTCTGTTCTCTAGGCTGGCAAAATCGTTTCCAAAACCATGCTGCTGGCCGGGGGAGCAAGAGTCCAAAGATGATTTAACTCCTCCCCTTCTCAAATTCATCTGCCTTCTTTACAGGCTGGACCCTGAAGGGAAGATGATTTTAGGTGGAGGAAAGTTTCTGAACGCTTGCCTTTTGTTCAGCACAAGCAGATCGTGTTGTAAGGGCATATTTTAACCTTCCCTGAGCGCTGCCGCTGTCAACAGATGAATATTAATGGCCTTGTGTGATTGACTGTCCCACGGTTGGAGTCCTAAAAGCCTGCCTTAGAATCCAATTAGGACAAGTTGCTACACTGACAATGCAGGCAAGAAGAGTCGGCTTCAAACAGGTTAATTTATCAGAGGTGCGCTCTAAGAAATGGCTGGTTGTATTCACAAACCGTAAAACGTTTGTGGCCTTCGGGGTCTCTTCACCACCCATGCATCCACCAAGGCGCGCGTCCCGCGCTTCCGAGGGATCGGGGAGCAGCCCTCGCCAAAACTTGGCTCGTGGCTCTCAACAAGTCAGGGAGGCGGGCCTGCTGGTTGGGCCAAGTTGTGAATGCGATGCGCGCCCTGTGGGCGCTGCCGGCGAGCGTTCGCTAGCGGGAGGTTACCTAGGCAGCCAGCGCGCCCTCAGCCTTTTCTTTAGGTGGATGAAAAGAGCCAAGCGAGCCTGCTGTTTAGTTGCAAAGGTAATTGGTCACCCTTTTTGGTGACTGAAATACATTTGCACGTACGTTAAATATTGCTTTGCAGGATTTTGCTCTACGGGAGGGTAAAACTACCTCTTCCACTGTTAAGTGTTAATAACATACCACGTGGGCGTGTGCAGGAGCTGTAAGGGGCAACCTATGAATCAGTTCCACAGAGCTGAAACAGCGGGCGAATCTCTCTCCCCTCGAAGTGCCGTGGTAATTAGATTGCTAAGGCCAGAGACATGCTTTTGTTGATAATGTAAAAACTGGTCTTCGTGGGATGAGCCCCCACAAGATGAATCGGTCCAAGGTTGGGGCTGGGGCCACACTGGGCAGATTTGAAGCCAAGGAGTAAAGATTGTACTTAAAAGAGGAAAAAAGACCAGAGGCAATGCACAGATACTCATTTAGCAACCCCCCTCTACAGAGACTCAAACAGGCCCTCACCCTCCCTTGCCCTCCCCCAGATCTCTGGCTGCCTGCCTCTTTGCAGCATCTGTATAAAAGTATGGCGAGGGCCCACACACCGTGTGTATGAGATTTGGCCTGGGCTCCCTTCTTACAAGTTCCCTTACTCCTGGCCTAAGGATGGCCATATTCCATGTAGAGAACAGGGACTTGTGATGGAGATTTTTCATTTTCCTCAAGTATCTCCCAAACTCTATAGGAAAAATCATGTTCCGAGTGTCTTTACCATATAAACCCAGCGTTCTCTACTTCACTTCTATTTAACAAACATATGCCCTGTTGAGCACCTTCTATATGGCAGGCACTGTTCTGACTCGCCCTGGAGCAAAGCCAAACTTCAAATATGGTGGATGATACCCACACAGCTACCATATAGCCTGGATTTTCTGGGGGCGGTGCAGATTTCCAATAGCCCTGGCATAAAACCATGTGTCCCAAACTTTAGTTGGGCAAATACGGTCTTTGTAGATACAGAAAGCATGGTGAAAATCCTAATGTCCATGTGTGGAAAGAGCTCATCAGTATTTCAGAGAAGAGATGATAATGGCGGACTTAAATACAATGGCAAGTGCATAATTTCAAAATGAATAAATGTGTGATTTGCTGCTGTCATTCAGTGGTTGGAAATTGAAAAAGAGCTGCAAATTACTTGATAGTTATGAACCATCATGATGACCGCTTGACATTTTTTCCCCTATCTATATTTTAAGCCATGTTCAGTATGCCCGCTCCACTGTATTAACATTAAAGCTTTCTTTGTCCCAGATAAAATGAGATTTGGTCACAGTAAGGAGAAATCCTCAAGAATGTCCTGTGTCACTTAGGGGGAGCATTTGGGATTGACTGCTAACTTCGACCATTAGCAGAATTGGGTTAGAGTGGAGAAGGTACATTTCTTATGCTAATATGGATGAGACTAAATAGCATTTGAAATTGGCCCGCCTAAATAAATCACTGGTGCTGAAGGACTACACTAGACTTCCACAAAGCTGATCTAAAGCCCTACAATCTCGTGTTCCCGTTATTTTTGGTGTTCAAACACACAGGATAGCAATTCTAAATGGCATGTCCCCCAAATCCATAGATCTTTTCATACCCCACTTTTTTTTAAAAACAGGATTTGTAACTTGGAAAGCACCACAGATGGAAACCAGGCACACAGTTAGCATTTGGCAGAAAAATCCATATAACTGACTTTCAGTGCAGCTCTTTTGCCCTTATTTAATTTAGAAAAATTCAGAAAAAAGCCAATGAGCTCATAAGTCTAGATGTTTATTTTGTTTTGCTTAACCTACCCACAGGCGCAATCAAGAATGGATACAATTTTAGGCAAGGAAAGTGAGCTAGTAATCAGACAATGATGTTTCCAATTGTCTCAAGGGAATGTTACAGAAGTCTGAAAAAAAAATTCCTCTAAACAAAAATCAAGTGTAATTCACTTTATGAATGCCATACACCACTTTTGGAGGGGGGTGGTGGTGGTGAAGGGAATGGATGGAAATGAGAAAAACAAACCGTGGTAGTGTTGCAACTCCCAGAAGATTGAGGAATCTTGCCTTAGAGGGCCTTGGAAAGTGCAAGAACCAATCCAGAAGGCCAAATGCCTGTATGGGTAAAAGGCAGCCTTGAAGAGCCAAAATCGACTTGGAGTTTCTCAAAATAGATGAAACAACATAAAAATAAAAATCAACATTCTTGAAAAAAGAGAGAGTTTGGTATTCGTTGCTGTTGTTTTAAAGTATGAGAACTAGCAATCTCATCCGGGTTGCCAGCTGTGGCTCCCCAATTAGTTGGAAGCTGTTAGTGGTGCTAAAGCCGGGAGAGAGAATAAGTGAGGCATGGAAGGGTTTCTCTCCCCTGAGATTGCCCTAGACATTTGAGTGAGCAGGTGATTTGTTGAAACTTTGGAAAAGTCGTATTACCATGCACTAACTTGGACTAGTTTGGCGAACTTGCTCAGATGTGGTCTGAATATATTTATTACGCTAATTCTGATGACTGGTACCGAGACGTACTTAGAGGGAAGCATCAATCTGATTGAGGAGATGGCTGATGATCGGTGGAGCACCTTAGCTTGAAAGGAATCTCAGATTGCCTGCTCCTTGGCAGGCTCTCTTGTTAGGTGTTGGGGGGTGCCCAGAGGAAGAAGACATAGTCTCTTTTGTCAAAGCGCTCACAGTCTAGTGGGGGAGCATACGAGTAAAGAGGCTTCTCAGGAAACTTGTAGGATTAAATAGGGTGAAAAGGGCTAGAAAATACCGTCAGGAAATTAGCTGAAATGGTCACAATAGCCAGCCTGGTCAATGGGGGAAAAAAAAAAAAACACTGAAGAGATGAAGTGGGAGATAGGGAGAAGTCGCTTAATAGGGCCGCCATCTTAAAAAGAGTTTTCTTAATTCTTGGAGCAAATTCTGTTTGTAAGCATTAGGAAATACAGGCATAAGAAGATTTCAATGGATGTTAGATGACACAGATGGTGTCAGTTTGGCAATGTGGTTTTTTTCTTATGGGCTGGTAGGTTGTATCCAATGTTTTGATGCAATATTTTTGAGCATTCTGCTGCTTCCATCTTTAGAGTTGCAATGTTTGCTGTTCACTGTAGCCTAGAAGGAGGCTGCTTATTACCAACCTGGGAGAAAAGAGGTCCGGATTTGTCTGCTATGAGAAAAGACAGAAAATATGTTTTCTCCTTAAATGGCAGCTATCAATAGGACCACGCCAACTCTAGTGTTTGATGCATATACAAAAGCATGGGTCTTTAGAGGTATCTTATTACTCATTTCTAAGAAAATTGAAGATAATCACTTATAACTTGTGCACATGATACATCATTTGGAAAGAATTTCACTGGGGATCATATTGCTCAACTGAAAAGTTCTGGCATGCTGAATTTGTACATTTTTGTGAATGCTTCCTTTTACTCTGATCTCTAGCTTTTTTTCTGCATATGGTTATTTGTATGTTTTAGATTATAAGCTCCTTAAAGGGAAAGCACCGCATTTGATGCAGTGTGGAGCCCAATGCTAAGAGTACCGTAGCATGTTTCGTAAATAATAGATAATAGCATTTTTAGATCATTATGTATTCTTTGATGAAACTCTCAAATCCTTTCTTAAGCTATATGTCATCTTGCTTAAAGTCTAAGTCCAAATTTTTATGAGACATATTGGGGTATGTGGACAAACTTCAAGCTGCATATATTTTGACTGGAGACTGATTCAGGCTTACCTCAGTTAGCTGGCGACTCTTACCATCAGGCAGGGCTTATTAAGGCTGAGTACTCAGAGAACAAATTGAAATTAGCAACATTGTTATGACTGGCTTAGTATCATTAAAGATCAACAATTATTATAGCACATAAATTGTAAGACATCTCTTAAATCAAACTCTCTTTGATTTAATGTCAGCTAGACCTTTCTCACTAATGTTGACATTACCATATTTGGGAGTTGAGCTATAACACATGCATGGACCTGTTGAAGTACCTCACAGGTTTCTGTAACCTGGAATCAGAATTTGTGCACAGCCTCAATTCCAGAGATCACACCAGGAGCCAGCATCTCGTCAGCCCTAGCTGAGCTTCTAAGCGGGTTCGGTGTTTTTTGTTAATCTAAGGTCTAATGGAAAGTGTGTACTGAAAAATCCCCCCTCTTCTGCCCATGTTTAGCAAGTTATCAGGCTTGAAACAGGATCCCGAGCACTCCATTAAGAAACGAGTACCAGAAAATAAGAGTCCAAGTCATGGGCCCCCAACTGGCTTTAGAAAGAGCATAAAGTAATGGGAGTTTATCTCCTGAAACATAATGACAGTAAAAATGTGATTCACAAAGCATCCTGAAGGTGAGCATTATCAGCAGAGAAAATGTGCCTTTTGAAATGCTGTGTGTGAGCGGAAAACGCTCACTCGAACATTACAGTCTTACTTGAATGCCTGTTGAACAGACAATGTAAAGATTTACTTCTCTTCTTCAGATTAGGCCAATTGAATATTAATTATCCAAGTGCTAATTATTAGAAATACTCGTTTGCCATTTTTAAATAAAAATGAATCCAGATTGATGAACAGGGAACGCATTTCCATATTACAGCCTTATTTGAGAGTTTGTGTTTTTTTCTCATGAATAAAAAGGAGTCAATGTTAGGACCAAATGTGTTGCTAGTGTTCTGAACAGTTAATTACGTCTAGTAGCTGAAATTGTATTTATATGCTAGATTAGTAAATCTACTAAGCTCTTTGAAGTATACTTAATAGGCTTATATTGATAAATAATTGATAGGAAGACAGATAAAATACAAGCGAAAGTGGCAGTAACAGGGACAGAGAAGTTAAAGCAATTGTAAATGAAACCTCCACCCACTGGATTCCAAGCATTCACCTGAAAGTTGAAAGATGTACATTTCTCAGAAGTGGAAATTTTGAGAGTTTTCAGTATTTTTCAAAACTTACACAATGAAGCATGCATTTATTCCTTATAAATTCAGCAAAACTTTAGAATTTTAATTGGCTTTTTTGAATCTGCCTTTTGAATATAAGTTTATTACTGGAAAATTAGAAATCCTGATTATGGTATCTTTAAGGTATGTGTTTATAATTATTTATATCTCCTTACTAGATTGTGATTTTCTTAGGGTTATAGGGGCTGTGTTTTATCTTTGTATCCCCAGTGTCTAGCATAGTGCATAGTACAAATAACAGGTACTCAATAAAATTTGTAGGCTAAATAAATAAATGGAATTATAAATGTATTATAACCATAAAATTTCCATAAAACCATTATTTAAGTAGTTGATTCATTTTTACTGATATACTAAAGTTTCTAAAAAAAGGAACTACTTTTTCAGGTCAAAAATCCATTTGTTGCCTATAGGTAAGTGATAAAGGACATTGGTTTAATGCATTTGGCTGTACTATAACTCCCTGGAAAAAGTAGAATAGCCAAGACTTACAAGAGGTAAGTAGTTTGTACTTGTTTACAAGGTTATTTTAAGTAGTTAAAAATAAATTTAATATGTCTACATGTACATAAATGCATATTACATAAATGCATACATTTAACTTCACTTTACAGATCTGTAGTATGCAGTGTGAAAATAATGCAACTGGTGTCAGTTACAGAAACATATACTAAATGTATATCAGTTTTTCTTCAGTGTTTGCTGTATCTTACTTATAACATCAAGCTTCATAAATGTACATCTAAAAGGACCTAATTCAAAGTGGATTTGCAGCCATGGGAATTTTATTGAAGTAGTATAAAGGGCCTTATGAAAGTCCTCTTAATTTCTGTATGCATTACGGCATCCTTTTAAAGTTGGCTGGCGATGTTCTTGCAGATACAGGCCCAAGTAGTATAGAAGGGAACAGAGAAAAAGATCATGATTGTTTAAAAATATTAGATTTGAATAGTTTCCTTCTTAATTATGATTCTGTTCTCTGTCTCCCAAACTCTGCATATTGGGATTCTCCATTGCTCTTTGTCAAATTTTGGTTTGGATGGTTGAAGCTGAGGGAAACATGGTGAAGCCAGGAGAAGTTAGGGTGACAGATACAGGGAGTAGGTAAAAAGCCCTCCCTCTGGTATGTATCAAAAAGTTGACTCACACATAGCAGACTAAAAAGGATGGGGAAACATTTGAACATGGAAATTAACATATGTGCAGAGACAATACAGAGGCATGCCCTAATTACATTCGGCTCCCAGAATTACCTTATTTGTACTTCTTACTTAGTATCCATGATTTTGAAGTTCATCGATTATTCATAGTCTCTGACAGACCCTGTGCTCACTGAATGTAGGAGTCATGTTTGATTGTCACAGTATCCTCTAGAGTGGTGAGTGGAGTGCCTTGTACAGAGTTATTATTAAAAGTTGAAAAGAATGTAAGAATAAACACCTAAAGACCTAGTTTGGAGGACTTTATCAGTGTCAAATGACATCCCAGGATGCCATGTGTGCTAAGTCTCTCAGCCGTGTCTGACTCTGTGTGACCCCATGGACAGTAGCCCGCCTGGCTCCCCTGTCCATGGGATTCTCCAGGCAAGAATTCTGGAGTGGGCTGCCATGCCCTCCTCCAGGGGCTCTTCCTGATCTAGGGATCGAACCCAAGTCTCTTAAGTCTCCTCCATTGGCAGGTGGGTTCTTTACCACTAACACCACCCAGGACACCCTCAGGATGCTATGTACCTAGAGAAACACTGATTCTCTGAATGCATCATTTTCTAAAGTGATTTGTAGCAGAGACTGAGGAAGCGGGGTGGTGAAGTTGAAGCATATTTTTCTATTCTTTGTGACCCTGGGATCCTTGTTGCCCCTCTTTAAAAACTGAAGTTTGACAAGTAGAGAGATTTTAGCTGCAGCTTTATCTGAATGTGGTATTTGTATATGTTTTATGTATATATTAATAGATTATATATGTATAAATATATGTTTCTGTTATTTTGATAGCAACAATTCATATTATGTGTTATTTAAACTGTTTGAAAGTTGTGAGTTGCTACTCTTTGCGGTGGGTGGTCTTTCACAATCATACCTTACATTTGTGTCATGAAAGCTTTGCTTTTATATCTTATGTACAAACAATGCAACCACTCATAAAGTGTCTGCAGTTTCTGAGTTCCACAGATCTGCTTGGTTCCAACAGCCCCCATACATATGTGTATACTTGTCCATACACACATGTAAAATATCCCTATAACTATCCACCCTTAATAATCCAGAGAATAAGCCTAACCTACACTAGGAAGAACTAAGAGGATACAGCTTTTCAGTGCCTGAGTTAACCATTTTCAGTTGGATTCACCCCAAAGTGTTGCAGATTTAATTGTCACTGATACAGAGCTACTGCTCATTTATTGAGTTCCATCATTTCTCTAAGTACAGAGATATGATCCTTGTTTAAGTTGTGATGGTTAACCCATACTATGAATTCGGCTCATTTTGGAGAACTACTTCTAGCGCTGGCTGGATTGCATGTTGAGCTCTCTGGAAATGAGACTATGACCCAAGAGATACTTTTCAAGTTAGGTTTCATGGAGTGATTTTATTGGGGCACCACATTTAACTATTTTGAAAAACAGATGGGAATTCTCAGAAAATGAACCTATTAATAATGAACTTTGTATGCTATCTCTGAATAAATATTACAAGTTTTTCATTCATTCTTCAACCAACATTGATTAAGCACTGATTCTATGCCAGGTACTGAGCTAGGAGCTGATGAATAAGATAAAACCACCGCTTAGGGAGGGAGTCAGTAGGAAGACTGTGGATGTCAAGGCAGTGTGATGAGCTGAGTGCCCTGTGGGGATCTGGTTGCTGTTGAATTATGGAAGAGGGTAACCAGTTGCCCTAAGTGGGCTGTCCTGTAAAAGCATATGCAAAGGTACAGAGTTAGTAGACAAAATGAGACATTTGTTGTATTGGACTAGTTTGGATTATTTGGAGTGCAGATGTGGGAAAAGTAGAGGAAAGATGAACAAGAGAAGTAGGTAGGAAATGCTAAGGAATTTTGATGAACTATATCCAAGGATGATGAGGAGCCATGAAAACATTTTAAGAAGAGGAAACACTATTCAGTATGGAGACAACTGGAGAGTGAGTGGTGGCAGAGAGTTTTAATAACGCAGGTGAAAAGGCAGGGCAGTAAATAGGAGAATAAAAGATCAAGTTGAGAGAATAGAGGAAGTAGAATAGACATGACTTGTTGACTGGTTACGAGGATAGAAGGGAGAGTCTAGAACTTCTAGTTTTGCTGGGTGGTGGGCCACAGCAGATAATAGGTGCTCAGTAAATATTTGCTAAATGAATGAGTCAAACATAGGAGGAACGTGTTTTTGAGGGGTAAAATCATGAGTTTGATTTTAAACAGGTTGAGTCTGAGGGGTCCTTTGATCTTTGGGGCAGAAATGCCCGGTAGATAGTTGAGCTTGTGTTTTGGATCATAGAAGAGAGAGCAGTCAGGGCTGGAGGTATCTATTTGGACATTAGCAGCATGTAGATGGTAACTTAAAACTGGGGATAGATAGATGAGATCACAGGGAAAGAGTGTATATACTCTTCTGGAGTACTAGAGAAGCAGGATTGCGAATCATTAGCATATAGGCTCAAGTTGGAACTCATGGGTGTGGATGATATTTTCCAGGCTTTTGCATGTGACATGTCTTAAAGTGTGTTTTGCCAACATCTGGTGATTTTTCAGGGGAAAAAAAAAAAACAGCCAAAGACTTTAAGAACTCTCTTGATTAAAAGTATGAGTATATGTTGTCATAGTGCAAGACTTTGCAAAAAAGATAATGTCCTCCAACATACACACACACAGACTTCTGTGTAGAAAAATACATTAGAAGCAACGGATCAGACTTCTATTATTTTTGGTAGCAATAATTAATAATTATGTGTGTCATTTAAACTGTTTGAACGTTGTTGTTAACTCTTAGCGATGGGTGGTCTTTCACAGTCATACCTTACATTTACGTTGGTAAAGCCTTGTTTTTATATATCTTATGTGCAAACAATTCAGCCACTCATAAAGTGTCAGCAGGTTCTGAGTTCCACAGATCTGCTTGATTCCAACATGGAGGTCCCTCTGGCTCTCCTGCTGTGGAGAGAAAGAAAGCTCTAACTGTGTGTAGCTTTGGAGCTCTGGTCTCGATTCCATTTTATACTGGGCCCTGCTGACGAGTCTTTGAAACATGTGGTTCCAGGCAAATACTAGGAATACCTATGTAATTGGGCTGGCCTTTTCCTTTTTTCTTTATTTTTAATTGGAGGATAATTGCTTCACAGTATTGTGTTGGCTTCTGCCATATAACAACATGAATCAGCCACAAACATACGTATTTCCCTTCCCTCCTGAACCTCCCTCCCAAGTGTCTATGGAGATGGGAATTTTTTTGGTTGGTGGCGGGGGGAAGGGTCGTATACTTTTCTGTTTCTCTAGCAAAATGGTTTCTTTAATTTCTCTGTTGCTGAGGTTACCATTTTCATTCAACATAAGCTTGAAACTCCTTGTTCTTCAGTAGCTTTTTTGAGTCTACTTTGTTTGGTGGACTAGTTTGAAAGGGCACAAGAGCATGGAGACTACAATTCACTGAGTGCCTACTGGATGTCACTTGTTTTATGTTTAATCTCTCAGGCAATCTACACAGCAAAGTTAAAAGGTAGGTGATGTCATCTCCATTTTACAGATGAAGAAACTGAGGCCCGGAAAAGTTTCCTTTCCCCAAGGTTGTTTAAGTAGTGGAGCCAGGATTTACATCCAGATTAGTCTCAGTCCATAGCTCATGCTCTTTCTAGTATTCACACTGTATTATGAGAGGAAAGAATATGGTCTGGATGGATATAAAGTTTTTGTCCTAAATTCCCACCCTCCTTTGACTTTTGTGATACTGTACACTCTGGCTTTCCTTCCTAATTGTAAAACTGATTCTGTCTTTGCTTGTTTATGCTCTTCCTCCCACCCTTCATTAGACACAAGTGTTCCAGTCGGGTTTGTCCTTTGCCCTTTCTGTTCTCTTTGTTCATTCCCACAACCATTCCCATGACTTCATTATCTTCACTGCTTGAATGACTCCCCCGTCTCTTTCCAACCTGACCTCTTCTTTGCTGTCCAGTTCAGTATTTCCCAGTTGCCTGTTGGATGTCTCTATCCAGAAGTCCTGCCAGTGCTTCACTTTCAACACAGTAAAAAATTAGTCCATCATTTTCTTTTTCTATCTGCACAAACCTGCCTCTCTCCAACATTCTTATTTCTGGTGATAGCATCTCTGCATGGTACCGAACTTGAAACCTTGAAATCACCTTTGACCTCTCTTTTTATACATCTCACATCCAAATCAGATGGCTGAGTCCTGCAAGTCTGCCTCCATCTTGCCTCTCACTCTTATCCTGTTGACATGTGAGCCCTCTGTTTAAGCATAACAGGCTGCTAACTCATTACTGAGAGGATCCTGTAGTTGTCTGCCTTCAAGCCTTTACTTATAGACCACCTGACTATCTTCCTCTCTTTGGTGCCTGTGGCCATCTTACCCATTTTTCAAGGTGTCAGTGAAATGTCATGTTCTTCATGAATCACTTTATGATTCCCCAAGACTAAATGTGATTGTCCCTTTGAACCCTGTGATCATTGAACTTCTATGGCCTTGGTTCTTCTTTGCTCTTGTAATTATTTATATACTTGTTTCTTATTAGATCCTTGCTCATGAAAGTGTGGCCCTTGGACCAGCAGCATCAGCAGCATCTGGGAGCTTGTAAGAAAATGTAGAATCTGGGTTTCAAAACGGAAAGAAAAAAGCAGAATCTCAGGTGCCACCCCAGACCTACTGAATCCGAATTTCTATTTTTTTCAACAGGATTCCCCAGGTTACTTATATGCATATATAAACTCCTTGAGGGTAAGAACATTGGAGCACTTAAGAGAGGGTCTTGCATATAATAGATCATTGTTCTTTTGACTTCTCAAGTTTGTGCTCTGCTTCAGCTGTTTATTCACTGATGCGTGGGGTGTGGGTGGAAAGGAGGGTGGGAGGAGGGGGAAGGAGAGAGAGATTCGGAGAGCGTGGGAGGAGAGGGAGAGGATTTAGGGGTGTAAGAAAGTGAGAAGGGGTAGGCTAGAGAGAGCCTACGGGATCTTTGCTCATTTGCTAATAACTACGACTAGTTTGGAAAATAGTCTTTGCTCCCCTATAGTCTAGGCCTTGGCTTAATTTAACATGGCCAGAGGCAGTATCTCTTGTGATTATTTTGCTCTTACTCTAGGGAACTAGGAACTTCCCTGTAGTTCAAAAGAATCTGCTTGCAATGCAGGAGACCCGGGTTCAACCCCTGGGTCGGGAAGATCCTCTGGAGAAGGGAATGGCAACCCACACCAGTCTTCTTGCCTGGAGAATCTAGAGCTTCCCAGGTGGCGTGGTGGTAAAGAATCCACCTGCCAATGCAGGAGACACAGGTTCCATCGCTGGGTCAGGAAAATGCCCTGGAGGAGGAAATAGCAACCCACTCCAGTACTCTTGCCTGGGAAATCCCCAGGACAGAGGAGCCTGGTGGGCTGCAGTCCGTGGGGTGTTGCAGAGTCAGACGACTGAGCATGCGCATGCCCTAGGGAAGTAATGGTCCCCACGTTCTCTTTTGCTGCATTCTGTGGTGTGTCTTCTCTGACCATCTCCAGAAGTCAGAGTGGAGCCTGTGAGGAGTTTCAGAGAGCCACAGGGGAACTGTGCTCAGTGTTTCAAATAGTCCCTTCTGTTTTCAGAAACAGATTTTCTGCTTTGTTTTCAAACTTCAAAGTCTATTTCTGAAATAAGGTTTATTTTCCCCCACGGAATTCTGAAGGTTTTATACAAGTGTTAATTTCTAAAACCCAAGTCATTTCTTGCCTTTGAAACTTCAGTGCTGTGGGTCAATTTAATAACGTCGCCTGAAGGTTCTTTTGGCCTTCAAAAGCTGTCAGATTGCCGTTTTGTTCTTTGAGAGAGTGAGGTTGCCTCATTCACAATGCCTGAAGGTGATGTTGGAATCAACATTTATTGTTATTCAGAGTCTTCCCCCACCCCTCAACAATATTCAGTTTTATTTTCAAGTGAGGTCTTGGTGGCTGCATGATGTTTTACCAACTAACAAATTCCCCCAAGCTCGGGAGCATTGCATAGAGGAGTGATAAGTAGCCCAAGTTCCTCTGACACCCACAGTAAGGGCAAGAGGGAGTGCTGTGTGTGCTTGTCTTCCTTTTTCGCCTTCCTCTTTCCCACCCGCACGCTCTTTCAAGTGGTGATAGTTTAGAACAGAAGGTGTTTTATGGTTTGCTATATTTATTGAATGGTTTTGTGTTTCTTGTTCTCTTAAAAAGATGAGTGGGATGCTTTGTATTTTCCTCACTATATTTAAAGTGGCGTTTCCTTTTCCTATTGCTTCTGATTTCCTTTTTCCCCCTCTTTCCCCCTGTCTTCCTCCGCCTCCTCCACATCCGCTTGCCCTCAGTGAATCTGGAGAGAAAACAAGCTTTGCATTTCTGCCCACATATTGGGTTGGGGCATCTGGTTACTTCTCTTGGGCTATTGTGAAATTCACTTCCTTAGTTTGGAAATGAAGAGGTCTAAAATGTGCACTGATGAATTTACACTCCACTTTCTAAGAACTCTGAGTAGTTAAGAGGCTTCTTGTACAGATAGAACAAGGCTAAATATATCTGACTTGAATACCTCTGATCGTTGCAATATAGTTTACATTCACTCTTTCTTTGTCATAATTCTCAATGAATGCAAATTGCATCTCTGTTCTTACACGGAATGCCTTTCCTTTTTCTCGGGTTAAGGGAGCCATGGGGTAGAACTGCCACCTACCTTGTAGGCTAACCAAACTGTAGTCTGCTTTTCCATGATGAAGGGATCACATTTCAGGACATTGTTTCATTTGTAGGATTTTAGTGGCCTAGTTTCAAATTTGACTGCAGGTTACAGAGTGTATTCCAATTGGAGTATTCTGTGGTTTTTTTTTTCTGTGTGTTTACACTTTGGGGATCTTGGGTTTGTCCTATATCTATTATCTCTTCCAAGCCTGGCCAAGGTTGTTAGGTTATGCAGTTATGTATAAATATTTAACAAGATAAGTTAGACAAAATGTGCTTAAAGATACTTTCACCCTCCCCCCAACCTCCTCACCACACGAGGCCCCAGCTCAGTTTTTGTGTGGACTCACAGATGGTTGCTTTATCTCACATGTTTGGATTTGGAAGACATTCCTTTGCACTTTGCTTGATGGACACAGTGAAATGGAAGCTTTGCACTCAGTCTTGACTACCAAAATGGTAGCACCGAGTAACAGATAACATTAGGCTCCTCTTCCTATTTTTTTTTTCCAGACCAGTTATCCAAACTCCCCGAAGCCAGAAGAGTTTTAAGCATGAGATTGTATGTTTTTTAAGAAAATATTTTGGATAAAGACTAATGCTCTCAAGTCCGGAATAACAATTAGTACCATTCATTAATCAGGGGCATGTTTTGACTTTGAGTCCTGGCAAGGAAATATAAACTGTGAAAGTCACACATATATATGAACCTCAGGCAAATTTATGACTTGTCAACCTTTTAAGGTTAAATTCTTAACCCCAAATCGGGGCTGGCTTTATATGTGGAGTTTGACACATTCCTCTGGGCCACTGAACACCCCCCTCCCTGAGCCCTTTGCTTAACAGCAGCTAATGGCCTAATGAGCAAGAAGGATTTCTGCCTCTTATCAGCTGCCTAAACAGCAACAGGAAGGCTGATATACAGAGTACAGGTCAAAACCTGAGTTCTTGAACCAAAAAAACCACAGGGTCAGTTAAAAACTCTGGATATATGGCATCGTTATAGTCATCAATACCTGTCAGTAAAGGAGCTGGACACTTGAGTTCAAACAAATAGTTAATAGTTGTCAAAAGCATGAACAGTCTAATTAATTTTGCTAGTAGTCCTTTCCTTCTTTGTTTAGTTCTTCTATAAATAGCCTTCATATAGTCTTTAATGAGCTTTTAGTTTGTGCCTGGAAGTTGTTATGGTCATGCGGCAGGAGTGTTTGATTGTCAGATGGTGATGATGATGGAGGCAAGGGTATTTATATTTTGGCCTCAATTTTGGAAGGGGCTGCCAGATAAAGGTAAATAGATCTTTACTACTACTTTTCTTCCTTTTTGAAATGGAGTTTTTGAATAAATACACACTCAACTTGCCACAGAGTCAGAGAAACCTTTGTGATTCTTCACATTGTACTCAGACCTTTTTAAGGAGAAAAGAGTCATGGCTTGTTTCTTAGATCCACTTGGAATCCAGGCTCAGACTCGCATAGGATAAATATTTTAGGGGATTCAGTGCCCATCATAGTGAAAGCCCCTTGACTTTCATCTTCCGCATTTGCATTTTTTCAGAGACAATAATGAAAACATTTTTTTTTTCAGATTCCGTTCCGTTATTGAAAATCCTATTTACATAAACAGGCATTGTTGTGGCTTAGGGAAGAATGTGGGGTCCCATTCTTTAGCTCCTTGTATATCTTTGCTAAGGCTTGTCTAAATAGAAGTAATGACGCTTTAGTCTAAGCAGCTTTTCTCATTTAGGTAAGCAGGGTGGTTTGAAATTTCAGTTTACTAGATAATTGAGTTTCTTCTTAATTATTTCAGGCATGCAGGTTGCTCTCTTGATAGCAAAGACCTTAAAAATCTAGTAATCTCCTCCGGCATCCATTGGGTAATAAAATCCTGTGCATTTTCAGGGGTTAATTTTCATGACAATTGTGTATCCCCTCCCTACCCACAACTCAACCCCCACCCCTGAAGAAATTCTGCTATTAGGGCTTTGATCTCCTCACATTTGCAAAAAACACACTTAAAAAATATATAAGGATGATGCTAGAATAACTGGATCTAGAGGAAATTTAAATATATTCAGATTCATGCTCATTACACAACTTTCATTTAGCATTTATAATAGCCTTGTCATATTCTTCAGAAAATCATCTGCCTGACTTTGCCAGACTTGGTTTTCTGCCCTGAATGAAAAACTGAAGATCAGCAAAACTGGAGCCTAACTATCCCCTATTCTATCCTATTTCTCGAAAAAAAGAAAAGAAAGGAAAAAAAATGAAAGAAAAAGAAAAATTCTCACAGGTCATCTAGTGCATAGTGAGGTGAGGAAAAACCTTAAAAAAAAAACAACTCTGGCAGCCCTCACATCTGCTATTCATTCCCACTGGTGTGACTTCAATTCAGCAAGTTTTTATTGAGCACCTGTGCTGGGGGCGGTGCTAATAATCATTAACATTTATTGAGCCAGGCGCTGTGCTAAGCCCTTTATGGGCAACATCCCATTTAATCTTTACAATAGAACTACCAGGTGGGTATGATTTCTCCCATTTTACAGATAAGGAAAACGGAGGCTTACAGAGGTTTAGTGACTTGTAACAAGTTTGAATAACCACGAAATGAATTAAATCTACTTAGGCTGGTTTCAGAGCCATGTTCCTAATCAGTACTCTTGGGATGGGCTCAGCATTTCTGGGGATTATTTTTGAAACCAGTTTTGAGACTCCAGTATATGTCAGGTACTAGGGGTTTGAAGTAAAACAACAACAACAGCAACAGCTCTACTCTCTGTTCTTGATAGGGGAGGCAGACATGGAGACAGATGAGGACCAGGCTTGGAGGGGTCTCTGTATCTGTTGAGGGTAAGGAGGAGGGCATGGGAAGAGCGAAGGCTTGAGTCTGTGGGAATGCTTGATTTTCCTGTTCAGTGAAGGTTATCATCTCTGGGTTGATCTGCCTCAGTGATTGCATCAAATGGTTTCCATCACTGCCCTAGTTGTCTGTAGCATCAGCTACCTTGAACCCCTGTACTCTTTAGATATACATGCAGGGTCAGCATGGTTTGGGGAGAATTGGCCCCATAGTTCCCATATTGTTTCTACTTTATTTCAGTTCTTTCTTTTCAAAAAGTAAAAATTAAATGAGGCAGATATTTCCAAATCAAATTACTGTGGTCTCAAGAGCTGGTGGCTTTCTGAAGGCAGGTCATATAAGACTAGCAGCTCGCAGGGAGGTCCTAGATCCAGGCTTAGTCTTTCAGCTTGATCTGGAGCCCTCCTGGCACTGCCTCTTGGAGCCCACACTGGGCTCTGGAGAGCTCTGTATCTGAATCATCCTTAGCCAGACAGGAGAATGAAGTTACTATTAGCAATTTTTGAGTTTTTCAATGAAATCCTGGGATGAGAAGGCAAATCCTCAAATCACCTGTTTGGGTAATTTATTTTTGTTTTTAGTAGCTCCCGAAGAAAGCAAGGAGGAAAAAAGTCACTACTGAGCATCACGGAACCATCTTTTAGGTGTTGCAGTAATAACTTAAAATTTCCTCAATTTTTGGAAACATTTGGTTCAGGGCAAAGTGAATTCACCAACGTGTGTGTGTGTTTGAAATAATATTCTTTAGTTTCCAATCTCAGCTTATCCCAAACTTAAGTCTCCAAGTTTCTTATAGCTGATTTGCTTGCCAACTCCTCTCCCATGCACTTTCACCTTCATTAAATCTCTTCCACAGAAGGGCTTGCCACCAAGTCTAGACTTCAGTAACACACAAGAGGAGGGCCAATTAGTGAAGATTTTGATTCATATTACATGAGAGTCGGGGGAGGAGGAGGAGGAGGAGGAGGAGGAGGAGGAGGAAAATCTGTCCTTCCCAGTCCTTCAGATACTAAAGTTCTAACACAACAGTATGCTGAAGATGTATAAAATTACTGGAGCATTTACACAGCTATTCCCCAAGATGGCATAAATGCCACAGCACTAGAGCATGTCAGTGTAGACACTCAGATCAGCTGAAGGATAGGAAAAAGGAAAAGATCAATAACGTTGCTTCTCACTAAGGGATCAAGAGTGAGGGTTTGATTTTCTTTTGGTTGGATTTTACTCAGGTGCAATGTGTCTGTTGTACTAACAAGGCAACCGGCTCCCTTTTCCACAGGTTCCTATCATAGGGAAAGGGGAAAGATAAAATAGAGGGCACAGATTATTTACAGTGGCTGAGAAAGTAATTACAAGGCGCAATGGCTTGAAACTGAAATTTAGGTTAGCCATTAGAGCTGGGAGAAGCATCTTAACAGTAAGGGCAATTGGGCATTGGAAAGATTTGCTTGGTAGCTGGTTAAACAGCATCTCCAGAAGTGCTGGAAGACTAGGGCACCTATAATGTGAAGAAAGACGATGGGATATGCCAGCTCTCTTTGTGGTTGTTCGGTTGCTAATAGCTTAAACGTCTTTTTTCATGTATATGAAATACATCTAATTTATCAGACTTAAGAAAACAAACAGGAATTTCCCTGGAAGTCCAGTGGCTAAGATTTTGCACTCCCCATACAGGGCGCCCAGGTTCAATCCCTGGTCAGGTAGCTACATCCCACACTCACCAACTAAAGAGCCCGCACGCCGCAATGAAGATTGAGGATGCTGAGTGGTATAACAAAGATCTGGTACAGCCAAATAAATAAATACTTTAAAAGATAACAAACACATTTGAGCACTGAGAATGAGCCATTTGGATTAGTCTGAGCACCTTTCTAACAACTTTTCTGTAATACAAGCCAAGGACTAAGGCAATATTATTATTTTTTGCTTCTGCAAGACGTCTGTTTTATGGCTTGGGACTAATGCTGTTAAAGTGATATTTGGGTTTTGTCAGTAGGACTTTCTCAAGGCTGAACATAGATAAAATTTGTTTTTTGTCCCTTTTGATCTTTTTTAAAACTTTCACTGTGACTGTCCAGGTGTTCTGGGTTAACTCCCACTCCCTCTTTCCTGTGCTGAAGGAAGCTCCCACATAAACTCTTTAGGTTTGAAGTAAGAGAATTAATTACTCAAGAAATGTTGCACTTTAAGACAACACCTGATGAAACTGCTTAATCAAAGTAGTAACTCATTCATGATGAAACATTGAGACATTACCAGCCAGATACTTGGGGAGTTCCCAGGTGGCTCAGTGGGTAAAGAAACCGCCTGCAATGAAGGAGATGCAGGTTTGATCCCTGGGTTGGGAAGATCTGCTGGAGAAGGAAATGGCAACCAACTTCAGTATTCTTGCCTGGGAAATCCCATGGACAGAGGAGCCTGGTGGGCTATGGTTCAGGGGGTCACAAAAAGTCAGACATGACTGAGCAACTGACCACACACACATAGGCAGATACTTATAGGTGGTAGAGAGGAAAGCGTACTAGTTTCCTTGGGCTGTCATAATAAGTTACCTCAAATTTTGTGGCTTAAAATAAATGAGTTTATTATCTCATAGTTCTGGAGGCTAGAAGTACAAAATCAAAGTATCAGCTGAATTCCCTCCATAGGCTGTAAGAGAATCCTCCCTGGCCTCTTCCAGCTTCTGTTGGCTTCAAGCCTTCCTTGGCCTGTGGCTGCATCAGTCCAGTCCCTGCCTCCGTCTTCACATGGCCTTCTGTTCTTCCTGTATCTCCTTTGTGTGTGTGTTGTTCATAAGGACATGTCATTGGATTTAGGGCCCACCTAGATATCCAGGATGACCTCATCTTGATATCTTTAATCACATCTTCAAGACCCTTTTTTCCGAATAAGATCACATTCACTGGTTCTAAGGGTTAGGAGGTAGACATCATCTTTTTAGGGGTACCAGTCAATCTCCTATAGAAGAGAACTTTCAGGGCCTCTTGAATCATACCAATTTACCAGAGCTTTCTACTCTAAGGGTAGCTTGTTCTAGGGAAGCTTAAATTTGGTTGTAACATTTCAGTGTGTTTCCTGAAGGGGATGTGGGTGGCAACTGCTGTTAACCCACTTTCTAAATGGGAGTGAAATGACTTACCTAGTCACGCTGGATCAGAAGAAGAGTTCTGAAACAGAGTAGGCTACCATATTATTATTCAGCGTGGACTTGGTGTCTTAACTCTTGGCCTTATTGGGTTGGATTTTTTTCTTATAAAAATATATCTTTTTCTAAACACTTTAGCTATAAGAAGGCAATCATTGCTTATTAACCACTTGAAAAACCTTTCAGATCCTTTTCAGGCGATCTGTAGGGTCAAGGTGGTTGGTGTGTTTTCAATCTAGTTTTTGTGGTTTGCAGAAACATCAGGTACAGGGATTTTACAAACCAGAGACATCTGTGAAGCAAAAGATTGCTTTTTTTAGGGTCAGGTATACTGAGTCTTGGGCTTCCCTGGTGGCTCAGTGGTAAAGAATCTGCCTGCAATGCAGGAGCTTCAGGAGACACAGGTTCGATCCCTGGGTCGGGAAGATCCCCTGGAGAAGGGAATGGCAACCCACTCCAGTATTCTTGCCTGGAGAATTCCATGGACAGAGGAGCCTGGTGGGCTACAGTCCATGGGGTCGCAAAGAGTCAGACATGACTGAGTGACTAAACAACAATTCTTAATCTAGAATGGGCTCAGTGATTATTGATTAACACATAGTTGGGAACTTAGACTCTCAGACCAGAAATTATCTATGCAGTCATCTAGTGAGGCCCAGATTTTAAAAGGTTTTTGGTTGAGTTGTCCTTGGTAGCAGAGCAGATAATAACACTTTAGTCTTGATACAGAGGGTTCTTTCTTTCCCCCTGCCCCAGTGTGATTTCATACACAGGGGGAATGGCCTAGCACTTAGATTGGCCCTAGGTTGTTGAAATTCTCAGCTATGCTTCAGGTCTACATGTTTGAAGACTGTATCTGAAAAATAAAAACTATACATTTCCTAAAATATGGGATTTCTGCTACTTATCTGAGTAGAATAGCAATTAGTGAAAGAGCGACTTGGGAAGACAGGAAAATTGCCTTGGTTTAGTTCTTCTGGCAGATTTCTAAAAGATTCTTTATCCCAGTTGGTATATCCTCCAACCCTATTTTGTTTTTATTAGGGGTTTCCCCTGTCGAAGTAATCTATGTGGGTGGGAGGAGGGTGGAGGAAGAGAAGAGGGGAAAAGAGGAGGAGGAGAGAGAGATCTCCATTTTGGGCTCTGAGCACTCTTCATTTTCCCTGGAATACTGTTTTACAAGTTGCTCTAGTAGCATCAATTGGTCTGACCTAGTTCCTTTAAAATTGAACTCTCTTGAAGTTCTGGCATTGGTTTCAAGTCAAAGGGGAGGGCATGAAGCCCAAACCTCAGTGAGCCCCTTGAGATACAAAGATGAGTCAGTTAAGGGTCTTTGCATCAAGGAACTTAAATCTAGCAAAGATAAGGCGTGCAAATATAACCATGATGCAAGCTACACAGTGTGAGAAGAGTCTGTGTAAAGGATGTGAAGTGCTGTGGGAATTCAAAGGGTAGACAGCTTGTGCAGGATGGAGGACATCTCTGCTTCCACGAACACTTTTTCCTGTGAGAATCCAATCCAAAGATAACTCAGAGTCAGTGATACCTCAGTAAAGCTGGAAAAAGTATTTAAAAGGACAACAAAACAAAAAGTAGCCAAAGATAACTAGGGATCATCTTGTGGCAGGGCTCATATCACTCCTCCTCATCTGGCCCCAGCCACTTTTCACCAGCTTACTTTTGCCTCTAGCCTTACCAGTTTCCTTGGCAATGCCTCAATATGCCACCCCTTTCATACCCCTGTGCACTTGCTCTGTTTTAAGAAGGAGAAGGATGCAGATATATATGTTAACAATATCTCTATAGGGCTTAGATGGAAGAGCGTGTAGAGGCGGGAAGGCCAGTTTGGAGGCTGTAACAATTTTCCAAGTGAAAAGAGGTGAGGGTGATAAGGCAGAGATGGAAAGAAGGGGAATGATGAGGGATATTTAAAAAAGCAGAATCAGTAGGAGCGGGCGTCCCTTGTAGCTCAGTTGGGAAAGAACCTGCCTGCAATGCAGGAGACCTGGGTTCGATTCCTAGGTCGGGAAGATCCCCTGGAGAAGGAAACGGCAACCCACTCCAGTATTCTTGCCTGGAAAGTCCCATGGACAGAGGAGCCTGGTGGGCTATAGTCCGTGGGGTTGCAAGAGTTGGACACGACTTAGCTATAGCCAGTGACAGTTGACTATAGGGGAGAAAGGTGAATGAGATGTCCTGAGTGATCTAGAGGTTTCCTGTTAGTTTGGGAGTCCATTTCCTGGACCAGTCTGTGAACTCCAGGGCAGAGACTATGCCCTGTTCATTATTGTATTCCTTGAGTTGGGCAGAGACTCTAGCTCAGAGTAGGCATTCAGTAAATGTTGGATGAATGAATTGTTCACCACTTTGGCAGGCTGCATGTAATCAGTGAATTTGTATTCCCAGAGCACATGTTGATGGCTGGTTGGCAATATGGTCCAGAAAGAACCTCTTTGTGGGAGAGTGTAGCGATCAAGGGATTCAGCCTTTACTGGGCATGAAATGATACACAATTAATTGACAGTTGGCAGTAGAGATAAAGGTAATTCGTTCTTTAATTCTCAGGCTTAGAGAATGGCTTATCTCCAGGGTTGCTTTAAACTCCCAGTACTCCAGTGTGGTAGCGACATTTTTGGCCTGCCTTTTACAGAGGCAGAATCTGTGGCGGCCCCAGGCATGATCTTTGATTTAAAGTCTGTGCTCGTGATACCCAGGTGTGCCCTCTGTAAGGTCATGTTCTTTCAGGCTAAATAATAGAAGAGTAACCTTCATCTGGGTTCCCTAAGACAATTTCTTCTACCAGCAATTCTCACTTCCCCATTGGTTTCAGATGCAGCCATTTCTTTCATCTGTATTCCTATCTTGATTAGTAAGAAATTAATGAGCGTGTAAGATTTGATTTAGATAATGATTAATTATGGGAAAAGGCACCGTTCTAACAGCAAGTCACTATTATATGCTAAGGAAATTAGTTAATATTTTTGGATGGCAAATTGACTTGTCCTCTGTTTTAAAAAAAACCTTTTAAAAAATGGTTGATATGGGTTTTTTTTTGGTTCATTAGTAGAGCAATCTGCACTTAATCCTTTGGATAATTCTAATAGGCATCTATTATTTTCCCAATAAGTCATGAAGTAACCAGTTTTGGATATCATTCATTTCTTTGCTTAATATTACTTTAATGGTAATATTGCATTATTATTTTTAGCACAACATACCTTTGTTAGCTAAAAAAATCTGCTGTTCATAAAGCAGACCTTGGCAATAAAATATGTCAAATCATCACACACACACACACATACACACACACACATATATATGGAAAAGATTTCAATTTTCATTGTTACTGAGCCCTGACGATTTATTCTCTTCTGTTGATGTTTGAATATGTTCTATCTGCTTTTAGAAAAGTATGAGGATAAAGGTCCACATTAATATTTCTTCTGTTCTTTAGTGTGTTTTCAAATGTGATTTTTGACAATTTATGGTCATTAGCTAAAATTGCAGTGTAGTAAAATAACCAACATGTAGAACATAATAAAGGTAATTAGAGCATCAGAGGGCTGGAAGTGACCTTGAGGGGTTATTTCGCCCATTTCCCAATTTCAAGCTTTAAGACTAATCTTCCTAGACAGCACCCTTCATCATATTATGCCTCTGCTTGAGACTCAACCGGGGTTCTTTATTGTCTGTACAGTCAAGCTCATAGTCTTTTAACTCCATTCCAGGCCTTTCAGACTCTGGCCCCTCTTGTCTGGTAAGCTAGCGACACCCCAGATTCTAGCTTTTCTCCAGACAGGTTAGTCTTACCCCGCTATTCCACCGGTGCCAAACACATTTTGCCCATTGGCCTCATCTTTGACTGTTTAGCTTTAAGCCCCACCTCCTCTTGGAAGTCTTGTCTGACCTCTAGAGCCTCTGGTGAGCATTTACTTATATAGCAAATGTTGTCTATATTTCATATTTTAAAAAATCAACTGTATTGAAATATAATTTACAAATAACAAAGTACATTTTGAGTGAAGAATTTACTGAGTTTTGACAAATTTATATACCCATGTAACTACCACCCCGATTAAAATATAGACTATTTCCATTCCCTCAGAAAATATACTGCATATTTTTTCACCTAACCATATATCAGCTTTAACTGTTCTCTAGCTATTTTTGTGTGTGAAAGTCTGGTCTCTTAGCATGAATTTATTTTTTGTTTATTTTAATTTTACTTAACATATATTGAATATTTACCTTGTACCAAGTAGGCTAAGAGCTTCATATACATAGTGTTACTCAGTCCTTATAACAACTTGGCAGGGTAAGTGCTGTTGATAATAAGAATTGAAAAACCATGTATAGGTTAAATAATCCATCTTTGCTTGCAAGCTGGTAAGTGGTGGGGCTTAGGACTAAATTGTAAACTGCTTGCCCAGAGGGGCCATAAGTGTTTTGCTCCTTCCTGCCTACTAGTGTCTTACAATGATGTAAGGCCGTTAAAACTTACTGACTTAGAATAAAATCCAATAGAACAGATGTATTTAGACAGCCTCATACACAGTGTTCACTGTCCCCTTCCAATTAGAGACCAGGCTCAGGCCTGGAATGGGGTCTCCAAGTGAATGTGGTGCTGACGTCCTGGTACTGGCAGAAGTGGCTAAGGGAATCCAGAACAGTCTAAAATGTCAAGTCTTTGATTGGAGCCAAAGAAAGACCAAGAACTAGGCCCGAAGGAAAGAGTCTGTGTTATGGGCCAAGAAGGTAAGGCTGGGGAACTTCACTGCTGGTCGAGTAGTTAAAGACTCCATGCTCCCAATGCAGGGGGCCCGGGTTCAGTCCTTAGTCAGGGAACTAGATTCCACATGCCACAATGAAGAGTTTGTATGCTGCAGCTAGAGATCCTGAATGTAACTAAGACCCAGCACAGCCAGATAAAGAAATAAAAGAGTGCAAGGCCATAGGTAGCCAAACCTAAGAGATCCCTTTACACAAGAGTACACAGGAGGGAGCCTGCTGTGGACCTCTGGTGATTTAGCCTCTGGAAGGGGAAACAACTGGTAAAGGTGCCCAGCTTGGATACACATGAGAATAATCCTCCAGAGAAGAGCTTCCATAACTCAAATATCTCTTCTCAGTTGGAAGACCCAGAGCTGGACCCAATGTGCAAGCAAGACATTGTCTCAAAATCACTAGAAATAAGTTACTTCATAGTTCCTTCAAGTGAAGCATCTATTTGTGAATCTTCAAGGTGTTTGGAAATTGATTTTTATGGTATTTTATAATATTTTTCAAAGATCAAAGTTAAGCATACAGATGTAACATTTTCAGGGTTGTCTATCTCCACTTCTCCTTTTTCGATCAGACAGAAAGTTCTTTACTAGCACTCTCAGTCTGCAGCCCTCATTAATCACCAGTACATGCACAGGGCTGGCTGAGATCGACAGAGCATCCCAAAGGAGATGGGAGTCATTCTCTGCTCTTCAGGAACTCAAAATCTAGGAGAGGAGATTATAGTATGAAGGTACTTTTTAATCCTCCAAAATAAATGGGAACTAGCAGCCCCATAATGACTTTAATTTTTTTTTTTTTAAGCATCTGGGAATGCAAGTTATTAAGCCCTAAAGAGTTGAACCTTTGTGACTCATTTGAATAGTCAATTGCTAAGTCTTCTCCTTATCTCCATCCCAGGCTATACTGCTTGTCTCTAGTCCCATTTCCCAGCTGAATTCCATTTTTACAAAAAAATGCGCACCTCTTTGACGAGTGTGGCCTGTGATTACTTTTCTTTCCCACCTAATAAAGGAGCACTTTCCCCTTAACCTTCTTTTGTTCCTGACATACTTAAAGAATGCTTTGCTACTTACTATGTCTTTTGTAGGTTGCATCTTATTTTGAATTGGCCTTTCTGCTTTTATTCACACAAGTGTGTACCAGTTCTCAGTGTGCCTCCTTAGTCATCTGCCCTGGGCTTTACTTTTTATTCATCCCACTTGGCATTTGGTTTTCAGAGTAATTCTTTGTTTTGTTGATGAGGATTCCTCTTTAAACTCTTTCTGTATTTCTTTCTGTTTTGTGCATTCTTTCTGTCTTGTTTCTTTCCTGTGCTTGTTCATGCATTAAAATGGTTATATTTCATTGTTGTCATTTAATTTAGGTATGTCTAGCTCTCCTGGCCCACTGTTCCTTCTGCTATCATGTGCTGAGGCTTATTTTAACCTGGCCTGTGCGTTATATGAAATTTACTTAAAAGAAAATGTTTTTCCCTTTGGCATTTATTTCTCTCCTTCGTGGTTTGGAAATCCTGAATTCTTTTCAGTTTAGAGATGTTTTATTTCCTCAAATCTATAGCTCACTCTTAGCCCCCAGATCAATTGTACTGGTTTATTGATTAACCAGGCAGTGATAAGTTGGAGGGAGGATAAATATTGCCATATATACATTTTTTACATTTGGATATAATAAGTACCTTTCTTCATGACATCTGACATATTTTCCCATAACTTCTCATTTAAGATTTTAGTTCTTTAAAGATTTTGGCTAAACAAATTCTTGAGGTAGTGGGAGTCTGTACAATGATGAGACTTGATCAACTCAGGGAACAGTTACCCCTATGCTGCTCTAAGTTACTTTGTGAATTATCATATTAAGGCAAACCAAACTGGGGTCATGGTAACTTAAAGAGCCATTCCTGGGCTTCTGTTGGTACATTGAATGGCAGTTTGTTACCTTATAGTAAGGCGCTCAGGGCACTTTACAAAGAAAAATTATGAGCCCTATTATTTTATGACTCCCACTGGTTAGAGCTGGTGGGAGAAAAGCAGTACTAACAGCCACCCTTCCAAATAAACTCCACCATTCTTGAAAACTGGAAATCTTCACCAGTGATGAAACACCAGTTTAGAAACACAAAGAGTTTATCTATAACGTTTAATTTTAAGAGTGTGTGCAAATAAAGGTATTTTGAACACACATTACTTAGGTATCAACTTACTAAGAAAATAAATTAAACCTTGCTAAATGGACAGGAACTTGGTATACGGAAATTGCCTGCTATGTAGGATTTTTCATATCTACACATCAGTCTCAACCACCCTTGTTTAACTCTAGATTAACCACATGTCCCCAAGGGGACTCTTTCCTTTCTTGGTCCAGTAAACTGCATCAGTTTCTGCTTTTAGAAAAGCATTACATTTTGTAACTTCATATAGAAAGAACACCATGAGCTAGAGAGCTCTGTTTTTTTTTTTCTTTTTTCCTGAAGATAATAATAAAGCCTTTGAGCTTAGGCCCTATTTAAAATTGGTTTAAGGCTTGTATATGAGATTGACATTTATAGGAGATAAATCTGAACTCTGCGTCTCCAGACCCCAAATTGTATTTTGACACATTAAATATCACCTTTCCATCCAGTACTATAAATCGCAGTGCTGGATTAGGTTCGGTGATACATGTTATCTGTGCTCTCCTTCACTACTTTTGTCCGCAGCTCCCTTGAGGAGGGGAAAGTGGGGAGGTTGGAGTCAATACTGTGAACTCCAACAGTGATGTCATGTGAGGTTGAACTTGATTAATTTCATTCCTAAATTAACAAAACTTGGGCACATACATTAAGGCCATGATTAACTGGAATTCATAGGGAAATGAGACATTGTAATAATCAATTTTCTGATAATTTATGGCTAATTAATCCCCTCCACCGAAAACACCACCTCAGGTGGGGAGAAGCTGTCTAAAATGTCTGCATATGAGGACTTCCTTGGTGGTCCAGTGGCTAAGACTCTGCACTCCCAATGCAGGGGGCCCAGGTTGAATCCCTCGTCAGAGAACTAGATCCCGCATGCTGCAATGAAGATGGAAGATCCTGCGTGCAGCAATTAAGACCCAGCGTAGCTAAATAAAAAATAAATATTAAAAAAGTCTGAATATGCTTTCTAGCCTCACTTCAGTAAGATTTGATGTTTATTATGAAACTTTACTTTGCCAGGGCTTCCCAGGTGGCACAATGGTAAAGAACTGGCCTGCCAATGCAGGAGATGCCAGAGACATGGGTTCGATCCCTGGGTTGGGGAGATCCCCTGGAGAAGGGAATGGCAACCCACTCCAGTATTCTTGCCTGGAGAATCCCATGGACAGAGGAGCCTGGTGGGCTACAACCCATGGGTTTGCAAAGAGTTGAACATGACTGAACACACATGTACTTAGGTTACTTTGCCAACCACTTCATAGAACTTTGGGGGTGTCCCCACTCTGGGGGATATCCCATATACATGTTTTGTCAACCTAGCTAATGATGTTGCTTTATTGCACTCATTTATATGCACTAGGTATTCCTCTCTTAACCCCTTTAGACAGTCCACATTTCTCTTGTTGAAAGCTGTACCTATGTAGCACAGTGCTTGGCACATAGAAGAGGTGTTAGCCTGGGTCCTCTGAGAAGCAGATGTCAACTAGATGTGCAAGAAATTTATTGGGGGAAACACTGGGGAAGGAAATGATCAGGGAATTGAAGGATGCTGGAGAAGCCATTTGACTGTGGTGTAGATCTGACCCCTGTAGAGGAGAGAGGGAAGGAAGGAGGATTGAGTAGAAAGAATGTAAACTGCAGGGCAGTTTTAAGGAAGTTTTGTCAAGGTCGCTGGGGAGTCCTCAAGCCAAAATGCCTGTCAGCACCTTTGCCATGCTCAGACATTGGCTGGGAGCAGCCCCTAAGGATTGTGGCATAGGTATAACATGGCAGTGAATGCAGAGTGCAGCAGCTGGGGTCGTTAGTCAGTTATACACCCTGCAGCAGGAGGTCTGAGATGCCCATGTTATGGCCACTACAGAAGGAGCTCAACAAATGCTTATTGAAGGGAAAGTTTGAGTAAAACAGGAATTACAGAAGAAGGGGATTAGACTTAAATATTCATTGAGCCCTAATATTTGCTAGTACTGGTAGAGGATATTCAATCATGGGACTCCCTCCTGTTTCTCGCTTCTCCTCAAACATCACCTTGTGAAAGAAACCATCCCTGATTACCCTATATAAATAGAGTCATCCCTGCAGCCACTACATTCCCTATGTCCCTTAGTTTGTTTCTTAAACATTAAAAAAGTCAGCAGCTTTATTGAAGTTTAATTGACATACCACAAATATTTTCAGGGTACCCTTTGACAATTTGACATAAGCCTACAGCCATGAAACAGTCATCACAATCAAAATAACGAACAAACCAATCACTCTCCCAAATTTCCTCACTCTCACCCTCTCCTTGCCCTCCGTCTCTCCCAACAACCACTGAACTGCTTTCTGTCACTATGAATGTTCACTTTCTAGATGGAACCATACAGTTCAGTTCAGTCGCTCAGTCATGTCCAACTCTTTGCGACCCCATGAATCACAGCACGCCAGGCCTCCCTGTCCATCACAAACTCCCGGAGTTTACCCAAACTCATGTCCATTGAGTCGGTGATGCCATCCAGCCATCTCATCCTCTGTCATCCCCTTCTCCTGCCCCCAATCCCTCCCAGCATCAGTCTTTTCCAATGAGTCAACTTTTTGCATGAGGTGGCCAAAATATTGGAGTTTCACATTTAGCATCAGTCCTTCCAATGAACACCTAGGACTGATCTCCTTTAGGATGGACTGGATGGATCTTCTTGCGGTCCAAGGGACTCTCAAGAGTCTTCTCCAAACACTGCAGTTCAAAAGCATCAATTCTTCGGCCCTCAGCTTTCTTCACAGTTCAACTCTCACATCCATACATGACCATTGGAAAAACCATAGCCTTAACTAGACGGACCTTCGTTGGCAAAGTAATGTCTGCTTTTGAATATGCTATCTAGGTTGGTCATAACTTTCCTTCCAAGGAGTAAGTGTCTTTTAATTTCAGGGCTGCTATCACCATACAGTAGGTAATATTAAAATCAGGTTTCTTTCACCTAACATATTGTTTTAGGGGTTCATCCGTGTGGTGACATGTATCAATAGTTTATTTCTTTTTATGACTGAGTAGTATTCCATTGTATGTATATACCACAGTTTGTTTTCCCTTTACTTAGTTTTTTTTTTTTTTAATCTGTAGCGTTTATCACTACTTGACCTTACATATGCAGTTTGTTGTCTCCCAGAATATAAGCTCCACAGGGGCAGGGTTGTTACAGGACTGCTGTATATCCACAGTGCTTGGCACATAGTGGATACCCAATAAAACATTTGTTGAACGACTCTTACTTCCATGGCTTCAATTTTCTTTCACATACTGATGACTTCCAGGGATACAGGAATGTGTTGAGTCACCAGTGAAGAGCAGAAAGCAGCAAAAGCGGTTTTTATCATTGAGAAACTTGGTAGATGGTAATTGTTAACTGAGATACAGAATACAGGAGACTTTGTGTTTGTGCTTCTAGGATATATTGAATTCAGTTTGGGGTATGCTGAATTTGAGATTCCCATAGAGTAGCTTGAAAATGTGGGATTTAGGAGCTGAGAAGAGAGGTAAAGTCAGGATTAGAGAGTTAAGCAGTCATAGGAGTTATATCAGATCATCAGGGTTGAGAGAGATGGAGAATAAGAAAGGGAGTCAACAACATTTATGTGTTAGGCAGAAGAATAGGAAGCAAGAAAAGACAGATAAGAATAGCCATAGCAGTAGCGGGGTGTATGTGGGTGTATGGGGATGTGTGGGCTCAGAGTAGGTTCACTAAAGCAAGGGATGGGGAGAATTTTAAATAGGGATTGGTTTGCTGTGAGGACTGCAAAGTGTCACATTGAATAAGGACTGAGAAGGAAAGGTTCTGATTCCCTAATTTTGGAATAATCGAGAAGATGATTCATTTGGAAAATCTTTATCAAGATACAAAAATAAAAAAGCATTCTGCATCCTTTGGGAGGTGGTGAAGAGGTGGCTCAGAAATTCAGAGGAACAAGAGTTTGGCATTTGTGATAGAGCTAGAATTGTTGGGGTTGTAAGGCATTTTGGTGATTGTCTGTACGCTAATGTTAGCAGCATGGGATTGGCCAGACATACATTTCACCTGGAAATCATAACTGGAAGTTTGAAAATTGCTTCCTGGTTGTGTTCTCATTCATAAATTATAGTCATGAAAAAGAAATTGTAGGAGTGAAGACTGATCTTTTAACAGGCAAATTAAATATTGGTGTTCAATGATGTATACTTTGTGCTATAAATTAGTTTATGCAGAATTTATGAGTCAAACCTAGGCAATAAGTTCTCATGGTTATTCAAAAAGATTCAGTCATAAGGATAACTGGGAGAAATCAGGGATTATTTAAACTGTAATTTTAAATAATCAAGATTTTACCGTATTTTAAAAGAAATGCATTGTTTTGCTGTATTTGCCTTGTGTGTGTGACATTCTGCTTACTGAAACATGAAAAACTTATTTGTTTCAGGATCAGATTTGCAAGTGTGTCTCCCCAAGGGTCCAACATGCTGCTCAAGAAAGATGGAAGAGAAGTATCAACTAACAGCACGATTGAACATGGAACAACTGCTTCAGTCTGCAAGTATGGAGCTCAAGTTCTTAATTATTCAGAATGCTGCAGTTTTCCAAGGTGAGTTCTGGGCATCGTTTGAGATGTGCTGTGCAATGGCATCATTCTTTGGGCACTGGGCTTTTCACATGCTAAGTATAATTTAGAAATTACCATTCCAGTATTAATGCTTGATATAAAAACCTCCCAGTGAGAGATTCTGGTAAAGGAAAAACATGGTTTTTAGAGAAGCCACATTACAATCTTTGGGAAGGTGGGTATTGTTAAAAATCATTGTCCATGGACATCCTGTTTACCTGTATGGAAAGGATGTAAATATCTGAAGAAAGAGTAAATGGTACTTTTTCTCCACCATCCCATTAAACTTGTTTAAAACACAAAAAAGTTTACTTCTGCACAAGTTAGTTGGATATTTGTGGAACATGCACAAACTCTTTCTGACCACTGGGACTATTTTCATTTAAGAGGGAGAAACTGGCTTAATGGCTCCACATTTTCTCATCTGTGTGAGTGGCTATCTTTCCTCTCTTTCTGAGTCTCAGTGCTTACTATGTGTGTGTATAAAGGATAGCTAGGAGCGATAGTGGTGATAGCAAATATGTGTGTAGTGCTACGTGCTAGGTAATCTTGGAGGTGTTTTAC
Organism: Capricornis sumatraensis; assembly: GCF_032405125.1. Taxonomy (NCBI): domain Eukaryota; kingdom Metazoa; phylum Chordata; class Mammalia; order Artiodactyla; family Bovidae; genus Capricornis; species Capricornis sumatraensis. The sequence continues at coordinate 41,638,079 of NC_091092.1, read as the reverse complement.
ATATATTAACTCATTTGATCCTCACAGGAAACCCTTTGAAGTAAGCAGTATTATTAGTTTCCCCATTTTATGGATGGAAACTCAAGGCACAGAGTGGTTAAGTAACTTGCCCAAGGTCACACAACTAATAAATGGGGAAAGTAGGATTTGAACCTAGACAGCCTGACTCGCCAAGCGTTTGCTTTTAGCTGCTTCATTACACCACTTTCTGTGAAGGAAAGTTAATTATGGATATTGGAGGTTTCTTCTATCCTTCCTTAAGCAGATGGAATGAGCTGCCTTCTTGTCCCACAAGGAGAGAATTGGGGTCAGGTGAAAAAAAACCATTTCTGACTACTTGACATTCAAAATCTTTTGATTTATGGTACCTTTATAAGAATTAACCTGTTTGAATTGTAAGGTGGGCTGATTATAGCTTATTTTGTCTATTGTAACGAAATACTTAGAATTAGCTACGAAAATTATTCAAATTAGCTAATAAAACATACATTCACAACAGTTCCTTGGATCAAAGCCTCAGGGGACATTGGGCTGATTATATGAAGTATAATACAGAAGCTTGAAGTATTTGTTAAAGCTATTTATGCAGTCAGACTCGTGAAGAGTTTGTTGAGACTAACAATTTGGCAAAAGAATGAATAATTTAAGCTCATTTTAAAAATACATGTACCATTCATGTACTTCTCAGATTAGTTTTGGAGCTGATCCGTTGGGTGAAAGTGGGGTGATAAGAAGTGTTGTGACACTGACAATCGAGTTGAAGTAAGGCTGAATCTTACTCTGTGGGGTGTCAAGGTGCCTTTCTAGAATGTAGTATTTGTGATTTGTTTCATTCCCGGAGAAACCAAGCTCACAGATGTTATCTTGCTACCTTTTCCTGGCTGGAGCGAGGTGGTGGCGTGATCACACTGGTATTGTAGTGCGGAGTAAGCTGATGCCAGCTGCCCATCTGAGGACCTTGCATGCCAGTATTCATATCTCCATCCAGTTCTGCATTTTGCATGTTTTCTACTTCTGGAACAGCACAAGAGTAGGAGAGAAAGTTTTGACAAGATTTTGGATTAACTTCCAACCACGGCTGCTTTAGAATGGAAGTTGAACATTTGTCATGTGAATAGATGTTGGGGGGGACAATACCTATTTATTAGCTGTCCTCTCTCTCTCTCTCTCTCTCACACACACACACACACACACACACACACACACACACCATTTCTCAAATTGTGGGGACAGGCAGGACAACCCTAGCCAAGGTACCTGGAGACAACTGATGTGTAAACTCATTACTGCTGCCACCTTCTCAAGGCTGGTGCCTTGCCACCATGCGGACTCATTTGGTATATTTCATTCTGTCTTCTTACTCCTTTCCTGCTTATTTTTTCTTTCTTTTATTTTTATTTATTTATGTTTTATTTTTTTATTTTTTATTTTTTCTTAAAAAAAAACAAACCCAAAAGAAAAAAATAAAACATGGTCCTAGACCTCAAGGCAATTATACTATGCTTGTAGAGACATTGCCCCAAATCCTTTTTGTACGATTGTCCCCTTCTTTGGAGACACAAGACTACAATCAGGGACTGCTACAAGATGATGTATTATTAATTACTGAGAAAAAGAGTATCTTCCTTTTTTTTCTTATAACTACTTAGTATTCCAATTAATTTAAATTGGGAGCACAGTTGCTTTTTCTCTAAAATACACCCCGTCCCCAAGATTCTGGTAGAACAATTTATTGAGAAAATTGCTCCAATACTTCACTCCTGTGAAATTTGATGTGAGCTGTTTTCACCACATGAAGTTGAAGAAGGCGCATCTTGATCTTGGCCTACATCCACAATGTCTTTAGGATTCCTTCACTAGTCCACATTGGGGGTATTAAGTAGTGAGTGCGTTCTGCAAATATGTGCACAGTTCCACGAGCAATCCTTACTGCCTCGATTTGGAGTTTATGTCTTCTTTTGCAGGAAGCCTTTGCCCTCATAAATGAGCCTGGGGCCCTTTGCTACAGTGGTTGGAATGCTCTACTGCTAATGTTGTTTTGATAATGATTGAAGCATTAAAAAAGTTGTCCTTTATTTTCAATCTTTGCATTGCCTCGTTTCCTAAATTTAATTTACTTTGATGTGCTAAGTAAAATGGGGCAGCACAATCGTTTTTTGTTTCTGCTTAATTAATTCTTTTTGAAAAACCCCTTCACTTAAAGTAGATTTCCTTTTCTTTTTTTCTTCTCCACTACCTAATAATGAGGAGGATGATGATGATAATGATAATAATAGTAGCGATAGTAACAGTTTAAGTGTCTACTATATGATGCTTACTTTTACATAATTATCTCTCATTCAATTTTCCCAGCAGCCCTATGAAGTTCATACTGTAATTGTCTCCATTTTACAGATGAGGAAACTCAATGATGCCCAGCTTTTTCCAAGCCATCATGTGACATGGTTTTCCTTGTTCTTAGTGTGCTTGAGGTAAAACAAAATTAAGAGGTTGTAGGATTTGTGGTCCTTGAGAAGAAAAATGGGATAGAATTCTGAATTTTTCATCATTTCTCCACCACCTATCTATCTTCAAGCCTTGAGTTCTGCTTTCTTTGTAGCATTTTAAACTTGTACGGGAAGATCCCCTGGAGGAGGGCATGGCGACCCACTCTAGTAGTCTTGCATGGAGAATCCCATGGACTGAGGAACCTGGCAGGATGCAGTCCATGGGGTCATAAAGAGTTGGACACAGCTGAAGTGACTTAGCACACACACAGCATCAGGAAATATTTGGGGTGTGTCCAGGTTTTTCCTGTATGTTAGAGGATTCCAGTCTTCCCCAAGTTTCCACTGACTTGGAGTGAGAATACTCTTCAGAATGTAGCAACACTTTGCTTTTCTGGAAGTTGCCTCTCTCACAACTGGAAGTCTCTCTATCAGAGAGGAGAAATGGTGGGTAAGCAGAAAACATCTCTGTGCACCTAAAATGAAGCTCCTGGTTATGTAGTTGACTCATCTGAGAGCTCCTGGGTCCTTGTTCAGAGCCTACTACTCTTCTGCATTCATGCACAGTCTTTACAAACTTGATTTTCTAGTTTTCTAGTCACTAGTAGATAAACAGTTAACTAGAAGCGTTTTTTTGAAAGACTACCAGAGGAAAGTACATATGAGGAGCAAGAAGTTAACGAGTGACAGTAAGAGTAGAGGACATAAAAGTGACTCAAGCACTCATTGAATGTGGCAGCTGGGAGCATCTTATAGAGGGTTATATTGCTACGTGCCTCATAGCCCCTAGGTTATAGTAGATCCAACAACTATTGTCCCTAGTGATGGCTATGAATTGATAAGGAAAGATCAAGTTATGTTCATTTTTTTCCCCTGAATATTTCCATTTTGAATGGCTAAAAATATTTTTGGTGCTGAAAGGCAAAGGAGGACACGCTGGACTTGGAGTCAGAACAATCTAAATTCTGGTTCTATGTTTATGGGCTTTATGACTTTGAGTGGTTACTTAGACTCTAATAGCCTCAAGTTTCTTATCTGCAAAATGGAGACAATAATTACAGTCCTGCTTCCATCAGGAGTAGAAGTAATATATGCGAAAATGTCTTGAAAACTGTAAAACACTATATACATGCAATATTATCTAGACAGTTCATTTTTGTGGCTGCTTCACCCCACATGGGCCAGATAAATGATGCATTACCATTGCAGACAGTAACCTAGATAAAGCTGGAGTTCCTGATGTAATTTAGCAACTTTTGCCAAGTGTAGGTGATGCTGAAGCAACTCCAGTGCACAGGTGAAACAGCACTTAGGCAAAGGGCCCTTTGAAAGAGAGGTTTATTTTATGCATTCATAGATATGAAGCTGTGTTGTTTGAAATGCCAATACTTCCTTGAGCAATCCTTTTTTAAGCTTCTGAAATCTTCTCAGAAGGCCCCTACCTGGTGTATTTTACACACAAATGAGAGGCTAGATCACAAAGGCATTGTTGTGTTCAGGTCATGTTTTCATTGCATTTTCTGGTCCATTCTACCAGGGCAGAGAGGAAGAAAAGCGCTGTCTTCATCCAGTGTTGGAAGGCTTTCTCCTACCTGCTCTCCATGGAAGAGATGAATGGCGCGGGGGCAGTGCTTTGCGCTTCTTTTCTTTCTCTGCTCCCTTATTTTCCATTTCCATCTGCTCTTTTTTTTTTTTTCCTGTCAGATTCCTGTCTCTCCCACTCCCCCCTAAATAAAATTGTCCTTGGTTAGAACACCCTTTTCCATCAGCTCAGAGCAATTTCTCCAGTTATTCTGCTTGAAATAACTGTTTAGGGACATTATTCAAGCAAAGCTTTTTTCCTTCACAGTTAATATGTGACTAAATAATTGCTTGAATGTTGATAAACATGTTTTTGAGATTCAATCATTTGTTAATTTAGTTTTTATAATCTGGTGGGGGTTTTAAGTGAGTACTGAGCAATTTTTCTCCATTTCACACATTTTTTCCTGCTGCCTAGTCTGACAGTTCTCCTCCCCATGCTGAGCTGCAGTGAGTCCTCAGCACAAACTGCGGGCCATTTTGTCACAACCCTTTCTTTTTCAAAAACAACATACAGGAGAGAATAATTACACTGATGTCTAATCAGGACATAATTCATTTGCCAGGACCAAATGTAATAACATTAAACTGAATCGGAGAATTTTAGGAACGCAGACCATGACCATGAGTGAGGTTATATATCCTCAAAAATGTAAATTATTAATCAAACCACTCATCTGTACAGCAAAGCTCTAGTAATCCCATTATAAAAGGGTGAATTTCTCATCAGAGGCCAGAAGATGCTGGCTTTAATTAGTGAACTTTTATGGTGTTGACTCAAAGAGATATTTTGGTTATAAAGTTTAAAAAAAAATGTGATTAATTATTAGTACTATTGGAAAAACAATTGGAAACTGGGCGTTTAAAGTTATTTTGGTTTTAAACTAAGAATTTTTTGGATTTAATTCAGTTTCAAAATTCCGTGGCTGTAGCAGAGCCAGAGACAGTTCTGGGGGGCGGGGGGGTGTGGGTAGAGTTGTAAACCTTTCCTGTGTCCTCTATTGATTTAGAAGTCAGTCATTAGACTGAAAACCGTTTAATAAAAGGAGCTTAGAAATATGAATCAGTGGGCAGGTGGGGACTGTTCTTGGGCCAATAGTGGGGTGAGGAGATTATGCAAGATTAACCTTTTACCCCAGCCTGTGCCCCTTGGTTCTGAATTCCCCCCTGGAGCTGCCTTCATCACTGCCCACCTTCTCACTAGTGGGCCTGACAAAGCAAATTAAAGGAAATTATCCCTGCCCTCTAGAAGCTTCCAGGAAAAATACCACTTTTGCTTGGAGTGATTACTCCCTCCCCTCCCCTACTGGGATTTGTTTACTTTCTGAAAACATATGTTCCTCCTCCTCTTTCTGTCTCACTGAGTTGTACTACCTGATAGCGGAGTAATGAAGCATATGTTCCAGAGATTTGAATTCTCCTGTCAATTGAGTGGAGGTACAAACAATTTGCCTTTAAGCTGGGAGTGGTATCACAGAAATGAAAAATACCTTTCCTTCTATTGACTGTGAGATGCTTCCAGGGGCTGCTGCACACCGTGGTACTCCCTCCTTTTGCTGTCTGCTCTTTCATTCAGTCATCAGGTCTTGCTTCTTCTTTCATACTTCCATCTTTTCCCCACATTCTGTTCCCCTTTGCCTTCCCTAGGTCTCAGTCATGTCATTAATCACATACCATTGCCTTGTAGCTCTGTTTCTCTGATTTTAGTTTCAGGCTCCATCAGCTCACATCCAGGCCACCTGCAAAAGCTGAACTGGGTTTCATGTCTTTAGTCTCCTCCCTTGCTTCTCAGTTCAGCAGTGGAGTGTGAGTTCAAGATGGCAGGCTCTGGGATCACTTGGGCTGGGTTTGAATGAGTCTAGGTGGCAGAGGGAGGAGATGTGGGGCTGGTGTGGAGGAGGGAAATTGAAGGCTTGCAGTAAGAATCACAAACCTCCTGTCTGAATATGTATTTAAGTCAGTGACAGATGAATGAAAAATTTCCTGTTCTACAGTGTTTTACTTATATTATCTCTTTTAGACCTCGCACGAACCCGCAAAGTTGGTACTATTTATTATTAGCCTCATTTCATTGCTGAGGAAGTAGAGGCTTAGAGAGATTAAGTAACTTGTCTAAAGTTGCATAGCCAATAAATAAATGGAGCAGACAGGAGTTGAACCCTGGACATACAGCTCCAGAGCCTGTGCCCTTAATCACCATGTGTTTTATAGCCACTGGGTATTTTGTTTCATGGTCAAGGACAATCTCCCCAGGTCTAGCTTTCTTGCATGGGAATTCTATTATATTTAACTAAGTAACATTTGTTGAGCAAATATCTAGCATGTCTGAAGGCAGGCAGGTATAGGGAATTCAAAGATAAAAACTACTTCATGCCTACTTTCAAATAGCTCAAATTTCAGAAACCAAGACTTTTGTACGTGAGTAATTTGGGTACACGGCATCCTATGAGAAATTCAGTAAGGAAAATGTTAGCAGGTTTCTCTACAGTGGTTAGGAGTGGATCCAGGTTTTTTAAGGCTCAAAGGTTACAGAATTTGAAGGCCCTCTTAGAAAAAGGAGACAAATGTACAAAAACAAAATGCCTGTGGTTCTTCTAGAAGGAGGCTTGCAAGTGCGGGTCCCTGTAGTTTGTTTCATTAACTTCATAGGAAATTCACCTCTGTATGGGGCTGTGGGGTTGGAAGAGATTAATTTCAACCAGAGGGCAGAGATTCTTGGAAGAGATTGCCTGTATGAATTCTCCAGACAGATGTGGCTCTTGATCAAAGAGAAGGGCCAGTGAGGGAGTTAGGTAAATCAGTACACATCTTTCTGTAAATTTAAACTAAACTTTAAACATTATTAATTGCCTACTAGGTACAAGTCTTTCTGGACTTCTAGCTAGCCCTTTGGAAAGTAGTTATCCATTTGGAAAGGGCAAAACACCTAGGCAAGAAGCAGGAGGTGGGGGTGTAATGAGACGGGCATGCGCTTTGGCTTCAGGTAGACTGGGATCTAAGTCCCAGCTCTCCTACCTCCTCTCTTTGTAACCAAGGGCAAGTCATTTCTCTCTGAGCCATGAATTAAAGAGGGTTAAATCCAGTGAGGATGGAAGAACTCAGCTCTGTGCTGGTCTATAGGAACCAAATGCATGGTAGCCATTGTTTTTGTTATTCCTTCTCATACATTTATAAGCATAATTGTGTATGAAATATAATACCTGCTTTGCAGTATTGAATGTCACATACCTGGCACATATACATTAAAAATGCTTTTCATGTTATAATATCATTTAATTAATATACAATGCTCTAATATACCCACTCATAATCTTGTCATTCAGAGAAAACTATGTCTTCAGAAAATAGCGTTTCTGTGTGTTTTCATTCTTTCTCTGTGTGTATGTGTATACTTAAGACTAAAAAGAGTATATGTTTTCTCCATAGTCCCCTAGTGGTCTGAATGAGTTAATGTAGCCTCTCAATCTAAGTAGTAATGGCAGACTCTGATTTCATCGGGTTGATTAGGAGAGGAAAGAGAACAAAAATGATGAAATAAGGATGTTTATCTTGCTTCCCTCCTTTGGTTGAAGTTCTTTAGCATTAGTACTGGACTTGATTAACTGAAATGTAATTATCAGATTAGACTAAGTTCTACTGTATTCCCTCTCCTGGGATCCTATGTTCTTTCTAGCACTTACCAAGTTGATAGTGATATATGATGGTTATTTTATTAACATGAATCTCCTTTACTAGAGAATAACCTCTCTGAAGGTGGGGCTGATGTGTATTCTACCTCAACCCTGTATCCCCCAATGAGATAGCGGACACTCAGTAAATGTTTCAGAAACATACACATATACACACAATTAAAATAAGTAATATTAATAGAAGCAGGTTACTGTCTCTTCCACTTCCTCTGTAATCACTACCACGATGACCAGATGGACAGAAAAGTATAAGCTATTGCCTACAGCATTTATTCCTAGGTTTTGAAGTCTACTCAGATGTAAGATCTTAAAAGTCTAGATAGTGGATTGATGCTTTCCCATTGAGATGGAATGTCTTATGTTTACCTGAGCCTCAGCCTCTGCATCTAGCCTCACCATTCCCTGGCTGGTCTTTTCCTCCAGCCTAACCTGTTCACAGAGAACTGTGAACAAAGTGCAAAGCCAAAGATGTACATCTTGTGACCAAGAATAACAAGAATGGTGGCATCGATCACCTTTTCCAGATACACTCTTATATGTCATTCTTGATTACTGTGGGCACTTTAAAGTAATACAGCAAACTTTGCTTGAGAATATTCTTTTTTTTAAATAAGTCTTTAGTATACAAATGAATATACATGTTTATTAGATAAAATGAAAAAAAAAACCACAAAGAAATGAAACAGTAGGAAATAAAATGACCCACATTCTATCCCCCAGAGGATAACTACTATTAATGTTTTAGTATATAATTTAACATACTTTTGTTCAGTATTGTACAGGTATGGGTATGTATATATTTAAAAAATGGATCACACTGCTCTTTCAAGCAATGCAATATAACCATCTTTCCATATAAATATTTGTATAATATAATAGTAATAGAATATTTAGAGGTTACCTAGTACTTAGTCATGCTATTTTCTCATGTTATTAATCCAACTCTCTCTATTGTTAGAGATTTAGGTTGCTTTCAGTAGACCATAGTAAAATAATGTCCGTGTAAGTAAGTATTTATGCATATCTTTATTTCCTTAGGATAAATTCCTGGAACTGGAATTGCTGGGTCAGGGGCTTATGCAGTTTTTAAAGTTTCTCACATTTATTGCCTATTTGATTTCCATCAAGTTGTATCTCTTCTCACTCTTGCTAGCAATGTATGAACGTCCATTTTCCTGACCATTTGCCCTTTTAGATTAACCCCAGTTTAGGTGAAGAAATAGTACTCTTTTCTTATCAGGAAACTTTGGTGATCATTTGTACTTTTTATTTTGTGATTTTTCTCATTAATATTTTTCATCTTTTAAAAAATTTAGCTATTCATTGTTCTTATTGAAATGCCCTTTTCTTATTGATTTTTAAGAGCTCTTTATATATTCAGGATGATAACCCATTTTATATGTTATATTGATTTTACTGATTTGTTAATTCAATATTCATTTTTTATGGTGCTTTAAAAACACTTCCAGTCAAATGTATCAATAGCTTTCTTAGGCTTTCAATATAGCCTTTGGATTTTGCCTAATTGATGTTAGCCTTAGATGAATCAAAAATATGTTCTATTTCCTATTCTGACAGTAGCTGTGTAAAAATTGGTAAGTAATTTAAAGTGTCTGAATTTGTTTTCTTATGTGTGTGATAACACCCGATCTACCAACTTGCCAGAGCTTTTGAGGACCAAAAGAGGTAATGTATATAAAAATGCTTTGAAAAGTTTAAAGGATTATTGTTGTTGTTATGCAGTTATCTTTGACACTGACCATTAGTCTCAATGAGTTCCTGTTTATAGTACTGCTATCAGCATTGCCTTTTTTCCCCTGTGGATTTGAGACCTTTCTGACCATTTACTAGGATATAATCTCGGTCTAGAATTGCACTGAAGTCTGTGCTCTGGTAGCTGGAAAGGCCCTGGGAGGGTGGTGAAATGTTGCCTGCCACCAGTCTCGGCCTGGAGCATGGATTCTGGGCATCCTTCCCACCTTCCCAGCTGGGAAAATGGGCCCTGGAACTATTCTTTGAAGTAGTATGCATGTTTACTCCCACATGCCCAGCCCATGAAGGGTAGCTAAAGAAACTCATTCAGTGAGGCCAAAGTGCCTGTTCCTGTCCAACAGAGCAGTAGGTGGGAGAAAACCCAAAGCCTTCTGTCCACACTCGTATTCCTTGGGGACTGGAAAAACAGTACTCTTTCTAGCAATTAACATTTGAAACAGACACACTGGCCTATCAGATAAATCAGCAGTTGAGCATTGTTTTGTGGTACATATTCTGGAGAGAGTTGTTTATTAGGAAAACCTTTTTCTTAAAAAAAATTATGACCAGAATTCTCCCTCTCTAAATGCCAGCTTAAAAAAATCAGAGGAAAAACAATTAAGCTATCTCATGCATCAAAGTAATCATTAGTAGAAAAACAAAGTATGTTCTTTGTGGCAATCTCTGCCAGATGGTTGAGATGGGTGATAGTGGAAGAAGAGGCTTAAATGATACACATATTATTTCAAATATAACCTTGAAGGCTTTTGTTTGTATTTTGATGGGAGGGGAAGATAGTGTATACTTGCATAACTTAAGCCTTCTTGAAGGTCAGAGGCCTCTGGATAGCTGGTTAGACATTTGTGAGGTTAGACATTTGAACTCGTCTGGGTCACTTACATGAAGGAGAAGCAAGGTTAACTAAGTTTACTGAAAGCCTGTGTGCTAGGTTTGATTAATCTTCCTTATGGTAGAGATATGGCTAGGTATTATTATCCCCATTTCACAGACATGGAAGCTGGAGTTCGGAGCCATTAAGCAATCTGTCCAAGGCCACATAACCAGTAAGTGGCAGCATTAAGTTTCTAACTTTAAAGTCATTGCTCTTTTCATTGAGCCACACTGTCTCCCTTGGAGGTAGAAGATAAAAATAAGATTTATGAAGTGATAAAAATGATCGTAGAGGGTTTTGAGAAATAGAAAGTGCTGTTAGGAATCTGTACAGTAATGGAGAAATAAACAAAATGCCTCAAGAATGGCCCCCAAATTTTATTTGGCATAAGGCTTCAAATTCCATTGATGTGAAACGATTCTCTGTAGGGACATACTCTGGCGAGTTAATTGTACCCCGAGTATTCTGTGGCAGCACGGCAGCCTTTCCTATTGCCTCATAAAGAATCGCACACACCCCCTTCAGAGTTCATTTTAGTACTTTTCAGGCTGACATCTAAAGGGGCTGCTACTCTGACAAACACAATCTGGCCAGATGTTATTATTTTGCACTACATTTAATTTCTTCCTGCCAAAGATTTAGACTTCTTTTCCCTGATAAAGATCAGGGGAAATTGTCTGGTATTTACAAAATCCCATCCAGGCGTATCTGTTACAATGTTCACTTAGCCAAGTTTATTAGATTATTAGGGCTTTAAACCCTTGGGCTCTTTCGGTATTGAAATTAAAAAAAGAAAAACCCAAACATCTTCAACAAATTTAAGTGGCATAATTAGACCCTGGGCTTGTCTTACAGGCATTTTAGAATTATGAAAATGATTTAAATAGTATTTGCTTCCTGAGAAACTTGCTGAGTTTGACAGGGATGAAAGGAAGGCGGTTATGCTCCTTTGGTCTCCTGAGTTAATGGGGAAAGTGATATCTGGAACTGAAATAAATTTGCTATAGTTGTATGGTGAAATCACTCCCATAAGTAGTTAGCCATACCACACAGGGCCTCTCTTTCTTGGCCTGGTTAAAATGTGGGCACGACAGTGTTAGAGAAACATGGGGGTCTGTCATTTCTTTGCTCATAAAATCTATTTAGAGGAAACACTTACCTGGACTCCTTGAACTCGAATTCTCTGCTCGTATCTCCTATACCAGGCGTATTAAGACTTTAATAGAAATATTCAATATTTTAAAGGTATGGTTTGTACACACTTTTCCTCAAGAGATTTCAATGTGCTTTATGTTCACTGATTATATTTTCAAGCATTTCCAGTTGAAGTTTTGTGGCACTCTTGTTATTTTTTCTTTTGTGTGAATGTAAACATGGGAGGGTTGAGAAGGTGACCTGTATTAGTCAAAATAAGGAACTCAGAACTGATCTGAAGCTTTGCCTATATGATGTACATGGGAGAGAGAAGCTAGACAGAAGCAGTCTAATTATGCTTATTTGTTTGGGGAGTGGGGTGGACTGGTACTAATTTAGACACCAGAATTCTGGACCATCAGACTTGGCATAACAAGAGAGAGGACTGTTTAAGAACATTGAATGCAAGTGTTAATTACATATGTCAACTTGGGCATTTTCTTCTATTGTATATTTATTTGGCATTAGACTAGGTTTTTAACAAATTATTAAAGCATAGTTCTTTAGAGACTATGTTAGAAATGTCTCACAAATAAAGCAGGACCACAGTTGGGCTTTTCCTTTTTAATTTGAAAGTGGTCAGAAGCCCGTTATATGGAAACTATAATAATGCAGACATAGGTCTGTACAGTGCCGTAAGTGTAACTGTAAGCGTAGCAGTAAGTGCTGAAATGGCAGAAGTGAAGGCAAGGCAGGAGGTAAATATTTTGTAAAAATTAATGATCTAGAGTGAACTCTCATTAACTTTTGGCTCTGTTAATTTGAATATTGTGATAATTTGACTTGGACTGAAGTTTACGAAAGAATCTGCTAAACAAATTAATAGTGTATATAAGATTTGTAGGAAGGCATGTTTAATTTGCTTGAAGGACTTGAGCAAGCCCATTAATTGGGGCTGCTAATTATAATGAGCTTTGCTTATTAAAGCAAATCTGATAGAAACTCTACTTGGAAACACTTTATTAGCAGTGATTTAGAGTTACTCCAGGTATGGAAAAAAATAATAAAAAGTAGTGTAGTGTTTAAGAGAATAGATTCTGGAACAAATTGACTTTGAGCTTGAATCTTGTTACCTAGGGGAACACACTTAACCTCTCTAAGCCTCAATTTCCTTAAACAGGGATAATAAATAATAGGACCTAATCGCACACGTACAATTGTTGTAAGAAGTAAATGATATGATGCTTGTAAAACTTAACTTAGAATAGTGCTTAGTATACAGCAAGTGCTCAGTAAATGTTAGCTGATGTTTGTTATTCTTGGAAAGTAGTTGTTAATCACACTTAACTAACTTAAACTATCCTTTCCTTTATCAGATCAATTTAGTGAAGATGGTCCAGGACAACATCCTGCTTGTTGAGCTAGCCACTCCTAAATTTGGATGAGAGGCCCTCTGGGGACAGTAACTTAATAAATTGCTTTCCATATTCTATAGACCAAATGTACACATGGAAAGGGATGATGACCAGATTCAAAGGCTTTTTAGTTTCCCAGGAAGGAAATTCTAATTGAGCATATTTTATGTTATTAGCCTAGTTGACCATGCATTGAGGTTGTGAAGTTATTTTGGAACCTGAAAAATACCAAGTTTATATGTCTGAATATTGTAACATTTCTAATATTATTCCTTTTCTGCTATCCTGTTGATATTACATAAATTATAGGTGTTTGTTTTGAAAGAAAAATTGGTAAATATTGGTAAATATAAAATAGAATATAAATACCACCCAGAATCCTAACACCTAGAGATGACCATAAGTTTTCTGGTGTTCTCTCTGCATATATTCAAATACACATATGTAGATTTTCTTACAAAAATGGAATCATACTGCACTCATTAAAAGCAATGCTAGTGATAAAGCAGAGAGTGTACATGTTATTTTCAGGTATGCTTTAAAATAGGGCATTAATTGGTAATCATGAGGTGGACTTGAACAATTGCATATAATTTTACATCTGAGAGTCCTTGATCTGTTTCTGTTAAGACCAATAGAAATTCAGCACAGAGAATATGGACTCAATTATCTTTATAGGTCCATTAGTATTCATATTTGATGTCTGTGTGTATAAGTGTGTGTGTGTGAGAGAGAGAGAGGGAGAGAGGGAGGGAGGCAGGCAGGCTGCCTGTGTATCCTGGGTGGAGATTTCTCCCTGTTGTGTGGTCTAGTGACAAGAGCATTGGACTGGGAATAAGAAGATAGCAGCTTGTAGCTCTGACTCCATCATGACTCACTGGATGACCTTAGGCAATTAATTTCATTTCTCTGGGCCTTTGTTCATTTTCTCATATATGAAATGTTGGGTTAGACCAGATAATTTCTACAGCTGCTTGCAGCTCAGAGAATTGGAGTTGTTTTGTTTTTAAGTCAAAGTTGCCTGTCTGCCTGGAAGAACCCGAGGGTCTGTGGAGATCTTCCTAAAGAGAGGACAGTGATGAATTTCAATAGTTTCTTTGGCGCCAGATAGACCAAAGCTGTAATTTTTAGCCTATCAGGCATTTGACTTTTGAAAGTGCTAAATCCTCCATTAGGAATAAATGTGGAAGCTTCAGGTTATTTATTGTTATTTACACTTTCCATTCATAACTGTCAGTGTCACAGGCTCTGTCGACATAACTGCGTCAATGAGGTTAGCTTTAATCAGTTTAGTGGCGGCTAAGTCACAAATATATCAAATAGCCAATCATAATGCAGGAGTCCTCTAAAGCCTGACTGAATTATTTATTTTGTTATGATGAAAATGTCTGGGCTTTATTGGTTTTTTTTTTAAGAACTTGATTCAGCTTGAAGTCTAGAAGATAAAAGATCAGTGATTGTCTCTTAGATTTTTATTCTGCCTTCCTTCAAGGCTTTTCATTTTTCACAAGCCGTTGTTAACACTTTTAAGTCAAGGTGAGAGAGCTGTGATATTTTTTATCTTAAGGGTTTAAGCATATGTGAAAAACTTTTACCTTTGATTTCTTGTTCCATTTCTGTCATGTGGAAGCTGTGTGACCTTGAACTAACCACTTAACCTGTTTGAGCCTCATTTTCTTTGTCTGTAAAATGGGGGTAATCTTAGTCTTTTCTAAATCTCAAATTGTTTTGAGACACAAATAAGATAATGCTTTAGTTGTCATACAAATGTATGATAAACTTGTGATTATCATTAAGTTTAGTGTTAGCATTTAGGCCTTTAGTGGGTAGGTCTGACTTGATACAATAGATATTTGCGTGTGTGCATATCAGTCATGTCTGACTGTTTGCGACCCCATGGACTGTAGCCCACCAGGCTCCTCTGTCCATGGGATTTCCCAGGCAAGAATACTCGAGTGGGTTGCCATTTCCTTCTCTAGAGGATCTTCCTGACACAGGTATTGAACCCATGTCGTGCTGAAAAATTATCTGGAAGCCAATTTTATAAATCAAAACTCTTCTATGTCTTACATTATATCGTGATAATATTACCCACAGAAAATTTTGTCCTCCAGAGGTCATTAAAAAAATAAAGGATTCAACAAACTTAAAATATACTCAGTACTGATAAATGAGCAATATTCAAATTAAACATGTGTACTGCAAATCATATTAAATACAGTGCTACAAATATAGCTCCAGAGACTCTGAAAAGGGAAATAATTCATCATGATTCAAAAATGCTCAGGACATTTTAGGGGATGGATTGAGGAGGGTGGGGGAATGGGCCACTGGCAGTGGGAGGTCAGGGAGAGAAGACAGGAAGAAAAACATTTAAAATATAGCTGAACAATCCTCTCTGTGTCAACCCATGCAGCTATTACCAACCCCCACTGCATACTTATTATTCTTTTTCCAGACATCTTTAATACAGACAGTGAAACTATAGTAGAAATGTGGCTTTGTACTTAGAATACAGTTGTATGGGCTCTCTAAGAATCACTTTTGTTTTCTTTTTTTTTCTACCCAGCCATTCAGAGGCCCTGATTACCAGCATAACAGTAAAGAAAAGAGAAATAGTTAGAGCCAAAGCAAAACATAAAGGAAGCAAGATTAGAAAATGGAAAAGCATGGAGGGAGAACATTTGAGTATAGTAACACTGTCACTCGTAGGAAGAAACTGTTTCAGGTTTACATACTTAATTATCTCATGTTTAAGTTGAATCGGCTAATTAATTTTCCTGTGCTAAAGCAGATTTACAGGTACTGAGCATGTACTAACTGAGAGCGACACTTATTGAAAATTGAAGAGTTAGGTGGATTTATTCCTGATGTGACTGAAGCTGTGCTCCCAGGAATGATTTTTTCAGCCTCATCTTATTTCAAAGTCCTTGGGAAGCTCATCCCATGGGGAAATACCAGCCTTAGGACCCAAACATATAGGTTCCTGTTCCACCGTGGTCATTCTTCTAGCTTTGGGACCTGCAGCCAGCGTGGATCTTTTGTCAAGCTTGCAGGTCTCTCTGCCACCTTGCTCAGGCCTGCCTGCTCCATGCTCCTTTCCTGTATTGCTGTGCTGTGCTGCGTGCTAAGTCACTGCAGTCGTGTCCGACTCTTTGTGACCCCATAGACTGTAGCCCACCAGGCTCCTCTGTCCATGGGATTCTCCAGGCAAGAATACTGGAGTGGGTTGCCATGCCCTTGTCCAGGGGATCGTCCCAACCCGGGGATCAAACTCGTGTCTCCTGTGTCGCCTGCATTGGCAGGTGGATTCTTTACAACTATTGCCACCTGGCCAAACTAGAAATGATGTGCTTTGGATGAAGGAGGAGGATTTCTGTCCCCTTCACTGAACTGACGCCCCTTGAGTATCTTTTTTGAGCCCATCTTTTTATCTCTGCCTCCTAAATGAGTGTTGGTGGGTAGATGCACATAATAGATTTTCAACACATGTTGGTGGAACTTTAATATCTCTAAACCTTGGGTTCTCATCTATAAAATGGAGCAGCTTCTTTTCCAATCTATCTTATTTAGGAGAATATGAAGCTGTATATATAAAAATTGCATATTAAACCAACCAGCACTATACACTCATTCATGTAAGGGGCTATTACAAATTAGAGTTGTTATGTGTAATTCACATTTTAAAATTTAGGGCTATTTTCTTAATGGAACTTGATCAAGTTAACCTTTCTGAAGTGTAGATTGTCTGTCCAAAGAGGTGAGTAGATTACTACATTGGTCTTTTAACTGGACAGGTTGCAGGGGATCCACAAAACCCCTGAAATTATATATAAAATGTTTTGTATATGTGATTTTTTTGGAAGAGAGCACACATATCTCAAATCAGATTTAGGGGTCTGTGTACCTCAAACAGTTGAGAACCACAAGGTTGACTAATCTCTAGATTTCATTCTGCTCTAATCTGATTCTGTGAAGAATCCTAGTCTGAATAAATAGATTCAAATTTCTGATTATTTAATGGACTTAAGTAAGTAGCCTCAGTTATTTTAACGGCACTTAAGTTAGGATTCCCAGATTTAATAATACCCATTTCAGTACTGTTGTTGGCATATTCTGCTACCACTCAGATGCCAACTTGGCTTGAGGGAGGAACTATGATTTCAAATGTTGCCTCCCATCTACTTTCTCAAATGTAGTTACTTTGTCCTCACCTATATTGCTTTTTAAGAGGGGCTGTATTTTGGTCTGTAGAATTAGAAACTTTACTCATGTTTGTCAACTGAGTGCAATAAACATTCCTTAAAGAAATAAAATAGCAACAGCAAAACTAAAGCCCAGGAGAGGCATTGGAGGAGTTGCACCATTTAGGAACCCAGCTGTGTTTGTTCTGATCATAATGAAGCTACTGTATACCATTTAATTCTCTTAGGAAGTGATACAGTTAAAGTCCCAACATCTGTAGAAATAGCAAGGTGGATTCAACTTTGTTATGTACACTGAACTTTCTATTCTCATGAAGAGAGAGGAGAGAAAAACTACCAGATGAGGAAGTATGGGCAGTTTTTACAGTGAGTAGAAGGAGGTAGTCTTCCAGTCTGTTTTAGAATCTTATTCATTGCTGGCACTGGAAGGAGAAGACTGCTAACCATGTGGGTGATCTCACCATTATCTTTGGGAGGAGAGCATCTCTAGCCAATCATTTGGAATGATATAGTGGGAAGGAAAGAAAAAAAACAAACAAACAGCCATTGACTAGGATGCAGAAGATAAGAGGTTTTTGTTTATGGCTCTGCCACTAAGCAGGTAGTGTATCACTGGGCAAGTCTCTTCCTGATCCTGAGCTTCTTGGCCTAGTTATCATCTAGGGGCCTGTTCCAGTGTCAGTCACTCAGTTGTATCCGACTCTTTGCGACCCTAAGGACTGTAGCCCACCAGGCTCCTCTGTCCATGGAATTCTCCAGGCAAGAATACTGGAGTGGGTAGCCATTCCCTTCTCCAGGGGATCATCCCCACCCAGGGATCGAACCTGGGTCTCCTGCATTGCAGGCAGATTTTTTACCATCTGAGCCAATGCTGTAATTACTTTTAATAATAATTATAATAATAGAGTTTCCATATAATAGTCTACTGGGTGAAGTTATGTTAGTGTTAGTAGCTCAGTCATGTCTGAGTCTTTGTGGCCCCATGGGCTATAGCCTGCCAGGCTCCTCTGTCCATGGAATTCTCCAGGCAAGACTATTAGAGTCGGTTGCCATTCCCTTCTCCAGGGGATCTCCTTGACCGAGGGAGCAAACCCATGTCTCCTGCATTGCAGGCAGATTCTTTACTATCTGAGCCACCATGAAAGTCCCCACTATGTTATGGGTTTTAAAATAAAATTGATTTACTTACAGTAATCCTGTTAGGTAGGTGGTATTATCTCCATTTTATGGATGAGGAAAACTGAAGTCCAGAGAGGATAAGCAACTTGCTCAGGTGCTGGCATCTGCCCACTCCTTCCTGATTTCTCTTCCCTGCAGCCAATCACCACCAAATCCTGCTAGTTACTCCTCTTCACTATCTCTATCATCACTGGTTTCAATGCTTAGCTCTAGTCTGGACTTTTAAACCACTTTGTAACTAATCTCTCTGCCTCCAGTTTTATATCCTTCCTCTAGTGTCTATCAGTTTTTAAGAAGTAACTCAGATATCATTTCTTTTAAGAAACCTTCCCTGTCTACCCCCTCCACTGGATTATGTTACCTTCTTCTGTGTCCCATAGTACCTTGTTTATCTCTGGTCTGCTTCGTCAACAATATAATACTAGCCAATATTTAATTATTTAATTTAAATATTTAATCTAATAGTTGTCTACTATCTACCAAGTATAATACTATTCTAAGCTCATTCTATCCATTAAGTCATCGAATCCTCACAGCAACCATATGAAGTGTAAGTAAGGAAGTAAGTGAAGCCGCTCAGTCGTGTCCAACTCTTTGCGACCCCATGGACACCAGGCTCCTCCGTCCATGGGATTTTCTAGGCAAGAGTACTGGAGTGGGTTGCCATTTCCTTCTCCAGGGAACTTCCCGACCCAGGGATCGAACCCAGGTCTCCCACATTGTAGACAGACACTTTACCGTCTGAGCCATCAGAGAAGTCATATGAAGTGTAGATATAATTAATACCATGTTTTACAGATGTTCAGTAAGTTGCCGATGATCACAAAGCTATTGTGTACCAGAGCTGGAATTTCAAACCCAGACACACTTGAGAGCCTGGGTTCTCAGTCTCTGCTCTATACTGTCTTTTGCCTCAAGTACTGCCTTCACCAGGGAGCCTTCTATGGCTCTTTTTAAAATTACTTTTAAAAATAATTTGGATTTCATGAAGTCCAAATTAAAGTTTGAAGCTGAAAATGCACCATTGTCAGGCACTTTTGATAGACTTCGAGGCTTCCCTGATTGCTCAGTTGGTAAAGAATCTGCCTGCAATGCAGGAGACCCCAGTTTGACTCTTGTGTCGGGAAAATACGCTGGAGAAGGGATAGGCAACCCACTCCAGTATTCTTGGGCTTCCCTTATAGCTCAGCTGGTGAAGAATCTGCCTGCAATGTGGGAGACCTCGGTTTGATCCCCTGGAGAAGGGAAAGGCTACCCACTCCAGTATTCTGGCCTGGAGATTTCCATGGACTGTATAGTCCATGGGGTCACAAAGAGTCAGACATGACTGACCCCGGGATCAGATAATTCTATATTTCTATAAAGCTAAACACTTCAGAACATTTATACTTTCAGGAGACACATGGTTCCTATTTTCCAGGTAACAAAATTGTGGATAGAGTTGTCTTCCATTCACATTCTGATGAGGAAGACCTTGGTCCAGGAGGTGCTTTTTCATGTTAACCTTTTCTTTCGTGAAGCACAGAAAGTGTTTGCTGTCTAACCGAAGAAGCACTCACGAGTGATTTACAGGGGCGCTTTGTTGATTCAATCTAGTTATTTGATGCTGTCTCATTTTCTTTTCCTAAACAACTTGTGCATGAGCGTGTCTGGGAGGATTGGATAGAAAAGAACATGCATATCAAGGTTTTATTGCCTGGAGGCTTATGTGAATCAGCACCTTCATTTTACTGAGTTTCTTTTTGCCTCAAGTGCCAGATTTTCTCCATCTTTCTTCGACAATGTCAAGTAGTTTGGTAGGTGCATTACATAATTTTCATAGTGAGCACTGCTGTTGTTTATTATGAGAAGGCTTTGAGAAAGGGTTCTAATGAGACAGGACTGTTGATTCTGCCTGGGTTTTGACTTTCTAAGAAAGTCACTTATTCATAAATTGTCCCTCCACTTGGGACTATGTACCATCCTGAGAACTTTTTTCCCCTGAAACCCCTCACCCCCAAGAGAGAGTGGGAATGACTTGAGTGGAGCAGGGAAGCTAAGTGGGTCTGGCTAGACTCCTTCACCATGGCCCTCTGTGAAGTCCATGGAGGCTTGGCAAGAGCTTGAGTCCTTAGTTTTTGATATTTTTTCAAATTATGCATGTAATTTTCTGAGATGGAGAAGCGTGTGTAGTATTTGGATGTGCCTAATGCAAAAAAAAAAAAAAACAGCAATACAGAAATATCTAGAGAGTAAAAAGTGAAAATAGAAAAGTTCCAAGTCCCTCTTTGTCCATCTCCCTCTGTCTGACTGGCTATGCTGACTGGAAATACGGTACAGTTTGATATGTATGTCCTTCCTAAACCATTTCCCATGCCTCTGTGTGTGTATATACACACTCACTAGTCACTCTCAATTTTTTCCCTATGTAAATGTGACCATACCATATGTGCTATTTTACAATATAATTTTTCACTTCATATATCTTACGACATTTTTCAAAATAAGTACTGAAAGGTTTTGTCCTTTTTAAAAACAATTGTGTAATGTTCCTATCCATCTCCTCTCCTGTTGGCACCTGGGTTATTTGCTTTTTTTGCTCTGACACACAGGGCTGAAGGGAATATGTTTAGTCATATCTTTTCATGCAGTTGAAAATTATACCTGGAGCAGAAGCTGTCTAGGATATCCCTAGAAGGAGGACTTTTGGGTCCAAGGCAACATTTCCAGAGGCAACAGGCCAGTTTTACATTCTGTGTTACCTCCCAACATGCAGAGAGAGCCAGCATTTTCCATATGTCACTGGGGAAGCACCTAACTGATTGCTCCAGAGGACTGACCCTGAGCAATCTACCTAGGAGACTGTCCTTTCTTCAGTGGCCCAGAAGTCAAGGACCAGCAAGGACAACTTAACACGGCCGAGCCCTGTTAAGTTGTCTCAAGTAGAAGACGGTCTTCTAAATCCTGCTGTCATACTATAGGCTGGAATTTTGAGGGCAGTTTTTGGTAAATGCCTCAAAAACTTTATTTCTCTGTTTTTGTTAGCCAGTCAACAACTATTCAGGAGCATCTACTGTATGCCATGTACTGCAGTGCATTTTCAGACACACACATGGGATTATGCAGCTGTACTCCTCAAAAACGTAGTCTTGTCTGCTTATGGATATGCTCGCCATTATTTTTTATGTCTTAATTAAGGGCTCATAGAAGAGATGCTTTGACTTAGATGGACTTCAGTTGCATTTCACAAATAATATTCTTAAAGTGGGTTTGTTGTTTGGGTTTTTTGTTTGTTTGTTTTTTGTCCCTTTTCATATAAATCACTCTGTCTATAGAAAAACATCAAACTGTTTCACAGAAGGCAGGGAAATAAGTTGTTTACACATCACCATTTGACTCTCTTTACCCTCCTCATCCTCATTACAAACATCTCAGCCACCCAAGTGAAGTTATTTTAAACCTCCAAGTTATCCATGCAAACAAGACCCCTACGGCTAAGGAGTTTGGAGCAAGAAAGCATGGGGATTGTCTGCTGTTTTTGTAGTCTCTCTTCTGGGTTCAGAATTTTTTTTCCTGTGTTAATTCACTATTAAGAGGTTTGGTTTTTGTTCTGTGTCCTTTTTCAGTTCTATAAATTAAGGAAGGTGGTTCTATAATGTCACAGTATCTCAGAGTTGATAGGGAGCATTAGAGGTCCATCAAATGCAGCCCTCCTGCCTTCGTGTGACTCCTCTGTACAATGTATTCTGAGCCAGTGATCATTTGGTCTTGGAGTGAAAACCTCCTCTGATGAAGGAATCCTGCCCTTTAAGAAGCAGCCCATTTGATTTTTGGTCAGCTTTAATTGCTAGTTTTTATGTTAGTTTGGGCCAAATTCAATCTCCTTGTAACTCTTGCCATACTAGTCACTCTCATGTGGATAAGCTTCTATTTGGTGATTAGTGCCCTAAATTGCAGTGCCCAGAATTGCCCAATACGGAGCACAGAGTAGCCTCCACCTCCTATGGTCTACATCAGTCAGTTCAGTTCAGTCGCTCAGTCATGTCCGACTCTTTGCGACCCCATGAATCACAGCACGCCAGGCCTCCCTGTTCATCACCATCTCCCGGAGTTCACCCAGACTCACGTCCATCGAGTCTGTGATGCCATCCAGCCATCTCATCCTCGGTCATCCCCTTCTGCTCCTGGTCTACATACGATTCTTTTATTGAGGCAGCCAGCCTAAGACACTATTGAGTCAATGAGTGTTGATCTTAAAGTCAAGCAAAATTCTCCAAATTGATGTCATCAGCCTTCATCCCATGTTTGGGGTGTTGGTCTTATAATAATATCTTGTCAAATTTCAGCTAAAACTGTAGCCTGTTGAGATCACTAGGATTTCAAAATGAGTTAACTGTGCCTTCCAGCTTCATGCAGTTTGTAAATTTGATCAGTGTACCATTATGCCATCATACTAGTCATTGATAAAAATGCTGAGCAGAGCAGATCACGTAGGTTCCCCATCAGAAATTTCCTTTTGGATTGACATTAGTCTATTATCTAGCACCTTTGGATACAGCCATTAAAGCAGTGAAGGAACCAGCTAGCAGTATTCTTTCCAATCTGTAATAATCTGTCTTGGACATGACTGTTCACTTTGTTCTCAACCCTCTTGAAATCCAGAAGCAGTATATCCACTGTTTTCCCTTAGTTTTCAGTCCAATACTCCCATCATAAAAGGAAATGAGGTTACTCTGGCATGACTTGTTCTTGTAAAACTATGCCGGCTTCTTGTGATTGCTTATTTCTTTGCTCACAAATCTGCTTGATGCTGTGTTCTGAAATCCTGCTTGAGACTGATGTTAGACTGACGAGATTATTATCTGTGACAGCCACCTACTTTTCCCCTTTAAGGAATATGGGAACCAGAGGGGCTTTGTTTTCTGGTTCCCCCTCACCAGTGTTTCCCAAATACTCTTTTCTTTGTCACCTTTTCCTATGCTGGGCTGACTCTCCTTCCCATCCCTTCAGAACACTGCCCTCAGTTTTCCTAGGTGACACCTACTTAGTATGCTAATGGGTGCTAATGGACTAAAATGTATTCAACAATGAGTAATCTGTTTGCCTTCTGAGCAGGGCCTAAATCCCAACATGTGATTAGGATGGTGGTAATTTTGGGCATCATGGCGGTTATTAATGTAGTGTGGGAGGCTAAAACCTTTTTTTTCCTCTCAAATAGGTGACTGCCATTTAAACTCCATGTATGGCTTTCTGCCAATTGTGTTGGGGGCAATTTGAAGCAAAATTGATTGGCTAATTGCTTGTGGTCATCCGGCTTTTCAGCTGCCCGTGTAGCATCCCTGGAGGTAATTAGCACTTCCAGAATTGGGGGTGAATTGGAGTTATTCATGGTCATGGCTTCTGTTGTGGGAGCCAGGGCAGCAGTAGCTTAGTTATGAGTGAATCAGTTTTCCTTTAAAATGATTACTGAGGATTGATGAGTTTCTTTAACAATTATAAAAAAATCCATTATGGAGGAGTTTGATATACAATTGCCTTCTAGAGTCATTTAAAGTGGCCAGTTGGGTTCTATATATTGTGTGATAAAGTCATTGGTAGGAAATAGCTTCAAAAATGTTGAGCATTTTCCAAAAGCGACTGGAATTTCAATTGCAGCCCTATAACAGCACACATAGTGGAATATTTTTCAGCCAGTGTTATGCTAAACAGTATAGAATATATTTTTCATTAAGAATGTCTTCATATGTAAATGTCATGTAAAAACCACTGATATCTGTATGTGATCCCCAAATTTAGAATCATCAGCACTTCAAGGTGATTGCTCTCTTTTAAAAACAATGTTCCTCATGAAAAGATGCTCAACATCACTCATTATCAGAGAAATGCAAATCAAAACCACAATGAGGTACCATTTCACGCCAGTCAGAATGGCTGCGATCCAAAAGTCTACAAGCAATAAATGCTGGAGAAGGTGTGGAGAAAAGGGAACCCTCTTACACTGTTGGTGGGAATGCAAACTAGTACAGCCACTATGGAGAACAGTGTGGAGATTCCTTAAAAAACTGGAAATAGAACTGCCATACGACCCAGCAATCCCACTTCTGGGCATACACACTGAGGAAACCAGAATTGAAAGAGACACATGTACCACAATGTTCATCGCAGCACTGTTTATAATAGCCAGGACATGGAAGTAACCTAGATGTCCATCAGCAGATGAATGGATAAGAAAGCTGTGGTACATATACACAATGGAATATTACTCAGCTATTAAAAAGAATACATTTGAATCAGTTCTAATGAGGTGGATGAAACTGGAGCCTATTATACAGAGTGAAGTAAGCCAGAAAGAAAAACACCAATACAGTATACTAATGCATATATATGGAATTTAGAAAGATGGTAATGATAACCCTGTATGCGAGACAGCAAAAGAGACACAGATGTATAGAACCGTCTTTTGGACTCTGTGGGAGAGGGCAAGGGTGGGATGATTTGGGAGAATGGCATTGAAACATGTATAATATCATATAAGAAACGAATCGTCAGTCCAGGTTCCATGCATGATACAGGATGCTTGGTGCTGGTGCACTGGGATGACCCAGAGGGATGGTACGGGGAGGGAGGAGGGAGGGGGGTTCAGGATGGGGAACACGTGTATACCTGTGGCAGATTCATGTTGATGTATTGCAAAACCAATACAATATTGTAAAGTTAAAAAAAAATAAAAACAATGTTCCTGGGCAATTTACAAGGACAGAGAATACCCAAGCAGAGCATCTCGGGATTCTGCCATTTCCCCCCAAAACCTGGCATTTGTCAGTGTCAATCAGCATTGAAATTCTACCTGTGGCAGTAGAGGAAAGCCCAGAGTCATCTGCTTATTTTGATCGTTCCTTTTTCGTAATTAAATGGGAACCAATGTTATCATCTTTGGAAGATCCAGCTTGAGGGTGATATGCTTTTGCAATGCAAAGAAACAGTGGGTTTGTTTCAATGCTAAGGCTAGGGCTGGGAAGTCTTGGCCCAACCAGCTGTTGTGTTCCAGTTGTTACCATGCTCTTCAGCGTGGTCCCCTAGTCCCTTGACCTGCTGGTTGCAGTGTACAGCCCTCCTCTTAGGAATTCTTCTATTTTCCCCATTTCTATCTTAGATTCCCAGCCTTGACTGATGCTGGAATTAGGGGAAGGCTAGAAGGAAAAGGCAATGATTCCTTTCTTTTGTCTTCCCAATGATCAGACAAGCCCTACCCTGTATTTCAGGATGAGGTTGCAAGAGAGGATGTGACTTAGACTATTTTCTTCTTCTTCTTTTTTTTTTTTTGCTGCAAAAAGCTTTATTGTTTCCATTTGGTCCAAGGCTTGAGAGAGGGCTCCAGGGTGTTAAAAAGCTGCCTAGTGGCTGCAGAGAGGGGCTTAAGGCAGCCCTGATGTTAGGTGGGTTCTTCAATGCCCACTGGTCTCCAGAAGCTCCTAGTCATGCTTGAGGGTGAGCCTTTCGAAGAGATACTCGCCCAACCCAGCCTGGGGACCAGCCACCCTGCGGAGGTTGGTCAGGTGGTCTCCCATCTTGATGAGTTTCACTTCCTCATCTAGGAAGTGGTTCTCCAGGAAGTCACAGATGTGGGGGTCTCCGCGGGCAGAAGCCAGGCCATGCAGATACAACAGGGTTGATTCAGGTTCTTCTCTACGAGAAGGGCGGCTTCCATAGCGTCCTGGGTTTTACCCCACTCGTCTTGAGATGGCGTCTGCACGTCCAGGAAGAGGGCGTGGCCGCCACGCTGGTTGCAGTTTCAAGAGACACTCCATGCCCTCGCACTTCTCCTTGGCCAGTTCGTGAAATAAGTGATCCACACCCTCCAGGGCCACATCGTCGCGATTGAAATAGAAGCCCAGAGAAAGGTAGGTGTAGGCGGCCCGCAGTTGCATGTTAACCAGGCGGTTGATGGTGGCCTCCATCTCGGTAGAATAATTCTGATAAATTTGGGAGCTCATGATTGGTCGGCAATAAGGAGTTAAAAAATAGTGGCTGGTCCCGGTGATCGTGGACAGCTGAGTGGCTGACTCCGGAGCTTGCGACTGGGAAAAATGTTGCAGGGTGGTCGGAGGCGGGAGCAAGGGGCGTCCCTGGGTCTGTTCCGTCCAAGCACTGTTGAAGCAAGAGGCAGATCCGCGGGGCCGCTGAGTGCGCTTCCAACTATTTTGTTTTACATTCTTGTTTTAAAACATCTCACAAACGAGGAACCAGTGCCTGATATATACTGTGTTCCATCTCTGATCACAGCTTCCAGCCTGCTTTCTCTACTTTCTGTTTTCAGCAAGTTTGATTTTTTACTTTCACTTGCTTTTCTGTTCTCAGCCTGTCTTCTCTCCCTGACTAAATTGGTCAGATTTTGTTTCCTAGAAGGAGATTACATTGCTCTTTGCTGGAAAAGACAGTCACTGGCATGGTGGGAGTAGGGGTGTGTGTGTGTGTGTGTGTGTGTGTGTGTGTGTGTGTGTGTGTGTGTTGGCAAGGGGTGCTGTGACAGGGTGTGTAAGGCTTCTTTTCTAAAGTCTGTTTTTAATCCTAATGACTCTCTTAGTTCTAAGACTCTGAGTTCAAATCCTAGTTCTGCCTCTCTGTTATCTTGGGAGTTGTTTCCTTAGTGCTTCAGTTTCCCCATCTTTAAAATGGGTGGTAGAAGACTCTATCTCATACAGTTCTAGAGTGGACCAATGTAAGCTTACATTGATGGTTTCTAAAAGGGTCGGAGGAAAAGGTGGGAAGAGGGTAATGGTGGTGGTACATTTGTATTCACCCCGCTTCACTCCCATCAACAGATGGCACTAGGGAAAGTCACTGGTTTCTCCTGAGGATTCCTTGTTTGACCCAGAGGAAATTGCACAACCCATCTATCCCCAAACCATTTCTGTCCCCAGAGTACAAGCTAAATCTTCTGCCGGGGAATCAATCAAAGAGCTGTCTTTGGCAGGGGGAAGTGTCATGAGAATAAACAGCTGCTCTCTCCACCCCACAACCCCTCCTGCTGCTAAATGACTCTAGGGAAGAGGAAACCAGTCATCAAAGGCTTCTGCCACCTGTGCACAGCTGGTAGTTCCTGAGGTCACTTGGTAGTGACTGGAGGAGTTCAGAAAGTATCCACGGAGCTAAGTCACTGATATATCCCTTTCCCTAAGGCTCAAGAACTTGCTGTCTTCTCTTTCCTTCATTCCCAGAGTGGGGAAGCTCCTTTGTAAGCTGGAACACACTAGGCTGAGATTGCCCTAGGTCTTCCCAAGTGCTGTTTTGTGAATAGCATCCTTTGAGTGATTCTCAGTGTGAAGAAAAGGAGCAGGACTAGGCTTTCTTGTCCTTCTTCTTCAGCCATCTTTAAAAAAGGAAGATTAGGAAGTTATTTCCTTTGAGCTACTTGCTGCCAAGTGTCACTCTCCTGGGAAATCCAGGCTGCTTCAGCTAGACTTCCCTTTTCCTGTCTCCAAGGTTGCCAAGCCAACTGGCAGAGTGCAGGGCCCAAAGGTAAAGCTAGTCCCATGTTCCAGAGGGGGCAGAGTGGCTGACAGAGCAAAGGACACCAGAGGCCCCTCATCGTTGGGGACAGGCAGGATGGTCCCCAATCAGGCAGATCTGGAAAGCTTTAACAGAACATGACTGAGACACACTGCAGAGGGGTCAACTTGGTTGTCATATATACAGCACATCTGAGCAGGTAAGTAAAGGTTTAGTAAAAGGGGAAGGAAGGTGGCTGCTGCTACTGCTAAGTCATTTCAGTCGTGTCCAACTCTGTGCGTCCCCATAGATGGCAGCCTACCAGGCTCCTCCATCCCTGGGATTTTCCAGGCAAGAGTACTGGAGTGGGTTGCCATTGCCTTTATGGCCACAAATATAAAATCAGAACCAGTGCTGGGTCAGAGTTCTATTCAAGGTTGGAACAGTCAGGGTTTAAGAACTAGAACTGGAATAATTCGGCTCCATCATTTATTGAGAGTTTCTCAAGGAGGAACAATAAGACAATCAAGAGCATGGATTTAGAGTCACAGAGGAACTGGGGTTAGAATCACTGCTCTGCCATCTGTTAACTAATAGACTTTTTGTGGAGTTACTCAGCCTCTCTGCACCACTCTGAAACAGCACACATGATGCTAAAAAGGATTTTATGTATAGATGCTAAAGAAATGTTTGTTAAGTGAATCATTTTTATCCAGAGGTTATTTCTAGCAAGATTGAGGTTATTGATGGTAGCTCCCTACCTTCAAGTTCTACTCCGTTCAGTTTAGTACTTGTTCTGTGTCTGAGATGGTGCTGCCCTAGTGCCCAGCCACCTGGGGTCTGATCATTAGGGGAATGTGAACCAGTTAATAGGGACGCAGGGACCACAGGAGAGGGAAAACACAAAGTTCCCTGGGAAGAATTCTGAAATAAATTCATGTGAAAATCAGGAAAACAGATTATTTTGACTTGTTTTAAAATGATCTTTTTTATACTTTCATGGCTCTTCAATAGAAATAGCTTAAGCTAAAAGAAAACTTAATTAAATGAATAGGCAATTTATGAGTCTTGGGTGAGGCGCAAATTTGAATTCTCTTGTTAAAATTAAGTGATCAACTAAATGCAATGTGGTATCTTGAATTAGAGCTTGGAACAGATAAAAGTCATTAGTGGAAAACCTGGGGAAATCTGAATAAAGGCTGTAGTTTGGTCAGTAGCTTTGTACCAATGTCAACATTTTAATTTTGACAAATGGCCCATGGTTATTTAAGATGTTACTATTAGGGGAAACCAAGTGAAACTAGCTTTGTGACTCTACCGTAAACCTAAAATTATTGCAAAATAAAAAGTTTTTTTTTTTTAATCAAGTGGTCAAACTCTCTTACTTTCAATGGTGATAAGCTCTGCTTTTCAAAAAAAATTGAAATGTAATTGAATTACAATGTTATATAAATTTCAGGTGTACAGCATAATGATTCAGTATTTTTACAAATTATACTCCATTAACTGTTATTACAAGATAATGGCTATAATTCCCTGTGCTATATGATATTTGCTTGTTGCTTATCTATTTTATATGTAGTAGTTTGTATCTCATACCCCTAATTTGCCCCATCCCCCTCCATCTCCCCAGTGGTAACCAGTAAGTAGTTTGTTATCTAGATCTGTGCATCTGTTTCTCTTTTGTATATACATTCATTTGTACTATATTTTATACTACATATAAGTGATATCATATAGTATTTGTCCTTCTTTGTCTGACATTTCAGTAAGCACAACATTCTCTAGTTTCATCCCCATCTCTGCTTTTTTTTTTTTTTTTTTCACGCACTTTGTTTGAAGATGTTTTTGAAATTACATGGGATTGGGATGGGGGCACTCGGATACTTGCTTCTACTGCATAGAGTTTTGAACTCTGCCCTTTCCCTTAACAATATATACATGCATTTTCACATGCCATTAGAAGTTCATGGTAAGTGTGATTGTCCATATGCATAATGTATTTAAGCACCCCCTTGCTGTTGCTGCTGCTGCTAAGTCACTTCAATCTTGTCCAACTCTGTGCGACCCCATAGACGGCCTCCTACCAGGCTCCCCCGTCCCTGGGATTCTCCAGGCAAGAACACTGGAGTGGGTTGCCATTTCCTTCTCCAATGCATGAAAGTGAAAAGTGAAAGTGAAGTCGCTCAGTCATGCCTGACTCTCAGCGACCCCATGGACTGCAGCCCACCAGGCTCCTCTGTCCATGGGATTTTCCAGGCAAGAGTACTGGAGTGGGGTGCCATTGCCTTCTCCAAGCACCCCCTTACTGATGTACATTTAGGGTGTTTCCAGTTTCATGCTAGTGTAAACAATGTTGCCGTGAATATTTGTGTACATATAACTTTGTGCTGATTTCTGATGTTTCCTTGGGCTAGAGACATAAGGAAACTGCATCAAAGAATATAAACTTTTAGGAAGATCTAGATACTTAATACCGTATCACTTTCCCGAAGAGTTTTATCAATCTATACATCCAGGAGCAGTGTGCAAGTGCCTGTCTCACTACATCCTAATCAACATTGAGTCTTATTATTAAGAACAAGCATCTTTTCTGCATGCACTTGCTTTAACTTGACTCCCTGCTTAGAATCCGAGTGTCAACCTGTGGTTTAAGAATGACCAGACTTGGCCCCTCCCCCACTCATCCTTTTACCATTTTTGTATATAATTCCTTAACATGGTAGCTAACTGGGACATGATCTTTTTAAGGACAATATCATATTGACAAGTAACTGGAGATTCTCTTTCATTTTAACCTTGTTTCCAGGAATATTGTGAAATTCACAGACAAACCTTTTGATTCTTATTGTTATTTACATGCACACACACACTTTAATACCACTGAATGGAAGGGGTGGGGAAAACAAAAAGTTGTCCCTTAGGGAGTCGCTACATACCTGGGATTTGGAGAATACCAACTTGGCATGGCCTGGATTTGCTAACTGCACCATTGCCTAGCGCTCTACGCTCCTCACATACAGTAAGCAGCTTCTCAATACGCCAAACTAATGACTACATTCTGCCTGTTTAACCTGCAGAAGTAGAATGGAGGCAGGAGGCGTAGAATGTTCTTGGTGGTGGCAGTGTCATTTCTGCTCCTATCTTGCTGTGTTGGGTTGCAGTTGAGCTTAGGGCCTTCCTTTGACACCAGTCGTTCAGGAGGAGCGCACCCTAGCCCGAAAGCCAGCCTCCTGGTTCTGCTGTAGGGACTGCTCTCAGCAAATGAGCTGCCATTGCTGGCGAAGTAGTTCTTTCCGCTTCTGTCGCCCTTCACAGTCTTAGCTCCTCTCGTAGTTATAAGACTGCTTTAATAGTCTTGTCTTGTAATTACATCTGGAGACAGGAGACAGCATCTTTTGATAGTTCAAGTCCTAACGCATTTAAATTGCCCTCCTAATGCTGTAAAAGAGTCAAATTATATATTCTGGTTTGCACTAGACAGCAATAAATGTCAAGGTGCCATCCACTCTGGTATTTAACTCCTTGATGCTATCTGTTTTCGTGCACCTCGCACTGACGGTACACTAGTGTTTTCCCATTTCCAGGCTCGAAGGGATCAAGTTGGGGAGATAAATTTCACTATTCAAAATATATTAAAAGGCAGAGGAAGTTTGTAAACATTGCTTTGGAAAGCTAAGCAAAGCAATAAAGTCAAGGACAGGAACCTGATTCAGTAAAGGAAACATTTCACAAGATTGTCATCTACTTTATTTTTAAAGCTGCAATAAGATGTAACGATAAAAAGGCCAATGATGCATTTCAGCCAAGTGATATGAACTCTTGCTAAACCAATTAAACTGTCAGTATACTATGGTTTCACATTTTCTATAACATACTAGGTCACCTTAGGACACTTAGTCACTTATGACTTTTTACCACTGATGCAAAATCAATTTGGCAATTTATAATCTTACATTTCATTATGAAAGTATATTATTCTGTAAGAAAGCTGCTGGAAAAATAAGAGGTTTCTGAAGCCCATTCATTCCTCTCCTGTTCAGGTGATGTCATAAAAGAATAAAATCAATCATATTATCTGATGTTTTGAGACTTCTAGTAGTTTTTGATTTATATGGTTTTTAAAGAAGATGTACCGAGTATACAGTTCTAACCCAGGATGCAATTCTGAATGTTGGATAAAATTGCAGACATTAAAAAGTGAGAATTTTTACTGAAGAGCTCATTTTTCATCTACCTCTTTAAAATGTTTGAGTGTGTGGATTGAAAGAAGCCTTTTGCTTAAGTATCTATATGCCAGAGGGTGGGCTTTTTTGTTTTCCTGTATTTGGAGTTCCTGCTCTTCTCAAAGAGATGGCACAGATGGTTATTCATATTTAATACCATCACATTTCTCAGTTTATTTTTTGGAAATTGTGAGTTACAGAATGATATACCAGCTTATTTGAGAGAAAGGTGGAAAAAAGAAAGAGGAAGTGTTGGAGGCTTATTATTATTACAATTCTTATTTGGAAATACCTTCCTTTTTTCTCTCTAGGACAAACATGACACTGCTTTTGGAAAAAAACAATGGCAGTAATAAAATGCACATGACAGATCCTTAGTTTTAGCTGCTCATTAGCACAGAAGCAGACAGAACTGTTCTCATAAGATCATATGGCTAACAAGAGCATAATTAACATTGACTGTACATATAGCCCTTTTCTTCTGTTATGAAGTCAACAAGAGTTTCCTTTAACTTTCCCTTATGACTATTAACCACACTTGTTATACATCTCCCTGTTCCCAAAGCTCAAATCAGATGTGTGCCTCTGGCAGTTACAGCTGTAGTAACACTGGACCCTTTAAATATGAGATTTAAACCTGAGGTTCTATTCTTTTTTGCTTTAGGTCAGGGTTACAGGGTAGGTAGGGACAACGAACTGCATTAATTTTGATTCTGCTTGTGATCAAGCATCTCATGATACAAGGACTGTGTGGTACTCAGCTATTTGTATACTCGCATTGTCTCAGGTATTTCCACTCTCACTGGCATCTCTCCTGTTCGCGTATTCTTTTTTACATTCCGGTCTGAACACAGAAGGACACATTGAATGAAAAGAGAAACACAGAGTAGAAATTGAATAATTATAATGAGAGTCACTTTGCACTTTGTATCTTGCTGAGAACGGTATTGGAACTAGGTTTAACTGACTTTCCGTTTACCAGGCATAGGAAGAGACACTTCCACCTGCACTGTCTCATTTCAACTCACAACAACCCTCTGAGGTAGACTGTATATTCCCTACTTTAGAGATGAGGGCTGTGGTCCCGGGAGATTAAGCAATTTGCCAAGGGCATAATGTTAGGGACAGGTTGAGTTTAGTTCCAGTTCTAATTCCAGTATTCTATGGGCTCCATCATGGTTATTTATTATTGTTGATATAATTGTCTTGACAAGCCAGAATACATAGGGAATGGTAGCACATACCATAATAGGGGTTTAGAATATGAATGAATGTACAATTTTGGCTTGTTTAAAAGTAAGAATAATTTATTGGCATGATACCTGTTAATGTTAGAAAGTGCAGCAATATAGGTAAGGTAGGGAAGCAAACAATTTACTTGTGATACTAAGACCTGTTAACAGTTTGGCTAGTAGACTTTTCTTTTTTTAGATCTTTAAATTATATGTACACATTGCAAGGGATGGTTAGAAAACATCACTGACTCAGTGGACATGAATTTCAGCAAACTCCAGGAGATAGTGGAGGACAGAGGAGCCTGCCTGGTGTGCTGCAGTCCGTGGGGTCACAGAGAGTCGGACATAACTTAGCGACTAAACAAAAACAAACATACATACCATTTTATACCCTGCTTTTTAAAAAACGTAACTATTTTCAGAACATTTTCTTGTGTTATTACATAGATGTCAACATGATTTTAATGGCTATGCAGTACTCTACTGTCTGGGTATCCCATAAAATATTTAAGCAATCTATCTTGGATATATTAATGAGAACCAGTCCTCTAGTTTGATAACGCTCCTCTGATGTCACAAAATACATGGTAATGTGGTTTGTTAAAATGTTCAGAATATGTATTTTATTATTAGTTAGCTATGGTTAAATGTACATCATGTTGCATCTATTTTGAGCTAGTGCTTGCCTTGGACATGGCCCAAAAGTCTAACTTTCAAAGCTTCTGCTTAGACATATGCAGGTAACACTAAAGCCAGTAACCCCTGACAAAGATTGCTAGAAGCTTGGGGGCTGTACATGAGGTGTAATTTAAGGGAAACAGAAACTCTTCCCTGGAATTCTCATTGGAAGCATCCTCTGGGTTGAGCTACAGAGGCCTATGGTGAAAAGTCAATTGTTTCTGTTTAATCAGTGTTGTGTCTGTTAAATTAGTTATGGTGAATTTATTCAATGGAATATTATGAAGCTGTTAACACTGATATTTCCAAGGAATATTTTATGATATATGTTAACACTTTATAAAGAATTGACTATATGTGTGTGTGTATGTATATATATATAAAATTCCAGTTTGGTGGGAAAAACATATACATATATGCTGAAATATCTTGGGGCCTATTTTTGGATGGTGGGTGTAAGGTAAGGGAGTTAGAGAAGGCGAGGTTCAGAGAAAGAACAACTGGCACTTTACAGGAACAGATCACCTTTAATGAGGCAAGAAGGGGCAGCAGTCAGATTAGCGAGCTGCTGCGCTTATCCAAGAAAACAGTAAGTATATATAAGCACGTTGTGGAAAGTTACTGTCTTAAGGGGGCCTGTTCTTCTCCAAGGTTGTTTGGAGTAGTTATCTCTTAAACGGCTGGGGTAAGGAATTTTGGAGATAGACCAGAGGCTGGACCAGCTGGGAGCTGGGCGTAATCAACCTTAATGTCCATTTTTTTTCTTCGGGTGAGAAAGTTCTTTGTTTTGCATAGAATGGTGGGGAGGACCTGGAGGGGAGTTTTAACTCCAGGCTATTTTGAGTCTTGTAACTTTCCTGTAGTGGGAATGATAGTTCATTTTTTTCTCTATATTTTTTTGAATTTTAAAAATATAATTTTTTTTTATTTTTCACTATGTGCTAGGCACTGTACTAGTATCTAAGTCTTCACAACAACACTGAAGTTACTATGATTGTTTGTTTGGCTAAGACCACACAGATTGGTTGGGGACAGAGTCAGGATATGAACTTGGGGTCTTGTTGTTTAGTCGCTGCTGCTGCTACTACTGCTAAGTCGCTTCAGTCGTGTCTGACTCTCTGCGGCCCCATAGACGGCAGCCCACCAGGCTCCCCTGCCCCTGGGATTCTCCAGGCAAGAACGCTGGAGTGGGTTGCCATTTCCTCCTCCAATGCATGAAAGCGAAAAGTCAAGGTGAAGTTGCTCAGTCATGTCCGACCCTTAGCGACCCCATAGACTGCAGCCCACCAGGCTCCTCCATCCATGGGATTTTCCAGGCAAGAGTACTGGAGTGGGGTGCCATTGCCTTCTCCATGTTTAGTCGGTAAGTCATGTCTAACTCTTTCGTGATCCCATGGACTGTAACTTGCCAGGCTTCTCTGTCCATGGGATTTCCCAGGCGAGAATACTGGAGTGGGTTGTCATTTCCTTCTCTAGGGGATCTTTCCAACCCAGGGATCAAACCCATGTCTCCTGCATTGACAGGTAGGTTCTTTACCACTGAGCCACCAGGGAAGCCCAAGTTGGGTTCTGTTTATTTCCAAAACCCATATGACATCAGAAAAGGGAGAAGATATATTTAAAATTTTTTCTTAACTGTTGAAAACCAAGCAGTCAAAGCAGTACTGGGACAAGAAAATACAAGTCCATGGCCAGACGATAGGGCATTTATGCTGGTGGATCCTGGGAGGTCCTTTGGCAACAGGGGTTAGCCTAAGGACTCTGCATCCCTGGGGTTAATAATATCTAACATCATAGAGCTATTGGGAGGATTAAATGAGGCAATGCATGTAAAGGGCACATGGTGCATGCTTGTTCAATAATGGTAGCTAGTATTATTATTTCTCTTATTTAGGACCTTGCTTGTAATAGGGATTAGAGATTCCAAGAAGCCTGAGGTATGACATGTTTACCTAGGGAATCCCGTCACATCTTAATAGTCCTCAAACATTCCTGACCAGTTGAAATACCTTTTATTTGAAACTTTCAAATAAATAAGTCCTAATCAGCTTTGTGGACCCTACCAGCTTTTCCCGAAAACTACTCTGCTTTTTGGGGACTTATTTATTTACTCAATGAAAATAGGGACTTTGTGTAACACAAGGGAAGCAGGAAGTGATTGGTTTGGAGTTAATAGGCAAGCCTTTTCTTTTCCCTTTAACCTGAGGAGGCTTGATTGGGTTATGCTCCTTTAGAGTCTTGGAGGGTCTGGGAGTTTGGAGAACAAAAGCTCTGCAGGGAGGGCACCTAAGAGAGAAGGCTCTTCAGAAATCTGTACATTCTTAAATTTTTCATTCTGTTTTTCTCCTCTCTCGGTCCCTAGAATTGAGTGGCATTATCTTGAAGCCACGGAGATTTAAGAAACAACCAAGGTTGGCCTCTCTTTGTTGAGCTTATGAAAGCCATATTCAGTTTTAGTAGGAATGTGTTTTTCCCTTGGGAGGCCCCTCTATACCTGCAGCCATCAGAAATTCCATATTAAAATCCCACATTTAAGTCTTTACAGCTAAAGTCTGTTCTTGCGTGTCTGGACCAAGTCCAGCTGTCAGACTGCAATATTATTGACTTTCTCTTCTCAAGTGAGTGCTTTATATCTGCTGGCTCCATTTCTTTACCACTCATTCTGAAACACCTTGTAATCTGGCTTCTGCCACTGCCTCTTTAGTAAAATTGCTCCCCTGTAGGTTACCAATGACGGACTTTTTACTGAATCCATTGGGGCTTATTTTTCTTTCTCCCCCTTGAATGTTTTCCTTCCCTTGGCTTGTGGCAGTACATGTATCTGTTTTCCTCCCACCCCTCTGAGCATTCCTTCTCTCCTTTTTGATGACAAATCTTCCTCTTCTATTCAAATGTGACTGTTCTCAAAAGGGGATGTCTTCAGTGCTCCCTTCCCCCTCTGCTTGTCACTCACTTTCATGGTTTCAACTGCTATCTCAATACCATTAATTCTCCAGTTCTCACTTCTTGCTGATACCCCAGTCCTATAGACCTTAGGGACTAATAATTAAGTTTTCTTTTGTTGTTGTTCAGTTGCTCAGTCGAGGTTGACTCTTTGCAAGGCCGTGGACTGCAGCACTTCAGTCCTTCACCATTTCCCGGAGCTTGCTCAAACTCATGTCCATTGAGTCGGTGATGCCATCCAGCCATCTCGTCCTCTGTTGTCCCCTTCTCCTCCTGCCTTCAATCTTTCCCAGCATCAGGGTCTTTTCTAGTGAGTCAGTTCTTCGCATCAGGTGGGCAAAGTATTGGAGCTTCAGCATCAGTCCTTCCAATGAATATTCAGGGTTGATTTCCTTTAGAATTGGTTTGATCTCCTTGCAGTCCAAGGGACTGAAGAGTCTTCTCCAACACCACAGTTCAAAAGCATCAGTTCTTTGGTGCTCAGTCTTCTTTATGGTCCAACACTCATATCCATACATGACTACCGCAAAAACCATAGCTTTGACTAGACGGACCTTTGTTGGCAAAGTAATGTCTCTGCTTTTTAATACACTGTCTAGCTTTTGTCATAGCTTTTTTTCCAAGGAGCAAGCGTCTTTTAATTTCATGGCTGCAGTCACCATCTGCAGTGATTTGGGAGCACAAGAAAATAAAGTCAGTCATTGTTTCCCCATCTGTTTGCCATGAAATGATGGGTCTGGATGCCATGATCTTCATTTTTTGAAAGTTGAGTTTTAAGTCAGTTTTTTACTCTCCTCTCACCTTCATCAAGAGGCTCTTCAGTGCCTCTTGCTTCCTGCCATAAGGATGGTGTTATCTGCATATCTGAGGTTACTTATATTTCTCCTGGTGATCTCAATTCCAGCTTGTACTTCCTCCAGTCCAGCATTTCTCATGATGTACTCTGCATATAAGTTAAATAAGCATGGTGACAATATACAGCCTTGACGTATTCCTTTCCCAATTTGGAACCAGTCCATTATTTCATATCTGGTTCTAACTGTTGCTTCTTGACCTGCATAAAGGTTTCTCAGGAGGCAGGTCAGGTGGTCTGTTATTCCCATCTCTTTCAGAATTTTCCAGTTTGTTGTGATCCACACAGTCACAATCCACAAAGTCACTTTTGTGTACTCAATGAAGCAGAAGTAGATGTTTTTCTGGAATTCTCTTGCTTTTTCTGTGATCCAGTGGATGTTGGAAATTTGATCTCTGGTTCCTCTGCCTTTTCTAAATCCAGCTTGAACATTTGGAATTTCTTGGTTCACATACTGTTGAAGCCTAGCTTGGAGAGTTTTGAGCATTACTTTGCTAGCATGTGAAATGAGTGCAATTGTGCAGTAGCTTGAACATTGTTTGGCATTGCCCTTCTTTGGGATTAGAGTGAAAACTGATCTTTTCCCGTCCTGTGGCTCCTGCTGAATTATCCAGATTTGCTGGCATATTGAGTGCAGCACTTTGACAGCATCATCTTTTAGGATTTGAAATGGCTCAGCTGGAATTCCATCACCTCCACTAGCTTTGTCACTTGACTTCACATTCCAGGATGTCTGGCTCTAGATGAGTGATCACACCATCATGGTTATTTGGGTCATGAGGATCTTTTTTGTATAGTTCTTCTGTGTATTCTTATCATCTCTTCTTAATATCTTCTGCTTCTGTTAGGGGCATACCATTTCTGTCCTTCATTGTGCCCATCTTTGCATGAAATATTCCCTTGGTTTCTCTGATTTTCTCGAAGAGATCTCTAGTTTTTCCCATTCTATTGTTTTCCTCTATTTCTTTGCATTGATCACTGAGGAAGGCTTTCTTATCTCTCCTTGCTATTCTTTGGAACTCTGCATTCAGATGGGTATAGCCTTCCTTTTCTTCTTTGTCTTTCACTTCAACTAAAAGTTGTCTTTTAGAGTCAGGCATTGTGCTCTGTACTTATTTATGTTATCTCTAATTCTCATAACATTCTTCAAGGCAGATAGTCCTAAGTCCATTTTACATAAGAGGAAACCAGCTCAAATAAGTTACATGTGTTTGTATTTTTCCATTCAGTCTCCTACCATCAACTGAAACTCAGCAGGTCCAAAAGAGGATTCCTTCTCTGGCTCCAAACTCCTGACTTTAAGGCAGTGCCACTCTCCCGCTTTCTGTTATATCCCTTGCAGGCTGAGAGAGTTGAAAATCAGACAGGTATTTGCTTTGAAATATTGCCCTCCCTCTCCAATAAAACAGCACCCTCAAAATCCCCCAAGTCCAAATTATTACAGCTTCATATCTTGAAAATTAAAGTTTAGGCTATCCTACAGATGAGCAGTTCCCAACTATTAGGAAAGCTAAGTCTCATAACTTTCCAATACTGCATGTTCTGGGCTGCCTAGAGTTAAACTTAATTCTCAGCCCCAGCTGTGTTTTCTTCAGTCCTCAAGATACACCTCCCAAGTAGGTCCCTCCCATAGGTGGGGCTAGCCTGGCTTCTGCGCACTTCCCAGTGTACCAGCAGTAATCCCACCCCTTTCTTCTCTCTTGGACTGGAAAGCCTACTGGAATGTGAATGATTTATTGATGGTATTTCTGTAGTATAGGAACAGCTTTCAATGTACTATTTTTTAAAAAAGAAAATTACTTACAAATGTTGGTAGTTCAATATTAGTAACAGCTGATGCAAAACATATTCACAGCTGATCTGCGCATACCAATGTGTTGAGACCATGAGTTTGAAAACACACAGATTACCAGGGAAGACCCAAATGTCCATTGGTGAGGACTAGTTTTCTTCTGCATGTGGTGTATTTGCCTAATACTACAACATTTTAAACTTGATACTACTTAAGAATCAGAGAAGTGTGAAACTCCACATCGTTCTGAAGTCCACTAATAGGATCACCAGGTGACAAGACCTTATTGCAGATTCTTTATGTGCAGATTCTTTACTTGGGCTGTTTGTACTAACTAGTACAGCTCCTATCTCTGTGACCATTTCATTTAAAAACAGAAATCTGCCATAGCTGCTATCATTTTTTTATGGAAGCAGTACAGAAGGTTAAAAGTTCACTTATATTTCGTTCTTATGAAGTCAGGCTAAAGGAAAGCATAGACCCATTGAGAAATTTTGGTTATCTGTTCAGTACTTCAGTTTCTTCTGTTAGGAAGGAATGGGAGTCTGGAATTACAGTGGCATGACTCTTTAATCACACTTGACCAGGATGGTAGTAACATGTATCAAAAGAGAAACATACTCAGATTAGCCTTTGGTGAATGGTCTTCTTAATAAGGAGCTTGGAGCATACCTTTTAAAAAATCTGAGAAGCTGGGTGTTTAATCACTGTCATGAAAAGAAGATAAAAAACTGATGGTGTTTTCCAGGATTGTAACGTATATCTAGTTGAACAAACTAGCGACTAGTGGTGTCTAACATGTACTTGGGGTTCAATGAACACCTGTGGAATGAATTTGTTATTTTAGCAAAAAGAAGATTAAAATGTTCTGAATTATTATGACATTCCCTGTGGTCGTTAGCATAAATTAAAGTTTGATAGGAGTAAAATTTACTTTGAAAAAAATCACTGAAATACTTAGGTTGTAAGAAAAGCTTTATCCTAGGATGTAAAATATCAGTGATATCTCACCAGGCTACTTTTTTCCTTCTTGGACTGTAGGGTGCTTTTCATCTTTGACTTAACATATACTATTTAGGCCAGGGGCAGTGGAGAGGTGATGAAGTTGAGAGGAGGGATCACTTGGAAGCATCAGTCCATCTGGCCAGGGTCTACCATGGAGGACCTTGCATCAGATTTACTTTTGGAGGGCTCAGTATTTTCTCAGTCATCCTTGTAAATTTTTATGTTCTGTAAGCAAAGAGTTTGGCCTGATGGTTACAGTCTGACCAGCAACCAAGGTTACCTGTGGGGGTCATATGCTCTTCAGAGAAAAATTATTGAATAGAAGCCTAATTATAGCCAGTTTAGCACACAAATGGGAAATCAGTTCAATTGAAAAATGGTAAGTGCCGACTGTGGGCCCAGATTGTGTGATGCCTTCTGTAGAAGTATGAGATGTGGTCCTTGACCCAGAGATGTTTAAAGGCAAGATAATTACAAATGAAATAGTAATAACAGTACCAGGCATCTGAGAATCATAGCTTGAGAAAGAACTATGAAGATCATTTAGCCCAAACTTGCCAGTTACAAGGAAGACAGGCTCAGATTAGGAATAGAATTTCCCAAGGTCTAACAAATGATTGATAGAAATTGTAAATATATACTGAAATCTTTTAATTCTCAGGTACTTCTTTTATTCCATTATAGGTAGTTATATGGCATTTGGACACACTTGCTTTGATCAGTTCTTTTGATGCTGGGAACTTTTTGACAAGACCATTTTAACATGGGCGGGGAGGGGGGACTTCTGCAAAAGCCTACAAAACAAACTAGTAAAATGTCCAGCTACTTCTTAAAAATTACCAAGTAATGTGCAAAACAGGCATCGTCACCCCATCCCTCAGCTTCACCTCATCCCTTAGCCTGGAGGGTGGAGATCAGGGATGAGGTAGGAGAGGAGGTCAAAGATGGAATGGGTGTCATGGCTGGGGTAAAGCTCCAAAAAGGGATGAAGGATGGGGTGGAGGGTCAGGCACCATCTGGCAGGCAAAGCACACATTGCCAGGAGTCATGTGTTTCCCACACTTGCTCATCATTGAAAGGCCATTAATCATGCTGGGCACATTATCTGCTCATTCTCTGAGAATTCTTTTATTTCTTAAACAGTCTATTTCTTAAAATCTCTGATTCCAAACTTTCAAGGGACAGGAATGGGGTGGGGAGGGATATTTGGGTGACGATACAGTCCTATAGTCTCAGACTCAGGCTTCCCTGTTGCCTTAAGTCAGTGTCTGTCAGTTCTCTCATCTTTATTCCATGTAAAATACTGTATGTTTCTGCTCTTTTAAAAATTGTAAACTTTGATAGGTTCTTTTGAAGGAATAGAACTGTGTAGGCTCTTTTGAGGTTTATCCTCTTTCAAAAGCTAATAAACCTAAATATACATCTAGTTTTTTTTTAATAAAAAATGAATGAGTTTTTCACTTTGTCAGTGCAGTTTTTAATGCAAAATTATTTTTTAATTGCCTCTCTAATGTAAAGAACCTAAAGGCATACAAGGACTGAATATTCAAGAATATTCATATAGGAAAGAGTAGAAAATGGAAGTTCCCCCGTAATCTGGGTAAGGATTGAGGAGAAAGTGTCAGGGAGGTAAATGATAAGCAGCCTCTAGTAGTCTGTTTTTTTCATGGCTGCATCGTGCTGTCTGCATCCTAACAACTGTGCCAGAATGTCAAACATAAATACAGGATGTCTGGATTTTAGCAAAACATTCTGTAATATCTTGTGCATAAGATTGTGAAATTTGACTGCATAACCAGTAATTAGGCAAATTCACAGCTAGTTGAGCAACAGATTCAGCATCAACCTGGAGGAAGATGTTTTAGTGAAGGGCCATAGGACTGTTTTGGCTCTGCCTGGGCATTCGTTCATGCAACAAATACTGAGCACCTACTGTGTAAAAGGCAGCCTACTTAGTACTGTGAGGGGTATAAAGGTGTCCATACCATGGCCCCTACCTTAATAGAGCAAAGTCTTGATCACAATTGATCACAAAGACCAGCTTTTCACTTTGCAGATAACATAAAGCTGGGTGGCATACTTTAATATATAGGATGACAGAATCCAGATTTAAAATGACCTCAGCTTGTAGGAACTCTAGGTCAAAACCTACAAGATGAAATTTAACAGTGATAGATGTAAAGTCTTGAATTTAGGTTTAAAAAATTGCATATGTACAGGATATGAGAGATGTGACTTGGCAGCAGTTTATGTAAAAAGTTCTTGGGGATTTAGCTGATCACAAGTTTAATATGAGCCAACAATGTGGTGTAGCTTTTTTTTTTTTAAGCCAAACAATTTTAGGCTGTATTAGAAGCATGTGTGCTGATCAGACCACATCTGGAGTATTATGTTCAAGTATAGTCACCACATTTTACGAACATTGACAAAGTTGAGTATATCCAGAAGACAGTGACCAGGATGGGTCTGAAAATCCTATCACATGAGAAATGGTTGAAAGAAAAACCTGAGGGTGGGGGTGGAGTGTCAGCTTTTGCTTTAAGCCTCAGCTTAGACCCTTCAAGTCTTGGTTAGGTTTCATGGCTCTGTACTTCCACATCCCTCTGGACAGCCTTCTTGCCTTCTGCACTAGACTAGAGTTTTGTTAGACCAGGATTCAGTCTTTGTTCACTGTGACGTCAGTTGGTCCAGCACTGTGTTTGATAACGAGGTCTGTCCCCAGCAATGCTTACAGAATGATGGAGTGAAATTTCCAAGTGTGACACCTTATGTACAGCTGGGGGAAAACGGATAAAGAACTATAATGCCTGGCATCTATAGTCATTAAAGAACAGAAAGAAATGTCAAAGTTCCTGAAAGTTTTTGAATGATTCTCCTTTAGTCATTTTCTTTTGCCCTTCTCAAAACTAAGTTAAAGTTCAGGAACTAGTATCAAGGAGATGGAAATGAAAACAATGAGATATCATTTTTTCACTTGCAGATTAGGGAAAGAATCCATGGTGGTCTTTCCATGGCATTGGTTGAAAAGAGTCAGATATGACTGAGCAACTGAACAACAACAAGCAAAAGAGTGGATAAAAAATAATATGCACTGCCAGTGAGGGTTTAGTTAAATGGACACACTCATGCATTTCTGGTACAACCCTTTTGGAACAGCAGTTTGGCAATTTGTATTATCAAGGGCCTGAAAATATTCATAGTTTGATCCAATAATTCTACTTCTGGGACTTTCTCCTATGAAAACCATCCTGAATACAGGAAAAAAAAGCCTTATGAACAGAGGTGTTTTCTGATAACAAAAATATTGGAAATAACAAAGTATTTAATAATAGAGAAGTGAATGGTTATATAAAATGTGATATGTCCCTTTGATATAAGGTTATAAAGCCATTAAAGTTTATAGTTTCCACAGGATATAAAGCTGTGCATATAATATGATACAAGTGCATGAAAATAAATAAACTTATAAGGAGAAAAATCCTGGAAAGTCTTACACTAAAATATCAAAAGTGGCTGTTGTTCAGTGTGAGATTATCAGACTGAAATTACTTTTGCATTTGTCTTCTTTTTTGCCTTTTCTAAATTTCTTTTTTAAAAAGCATTTTTATATCAAAGAGAATTTATGAGTCCTATAATATCTAGGAATAGATCCATAGAGTCTAGGCCTTCAGTCCTCCTGTATGTCACCAGTTATATCAAGGGCATTCAGAAACTGTGAGGAAAAAGCAAATCCAAACAATTTCAAAGCAAAATAGATTTTAATTCTAAATTTA
The DNA here is from genome assembly GCF_032405125.1 of Capricornis sumatraensis. Lineage (NCBI taxonomy): Eukaryota > Metazoa > Chordata > Mammalia > Artiodactyla > Bovidae > Capricornis > Capricornis sumatraensis. Next base: position 41,593,773 of record NC_091092.1, on the reverse strand, counting down.
ATGAAAATTAATTTTAATTCACTTTCATTCAAAGCACATAAATGTAAATATATACTTGGTACACTTGGATCAAGGATGTGTTAATGAACTTTACAAATAAAAGATGATACAATTCTTACAAAGGAAATAATCAGCATCTCAGATTCTAAAGAGCCAGGTACCTTTTGTAAATGGACATGAAAAGTGCCTTGTAGTAACAGGCACTTAATAAAGTCTTGAATGACTGGCTCCTGGATGTGAGGAGGGAAGAATGAGAGATTGATTGCAAATGGATAAGATTGAATGGCTTGATGTGTACTGGAAGAATCTGGATATCAGGTATTATCTTGTTAAATCAAAATCTGTTCTAATGGATATTTATATATTGCTCAGATGTATGAAAGTTCAAGCTGTCAGACCTCTGTATACTGTAAAAATGCATCCATTACAAGAAATTTGCAATAACCCATGACTCTAGACATTCAATTCAGTCCAATTTTCTTCTATCAAAATTACTAGTAGGTTTTCCAGAATCCGTTGTTTAATTTAACACATGGTTTACCTTCTACAAAGAAGATATGTGCATAGGCACGTTTGATGCAAACTTCATTGTGGGCTACATATTAATGCAGCCTGGCCCTGCCTCTTCCTCTAATGAGAGTCTTGGTCCTTGAGTCTCTTGCATTATCATTTTCCCCATCATTTCTACTTTTAAAAGAGGACCATACAGACCTCAGAAAACAAAATGGTTCTAAATTTGGTCTGTAATATTAGTGGTTGTGTGTAGCAGGGATCAGGATTCTATCAGAGGTAAATAACAGATCCAGTTTCATTGAGGATGTTCAGAATCTTTGAAGACAGTCTAGATTTGAAGAGAAAATAGAGTTTTTATACATGTTCACATTTGATAATCCTGTTTTTTTGTGTCTTAGAGTTCTGCATAGCATGTATATCTATTTCTGTGGAATTAATTTTCTTCTCTGTTTTCATGTATATTGCATATTAAGGATAATGAAACACTATTAAGCAGATGGCTTCCCAGTTGGCTGTATGGGAAAGAACCCACCTGCCAGTGCAGGAGACTTGGGAGACATGGGTTTGATCCCTGGGTCGGGAGAATCCCCTGGAGGAGGGCATGGCAACCCACTCCAGTATTCTTGCCTGGAGAATCCCATGGACAGAGGAGCCTGGAGAGCTATGGTCCATAGGGTCGCAAAGAATTGGACATGACTGAAGCGACTTAACACACACGCATTCAGTTCAGTTCAGTCACTCAGTCATGTCTGACTCTTTGTGACCCCATGAACCGCAGCGCACCAGGCCTCCCTATCTATCACCAACTCATGGAGTTTACCCAAACTCATGTCCATCGAGTCGGTGATGCCTTCCAGCCATCTCATCCTCTGTCGTCCCCTTCTCCTCCTGCCCCCAATCCCTCTCAGCATCAGAGTCTTTTCCAATGAGTCAGCTCTTCTCATCAGGTGGCCAAAGTATTGGAGTTTCAGCTTCAACATCAGTCCTTCCAATGAACACCTAGGACTGATCTCCTTTAGGATGGACTGGTTGGATCTCCTTGCAGTCCAAGGGACTCTCAAGAGTCTTCTCCAACACCACAGTTCAAAAGCATCAATTCTTCAGCTCTCAGCTTTTTTTATAGTCCAACTCTCACATCCATACATGACTACTGGAAAAAACCATAGCCTTGACTAGCCAGGCCTTTGTTGACAAAGTAATGTCTCAGCTTTTTAATATTCTGTCTAGGTTGGTCATAACTTTCCTTCCAAGGAGTAAGCGTCTTTTAATTTCATGGCTGCAGTCACCATCTGCAGTGATTTTGGAGCCCCCCAAAATAAAGTCTGACACTGTTTCCACTGTTTCCCCATCTATTTCCCATGAAGTGATGGGACCAGATGCCATGATCTTAGTTTTCTGAATGTTGAGCTTTAAGCCAACTTTTTCACTCTCCTCTTTCACTTTCATCAAGAGGCTCTTTAGTTCCTCTTCACTTTCTGCCATAAGGGTGGTGTCATCTGCATCTCTGAGGTTATTGATATTTCTCCCGGCAATCTTGATTCCAGCTTGTGCTTCTTCCAGCCCAGCGTTTCTCATGATATACTCTGCGCAGAAGTTAAATAAGCAGGGTGACAATATACAGCCTTGATGTACTCCTTTTCCTATTTGGAACCAGTCTGTTGTTCCATGTCCAGTTCTAACTGTTGCTTCTTGACCTGCATATAGGTTTCTCAAGAGGCAGGTCAGGTGGTCTGGTATTCCCATCTCTTTCAGAATTTTCCACAGTTCATTGTGATCCACACAGTCAAAGGCTTTGGCATAGTCAATAAAACAGAAATAGATGTTTTTCTGGAACTCTCTTGCTTTTCCTATGATCCAATGGATGTTGGCAATTGGATCTCTGGTTCCTCTGCCTTTTCTAAAACCAGCTTGAACATCTGGAAGTTCGTGGTTCATGTATTGCTGAAGCCTGGCTTGGAGAATTTTGAGCATTACTTTACTAGCTTGTGAGATGAGTGCAATTGTGCGGTAGTTTGAGCATTCTTTGGCATTGCCTTTCCTTGGGATTGGAATGAAAACGGACCTTTTCCAGTCCTGTGGCCACTGCTGAGTTTTCCAAATTTGCTGGCATATTGAGGGCAGCACTTTCACAGCATCATCTTTCAGGATTTGAAATAGCTCAACTGGAATTCCATCACCTCCACTGGCCTTGTTCGTAGTGATGCTTCCTAAGGCCCACTTGCAGATGAATTTGATTACTTATTTCTTTTCCTTGCTTGTGTTTTGTTCTTTTTTCTTCATCTCTAGTGTTTTCCCTCCTCTTATTTAAAAATACTTTCTTCTTATTTTCTTTTATCCCCTTGTTTTCTGTCTCAGTGGGACGCAAACTATTTTTCAGAATTGGTCACTTCCTTTGTTTTTTTTTAACCTAAAATCTCTGTTAAATGAAAATTTTCATTCAGCATTGAATTGACATGTCTATAGAGCCCCAAAATAGAAAGTATTTAAGAATGGATTTGATATGAATTTTCTTGTAAGACATCCTAGGTTGGTTGACACTGACAAGAGATTTTCCACTTGATAATCTGAAGCTGTGATCCCAGGGATGAGTATACTTAAACGGGGATCTGGATAACTGGAAAGAATGGTATGTACTTCAAAACTCCTTTCCCCTCAAGTGCAGTTAACTTTAGAGTCTTGTTTGTCTGGCAAGTGTTAATAATACCTAGATCATTTGCCTGCAGATGACTCCGTTGGAACTGTAGGTCATTTTAGTGGGGGAAGAGGTGGTGAGTCTTTGATCTCCATATAGATAGAGGATAATTCACAAAGAATTCTATTGGAGTGATTTATAGCAGAAACAGCACAATTTTATGAATGTTTTCCCCCAGGATGTCCAAAATATGTTGGCAAAACTAAGTGGAAGATGTGCTCTTTCCATTGCTCCAACTTTCCTTTGAAATGGGCTTCTTGATTATATGATTTTTCAACCTCTGTTTTTTTTTTAATAAAATGTTTTTAAGAATAAGTAAGTGTCTCCTGATAGTTAAACATGTGAAATATTGGTGCTTGGTGAGGACAGGGGAAAATTTATTTTGAAGGGAGCAGATGGTACCCCATGGGGTGAAGATGATGTGGTTAATTTGCTTTCTTTACCATGTGCATAAGGTCATGTACAAATGGCCGGAAAGCAAATGAAAGGTACCCTGGAGGCCATTTGCACTTGGATGTCAACTTTCTTTCAAGAAAGGCTATTTTCCTTTATTTTTGTTTTTATACAGATCTAGGCCCCAATGCTGGTTGTTAGTTTCTCTTTTTTTATTGCTGCTTATTTAGTGCTGCTTCATCAAGGGCTTAGGTTTCTCTTTGAAGTATCTGGGTCCTTCCTACCTCTAGAATGCAGCCTCTTAAGGCCTTTAGTGATAAACCAGATTTGAGCCATTAGCCTAGCCAGCATATTTTGCCTAACTGCCTCCTGCCGTCTCGGCATTATTTGAGTCTGTGGGGGTAGATATGCCAGATTGATTACTGATGGGGGCGCATTCCCTCTTTGGTGGTTTTCTTAGGAACATCTTTCCTGCCTCTCTCTGGATAGCCAGAGACTATCCAGTTTCATTGCTCTTTCCCATGTCTGACTTCTCCGAGCACTAAATGCTGGTCTGACAGTAGTCTCACTGCATCACTTTATTATTCTCTAGTCCTTCCTTGTATTTTCTTTTCTGCTTCCCAATTAGTTTGCAATGCTCTGCAAGGAGAAACCGTGTTTTACCGAATAATTCCTTTATTAACAAGCTGTATGTGGTCCGGTGACACACCTTGATGTCAAACCATTTTTGGCCAAAGGAAGAAATGCTATAAGAAACACAGGGATTCACGAAGTCAAAGAAAAAGTTATGTCAGATATATCAGAAAACATAAACTGGAGTTGATGAGAGTACTGATGTTTACTTTCAGGTTATAGTATATTGAGTTTTTTTTTTTTTCTGAAGCCCTTCAGCTGTACTTCTATTCTGTCCTCTGAATTGTGTTAGGAATTTGTGCTTCAGTAACGACATGCATGCCTGCTCAGTCACTTCAGTCATGTCTGACTCTTTGAGATCCTATGGACTGTAACCCGCCAGGTTCCTCTTTCCATGGGATTCTCCAGGCAAGAATACTGGAGTGAGTTGCCATGCCCTTCTCCATGGGATCTTCCTGACCCAGGGGTTAAACCCGTGTCTTCTGCATTGCAGGTGAATTCTTTACCTGCTAAGCCATCAGGGCTGCCGTGTGTGCTCATTCGTGTCTGACTGTGTGCGACCCTATGGAATATAGCCCGCTAGGCTGCTCTGTCCATGGGATTCTCCAGGCGAGAATAATGGAGTGTGTTGCCATGCCCTCCTCCAGAGGATCTTCCCTATGCAGGGATCAAACCTGAGTCTCCTGCATCTCCTGCATTGCAGGTGGATTCTTTACTGCTGAGCCACCCGGGAAGCCCAGAGCCAGTAATGGCATGGCTATTGCCTGAGGCTCAGGGGCTGTGTCGATGGAGAGCTCGTGGTCCCTTTCCCATCCTGACCCAGGCTAGGAAAACCAGTCACTTCTTGTCTGGTGCCTAGTGCTGTTCAGATCACCAGCCAGAGAGTGAATTGCCCTGTGGGCCAGGTCATCGGTGCCTTCTTTTCTAGCTGCAACCTTGTGTGTGTTTGCCTGTCTCCTCAGCCACTTCTGCTCAGTGCAGCAGGGTTAGGATCAATCAGAATCCAGAGCCAAATTTAACACAGTGAGGGAGAGGAAGCCTGAATAGTAGAAAGGCAAGTAAAAAAGTGGAGGGGTGGGAATGGGGCAAGTTAGCTCCCTCTTGGCTTCCCACAGGGCTGCTCTTTCCTTCCTGGGTGGTGAGTTGCTGTAAGGAGATACAAGTTCAGGTGTACCTAAGACGTGCACAAAAACATTTATATAGGAGTTCATTGCAGCGTTATTTGTAATAGTGAACAATTTGGATTGGTTATATAAAGTACACTATGATAGTACACCATTAAAATAGTGTTCTCACATATTTTTAATGACTGAAGGGTACTCACAGAATAATACACATGAAAAAGTAAAATATGGAATAATAGATCTGATCCCAGTTGACTATTTATAATACCCATAGCGAAAATACTATAAGGAAATGTACTGAAATATTAATGGAGACTATTTTTGGTGGATTCATGAACCATTTCCTTTTTGTATTATATATTCTAAAATTTCTATAATGCAGATTTATAATTTTATACTCAGAAAAATGTTCCTTACTACCATTTTTGACCTCTAAATCCACATGCCAATATAGAAAGAATTACTTTTTCTGAGAATAAAAATTATATTTGTATTATGGAAGCTTTTTTAAATATAGAAAAAATAAGGAAAAATAGCAGCAATGAAATGTCTTAAAATACCCCAAAACTCTCTTCCTTTTAAGAGGCGCATACTATGACGTATCACTGTAGTTTCCGTTACCTAACAAATTAGTGAGGGTTCAAATACAAGATACTTTAAAATAAGTCCTTATATTTTAGACAGCATCTTCATGCATGATTTTTAGAAACCTCAAGGACCTTATACATCCTCTGGCCCAACTCTGGGTAAAGTTAAACAGTAGATTTTGACAGTATTCTTTGCTAAGCATGGCTCTGCTGCTGCTGCTACTGCGAAGTCACTTCAGTTGTGTCCGACTCTGTGCGACCCCATAGACAGTAGCCCACCAGGCTCCCCCGTCCCTGGGATTCTCCAGGCAAGAACACTGGAGTGGGTTGCCATTTCCTTCTCCAATGCAAGAAAGTGAAAAGTGAAAGTGAAGTTGCTCAGTCGTGTCCGACCCTCAGCGACCCCATGGACTGCAGCCTTCCAGGCTCCTCCGTCCAAGGGATTTTCCAGGCAAGCGTACTGGAGTGGGGTGCCATCGCCTTCTCCGAAGCATGGCTCTAACATACCTAAACTGAGAGAGTCTAAATGACTGCTTTCTGGTTATACAACTAGCTCCAGAATCCTGGAGATACCCAGTACTTCGCTCTATCAGTTTATTTCCAATGAGGAAAGACATTTTGATATTCCAAGGGGTAGTGGCTTTCTTAAAATCATGTACCTCACATTTCTAAAAAAGGAACTACCTTTTGTTTTCCTTTCAGATAAGTAACTGTAACTCAAAAACAGAGACAAATTTAAAATATGTGTGTGTATTTGTGTTCATATACAAATGAACAAATTACTTGGTTTGGTGAAAGAAAAAGTTGGTGCTTGTTTTTAAAAATGTTTCAAAATTAAAAACCACTCTAATATTAAGTGAGTAAATATTTGGTGTAAAAATTCACACAGGTTAATGTCTTCTAAGCCTTTTTGCTATACCCTCTTTAAGAAATCAGAATTTAAAAAAATCAGAATTATTTGACTTATAGTTAATTTTTTATTGAAAGATAGCATTTCACATGCCTTTAAATACACCTATCATAGAAACAGTTCTTTCAGCAGATTTATATTATGGTATGTTAACAGAAGTTGGTTTGATTCAAACAGAAACTCCTGGAAAACCTATGTGATTGTATTTATAAGCAATTTAACAATATATTATTCCAAAGAAAGAGAGAGAGATGGACAATACAGAACATAGTTTACCTTAAAAAACGAATCCTACTTCGTGAAAAAAATTCCTGTTTTCCTTCTGGAGGGTTCTTGGTCGGCCTTTTGATATAAGTAGTTTGTTCTTTGATAACTTTGGCCAGTTGAAGCTTGATTGGAAGCCTGCTTTGCTCGGTGTAGCAAGCTAGCAGAAGAACATGAATGGTAACTGAGCAGAGGGATCTCCATGAGGGAAGATTACAGCAAATGGGGAACCCTTAGAGGACCTTTAAAATGGTCCTAGGTAAGATCTTATATGCTGGGATCAGTTTCCTTCCTCCTCCTTGTCATTTTGTTGGAAGAGCATTCAAGAAGGAAATTGGTTTTCAGTGATGGTTGGTAAAATGTTTAAAGAAGATGAAGCCTTGTACCTCTGCTTGGTTTAATCTCTAGACGTTCCAGATGGAGTGAGGTATATACATCTAGTATTTTCTCAGGCTCCACAGCTAGTCTGTCTGGATGGCTTTGTACTCTTAAGAACAAGTGTACAGAGTTGATGCTTTGTAATTGTTACCACCACTTGATCACATTACTTTATTGAAAACACATCCTTTTTTTTTTCTCACAGACTTTACACAGGGCCCTGTATGTGCCAGGCAATCAATAAATATTTGATTGACTCTTATCTTTTCAATGTAAATTCAACATTTAACATTCAAATATTGAAGTTTCCCTGTGCCAAAACCCGAAGAAGTCTCTGCCAGGAGAATGCCTGCGTGAATGCTTGGACTAGCTCTCCATAGGTCAGTTGGCATGTGTGTGTTCTGCTTCTATGCCTTAGTCTATGAGGAATCTAATAACCAGTAGACTGTTAGTCAATTCACTTGTTTAACAGCCACTCAGAGAATAAGGATCTTCCAGTAGCTGGTAGGCAACCTAGAATCTTGAAGTTCAATCAAACTATTTATTGAACATTCCTTGAACTGGGTTTGGGTCATGATGGAGGGTTGGAGGTAGATTTCATCTACAGTGATGGCTTGGATTTAGTCTCTAGTCTCTGAGATCCTATAATATAGAGTACTGGAATTCATTGAAGAAGATTGATGATATCCAGTTTGAAGAAGACATACTTTGACAACTTAGAAGAAACGGGTGCTGGAGTTGGTTGATTGTACCTGGGAATGTCAGGCTCCTTGAGGTACTGGAACAAGGAGGAGAAAAAGGAGGTATGTGAGTGCAGGAAACAGCAAAAAAGAATGGAAGAAGGAACAGAGGATGATTGTAAGAAGGTAGATGTGGCCCCAGGGAAGTAGCACACCCAGCTCCATGTCCCACACTGTGGAGACTGATTTTCATTATAATGAACCAGAGCCATTACATAGTTTACGTTTCATATACAGAACTCCATTTACAGAGACAAACAAATGTAAGAAATATCCATACAGCAGTATGTAAGTATTTAAAAAGTTACTTTTCATACAGAAGACCTTAATCTGCAAATACTTAACAAGGTCAGACATCCTGGGGGAGACAGAAAAACATGTGAGTGCCTTTGAGCAGTTTATTTAGCTGAGAAGACCAGACACATACAAATGAAAATTTGACTCTTGTTACAAGGCCGTATAGGCCATTTGCTTATAGATGGCGACTTCCAGTGGGCTCCAGGGGTTGGCCAGCTCCCTGGGGCCTTGAACAGTCAGGAAAAGTTTCCAGGTTCTTGAGCTGGCCTTGGTGGTTGGGCAAGATTTAGGCTAAGCAAACATAATGCAGAATCTGCAGAAACGTTGTCGTTTGCCCTCTGAGAAGTTGCAGTGTCTGAGCTGCTCTCATAAATGCCTCCCCAAAAAATGCTTGTGCACTTAGCAGTAATAGATTGAACCATCAACTCCTTAAAGCACACCTGGTTGATAATTAGCTCAATCACATTGTGTTTCAGTCATTACCCTTGGATTTCCCAAGGATGAGCTTAATTCATCTCCCACATTAAAGTGAGTGCCTGCATGACCAAAACTTGACTGAATAGAATTTCTGTCTCTATTATGTCAATTTAATGCTGTGGTAGTTTTATTGCAAAATAGGTATTGGGTTACAATTTGCCACCCAAATATATGCTAGGAAATTGTTAATGTATGCTGTAAAAAGAGGTCCGATGGCAAAGGACTGTCTTTTTTTTCTAAACAGTGCTTCATGTGAAGGAAGACAAAGAGGAAATGAGCTGAAACTCTGAGCTGAGGTATTTAGAGCTGATAAGATCAACTGTTGTTTATTCAGAGACTACTTACTCTGGTTTTATAGCTTATAAACGTATTGATGATGGATACAGCCCCTTGCTTCTCAGGTTTTACAGAGTTTACTTTGTGTTTTAACCACACTTTCTTTGCCACTGACCTGCTGCTGGATATGAAGGGATAAACTGGTGGTGCATAGGCTATATTACCAAAGTGGAAATGGAAGGGGGTACCTTTATTATATTGGATTACTAGCCAGATGCCTGGAATGCTCAAATCTACTCACTGGTTGCTGTTTAAAAGGGAAAAATATAGATCTAACCACTTCTAGGAATGGTGCCAGGTGTATGTACTAAGGCAACCCAACTCCAGAAGGCTATAAAAATAGCCCCCAAGTAGTAGGTTCTGATTTCCCACTGAGCTGACCAATAAATCCAACAACCAGTTAATTAAAAATGCTGGGAGGGAATGTTCGTTCTCCATTACCCACCTGTCCTGTGAATACTCATTGGTTACAAACAGGAGGCTACAACCTAGCGTTTCATCGTCTGGATTAGGAAACTTGCTCTTTTCCTTTTCATAGTAACCTGGAGATATAAATGGCCTTTGTGGTTACCTGGTACTCCTGCTTGGGTGTCAAGGTTTATTTGAGGCCAGAGTGGTGTGGATCTTCTAAAAGATGAACCCAGTTATTTTATTTGTCTCAGGGTTTCCTGGCACCATCTACAACAGTATGTTTAGATAATCTACCTCATCTCTCCCTTGTTCAGGCTGTAAGTTTTCTTATAGTCTGCTGAAATCTGATGGGAAACCTTCCTGTCCTGACTGCTGCTATAGTCAGGATACCATCATAGTCTAATATGCAAAGAAGAGTGCTAAAAGTTGGATCTTTTAGAATTTCAACCCGGTAAGCTTAAAATCTATCTGTGAAGCAAGCAAGCAAGAACTTGGATCGAGTAGACCATCGATACCATCCTAACCATCAAAGTTATTAAAAGGGACACAGAGAAAGTATCAGAGAGGATACTGGACTTGGAGTTGAAAGTTCTGGGTTTGAATCCTGACTGTACCATGTGGTTTCTCTGAGCTGAGCTCCAGTGGTTCATCTGGAGAACGGGCATAATAGCACCTACTTCACTGAGTTATTATGAAGAATAAATGAGATCCTGTGTGTGAAAGTGCCTAGCACTTAGTGGATGTCCAGTAAATATTATTTGAATCTGATTTTGTTTACAAACTTAGTGTCCTCTGTTGCCTTAGGTGGATACAGGAAACACACAGGGAGCTACTGAAAAGAGGAAAAAGTGCTAGTGGTAAGGTGGTACAGACCCAGACTCATTGCATACAACTTTGGTCACCAGGAACCTTTTTTTCCCAAGACACCACTATTAGTTGAATTATGTCTCTTGATGTTTTTTGCAGACTTTTTTTTTTTAAACTTAGATGCATTTTGATAGAAAACAGAGAAAAGTCATGAAACTTGAGTTCTAGTCAGGGCTCTGCCACTTACAAGTCACTTTCCCTAAGGCTCACTTTCTTCTATCTAAAAAATACATTGGATTGGAGAAAGCATTGTGATTCTCTGTTCACACCCTAAATTCATGGGGATGATTGGCTTTTGCATCTTTAATAACTGTAACTGGAAGTTTTTATATAGAGTGAAAAGTTAGGGGAGAGACTGCTGAGTCGAAGGGTGCAGAAACTTAGCAAGGACAGAAACTTCTCTTGCCAGTGAGCAGTAATCAGGAGACCTGATTGAGATGAATATACAGATTGCTTTTAAAAAAAATTCATGCTTTTGAGCTGTGCTGTGAGCGTGTATTCAGTTTCAAGACCTTGATAAAGCTGAAGCTCTAATGTGATTTGCTGTACATTAGCAGGATATGAATTATTATTCTTGATAATATATACTTGATCATAAAGACCACAAACTGGGGCCCTATTATTTGAGGACCTAATGCATCCCTTTTCCACCGTCAAAATAGGTTTGTAAATTGTTATTGGGGCCCAGCTATCAGCCTTCTAAATAACTCTATCTGCTGCTACCTGGAATTATTTAATAAGGAATGGCATAGGGACTCAGAATCACATTACATGAGAAAAAGTTGAGAGACCTATACTTTTTTAGCTTGGGGACTGAGAGTTTCAGGGGGCCATGTTGGCTGATGTGAAAAGCATGAAGTTTTCTCAGGTCCAATAGAATTAAGCTAGTTTGTGTGTGTGTGTGTGTGTGTGTGTGTGTGTGTGTGTGTGTGTGGTTTTGGTGTGGGAGGAAGCACACTAGGATTGATGGAGGAGAGTTATAGGGAGATACAGCTTTCTCAAGCCAGGCAATGACTTTCCAGCAATCTAAGCTACTCAAAAAGAGAATAAGGGGCCACCTCACAGAGGTGGCAAAATTCCCACGAGCAGTTCCTATTTATAATCCTAGCTGAAGTAAAAAAATGAGTCTCTTTGATTGGAAGGTCGACTCTTTTCTAGAATAGATCTGTAGTGATCCAGTGGTCTGGTGCTGTTTCCACTACATTGTGAATACTTGCAGGGCCTAGACTATGTCTCATTTGTGTCCTCAGCACCTAGCATAGGGCCTGGTCATAGAAGGAGCTCAGAAAGTGTTTGTTGATTGGCTGATTGAAATTGCACTTGCAAGTAAACCAAGTAGATGCTTTTGGTCCTTAGATCAAGTCTGTTAAATTGATTTCCATATAACTATAATGTCCACACTTTTCTTCAGGTGTTTCTATGCATTTCACTCACAGGAATCCCCCAATTAACAATTTGTCATTGGTAGAGAACTAAGAGAGAAGAAATGTAATTTTAGCATTTTAGCTAGCCAGCTTTATGCTCAGTCATGTCCAACTCTTTGAGACCCCATGGACTGTAGCCTACCAGGTCTGCTGTCCTTGGGATTTCCCAGGCAAGAATACTGGAGTGGGTTGCCATTTCCTCCTACAGGGGATCTTCCTGACCCAGGGATTGAACCTGGATCTCCTGCATTACAGGCAGATTCTTTACCATCATCTGAGCTACCAGGGAAGCTCAGTTTAAACATTGAATAAGCATTATTACAGTTACATGCATATATGGTAGCACAAAAATGACTACACACTCTGGAAAGAATTTTATGCATTTTAATGATGAAAATGTTTATACAGAAAAGTAGAAGAGAGAACAATTTAAATCTTCTTTTGTTTCCTTGAGAGATAAGAGGATGTACCTTGTGATTGTCCTGTGTGTACCTTGCAAGAGACCTTGGAGCCAATTCTGAAGGTAAGTGTTTGTAGTTCCAGTGGCCAGAGGCCCATGAACAAACATTATAAAACCAAAAGATCGAGAGTTTTTTGTCAGCCCTATTATGTTCACAATGAGATAGCCTAAAGAAAGGAAGATGAGTACACTGGGACTCCCGTCTTAACACTGGTTTCATCATTTTAGTCTTACATCACCTGGCATGATTGGATACTACGTGTTCTTCCTGGTATTGTCAGGCTTCCTGGGGGTTAACTCATTTGTCCTACTAAAACATCTTCTCTATCAGATGCCATTGCACTGATGCTCTAAACCTGCCTCTCATTACTTTATTGGTTGATTATATAATTACTAGTTTGTTTTTTTATTTGTTTCTTTTTCTTCTTTTTGAACTTTTGACTGTACTGCTAGGCATGTGGGATCCCTGACCAGGGATCGAACCTGCAGTGGAAGCTTGAAATCCTAAGCACTGGACTGTATAATTACTAGTTTTTTAAATAAAGCGCTTTGAATGATGCCTCATAAAAATAAGTAAAAATCATATTAAAGGAGTACACAGGCTAAACCTAATGGGAAAATGCAATCTTCTTCCTCAAGTACCTTGCAGGTAACACAATTTCTTTAGAAACTACTGAGAAATGACAGGAACTTCAAAAATATAATTTGATTAGCAACCTAGGGAAGATACTGATGGGTCTTTGAAAGACTGGCCCCTGAGAAATATTTGGGCTAGTACCTAATAAAGTAATTAAAGATGCATCTGAAGCTTTGGTTGTGTTTGCCTGATATCTTATGACTACCACTTTTACCTAACCTAACCTGTATTCTGGCAGTGATTTTCGTGACTAGCCAGTTGTGTGGACACTTTATCCCTCTCCAAGGTATGTAAAGTTCTTCACAGGGACTTCCTAGGCATTTCTTCCCAAGTATTCACATAGGCAGCTCTCAAAGGTAGTTTATCTCCCTCTTTCCAGCTTGTCTTTCCCTCCCTTTTGGTGTGGAGTGGCTTGAGGGTGTCATCATAGGAATACTACTTTTGAGCCACCCTGGTCACCATTTAGAAAAAAAAAAAAAATCCAAGCATCCTGTTTGGACAGATTGTAGGCTGTGACATTAGACCTTCCTGGTATGCAGAATGGCTTTCATCACTCTCCCACCCCATTCGACAAGGTTAAAGGTCTCAGGAAGGTATTTGACTTGTGGCTTAATCTTGCCCTCACTGCTGAGCAATGATGGGTCTTTTTGCTTGAGCCACTTAGGAAGTGCCCATGAGAGAAGCAAATCAGATAGGAGAAGTGAAGAGCAAAAGTGAGTTCATTGCAGCATTTGAAATGAAGAGGGCACTGAGAGGAAAATAGAATGTACACTGAAGCCTTTGCTTGTAGCCTTTTTTTTTTTAAGGTTCCACTCAGGAAGTAAAATGGTGTTTAGTGGTGTTTTGTTCAGAGACAGTATAGGGAATCTGAAAAAGCACTGTAATTTATCTTAGATGAGATGACCCTTAGAGCCAGGTACTCACGTCCCTTTTGCCATTTATGTCTTGACCCAGGATCTGGCATTTTGCATGGTATCACTACAGGTAACCTTATTGACTATGGAAAACTGTTGTATGCTTTCATGTTAAAAAAAAAATGTGTGTGTGTGTGTATTACCCAAAAAAGAATTCTGTCCTTTCTGAATTTTATAATATGTAAATAATAAAGCTATAAGTGTTCATGATATTAATATTTTCATGCCAAGGTTAAGTCTCAGTCTAGGTGATTTTCAGCTAAACTGTTTATTTAGGTGATCTTACTAGTTGTTGCACAACATTCAGAACACTCTCAAAAGACAATTTTAGTTCATTTTAAATAATTTTTTAAAATCAAAAGCTCAGAATTTTTGCATAACCTTGACCAAACAGTAACAGGCCTCAGACTTTCTAATAACTTTATTGAGATATAGACATAATATTTTATCTCTGATATTTATTAGAGATAAAAATTGCTTTATTGAGATAAAATTCATCCCTTTAAAGTCTATAATTCAGTGTGTGTGTTTTTTTTTAGTATATTTGCATGGTTATGCAGTTATCACTACAGTCTAATTTCAGAATATTTTCATTACCACCAAAAGAAAGCTTATATCCATTTGCAGTTCTTTCCCATTCCCAATTTCTGTCAGCCCCTGGCAACAGCATTATACTTTCTGTCTTTATGGATTTGCCTGTTTTGAACTTCTTGTGTAAGTGGAATCATACGATATTTGTCCTTTCCTATCTGACTTCTTTCACTTAGTATGATGTTTTCAAGGTTCACCTGTGTTTTAGCATGTATCAGAACTTCATTCCTTTTCATGGCTGAGTAATATTCCGCTGGGTTTCCCTGGTGGCTCAGACAGTAAAGAATCTGCCTCCAATGCAGGAGACCTGGGTTTGATCCCTGGATTGGGAAGACACCCTAGAGAAGGAAATAGCAACCCACTCCAATATTCTTGCGAAGAAAATCCTATGGACAGAGGAGCCTGGTGGACTATAATCCATGGAATGCTTAAGAGTCAGACTCGACTGAGCAGACTAACAGACACAGTATTCCACTGTATGGATATACATGATTTATTCATCTATCATGGTTGTTTCCCTTCTTCGCATGTCCAGGAATTTATCCTGAGGAAATAACTAAGTGGGTGCATAAAGAATAAGTTATAAGGTTATTCATTTGCTGTTATGCAATTAAGAAACTGAAAATAACCTGAATCTCCAACATTAAGGGATTGGTTCAATTATGGGATATTTATATGATGGAATATTGTACAGCTCTTAAAAATGACATAGGAAAATGCTGACAACTTATTATTAAGTGACAAAGTATTACATATAGTGTGATTCCGTTTTTATAAAAAATTTATTTAATATAATATGCCCAGAAATAAGGCTGGAATCACAGATAACAGGAAACAGTGATTTTCTCTAGATAATGGGGTTATGGGGGTTTCACTGTCTTCTTTTTTATCTATGTTTCCTAATTTTTCTAAAATTAAATCTTAATTATTTATTGAGTACTTTGTATGTGCAAGACATTTTGTGGTGTACATGTATTTTATAATAAGGAAATTAAAATCAATGTTATTAAAAACAATCCAAAAGGGAGTGGGGGAGTACGTATTGTGTCCACTCACATGGGCATATACCAGGTTCTGGAGATGTGAAAGGATCTTATAAGCAGCACTAGGGTCTGATGCCTGAACTCCAAACAGATTAAGATGTACTGATAATGACATGTTTATCAGATAAGAAAGACACTGAGTCACTTTTTTGAAGCAGTCCTGTGCATTTCTGCTTTCTCAATGGAATGTCTAGCTATTCTTTCCCTACAGGAAGTGATTGGAAGTGGAATGCAGAGTTTATTTCCACCTACATGGTCTGACATTTTGACATTTCCTGAACTGCAGGATGTTTGAGCACAAACAATTTGGCTTTTACTGCAAAAATTAATTACACTGCCACTTTCACATAGTGACGGGCCTTTCTTTGTAAGAGGACAAAGCTATTCAAGTGGAGAAAATGAGATGGTTAACAGGATGACGGTAACATAAAGGTCTTGAGTCTGGAGAAAAGGACCTCATTAAGCATTGATTATCAGCGTGGTGTAAACTCTTTGAGAAAGTGTTACTACATTCAGCACCACTGTTGAGTGAGGGAATTTAAATCTGTGTTCCATTTACATCATAAATGAGATGTGTGTATTCTAACAATAGGCTGGTCTTGCCTTTTGCTGCATCAGTACACACACATTTGTTCAGTTGCTCTGACTGGTTTGTCACATCAAGCCAGTCGTTGTGTGTTGATATGCAACCCTTCTGACTGTCTGGAGATGAAGACAATTTGGTCCACCAGGAATATGTATCTTTGAGTTACTTTTGTGGGCAGGACGTAGCATAGGGTAGAAGTTACTGAGTACAGTCAGACCAACCTGAGTTCTAATCCCTGACAAGATCGAGACTCAGCCTCAATTTTCTCATCCATAGAATGGGGATCATAATATCTGTCTCACAGAGTTGATGCACAGATTAAATGAAGTTATCTTTTCAATGCACTCAGCATATTGCCTGGTACATTGTAAGGGTTCAATAAACTTTTATACTTTTAATGGGTGTGCAAAGGAATTAAGGGAAGAAAATTGAATTCCTGTTATTTTCCTTTTTTCCCTCTTCAGTACATCTCAACTTTCTCATTCCTGTTTTTTTTTATCTTTGCCTAAAGTGATTTTTTTTTAAATTTCTAAACTGTAAACTTTAAAATGCAAGCTTTAAGGTTACTTCATAGCCCAATGAGGAAATCCTGACACTGACATGGAACAAAACAAAATGCGCAAAGACGTATAGCACTCATACCCAACAAAGCTTGTGCTTAGTAATCTCGAAGTTGTATTTACTTATAGTCATCTAATATTTGTTTTTTTCTTCTCAGCCTTAGGCCTTTCATAAGGATAAGCATATATCTAGATCTAAATAGATTTGGCCTCTTAAAATATAAGGCTTTTGTGGGGTTTTCTATAATCCTCACCAGAACACCAACCTATTAGTACATTCCTTTACCCCTCTAACTTGCTGCTTTTAATCTGTTTGGGGCGGAACAACTAGGTTACAAAACTTATCAGAACTGCAGCTAAATGAAAAATATTCAGCTCTGAATGAGGACTGGGGTTGGAGAGAGAGGGATCTACATTGTTCCTGCTGAGATACTTTTCTTTGGTTATATTCTGATTCTTTTTTAACTCTGGCCATTGAGGATACCTATAAGGGAAATCTGAATAATATTTCTCAGTAAAATGTGTGACCCTGTTAACATAGGAGAGGAATCTTCTTTGACTCCCTAAAAGCAGTTATTTAGGAAGCTATATGTAGTGACTCTATGCCACATAACCCAAGCTGCAGTGAATTGCTACATGGGTCAGGTATTGCCAGGGTCACCACAAATAAGCTTTCCAAAAGTGATAGGTGATGTGAAGTCACATATCTTGGGGAAGGGGAATCTTTGAAATTAAGTCAAATGGCATGTTTGCAAGAGTAAAATATTTAGTGCTGTGATAATTGTCTTCTTGATAGACAAAGGGGAAATATTTCTATCCAAAATATCTGTTTAATATTTGACAGTAGACAGTAGTCAGAATGGCAGGCTAATGTTTCGAGAGTAAACTAAAATTACCAGAAAGCACCTAATTTAGATGTGGAAAAATTTGACTTTGTCGTTTGTGCCTTTCCTAATTTGATATGACAAATGAACAGTTCATCTCTGATATCTTTCGATGAATTTTCTTGTACTATAGTTTATGTTGAACATGGATTAGGCTTTTAAGCGAATGTGAGATGCGAGCTTTGACAGTTGTATATTTACATACAGATGACTTATAATTTTCATTCAGGAAGATTCTTGTCTATTAATGTCCCCGAGGTTCTCTCTATAGATACACAATTACAACATTGTAGCTGGGACCTTGCAGTCAGCATCTATTGGTTGTTTAGTCTCAGTATCGCAGTTTCCTGATATGTATTGATATAACGGAATGGCTAACAACCCATTCAAAAGCTTGCTGTAAAGATTAAATGAGATAATATGTGCCAAGCACCTAATACAGTGCTTGTACATCATAGAAATCCATAAGTTAATATTATCACCTAGAGCTGGTCTTGGCTTTGATGATTGGCTAAGGAGACATCCACCAAGTGACCTAGCTGTGTATTTGGCTTGTGATTTGTTAAATCTCTTGAAGACCCAAGGGCTTATTGCAGTCTAGAGGAATGAGACTGAGAAGTGAAGACAGCTTGCTTACAGAAAATTGATAGGCAATCATGATGGAGTATTCTTGACTCACCAAAATGAAAACTTCTTAGGGCAATTGGTAAACGTAGTTAGAGGCTGTTGATTTCTTTTGCTAGTGAAACCTTGCTGTTCAGTGCCTCAAGTCTCTCTCTTCCTTAGGATATAGCCTTTTAGAGGAGGACCTATGGAAACTTTCTTGGGATCTCAATGAGCTTAATAAACTTCATCTAGGAATGAGCCAGAGGAGATTTCTTCATCTAGGAATAGGCAGGAGGAGAAGGGGACCACAGAGGATGAGATGGTTGGATGGCATCACTGCCTCATTTGACATGAGTTTGAGCAAGCTCCAGGAGTTGGTGACAGACAGGGAAGCCTGGCATGTTGCAGTCCATGGGGTCGCAAAGAGTTGCACACGACTGAGCGGCTGAACTGAACTGACTGAGGAATGAGCCATCATTACCATAATAAAGGCTCACTAATCACTGTTGAAAGCCACAGGTTAATTATTGCGTAAGGGTTGTATAATGTAGTTTCAGGAACTGAATAATTAAAAAATTTAAAAGACCATTTAACATATCTTTGACACAGAGCCAGAAAGTAGAAGACAACCTTACTTTAATCATTTAACAGGGATTTAGCAACTCAGGCAACATATATCTGAAGCAGTTATTCATAGTATATTGTGGTTGCAGTGTTGAAGAATAACATTTCCTCAGGACAATTGGAATTCAGTAATGAAAGCTAAAATTGAATACAAATGGGGGGTTGCTGGGGGAAGAGCATTGGTAATGAGGACCATATAATGTTCAGAATTTGAGTGTCTAGGTTCTAGAGTATATCCCAATACACTTTTAATTTCTACCCCCCTAAAGTTGCTTAAAAGATTTCTTTGGCTTAATTGCCCTCTCTTTCATGCCCTTGTTTAGCTTAAATTCCTTATATTCTGTAAAAACTGACTTGAAATTCCCCTGTCTCATTCTGTGTCCTTTCAGTACATACACAGTAAGTATATATTGCATGTAGACTCTTATTAAAGGGCAGGATGGCAATAATGATCACATTGTATTAGAGACTCATTGAAACAAATGCCTACCACAAAACCTACAGAGTTCTGATTTGGCCATGCTAAGCTGGGTACTCTAAATGCTCTTACAAATGAAGGGATAGGGAAGATTGTACAAAAGAGGCTATTTTGCTGATTCCAGAGCAGTGGTGTTTCTAAATAAATACCTTTATAACCTTCTACTATAATTGTATTGGAAAGCAATACAAGTGGGATCTATAAGTATTGAAAGGCCTGTAATAAAGACAGAATAAAGGTATTCTTAACCTTTTGTAGGTTTTAAATTTTGTTTACTGTTCACGGGGTATGTCCAACTGAATGCAGAGTTCCAAAGAATAGTAAGTAGAGATAACAAAATCTTCTTAAGTGAACAATGCAAAGAAATAGAAGAAAACAATAGAATGGGAAACATTAGAGATGTCTTCAAGAAAATTAGAGATACCAAGGCAACATTTCATGCAAAGATGGACACAATAAAGGACAGAAATGGTAAGGACCTAACAGAAGCAGAAGAGATTAAGAAGAGGTGGCATGAATACATAGAAGAACTATACAAAAAAGACCTTAATGAACCAGATAACCACGATGGTGTGATCACTCACCTGGAGCCAAACATCCTGGAGTGTCGAGTCAAGTGGGCCTTAGGAAGAATTACTCCGAAGAAAGCTAGTGGAGGTGATGGAATTCTAGCTGAGTTATTTCAAATCCTACAAGATGATAATGCACTCAATATGTCAGCAAATTTGCAAAACTCGGCAGTGGTCACCGGACTGGAAAAGGTCAGTTTTCATTCCAATCCCAAAGAAAAAGCAATGTCAAAGAATGTTCAAATTACCTACAGTTGCACTCATTTCACATGCTAGCAGGGTAATGCTCAAAATCCTTCAAGCTAGGTTTCAACAGTACGTGAACCAAGAACTTCCAGATGTACAGGCTGGATTTAGAAAAGGCAGAGGAACCAGAGAAATTGCCAACATCTGTTGGATCATAGAGAAAGCAAGGGAATTCCAGAAGAGCTTCTACTTCTGCTCCATTGACCACATTAAAGCCTTTGACTGTGTGGATCACAGCAAACTGTGGGAAATTCTTAAAGAGATGGGAATACCAGACTGCTTTACCTGCCTCCTGAGAAACCTGTATGCGGGTCAAGAAGCAGAACCGGCATGGAATAACTAACTTGATTTTGAACCAGGAAATTGGGAAAGGAGTACAATATACATGGCTGTATATTGTCACCATGCCTATTTAACTTCTATGCAGAGTGCACCATGCGAAATGCCAGTCTGGATGAAGCACAAGCTGGAATCAAGATGGCTGGGAGAAATATCAACAACCTCAGATATGGAGATGACACCACGCTTATGGCAGAAAGTGAAGAGGAGAGTTAAAAAGCTGGCTTAAAACTCAACATTTAAAAAACAAACACCTATGGCTGATTCATGTTGAAGTTTGACAAAACAACAAAATTCTGTAAAGCAATTACATTTCAATTGAAAAATAAATAAATTAAAAACTAGGATCATTGCATCCTGTCCCATCACTTCATGGCAAATAGATGGGAAAAGTGGAAACAGTGACAGATTTTATTTTCTTGAGTTCCAAAATCACTACAGATGGGACTGCAGCCACAAAATTAACAAATGCTTGCTCCTTGGAAGAAAAGCTCTGACAAACCTCGACAGCATATTAAAAAGCAGAGACATGACTTTGCTGACAAAGGTATGGGTAGTCAAAGCTGTGGTTTTTCTAGTAGTCATGTATAGATATGAGAGTTGGACCATAAAGAAGGTTGAGCACCGAAGAATTGATGCTTTCAAACTGGTGCTGGAGAAGACTCTTGAGAGTCTCTTTGACTGCAAGGAGATAAAACCAGTCAGTCCTAAACGAAATCAATCTTGAATATTCATTGGAAGGACTGATACTGAAGCTGAAGCTCCAATACTTTAGCCACCTGATGTGAAGAGCTGATTCATCGCAAAAGACCCTGATGCTGTGAAAGACTGAAGGCAGGAGGAGAAGGGGACGACAGAAGATGGGATGGTTGCATGGCATCACCGACTCAATGGACGTGAGTTTGAGCCAACTCTGGGAGATGAAGGGCAGGGAAACCTGGCATGCTGCAGTCCATGGGGTTGCAAAGAGTTGGACATGACTTAGTGACTGAACACCAACAAATTTGTTGAAAAGGTGATTAGGAAGGACTTTAGATACGCATATTCAAATATATGTTTACACACACAGGCATGTACTTATACATATGTGTATTTCTAAATTTAGACTAGCAGACCATGAAGTTATTTTTAGCAAAGTTCAGAGCCTGTCTTTACGTAAATGATGGCTCAGCTTGAGACATTTTGTTGGACCTAGGTAACTGTTTTAGCAGAACATGGATATTATCTTAGGCTATCTGGGGAAGGGAAAATGGGAGCAGCTGTGTAAAAATTTGAGTTATCTAGTGGGAGTCAGATTAGAAATAAGGTTGTCAGGGGTTGATAGGCCTCCCTCCACCATGTCTCCTGCCTCTGAGCAGGACATCTTCCCATTCAACCCAGCTTCTGCGTTGTCTCTTGCCTGTTTGCACAATTAGTGCAAGGTCGGTCACATGATGAGGTAATGGCAGATCAAGACAGTAATTCTCTGTAGGCAAAGACTTGGTATGCAACTTTGCTCTTGCTTAGGGGCAGAGTTGGTGAGCACAATTTAGGTTTTGTAAATGCTTGCTGACTTGTACCCCACAGGCAACTCCTTGTTAATTAAATTGGCAGCTAAGCCACAAAAAGTTGTTTCAAATATCTAGTGGTCATTTAAATGGAACTCAAGCAAAATTATTTGTCTTTCATTCTAGGGACAAAAAAGGATGATGCATCTAATGCAGCTAATGCATTTTATGGCATAAAAAGCACATTTCTAGAGAGCAAGTCCAAGGTCCAGTATGTTTTTAAGGGCCACGTTGCTCAGTAGCACCTATGAACAGTTTTAGTCAAGGTCCAGTTTTAAATGGTTGTTAGCCAGGTCAAGCTAGAGATTAGGAAAGGTGGTAGATGAAATCAACTCAGGGTCTGGCACCAGTTACAAAAGGAAGCAGGTCATTGGGTTGTGTTTATAGAGGAAAGATAATGGATAAGATTGTTATCACTGGAATCGTGGTAGGGGAGGGGAGACCCTCATTTGAAGCCTCAGCCCCCAGACTAAAGGAGCCCAGAGTACTTTAAGGACTCACATTTAATTGGCCATACATTCCACAGGAAGAAGCCCTGCCTCTGGCTACATCCCTTTGCCTTGAAGAAAGGAAAAGGAGGGGAGGGGTGGGGGAGAGCCCTCTGGCATCCTGGGAAGATGTTTCTAAAGCATCTCCAGATTTTCCAGCCTGGTTTCAGGCTTTATACTGAACACTGGCAGATATTTACACACCCTGGTTAACAACTTGGTGAAGAGTTTCTTTTACTGTTGCATCAGTAAGCAGTGGCATATGGAGTTTATACAATCCGGGTTGTTTGGAGCCAGATGATCTCCTAGCCCCTTCAATGTAAATGTTTTATACAGCTTTACAGTTTGCAGCAGTACTGTCCCTAACCGTCAGTTCAGTCGCTCAGTTGTCCGACTCCCTGCGACCCCATGAATCGCAGCACGCCAGGCCTCCCTGTCCATCACCAACTCCCGGAATTCACTCAGACTCACGTCCATCGAGTCAGTGATGCTATCCAGCCATCTCATCCTCTGTCGTCTCCTTCTTCTCCTGCCCCCAATCTCTCCCAGCATCAGAGTCTTTTTCCAATGAGTCAACTCTTAGCATGAGGTGGCCAAAGTACTGGAGTTTCAGCTTTAGCATCCTTCCTTCCAAAAAAATCCCAGGGTTGGATCTCCTTGCAGTCCAAGGGACTCTCAAGAGTCTTCTCCAACACCACAGTTCGAAAGCATCAATTCTTCGGCACTCAGCTTTCTTCACAGTCCAGCTCTCACATCCATACATGACCACTGGAAAAACCATAGCCTTGACTAGACGGACCTTTGTTGGCAAAGTAATGTCTCTGCTTTTGAATATGCTATCTAGGTTGATCATAACTTTCCTTCCAAGGAATAAGCGTCTTTTAATTTCATGGCTGCAGTCACCATCTGCAGTGATTTTGGAGCCCCCCAAAATAAAGTCTGACACTGTTTCCACTGTTTCCCCATCTATTTCCCATGAAGTGATGGGACCAGATGCCATGATCTTCGTTTTCTGAATGTTGAGCTTTAAGCCAACTTTTTCACTCTCCTCTTTCACTTTCATCAAGAGGCTCTTTAGTTCCTCTTCACTTTCTGCCATAAGGGTGGTGTCATCTGCATATCTGAGGTTATTGATATTTCTCCCGGCAATCTTGATTCCAGCTTGTGCTTCTTCCAGCCCAGCGTTTTTCATGATGTACTCTGCATATAAGTTAAATAAGCAGGGTGACAATATACAGCCTTCACATACTCCTTTTCCTATTTGGAACCAGTCTGTTGTTTCCTGTCCAGTTCTAACTGTTGCTTTCTGACCTGCATATAGGTTTTTCAAGAGGCAGGTCAGGTGGTCTGGTATTCCCATCTCTTTCAGAATTTTTCACAGTTCATTGTGATCCACACGGTCAAAGGCTTTGGCATAATCAATAAAGCAGAAATAGATGTTTTTCTGAGACTCTTGCTTTTTCCATGATCCAGCAGATGTTGGCAATTTGATCTCTGACCCTAGAGGGAGGGAAAAAAAGAACTAAATTCTTCACTTTGAGGATCCAGATAACAAAGGGAAAAATAGAAGTACAGTTTCACATGTATAATATCATATGTGAAACAAATCGCCAGTCCAGGTTCGATGCATGATACAGGATGCTTGGGGCTGGTGCACTGGGATGACCCAGAGGTATGGGATGGGGAGGGAGGTGGGAGGGGGGTTCAGGATGGGGAACACGTGTACACCCGTGGCGGATTCATGTTGATGTATGGCAAAACCAATATAATATATAGCCTCCAATTAAATAAATTTATATTAAAAAATTTTAAAAAGTGGGAACACATGTAAGAATTAAAGATTTTAAAATTAAAAAAAATAAAATATATCTCCAGTTGAAAAAAAATAAATTGCTTTAAAAAAAAAAGAAGTACAGTTTCATTAGCTAGAGGTTTGGGTGTAGTTCACCCTGGTGAATCATACATGATGATCAACATGAATACAAGCAGCTAAGTAGTTTTCATTAGGATCCAATTAGTAGGTGATTTGGTTGCTAAATGTGTTTGCTAATTCATTAACAATTAGGTAAATTAAATTTAATGGAAATGATTTAAATTTGAAAATAAAATGCTGTACATATTAATTTTCACTGTGTAGATTAAAATCCATTTGCTGCCTCCCCCATCCCCTTCCTCCCTCTTTCTCTTTTTAAATCGTACACAGCACACAGGCAATTAGAGCACACAGGGTAGTTTGTTTTTCTCATTTAAAGTATCTCTTTGCTCTGGAAATCAGTCCTCCAGTGGAGCATGTCTGTCTGTGTCTCTGGTTGAGTGTCAGCAACAAATGGTGCATTGCACATAATACTGATGGGGATTGTTGGTGCAAGTGAGAGCAGGAAAAGCCCTTTGCAATACTGGGAGGGATTCTGGAAGGTATTTTAGAATTTGAAGGGGCTTAAGGCTTGATTCCGCTGCTGATATTGAATTGCAGCATGACCAAATGATTAACAAACTTGTCTTTCTTGAAATATCTCAGGGCAGAGAGGTTCTCAAATGATTGCAAATTGGTTAATGACTTTAAAAAGCATGTTTCTTGCTGTAAACATGTAACTTTGCTGGGTTTTCCTGAACAGTTGGGTATGTTTAGGAGGTAGCAATATAGATCAAGATATACCGAACTAGAAAGGTTATGTTCCTTTTTTGTTAAATCTCAGAAAAAGCTCTTCAGTTCAGGATGAATTTGAAAACTGGTACCTTGATTTATTTTAAATAAGTTCATTTCAGCTTTACTATCAGTGATTATAAAAGTTGCAATGCATTTCCTGTTGTAACATTTTGTGTTGTTTTCATTGTCTTTCTGATTTTTTTCTGATCTTTGAATAGATCTCATTGACAACTTGCTGGAAAAACAACCAGTCTTTTCTCACAGGGGATCATATTATGTAATTTTTCCTTGTTATCAAATAGAAGACTGAATTATCAAAGCTAAACAGGTAGGCAAGGCAAACTTCAATGTGGATTGGTCTTTTCATTTTTAAATATTGTATTCAAATGGGATGGTTGTTATTGTGTGTATCTGAAAGCAGTAAGATGCTATAGGCCTTTGCTCTTTGGACTTCCCTGGTGCCTCAGTTGGAGAAGAGTCTGCCTGCAGTGTAGGAGACCCAGGTTTTATCCCTGGGTCGGGAAGATCCCCTGGAGAAGGAAATGGCAACCCACTCTAGTATCCTTGCCTGGAGAATTCCATGGACAGAGGAGCCTGGTGGGCTAAAGTCCATGGGTTGCAAAGAGTTGGACCTGACTGAGAGACTAACACTTTCACTTTTCACTTTCACTTTGATCTTTACTATGGAACAGCGTGAGGAGAATATGTGACCCAGTATGATTGGTGACTTGCCAGGGTAGGTTCACATTTCTGAGAAACTGGCTGTGGTTGTACAGTTAACATCAGTATTTTGCTTTCAACTCATGTTAATAGGTTGTTGAAAGTTCAAGTGAACATTGTTGAGGTTGAGTGAGTGAAAAAATATTTAATGGGATCTGTTAAGTATAAGAGGAGATCATTCATTGCTGGCTTCCATCAGGATATCTAATTTCTCCTTGAGGACCTGACCTGATTTTTTGTCATATGAGGGTCAGATTACTATTTACCTCAAAATCAGCTACTGTGCTCATAAAAGTTGTGTTTATTTTCTCTCTTGGATACGTGGCCATAAATATTGGGTTAGAAGCATCACTGAATTTTTGTCCTCCTTTTGCAGTGCCTTCTCTCAGTGAACTTGTCCTGTTTTCTTCCTTTTACATTCAGTTTTATGGGATCCTATAGAAAAATCTTCATCATATGAAATGGGTGATGACTTACCTTTTAAAAGAGTTTAAGCTATGAAAAAGGGGAGAATCTTGGAGTTAAGCAAGATAATTGGTTCAAAAAATAATGAGGATTCAAGTAAGGATTACATTCTTATTTTTTTTTTAATATAGATCTATTCATTGGATTGTCCTTATTGTTTCCATTCATTAACCTTGTCAAGTGATCATTTGACTGATAGACCTCTCAATATCACCAATTTTTGAATTTTCATTTAGATGTTACAGAGATAATTACTGAGTTGTTTGATTTTGCATTTGAAGCGTACTTTGTAGAAGCTTGCATTCTATATATAGATAGACTAAATTTTTAAAAAGCCGTAGATGGAAATCTGGGTAATTTTCTCATCCCTGAGGATGGATGAGGGGAAAGGGAGACAAAGCACTTAATCCTATGCAGATAGTTCACTGATGTCTCAGTTTTAAAATGTCTCCCTGGATGTACCATGGCCCTTTCTCTTTGAGGCTGATTCAGTCCAATAAAGCACAGTCGTCAGTGAACACATTTAAAAATTCTGTCATTTAATACCTCTAATTTCCATATTTGTCTTGTATACTCCCATTTTCCTATATTTTCCAAAATAAAATTCAAGTTTTGTATAGTTTTCTAGTATTGCTCTCTTATCTAGCAGTTTACAGGCTCTAAGTTTGTCTTCTGGACTAGAAGCCTTGCCAGTGATGAAAGAGAGAGAAATGTGCAGTATCCTCATTTGTCATAGTAAAGAGAGCACTTCTTCACTTGACTCCTGCAGTCATGTGGACACTTTCGCTGTGTATCTAACTGGACAGAGTAGTGGCATATACTTTCTCACCTTAGAAAACAAAAATGTTGTATAGCTAAAATAACTCTAAGGAGTTTTCAACAGCTTCTGACCCATGTTATCAGGTACCATATGTAGGATGAAAAGAAAAGCTAAGAAGCACATTTAAGGTGTGGAAAGTCAAGCAAGGCCACAGAAGGAACTTTCTCAATACAATTCTTTTCAGAAACACTTTTTTTTAAGTTGAATTATTTAATTTTTGTCTGTTGACAGTGAGGATTTGAAATTCCCTAGCAATAACGTGAAGTGAAGTCGCTCAGTCGTGTCCAACTCTTTGCGATCCCATGGACTGTAGTCTACCAGGCTTCTCTGCCCATGGGATTTTCCAGGCAAGAGTACTGGAGTGGGTTGCCATTTCCTCCTCTAGGGGATCTTCCTGACCCAAGGATCGAACCCAGGTCTCCTGCACTGCAGGCAGATACTTTACCCTCTGAGCCACCAGGGAAGCCCCTCTAACAATAATAATATGATCTTATTTTTGTAATGGGCTTCCCAGCTGGTGCTTGTGGTAAAGAACCTGCCTGCCAATTCAGGAGACAGTATGGCAAAAACCACTACGATATTGTAAAGTAATTAGCCTCCAATTAAAATACATTTTTAAAAAAAGAAAAAAAAAAAGAGATGTGGGTTTTATCCTTGGATGGGGAAGATCCCCTGGAGGAGGGCGTGTCAGCCTACTGCAATATTCTTGCCTGGAGAATTCCATGGACAGAGGAGCCTGACCGGCTACAGTCTATGGGGTCACAAAGAGTCCAACATGACTTAAGTAATGTATTATTCTTGTAATATTATCTTAGAGTTTACAAATATACTTTCACAAATATTTCATACCACCATCCAAAATAGCAGTAGACAGGCAATATTACTTAAAATTCTTTTTCAGATTATAAATACAATGCATGGTTTTTAAAGAAAATTTGAAAATGCTGAGTATAAAAAGACAATAAAAATCATTGATAATTCCTTCTAAAGATAACAATGAGTCAATAGCTCATGTTTTGGCTTATTTCACTCCAGTCTTTTTCCTTTGCAAATGTGTGTTTGTATTGTAATTTGCGTTAGGTTTTTTTTTTTTTTTTTTTAATGTACTGCTTTGAAACCCACTTTTCTGCTGTGTGTTTATTGTGAACGTGCTAGTTCATTAAGTATTCTTCTCAATACTGCAGCGTTTCCACTGTATGGATTTAGCACAATTTATTTGGACTTCATCATTTATTTCGATTGTTTCTGACTTTTTCAACAAGAATTCATGCTGTGATTAACATTCTGGTACATAAATATTTGGGTGCATTTCTAGTTATTTTATCGGGATAAAATCTTGAAATTTCAGGATTCCTGAGTTTAAAAAAACATGTATGAAGTTATAAAATTCTTTGATGTATTTTCCAAGTTACACTTTGAAAAGTTGTTTCCGTTTAGTCCCATCCGCAGTGTGTAAGGAAAGAGCAATTGATATTATCCCAAAAGCTCGGGTCTAGAGAGACTCAAGACTTGCCCAGGGTCATATGACTAATATCACTTGTCCTTTGGTTTTCTGGCAGTTCTACAGTCTTTCACTCCACCACTGCTGTCGTGAAGTTAGTGACAGATCTATAGCGATTTAACTGTGCAATTTTTGAAGGGAAACCTCATGCAGCCATGGCTTTAAAATAAATTTAGTTCTGTTATTATTTACAAACTCTAGTGTGTTTGGAATATGATAAATAATGAGAACTAAATATGAACGCATGGGTCACTTCTCAAAGGCATTCTTTTATCTTTGCAATTTGTTTTCTGACTTACACCTAAAATGTCCACTACAGAGGTTATGCTTAACTGAGAAATGGTAGCCTAACGTGATTTTGTTGTTCTGTTTTTGGTCACAAAGAGGTGGTTTAAAGTACTATTCTTTATTAAGTAACAGTTTTTCCAGTTCAGCATCAAGACATTGAAAAGATTACTTCTGTCAGGATTAAATCTTCTCTCAAACCATAATAAGTAACCCTTAACATCTACAAAATGAAATGAAACTTTTGTTGACTCTCGTTTTTGGAAAAAGGAAAAAAAAAAAACCCACATAATTTTTATGTGTTTTTTATGTCAGGCCTTCAGAATGAGATGGAATATAGCAATTAAAGCTGGTTTCCTTAATTGGAATAGAACCAAACCAAATGTGGGAAGTAAAACATGCCTCTGCTCCACCACCACCAAAACAAAAACAAAACAATACTGCCCAAAGGAAAAACCACATCGGTAGCCTTTACTTCTTTCCCATAGCATACACTCAATCCTTAGAACAGCTCAGCACCATGGCTGTTTGAGGATGGCCCATTCACAATTTCTAGGTCACCGGGGAGCCATATTTGGACTCTGATGAAGGCCTTTTGCTCTTTGTCTTAGGGAATCAATGTGATGATATTGTTTTACTTCTGGATTCCAAGGTATTGGAATAGATAAATGGGACATAAACTGGAACTAAAACATTCAAATTCTGAAAGCTGGGGTAAGGCTTTATCTTGTTTAAGGCCATGTTCTCTTTGGTATCACCTTGCCCTAGGGGCCCTGTGTAAGTGTTTAATAGGCACCATTGCTTCTGGAGTTAGTAGTATGTTGTTGGAAGTCTTCTCTTTGTATCATGATATGCCTTTGAGGGGAAAAAGTTTTCCAGGTGTTAATAGGGTCTGTATTCTGTTTTAGGCCTTGTCATTATTATTTCAAATCATATTATCTTAATTAAATAGGAATCTATGTAATATGAATTTTGTTATGTATGTTTGACAAAAATAAAGATGCCTGGGAATGGTGGTCATGTTACACTAATTGCCTAAAATGTGTTTATGTTCCTTACTTCAGTTGTTTTGTGTTGGTTGAACAGCTTTCCAGGTAGATGGCAAATCTCAATGGCTTTAGTAATAAGGATCTAAGTAGCCTATTAATATTTCTGAATGTAGCAGTTCTTCAGTGTTTCGGGAAATAGACTGTTTTTTCCAGCTTTATTGAGACATAATTGATATATTGTCTGAGTGTAAGGTGAACAGTGTATAATGGTTTGATATATGTATGTATCATGAAATGATTATCATAATAACATTAGTTAACACATTCCTTACCTCACATAGTTATATTATGTGTGTGTATGTGCATGTGGTGAGAACTTTTGTTAGAATTAATTAATTTATTTGTCATGAACCCCATGGACAGAGGAGCCTGGTGGGCTACAGTCCATGTGGTCACGAAAGAGTCACTCATGACTGAGCAAACAAACACACAAAAATCTCCAGGTCTTAGTTGCGGCACATGAAATCTTTAGTTGTGGCATGTGGGGTCTAGTTTCCTGACCAGGGATTGAACCCAGGCCCTCTGCATCAGGAGTGCAGAGTCTTAGCCTCTGGACCACCAGGGAAGTACTGTGGGGAGAAGTTTTAAGACTTACTCTCTTTGCAACTTTCAAATAAATAACACAGGATTGTTAACTATGGTCACCATGTTGTATATTACACCCCCAGAACTTTGAGTCATGTTGTTACTCTTTCAGCATCTTCACCCAAGGAAATGACAATTTCTCATCAAGGTGTTTACACTGAATTCAGATAGTGATAGTAGTGGAGGTCTCTGTTGCTTAACTGTTATCAGACAACAAGAACTATATTTTGAATATGTGCATCTTCTGATGTTAGATTCTCAAGATGTCCATGTTACAGTAAGCATCTTGAGACAGATATCAGTTGACAGGTTCAGTCAATCTGCAAGTATTTATTGAGCATCTACCAAGTGCCAAGTACTGTGCTAGATACTGTGAGGGTGGTATGTCAGATGCAATTTCTACTTTTAAGTGGGGGTTTATATTCTAGTTAACAAAGAGGTCATGCACATACTACCCCTTTTTGAGCTAAGCCTGAATGATGGAGAGGCTATTGATGAAAGGATATGAGAGACTGTGATATGTATTGTATATATAATGGCTTGACCAAAATCTTGGAGCCAGGAAAAATGAGCCTTGTGGGTGCCAAAGTAACTATTTGGGCTGGAATAAAAGGTTCCTTAAAGGGAATACTGTAGTGAAAGAGAAAGTTGAAAAGGCAGGCAAGGGACCGAACACCCTCATTTTCATTTCCCAGCTGTTTTCTAGGGCTATATGCCTAGAGCTCAATAAATATGAATAAATTTTTAAAAACTTGTCTAGTTTAAAGCAACACCCAAGGAACAATATCTTGAGTTAATCTGTACAACATGTGGCATTGTAAAATAACCCTTCAGGGTGTCCTACTTTAAACAGCCCCCTTTTTAGTTTCTGCATATATCATGTGGGCCACCCAATGAGACCAGTTGGAAATGAAAGACTTGGATTAGAAAATTTGCCAGAGTGGTTAACATCTCTTTGGATCAAGCTGAGCAGCTGTGTGATTTCAAACTCACTACTTTCTAGTTAAATGATGTAGTATGTATTCCTGGATGTTTGAAAGGAAAAGTTGTTGATCAAATGATCTCATATGTGAGCCCTTCATATGAGACATTCCACTAGCCAGAGGATGGCTCAGAGTCTGTCCTTGACATAGTATCTGTTTTTTTTTTTTTTTTAATTCTGTCTTGGCCAGTGCCTTCATCTGACATATTATTTTAAAAGCAAGACCCTAGAAGTTTACCTTTGAAGTCAATATTCTAAGGCAAATTTTCTGATGCATTTAATTAATGGCAGTGAACCAGAAGTATGAGCAATTACAAATGGCAGATGATGAATAACTCATTTATATGAGACTTAGAAAGTCTGTTTATATTTACATTTGACTATGGGTGAGTCTGTTTTTGAAATTCACTTTCAAACTAAATAATGAAGTCTTACTATAAAGGTCTGACTTGAGCTGCTGAGAGGCTGGCCTAATTTCCTGCAACTGCTTCATGCTGGCTAAAGAACAAAAACATCGCCTGTTGTCCAACATATTACTTACATTGCATCATTCTCAGTCTAACTGATATGACTACCTGAAAAATTTTACTCTGTGGCT
Source organism: Capricornis sumatraensis (assembly GCF_032405125.1). Lineage (NCBI taxonomy): Eukaryota > Metazoa > Chordata > Mammalia > Artiodactyla > Bovidae > Capricornis > Capricornis sumatraensis. The sequence continues at coordinate 41,561,503 of NC_091092.1, read as the reverse complement.
TACAGCTATTTCCTCTTTGTTTGTCCTCAACAAATATGGAAGAGAAACACAATCAGAGGACTTGAAAAGTAAGATAGTTGTGTATAGGGAACTGTAGGGAAAGAAATATAGGCATAAAATGGAAGGATTAAGATTCAACAACATAAGCAAATCTTTATAATTTTATTTATTTACTTTTGGCTGTGCTGCTCTGAGTCTTCATTGCTCTGTGGGCTTTTGTCCAGTTGTAGTGAGCAGGGGCTACTCCCTAGGTGTGGCGTGAGGGCTTCCCATAGTGGTGGTTTCTCTTGTTGTACAGCACAATCTCTAGGGTATGTAGGCTTCAGTAGTTGCGGCATGTGGACTTGTAGTTGTGGTAAATGGGCTTAGTTTATTGGTGGCATGTAGGGTCTTCCTCGGAGAAGGCACTGGCACCCCACTCCAGTACTCTTGCCTGGAAAATCCCATGGGCGGAGGAGCCTGGTGGGCTGCAGTCCATGAGGTCGCTAAGAGTTGGACACGACTGAGTGACTTCACTTTGACTTTTTACTTTCATGCACTGGAGAAGGAAATGGCAACTGACTCCAGTGTTCTTGCCTGGAGAATCCCAGGGACGGGGGAGCCTGGTGGACTGCCATCTATGGGGTCGCACAGAGTCGGACACGACTGAAGTGACTTAGCAGCAGCAGCAGCAGCAGCAGCAGCAGGGTCTTCCTGGACCAGGGTTTGAACCTGTGTCTCCCTCATTGGCAAGAGCAGGAGATGAGCCCCCAGGGAAGCCAAACAAATCTTTAAAAGATTGTATGAGATAAAGGAGTTGCAGCAAAACTAAGATAACATGACATTTAATGCTCAAGTAGTTATTGGTCAAACCAAACAGGAAAAAAGTTTCTCTGAGATTAAAAATAAATAGGATGGTTTATGCATTCCCAAAATGCAATTGCAAAAGATTAGGGGCTATAGAACATGGAATAGAAGGATTAGAACAGTATTCTAGAAAAACAATTGAGGATAATCATGTTCCTTAATAAGAAGGAAATGTTCATAAAAATGTCATTGTGATTTAATGATTTTTTTGGAGTACAAATAAGATCCCTAGTAAACCTTGGGAATGCTTCTTTGGTATCATAATTAGAACTGGATCATTTCTGCACTTTCAAGGAGTCTGCTTCTGAAGATCAGGTTCTATTTTGAAATTATGCTCATTCAGTAAACCATTGTGGATTTAAATCTTATGAATGTGTCTTACTCAATTTTGGGGAAACTGTAGTTTCAGCCATTAGCTCCTCTTGGTTTGAATAATGTAATGTGTTCTCTATGTTTAAATTGGCTCCTTCCCACCATCACCCATTTTAATCTGTTTTAAGCTTAGCTTTGTTTACTTTTGAAAGTCTTCTTTATCTCTGCTGTATTAGGATTTGGCGAATAAGTTCACTTCACCTCATCAATATCCATTATTATTTGACAGACTGATTATATCCTTTCTTAGCCTCAATCTGTTTTGACTGAAGTGCCTGAGGTCTGTAATCTGCCTTCCTATAGCACCCCCTGAAGATATCAGCTAAATTTCTCAAGCTTTATTCTGCCTTGTCACCAGGGAGCCCAGAATAGTATGTTGCAACCCAGGTGAAAAAGCATCTTGCTTATACCCCTGGCGCCATTTTGTTCATTTTAATACTTTGTGGATGGTTTACATCTCAGCAACAGTCTTTGGATTTTTGAGGGGAGAGCATATACAATAGGCCTAGCTAGTTGGTTGGTGTACCTGAGAACCTGCAGAGTTGTCTGTGATATTTGTTAAATGGCAAAAGAATGCCAAAGGATAGTATTTATGCCTGGCATCATTTTAAAATTCATTAGCCTTGCATTTTACTTTTGTAGTAAACTTCTGGGATGGCAGCCTGCCAGGGCCTATTAACTAAAGTTTAGAAGACTGCATGGTTGAGGTTCCAGCCGTCTGTTGCTTGTACAATTCCTGCCAGTTAGATGACTGTGACTAGGGCTACTTTATGAGGGTATAAAAACTTCTTAGCAAATTCAGCTTTTTATTATGTACTGCACAATTCCTATTTCAGGAAGACAGTCTATACCAGGAAATATAAGGGAAAGGAAAGACTTTTAAGTGCTCTCTCTGGGTGCCTTTTAAACATTTTAGCTACTTTGGCAGTTGGCACTGAGTTGAGGGGGGGAGTAGTCTTTTAAAAGGATGATTTTTACATCTGTGATTTGGGGACACAAAGTGAGGTGAATGCCCTAGCCATCAGCCAGTTAGGTCAGGCAATTTTCTTCCAACATTGATGCTGTTCCTACCCAAGATTTCCTTATCAATAGTTAAACCCATACAGCAAAATGGAACTGAAGGGAAAAGAGAGACAGACTTTGCAGCCAGTAGGCAAATGATTAGTTGAAGTAGCCAGGCTCACAGAAGTTGTAAACACTTAGAAACTCCGTCTGTATCTTCCTTTCTTCCTCTCTTCTCATCTCTGTTTCCCTCCATCCCCATCCCTCTCAAGGTCCCATCAAAAGCCCAGAGCAATACAGGAACAAAGAAAAGACAGTTGGGAGGAAGCAGAAATCATTCTAGTCTTCTCCTCTCTCCAACCTCCACGTCAGCACTGGTTGTTGTAGGAATAGTTTTGAGCTCCAGAGGACCATGAATTAAATAAACAAAACCAGGAATGTGTCGTTTACTGATGACATGAGATGTTTTAGTGTGATCAAGATACCCGCAGAGGCAGTTACCCTACACAGCTAGTTCTTTTTCTGTAAGAAGCTACATTTGCATCCTTTACCATCCCCTGGCATTTATGTCCCAAGGAGAATGTCTGACCCTCAGAGGAAAAAAAATGAGGTTCAGGGGTACTTGAGACAGAAAATTGCACTTCTTCTTTCTGTCATGTTTCTTCAGTCTTTGGAGAAGAGATTGTGTGATGTGCCTGGAGACAGTTAAGATAAAAGGTAACCTGTTATCATCTTCCAGTTCTTTGGGTAGTAAATGGGGTTGAAACCATTTAAGGGACAGCATCTTGTTTGGCATCCTGTTGCTCCCTTTGGAAGGGACTAAATATGCCGGCCCCCTTTTCACTGTTGTGTGGTTATCTTTCTCTGAGATAGCATGTTTCTACCTAAAGTGTACCATACAGTTGCACTACTTGAGGATAGTGGACTGCCACGTTATATCACCTAACCACTTCTTCCATCCTCCTTTATATGTGGTTAAAAGTGTGTGTTCTCTCACATGAAACTTTTTATTCAAGGCTTTTATGTGTTTAAAAGAAAATTCTTCTGGGGTTGCCAGTTCTTGGTGATGGTTGTTAATAGTTGCTTGGCATCATCTGTAGGAAAATGATGGCGTATCAAACAAAGATTTATTGTTCACCTGCTGTGTGAGCCGTGCTGTGTAAAGCGCTGAGCACAGTGTCCCTTGCATTGCACAGATGATGAAGATCTTAACTTGGGAAGTAGCAGTGGAGATAGAGAAAAGCTGGAGATGGGTGTGAGAAATACTGAGGAAAAGGGAACTGGTTAAGACTTGATGAGTGGATGGATAGGGATGAGTGAGAGGAACGAAAGAAAGGTTTTTTACTTTCAGAGCTATTAGTAACTGGGAACTAGCATGCCTGGAGTAGAAATGGGGAGATCTGTTGAAGCAGTAAGGATTGAGTGGCAGTCACTCCAGGAGAGAAGATGATAACCTTAGTAATGTGTTAAGACAGAGAGGCAAGGCATCATAGGAACTCAGAATGTCTTCTGTTTAATATCTTCAATTTTATCTGGTAAAAAGGAATGTTATTTGCTAGAAGTGAAGAGGATAGGATTGGGTTTGGGACTTGGGAAACTTGGAAAGAGTAGAAAATGGGAAAGATTTAGATTGGCTGTCCTGGAAAATGCCAGGTAATCTGCAAGATATCAATAAAAGGCTTGCTTAACATCAACCAGGGCTTAGCTAAAGTTAAGGTTTAATTTGAATGTATGCCATCAACATGGCAAAATTTCAAGATTATCTGGAGAAAGTCATGAAATTAAGAAGAGAAGCAGTGAAAGTAAATGATTTGGGAGTTGGCAAACTGATGATGGTCACACAGTCATGATTTGGGGGGGACTACCAAGAGCACTGGATATTTGGAAAAGAAAAGTGATCACTTAAATCATACTTTTTCCAACCATGCATTCCTTTTGAAATGAATGAATTTAATTGTCCTTCCAAATGTTGCTTGGGAAAAAGAGGATCCCCTCCACTCCCTAACTTACTGCTGTTAGAGTGGTGATTGATACATCATCACTAAAAGAAAAAAAAAAATCAAAGTTGAATTTCCATGTGTGAGAATTCATTGAAGTCGTATGAAATGTAAAATGGTGATTTTTGTAATTGCCCAGGACTCTTAGAATGAAAAAAACAGTCCCTCTCCTTCCCCACCCTTTGGAAAGTTCGTGTTTCTATTCTGAGCTCATTATTAAAGCAGACTGGGCCATTCACGCTTGAAATGTGTTTGTGTTGCCATGGTTTGTGTCAGTATTCTTCCCATCATTTGTACAGTTGCTTGTGTTTGGTGAACCCCAACAGGTGTGACTTAATGTAGAATGTAAAGAAGGATGCATGAAAACATCTGTTAGTGCTAGATTCTATGTGCATTTCAAATGAAGTTATAATTGTGACATTTACAATTACTCACACAAGTTAAATTTGCAAGGCATTCCTTCTAAGTCATTAGTTTTTCCTAGGCACCATGCATCTGATCTGACTATTCTTGCACCGAAGCTGTTAAATCTAGCTCGTATTTTCGGAGATGTAGAGGACTGTCATGTTTCCTTCCAGAGACACCCAGTTTGCTACCATTACATTTTCTCTTCAAGTTTTAAGTGTGTGAAAGAAAAGGATGGTAACGGGCAAAGAAAGGGTCATGCTGAATACCGGAAGAAGCCTTGAGCTCAGTGAAAGGAGCTAGGGAAATCAGGCCTAATCCCATCTCCATTCCACTTAGGATCTGTGATAGTTGTTTCTGGAGGCTTTTTAGGTTTCTTAGAACTTCTCTGTGTGTGTTATTAAACCTTGTCTGTTCCCCTATAGTTATTAGCTGTAAAACCCTTTACAAAACCTCAAAAGGGTTTCTGGGCTTAAGTAGATACAGATGGGGAAACTATATAGCTGTGTTCTGCTTGGCAGTGAGCCCAAGAGAAAACCTGAGTCAAAGAATAAGTGCTGGCAGCAGAGGAGGGGCCGGGGGGGGGGGAGCCAACACCAAGGGCCTATTGAAACGAAGCTGAATGAAGGACGATGCAGAGGGCTCCAAGAGAGGGTGCCCTTTTCAAATGGCTCCTTCTTATGAGGTCCTCTCTTTTTCCTCCAGCTGGAATTCATCTTCCATTGCTCTAGACTTCATGTGTATCCCTTTAAAGCAGCAGTCCCCAACCTTTTTGCACCAGGGACCAGTTTCATGGAAGACAATTTTTCCACCAACCGGGGTTGGGGGATGGTTTGGGGATGATTCAAGCACATTATATTTATTGTATACTTTATTTCTATTATTATTACATCAGCTCCACCTCAGATCATCAGGCATTAGATCCTGGAGGTTGGGGGCCCCTGCCTTAAAGGGATCTGTTATTTAGTATCTTGCATTTGTTATTGTTATTATTTTGTACTTTAACAGCTATTTATAAACATGTCTTATCTTCCCAATTAGACCCTGAGCTCCTTGAGGGAGCTCTTTGTCTCTCCCACGGCGTCTGCTCCAGTGACTTGCCCATAGTGACTATTTAATAAAGTTTGACTGATTGACCAAGGGAATGTGTGCTACAGTATGCCATTTCCCCCATAGATTCTGTCAGTATTTTTTGAACGTTGCCACTATGGGAATAAAGGGGATTTTCAAGATGGAGGCCTGGCCTCCAGGACATGCCTAGCTAGGTAGGAAGACCAGGGACTATTCTGCCTGTGATTCCTTGGGCTTCATTCAGTTCTGTGCTTGCGGTAACTTGTTCAGGTGTTTTTTTCATTTCCCCAGTTGCAGTTTTAGCTAATGTTCCCTTTGCTCTGAACACTATTATCAATTCTCCTTCTGCCGTTTATTTTCTGGGCCTGGGAACCTAATAATTCACCATCTGATTCAGTGAAGACTCATTGCCAAACGTGCCAGTGACAGTAACAAACTCCTTCCTGGGAGTTAGTCATTTCAAGTCACAAGGGAATCTTAGCGTAAATGATATTATTCAGGCACTAAATGCCTAGCCTAGAAGCCTGAGAGAGAATGATGGCTTCTTTCCTTAGTAGTTTCAACCCTAGAGGAGCCACTTCCATCTCTTATTTACCTAGTCCCTTTTCTAGTTCTGATGATTGACTCAAGAGTTTTGGGGGCTTGATCTCTAAAAAAACATGGAAGTTCTTTGAAAATGACTTTTGTTTTATTGAAGAACGTTGAAATAGCACGTTAGTCAGGACTTTTTTTTTTTTTAATCGGGGAAATTCCATTTCCTGTATTTGCTAAGAATATTATGAATGAGTTAACATGTTACTGTAGGTTAAGATAATCTAGAAATGTATCTGGAAAATCTATTTCAATTACCTTCTGGGTGCTTTTAGTGAAAACAATAAATTTCAAAGAATTAGGAGAGTCATAAAAATAAGTGTTCTGAGGGGATGATGTCTCGTTTTTCACCTTCAAAATTAAACATGCTCTGTGGAATTATGCACTGCCAGGGTCACTGCCTTGCTTGTGGGTATTAATAGCTGCCATAGGTAACTTCTGAAGGAGGTGAAGGAAACATTTCCCATAACACAGAGATTAAAGCATGCAATTTACTGAAAATCTCCTAAATAAATAGCGACCTAATGCTGGATTGTGCATTAAAAGGAATGCTGCTTCATATTTACAATTTGCATATGGATACCCTGTTGAAACTTGCATTTGCATATATAAGGTATTGATTTTGGTTAATGGAACATGAGGTCATTTCTCTTTAGTTTCTTTCAATTTAAGTATCATTTTCTTTCTCTTATTGCTCAGAGAGAGGAAGGCATAAAAATAGCTTCAGATGATTGTGTCTGGAAATACTACACATATTCGTCTGTTTTTATTTCAATTTTTCATATTTAAATTGTCTGTATTCGTTAGTAATCTCTGTAGCTGGCCACTTCTTAAAACTAGAAATTTGCATGACAAGTAATATTTACTTTACCGAGCTACATCAAGTGGATCTAAAATGCCCTCAGACATCCCCGTAGCATTGTCTCCTAAAACCAGTAAGGCCCAGCATCTCTGGCCCATGTGAAGTGGCTTGGTTGAGTTTTTTTGCTGTACAATTCAGTAAATTGCCTGGCCGTCCTAATTGTGCTGAAGATTTAATGTCAAAATGGTGCCAGGGCTTAATTAGCTTTGGGCTTCAGGTTTTTGTAACTATTATGTTGGTTGCTTACCAATTATCACATTAGAAAAGATGAAAAAGGTACTCCATTTTACTGAGACAACAGAATCAGCTGATTTACATCTGCCTATACATTTTCAAGTAAGCAAACTTTATATAGGTTTTTGTTGCAGCAACCAAAACCCAAACTGATTTTTCCTTCCATGAGTGCTTTTTCCTGTGTAAAATATTTCTTGTTCTTTCTTCCCTCCTGCTTGATTCAATAACACACGCAGCTCATTATAGAGTAGGCATGGAGGGGATTGCTTGTGACTTTCCAACATGAAATGACAGCATCGATATGCAACTATTTTGTGAAAAAGTGCAAAAGGATTTTGAAACATACCATCTGTAATACTGTAACCTCGATTACACTGTTTTGTTGGCTTATATGTAGAAAAAATGAGAATGACTCTTATTGCTTCTCAGTACCAAAATCACCCAGTGTAATGTTACCTCTTTAGAATTTATGGTTTCCATGATAGGTTTGAATTTTTAACTTATACAGGGAGAAAACATTAATATTAAAATATCATTTCATTTTGTGGGGGATATAAATAAAAAGACATCCCACAGATAGCTGTAATTGAATTTTATTGAAAGAAGAGAACTTATAAATAGAGCAACAGCTGGACATGTTAAATTAAAAAACAGAAAACAATACAACATTTAAAGTACTTATGTCTAAGAGTAAGTTTATTGTGCCCGTATCACATTTTCAGTTCAAGAAGACCAAGGACATCCTTTTCCCATTGGCAAGTTATAATCTGTGTAAAACACCATGTATGTTTCCATAGGCTATATAAATGCAGGGACATTCAGAATGAAAGAAGACCCCAAATCAACACTAGTTATTTTAGTTTCATTTCATTCACAGTTTGAGAGTTGTGTTTCACACTCATATTTGAGTAAGAAACTTCCTGGCTTCATGAATAAAAATGTTCAACAAAAAAGTTAAATCAAATGTTTGGAAATAGCAACACATTTCTCCATAAATTTTCACCAAAAGTTTAGAATTGTATTCCCAAGAAGAAATATTTTTAAATTGGGCAACTTAGCCCATCTGTCAGTTACACTGGGCAACTTAGCCCATCTGTCAGTTACACTTGGGTTCAGAGGAGACAAGGCTGCTGGAGATGTGAGTGTTGCCTGTTCACAGAGATTAGGGATGGGGCTGAACAGCGATGAGAGCCAGGTGGAAATGAGAGGCGATGGGAGTTGCAGCTGTTTGTATCTACCCACCATCATGCGATGCCAACAGCTGGAGAACAAATTTGGTATGAATTCCCAGGAGCTACTGTCGGTTAATGCGAGCCTTCCAGGAACACATACCAAATGATAGCCTACTTTCCTAATTCTATTATGGGAAATTTCTTCAGAGTCAATCCCTGTGAAATGGGATCAGGAAAGGTTTTAGCCAAAACCATGAAGTGAGTGCAATTTGGGTTTTCTGCCCTTTAACCTTTTCTTCAACTTTCATCCCTTCTTCTCCTTTCCCCTCCTAAGATGTCCAGTATTTGATGCCTTTAAAATACTACCCCAACTGTCCTTAGCCTTCCCATCCCAAAACCAGCACCCTGCTGCACTTTTTCTAGAAAATAGCCCTGTGATCAAGGTTTTGAATCTATTGCCCTATGCCGTTCTCGGTCTACTTAAAGTTAGCTGGGTATTCCTCTTCTTCCAGACACTGTCTGTGGGAAGGAAAATGTGTCAGTAATCAGAGATTCTTAATGTGTTATCTCTCTCAGGAATGTTTTCATGTTAACTAGGGGTGTGTGTCTGTGTGGCAATACTGGTCAGTGACTGCACAGTGCCCTTAATAAAGAGCGATGTAACATAAATGATAGCATTTATTAGTTGTGTGGCCTTCTCAGCACTCTTCAAATTCCATCACTTGGGTGACCCCTTCTCTGCCTGCTAACACTATCCTGGAGTAGGAGATGTTTGCATCCATTCATTTACTGCCTGCCAGAAATACAATTTAAAATTATTCCTGTGGCCCAGTGGAACCAAGAAGAAACTTACAAGATTATCTAAATGTTCATTCTTACTTAGAGTGAGAGAGGGATAACATCATTCTTCAACATTCTCTTACTATGCTTAAGATATTTTTTCCTTAGAGTATTGGTCAAACTATTGGAATCCAGATTTATGGCTATTCTATTGACAAGGGGTTATTGCACAAATGTTTTACTTGCTGTTCCTAGGGGCTTATCAAAAATAATTGACTGGATGTCATTTTCTATTTGAGACCAATTACTATTGACCCGGCTTTGCTTATTGTTTTCATTAGTGTCTAATAAAGAGTGAAAATGTTGCTGAATGTTCTTAGAATTGACATGAGAAGAGCAGTGTTAAGAAGTGAGCAGGTATCTCTTATGCTTTCCTAGTGCTGCTAAACAGAGCCCATATTCAGTGCCAGGAGACTGCGTGAACAAAAGCATCTCCAGTATGTGAAAGTCAAAACTGCCCAAGCCATGTTTTGGGATAACTGGGAGTGGAGGTAGCAGTGGGGAAATATAGTAGGCTGATATATGCAATTGTGTGGGTTATGCTCGGCATATAAACATCATGGTCCATGTGCAAGGCACCCTCTAGAGGTGTGCAAGTCACAGCCATATGTGGAAGCCTGGGAGGCACTAGGATAGCTTTTGTCGCTTCTGTGATTAATATTGTCTAGAAGTGAGAAGGCTATAATGTATGAATTGGCACCTTATAAAGGCATGAGTTGCCTGTTTTACTTTTGTTAAATGGCCTGTTGGTGGACATTAACTATATCTTGATACATCCTTGTGCTGTCATCTCGGGATGATTGTTATTTTCTACAGTGGGAAGAGTCTGGCAAGTGATATTTGGGCATATGCTGATTAGACAGGAAACTAGATGTGACTTATTAAATATGTTCTATTCTTCATAGGTAGAGTGGAAAGTAAACCCTCTCACTTAGTGAGTGGCAAAGAAATGCCCCTTTCCCCAAAATACTAAGACTATAGCCAATAAAGAGAAAATGCAAGTTTATATTCACATGTACGACTAATTTATTTATGAGTTTGGTTTAAGTAGCTGAAAACTACTCTTATATAAATTGGGGCTTTCTCCCTTCAGTTTCTTTAAGCATCTCCAAATATATTTAGTATCATCCATGATCCAGTCCCCATTTAAACTAGTACAGAAGACATACTTTTAGCTTATCCAACTTTGGGGTTGTTAATCTTATGGAAACAAGAACTCAAAGTTGAAGCTTTACATAGTAGCTGGCTAGGTTTCAGTTCTTAGGATCCAAATTTCAGATATGCCCAAGTAGGTTTCATTCTTGGATTTAAATCAAATGATCCCAGTCATAGATACTGTTTTTGAGGGCCCAAACGAAATGCAGATTAGTCACTTACTATGATGAAATTATCTATAAATAAAAATTTAAGGCCCTGCAGTTTTATGCTTATTATTTATATAGTTGCCTCCTCCCAACTGGGTTAAAATGAATATTCCAATCAACATTTTTTCTTCCAGTTTTACTGAGATATAATTGACATTCTATACTATATATATTTAAGGTGTACAGCATAATGATTTGACTTACAGACATCATGAAATGATGTCCACGATAAGTTTAGTGAATATCCATCATCTCATATAGATACAAAATTAAAAAAAATTTTTTTTTCTTGTGATAATCAAATATGAAGTCATGTGACAAACAAGACCCCTTTCTTTTCTTTCCTGTTGAGATAGTATACATATAAGCATGCTATCAGAATTCAGTTTTTGGAAGTATCTCATCCCTTCTAAGCCATTCTTCCTCTTTTGGTTATTATTTGCCAATAATATTTGCTGATTTACACCAACTATTCTTATGAACTCTTTGGATTTACTCTCTTGACAACTTTCATATATAACATACAGCAGTATTAATCACATTGTAAATTACATCCTTCAGTTCAGTTCAGTTCAGTCGCTCAGTCGTGTCCGACTCTTTGCGACCCCATGAATCGCAGCACGCCAGGCCTCCCTGTCCATCACCAACTCCCAGAGTTCACTCAGACTCACGTCCATTGAGTCAGTGATGCCATCCAGCCATCTCATCCTCGGTCGTCCCCTTCTCCTTCTATCCCTCCCAGCATCAGAGTCTTTTCCAATGAGTCAACTCTTCGCATGAGGTGGCCAAAGTACTGGAGTTTCAGCTTTAGCATCATTCCTTCCACAGAAATCCTGAAGGGCTGATCTCCTTCAGAATGGACTGGTTGGATCTCCTTGCAGTCCAAGGGACTCTCAAGAGTCTTCTCCAACACCACACTTCAAAAGCATCAATTCTTTGGCGCTCAGCTTTTATAGCTGGGATATTGTGCCTTTTCACCACCATCTTCCAATTCATCCTCCCTTTACCTCTCAAAGCTGGTAACCACAGATCTCATCTCTTTTTTTCTGAGTTTGTTTTTTCAAAGTATCATTGACCTACAACAAAAACTATGTTCGTTTCTGTTACAGAACATAGTGATTCTGTGTTCATTGCATCACTATTTACAATAGCCAAGATATGGAAGCAACCTAAGTGCTCATCAGTAGATGAATGGATAAAGGAAATGTGGTATACAGATTCAATGCAAAAAGAATGAAATCTTGCCATTGTGACAACCTAGATGGACCTAGAGAGTATTATGCTAAAAATGAAATAAGTCAAAGGAAGACACATACATGATTTTACTTATATGTGGAATCCAAAAACCAAAACAAATGAACAAACGTAACAAAACATAGATACAAAGACAAATAGGTGGTTGCCAGAAGGGTGGGATGCAGGGAGGAGAAGTAGAGAAATAGATGAGGGAGATTAAGAGGCACAAACTTCCAGTTGCAAATTAAATGAATCACGAGTATGAAATGTACAGCGTGGAGAATATAGTTGATAATGAAGTAGTATCTTTGCATGGTGACATATCGTAGACTTATCATGGTGATCATTTTGAAATGTATAGAAGTATCCAAGTAACTTTTTAAAAAGATTTACTATGTGTACTAGAATATGAAGCTTAAGAGGCTCTCAATGTTTGGTCCATGGGACCCTCTACAGTTCGTAGTTAATATCTCGTGCGTGTGTGCTAAGTCACTTCAGTCATGTCCGACTCTTGAACTGTAGCCTGCCAGGTTCCTCTGTCCATGTAATTCTCCAGGCAAGAATATTTGAGTGGATAGCTATTCCCTTCTCCAAGGGATCTTCCCCACCCAGCGACTGAACCTGCGTTCCATTGGCAGGCGGGTTCTTTACCACTAGCGCCGCCTGGGAAGCCCAGTTAACAGCGCATCTATTGTCAAATCAACTCGAGTTAGAATTCTGGATTTACTCGATCCTAGATGGTCAACTCTGAAACAGTCCATCTTTCTCAGGCCTTTCCTCATTTCTAGAATAGGAATAAGGATAGACCTTTCTTCCTTGGAATGTTTTCAGGATTAAATAGGACAATATCCATAAAGCACTTAGTGCAGAGCCTAGTATTTATTAATCACTCATTAAGTGCTGCTGCTGCTGCTAAGTCACTTCAGTCGTGTCCGCTTCTGTAGTTTTCACAATGGTCTGAGTGTCATTTATCAGGTGATCTCCCCCCGTTAGGCTGTGAATTTTTCCAGGAAAGGACTATGTCTACCCGATGGTCCTTTGTATTCCCAACGCCTAACCCAGTGACTATTACAAAGCAAGCCCTCTGAGTCTCAGTTTCTGAGTCTAGACAAAAGCGGGATAAGAATGGTGCTTACTGTCAATTATTCACTAGGATAACATATAGATGAAAGTCTCAGTGATTTACACATATATATCAATACTAGGAATTTACTTCCCTTTTTAAATATTTTTTTAATGTGGACCTTTTTTTTTAAAGCCTTTACTGAATTTGTTACAATATTGCTTCTGTTTTATGTTTTGGTTTTTTGGCCATGAAGCATGTGGGACCTTAGCTCAGAGATTGAACCCACACCCCCTGCATTGGAAGGCAAAGAGTTAACCACTGGACCACCAGGGAAGTCCCTACTTCTCCTTTTTAATTCAGAGGATTGCCAAGGGTCCAGTGAGATAATGCCATTATCGCTTTGCAAACTCAAAATCTTGACATAGAGGGTCTCTGTAAATCTGTTGAAATTTTATTTTTGTCAGGAACCTGGGACCTGCACAGACATGCAATGTCTCTTTCCCAAGCCTCAGACCTTGTTTTCTAAAGTCAGTCGTCATGATCGGAAGAACCCAGAGATGGCCTCCCCTTCATCTCCACCCCCACACACCCAAACCGGGTCCTGGGGTCCCTGGCAGAGCACAGTTCCTCGACAATAGCTTTCTTCACCAGGTGCACGTCTTGGCATCCTGAGGGACACATTGAGCCAGGGGCTTCCAGTCTGCAATCATTGTTCTCTGGGAACCCCGTGCTAAGGCTCCAATAGCTCTGCTTTCAGACATCCTCTCCTCTCCAGGAAAGGTGGCTGGGGTGCGCAGAAGGGCTGTGTTCTTGGGGAGTGTACTGGGAAGGAAGCCTGGAATGCAAGGAAGATGAGGCCTTCTCAGTAGATTCCACAGTTTAGAAGTTTGAGTAATTGTGGGTGAAACCGAGCCTTTTTCACTAATGTGTGATTTTAATTTCCAGGGCATACAGTAGATAGAATTTCCAAGACTCCAAGGAATAGTTACTGGCACTACCAGTGAGACTCATTCAGGTTTCCATATCACCAAATGATATTCTTCTCATTAAGATACTGACCGAAACCTTTAATTTTCATTCACTCAGGGATGAATCTGGTCCCAATCCAAAGCACAATGAGAAATGACAATAGTACCCAGTATGATTAGATCAGTGATGGAGGTCAGGGAGTTGAATGCAGGAGTAGGTAGCAGTTTGTCAGAAATAAACCTGACCTGGACTGGAGCAGGGGTGTGGAATTGGAGGCAAGGAGTAGGAGCTAGGAGGATGCACCATCAGGGTCCCAGAGTATGCTAGATGGTAGGCTGAAGGGTACATCATGTGGGAGCTGAGATCCAGCCAGGGTATTGGTTGCCAACCATTGCTTTTTTGGGGGGGGAGTCTGCCCCCAAAGGGCACTGTTTGCAATCCCTCATCGTTTTTCCAGCTGGGTGAGCCAGAGGGAGTGTCATTTGGTGCCAGAAAGTAGCCTTTTCCTACTTTGCACAAAGGCACACAGTGTGCTAGCAGTGGCCCCAAGGGTAATTAGTGGAGATGGTGTGAAGGCAAGAACGTCTGTTTGGTGTTAGATGGGATGGGTGGAGGGGAGATTAGTGATTGCTGGGAATTTTCTCTGGATAATGGCGGGGCACTCCATCAGCAGTCCATTTCCTGAACTGTCCACTTATGAGACTCTGTCCACGTGGCCTGTTCTGTGTACCCAGATATCCATTCATCTTGATAACAATCTGATCTCACATCCACCATACCATCTCAGAATATTGTCTGGCAGACTAAAATATTTCCTCAGCTTTGCTCCCCCACTCTTAGAACAGGACTAGCTCCCTTTTCCCCCTTTTATCCCTTTATCTATAAGTACTTTTTAAAAAAAAAAAAAAAAAACAAGGGCTGACAGCTTTATTGTTCAGGAATAATTGCCAAAAGGCTTAGTGGACTGTACTTGCCAGTAAAAGGTTATTTGCTGGCTTGGGATGTGGGCTCCCATGCGGTAGTGTGTCATTCCAATTACGTTGTCACATATTGAGCTCCTGGTTTGTGCCTTGTGCTGTTCTGGGCAAGGGCATAGTGAACAGTAGAGGCAGCTCATTTATACAGTGGTATGTTCCCATTTCATATCTGTCATCTGGGCCAAATAGAACCCCGCTCCCCTGACTCTGAGGCAAGGAGTCTTGAACAGCTGTTGCGGCTGAACTCATAGGGTGAAAGGTGTGATGACATTCATATTTGAATGTTTCCTAACTTATACAATTTCCATGGATAGCTATACCTAGCAGGAGTCAAGGAATGGAAATTGAAAAAATAGTTCTATCAACTTCATATCCAAGATAATTAAACAAGCTTTTATTGATTCAAGAGAAACTGGTTAATCCAGTTCATGATTCATTCATAATCAATTTAACTTGGTATGACAATATTTGTGGGTATGAGCAAGAAATGTAGGCAAAACGAGCCAGAGAACAAGAAGAATAGGACAGAAGAAGGGGTATTTAGGGAAAAGAAACGTTTCGTGGGGGTGAACAGTGGTAGACAGAAATCTGGGAGCCCATATGCACGTAGATACAGAAATGACAGTGGGTGAAACTGCTGAGGACAATCTAAACAAACATTATACAGCAGAGAATGAAAATCTCCATTACTACTTGCTGTATATCTTTCTTTCCTGAGTTCAAAGCATTTCACCAATGCTATCACACTCACCATCACAGAATCCCTTTGAGGCATGCAGTAATTATTGATTTCCTAAAACAGACACGAGTTAAGTGACCTGGCCTGAACCAGGGCCAGTGGAGGCAGAGCCCGAAAGTATTGCAAAGCTCCATGGCAGTAGAATGGACTCACTTAAATAACACGTGGTTATTCATGTCTGTCTTTGCTAACTCCTTGGGCAATCTAGTTTTTCTTAGTTGAGTTTTAGCCCTGTAAAATTAGTACATGTTCACTCTATAGAAATTTTTTTTAAATACAGAAACCATGAAGAACATAAAACCCAGACTATCATCCTGCCATCCAAAGAAAATTGCTATTAACTTTTTAGTGTATGTTCTTCCTTTTTATATGCATTGTTATACCTTTTTATTACTACAAAGCAATAGTACTGTTACAGAAAATTTGGAAAATTCAGAGAAATATTAAAAAGAACAGTAAAATCACCTGTAATCACACTAGTTCAGTTCACTACCCGGCCATAATTACTGTTAATATTCTGGTATATTTCAGTCTTTTTTCTCTATGCATTCACAAAGAAAAATATTTTGTTTTAACAGAATGTGATTAAGCTTATATTCAGTTTGATACTTGTCATATTCCCTTAATATTACATCATGAGTATTTTACCATATAATTACATATTCTTAAAAAGTTTATTTTTAATGGTTGTATAGAATTCACTTTTGTGGTTGTACCATGATTTATTATGGATGCACTATACTTTATTTACCATTTCCACTAACAGTGTATGAGTACCCATCTCACCACACTGTTGTCATTGCAGTTTATCTTTTTATATCTTTGCCAATTTGCTAGGAGAATGATGGAGCTTCATTGTTTTAACTTAAATTTCTTTGACTACTAATGGGTTTAGCTTTTTTAAAGCAGCTCAGTTTTTTGACATGTGGCTTTCAGCACCTACTGAATGTACAACTTCTAGTCAAAACCACATATACATGTTGAGGACTCGTGGCTCCAGTTGTGACAGAACAAAGATTGCCTTGCTAATATGTTTTATATAGTACTGGGCTCAGTGCCACAGCCGCTAAATAAATCATAAGCTCACTGACAACCAGGCCCATATCTTAATCATTTCTGCATCTCCCATAGCCCCCAGCCTAATGCCTGACACTGAGAAAGGCTTAATAAATGTTTGTTAAATGGCTGTGGAGGTGGAGCTTTTGTGAGGGTCAATATTAGGTTACTAAAATAGTATTTGAAGTCTTGACGTGTTAGAAAAAAAGAATCTGTGGATTTAAAATTTTAAATCATTGCCCAGGACTCAACTTATCTTCTTATTTTATAAGGAACAGGGAAGAAACTGATCCTTTCATACGAGGGAACCTCTTTTTGCCAAAAGAGCTGTTTTGCAACCATAATATCAAATCTGTAAACACAACACCATCATGATAGAAGAGAGTCAAAAGCAAAGCTACCAGAATGACTAGTTGGCTGCAAGGGAAAATGAATGGATGAGAAGAATAGGAGGAAAGAAGAAATAAATGTGGAATTCAGAGCTATTTTCCCTTCACTTGCCTAGTTGGTAAAAAGTTCCAGACTTTTAAAGTCACAAGGACTAACGGAGATTGTTGACTCCTATCTGTTCATTTTTCTGATAAGGAAAATGGGCTTAAAGGGGTGGGCTGAATTGGCCAAGGCAGTGCAGCTTGGATAAGAGCATAGCTAGGACTGGAACGAGTGTCTTTTTCTAAGAGATCTTCTTTGACTACTCTCCTCTCACCCCCAGTTCCCCCATCAGTACAATACAGCAGTTTGGGTTTCCCCATCCTCCTTGCCAGCTTTGTATTCATACATCTCTCATTTTCTTTACTGAGGCATAATCAACATACAACGTTGTCATAGTTTCAGGTGTATACATAATGTTCCGTGTTTGTAAATATTGTGAAATGATCACCACTGTAAGTCTAGTTAACATCTGTCACTATACCCAGTTACAGAGTTTTTTCCTCTGTGATGAGAATCTTTAAGATCTATTTTCTTAGCAACTTATAGTCACCATACTGTACATTGTATCCTCATGTCTTATTTATTTTATAACTGGAAGTTTTGACCTTTTGACTTCTTTCACCCATTTACCCACTTCTACCCCCTGCCACTGACAACCACCTATTCTCTATATCTGTGAGCTTGTTGTTTGCAGATTCCACATTTAAGTGGTATCATACAGTATTTGTCTTTCTCTGTCTTACATTTTACTAAGCATAATATTCTCTACATGTATCCACATTGGTGCAAATTCCAGAATTCCATTCTTTTATGGCTAAATAGTATTCCATCTCTCTCTCTCTCACACACACACACACACACACACACACCCACACCCACACACACCACCACCACCACATCTTTATACAGTCATTTGTTGATGTGTCCTTGGGTTGCTTCCAAATCTTGGCTATTGTAAATAGTGCTGTTAATGACTATCAGAGTGTATGTATCTTTTTGAATTAGTGCCTTTTCTGGATATATACCTAAAACTGGGATTGCTGGAATGTATGGTAACTCTATTTTTAATTTTCTGAGGAACCGCCATACTGTCTTCCATAGCAGCTGTGCCAAATTTAATTCCCACCAACAGTGTAGTAGGGTTTCCACATATCTTTATTCTTGTGCTTCTTACACTCTACTACAATTGTTTGTTTTTACGTCTGTCTCCTCCAGTAGACTGATTTCTTTGAGGACCTAGCATAATGCTCTATCTAGATGCTCATGATGATCACCCAAGGTGTGTTGTTACATTTTGGCATTTAAACTCAGTGTCTAGAAGTCTTCCTAGTCCTATAAATCTGCAAGGTATCCAATCAGTCCCAATAATTACTGCTAATTACTCTTGATTTTACCATAAGGCTTCAGTTGGAAAGAATAACTATTAAAAATTCTGTATTTTATATTGAAGTATAAATGATTATACCACCAGGGCTTCCCTGGTAGCTCAGAGGTTAAAGCATCTGCCTGGAATATGGGAGACCGGGTTTGATTCCTGAGTCGGGAATATCCCCTGGAGAAGGAAATGGCAACCCACTCCAGTAATCTTGCCTGGAGAACCCCATGGAGGGAGGAGCCTGGTAGGCTACAGTCCATGGGGTCGCAAAGAGTCAGACACGACTGAGCGACTTCACTTTCACTATAAATGATTAACAATGTTGTGTTAGTTTCAGATATACCACAAAGTGATTCAGTTATACATATATATGTATCTGATCATTTTCCAATTCTTTTCCCATTAGGTTGTTATGTAATATTGAGCAATGTTCCCTGTGCTATGCAGTAGTCCTTGTTGGTTACCCATTTTAGATATAGCACTGTATAATAACTATTGTAGAGAAATGAAAACTGGCTGTGGAAGGGCAACATGAAGGAAACAGAGGAGATCAGGGTAAACTGAAGAGGCTAGTGGGTAGAAGGAGATTCTAAGGGAAATGAACAGTTATTGTT
Source organism: Capricornis sumatraensis (assembly GCF_032405125.1). Classification (NCBI taxonomy): domain Eukaryota; kingdom Metazoa; phylum Chordata; class Mammalia; order Artiodactyla; family Bovidae; genus Capricornis; species Capricornis sumatraensis. The sequence continues at coordinate 41,542,283 of NC_091092.1, read as the reverse complement.
AAGCATATGCTGCCGCACTGTGTTTTAACATGCACACATTTCTCACCGTAGTATCACACCCATTTTACAGATGAGAGAAATGAGAGATGTTAACGGTATCACCCAGGGTTACACAGTTATGAAGTGGCAGTGGTAGAATCCAAATTCTTGCTTCTCTGATTTCGAAACCTCTGTTTTTCCTTAGGTTTTCTGATACTCCATGCTGCTTCTTTCTATATAGTCGGAGGTCACTAACATTTAAAGGAATAAATCATAAGATGCTTTTTTTTAAAAAAAAAAGAAGTCAAAAAATTACATGTCACATTCACCAAATATTAATGATATGCCATACCTTCTTCTTTGAGACTTTCCCTTAAATTTCCTTGATAATTCTTAGCCCTTTGGGTTTGCTTAATTATGTAACATTACCTGTGATGTGCTCTACAAGGAAAAGTCATAGGTGACAATGATATTAATGAAAGACTATAGCAGTATTTTAAAGCATCAAAGTTATATGTGTTATCTTGCCTTATTATTGAAATAGCAACTGTTATCAGAAACCTGGCTACCTTGAACCCCTTCCCCACTTTTGCCTCTCTCTTCGCTCTGCCAAACTCCTACCAGCTCCATGATCCTTGTCTCAGTGTTTTGTTTATTTCTTGACTGGCAAAGTTCCTCCTTGTTAGTCTCTCTCAACCAATTGGCAGATGATTAGAAATGATATATAGCTTGCCAGGATTTGTAAAAGTTTAGGGTGTATTGAGTCCCCTAACAGTGAGGAACTCTTGCCCTGATCTTCAAAGAATTCCATTTGAGCTCTGTGTTCTCAAAAGTAAAGTTAATACCCATAGCAGTTGATTGCACCTAGTTGGCTGAACAATATGCCAGATTCAGTACATTTTCTAATAATTTCCCTCCTCTTTTCTAGAGGCAACCTGGCACCAGCTTTAAGGAAAGGCAGGAAGGTGGGTCAGTCTCACCCCTTGACCCCTCAAAGGCTTTATTAAATTACAGATTCCATCTTTTCCCCAAGAGGAGCTCAAACTGAATAAAATGTTGAGGCGTTTGGGATAATATCTTGACTTGGTTTTGTTTTAGTGAATTTTATCTTCATTCTACAAGAATCTAAAAATTTTCTTAGCAAAATTCGAGACGTGTAGCTGGATGAGTATATTGCAGAACCTTAGACCTTGAATAAATAAGCCCCTCAATGCAGTCATCTGCTTAGGTATCCCTACACCTAAATCATATAAGAGTTGTGGTTTTCCATCCTATTTGAAAAGATTTTGAGACATAGATATTTTGTATCTTTTTTTTTTTTCTCATGGTCTGTTTCAGTGTTTAAGTCTAAATCTCTTTCATGGGCAAGAAGTTATTCCTAATGTTTGAATTCTCTTCTAGCTATGCATTTAAGCCCAAATGATTGGAGAAATTTTGAAATCTTGGCAAGATTCATGACATTGAAATTTGCTAAAAAGTACTCAGAGATGGATTACGGTAGAAACAATGAAGAATTGTGCCAATCTGTAGGGATGTAAACGGAAAAGGAAAATGTGTAGCTGCTTTGATCGTGAATTTGCATGCAAATAAGGATGAAGCCATGTATGGAGAAGAAAAAACAACAGGAAGGGAAAGTAGAACTTACATTAATATTGTTGGAAGTGAATCAGTAGAGGAGAAAGATTTTAAAGTAATAGTATGAAATAATTGGAGGAAATAAGGCCTACTTCACAGAGAGTAGCAAGATGTGTAGGAATAGCTTTTCAACGGAGAGAACAAGACTGATTGTATGAAATCCATGAAATCATTATAATTAGTGTACTGGGAAGTTGGAGAGTAGATGGATAAAATATTAACTGGTTTACCAGGGGGTGGGATAGTGCTACAGTATCTAATAAGCTAAGTAATCTGCTGACTTTTAAGCATAAATGAAGAAAAACTCTTTGATGCCATAATTGGAGTGATGTGCATTATAGGGTTTTGTTTAGCAAGGATTTATGTTAAGGCCTTGGCAAAATTAGAAGTCATGTTTGAGAAGTATCCATTTTGAACAAGTATTCATGTGGGCCAGGGTAAAGGCCTTTCTGGACGTTTAGTTCAGTTCATTCACTCAGTCGTGTCCAACTCTTTGCGACCCCATGAACTGCAGCATGCCAGGCCTCCCTGTCCATCACCAACTCCCAGAGTTCACTCAGACTCACATCCATCGAGTCAGTGATGCCATCCAGCCATCTCATCCTCTGTCGTCCCCTTCTCCTCCTGCCCCCAATCCCTCCCAGCATCAGGGTCTTTTCCAATGAGTCAACTCTTTGCATGAGGTGGCCAAAGTATTGGAGTTTCAACTTCAGCATCAGTCCTTCCAATGAACACCCAGGCCTGATCTCCTTTAGGATGGACTGGTTGGGTCTCCTTGCAGTCCAAGGGACTCTCAAGAGTCTTCTCCAACACCACAGTTCAAAAGCATCAATTCTTTGGCGCTCAGCTCTCTTCACAGTCCAACTCTCACATCCATACATGACCACTGGAAAAACCATAGCCTTGACTAGATGGATCTTTGTTGGCAAAGTAATATCTCTGCTTTTTAATATGCTGTCTAGGTTGGTCATAACTTTCCTTCCAAGGAGTAAGCGTCTTTTAATTTCATGGCTGCAGTCACCAACTGTAGTAATTTTTGAACCCCCCAAAATAAAGTCTAACACTGTTTCCCCATCTATTTCCCATGAAGTGATGGGACCAGAAGCCATGATCTTTGTTTTCTGAATGTTGAGCTTTAAGCCAACTTTTTCACTCTCCTCTTTCACTTTCATCAAGAGGCTCTTTAGTTCTTCTTCACTTTCTGCCATAAGGGTGGTGTCATTTGCATGTCTGAGGTTATTGATATTTCTCCCGGCAATCTTGATTCCAGCTTGTGCTTCTTCCAGCCCAGCGTTTCTCATGATGTACTCTGCATAGAAGTTAAATAAGCAGGGTGACAATATACAGCCTTGACATACTCCTTTTCCTATTTGGAACCAGTCTGTTGTTCCATGTTCAGTTCTAACTGTTGCTTCCTGACCTGCATATAGGTTTCTCAAGAGGCAGGTCAGGTGGTCTGATATTCCCATCTCTTTCAGAATTTTCCACAGTTTATTGTGATCCACACAGTCAAGGGCTTTGGCATAGTCAATGAAGCAAAAATAGATGTTTTTCTGGAACTCTCTTGCTTTTTCGATGATCTGGATGTTAGGGGAAAATAAATGAGGAATAGGATCTTTGAGGGGTGAGTTTTAAAATAGCTCTTTTAGACAAATCAAAGTTCTCTTTTAACTCTGAATGTTATCACTATTTCACTCCTAATTGGAGATTCTTCCCAGGGAAAGAGGAAAGTGTACTAGGTGAAGATTATTCTCATTCAGAATCCATTGTTGGGCACCTATGCTGAGGAGTTGCCATTGATGAAGAAAGATGAACTCATCAAATACATATGTCTTATACATACTTGAAGGCTTCCCTGATTTCTCAGACAGTAAAGAATCTGCCTGCAATGCAGGAGATCCAGATTCGATCCCTGGGCTGGGAAGATCCCCTGGAAAAGGCAATGGCTACCCATTCCAGTATTCTGGCCTGGAGAATTCCATGGACAGAGGAGCCTGGTGGGCTACAGTCCATGGGGTCTCAAAGAGTTGGACACGATTGAGTGACTAACACTTTCACTTTCATACATGCTTAAAGTTACATGATCATTGCACTAGTATTTAAATGCAGCTTCCATGACTCTGCTCAGCTCAGCTAACATTTCTTGGTACTTAAAGTTGGAAGTTTTTGAGTGAGGCCAGCAGCTACTGCAAGGATTACTGAGTAAATACCACATCTCTGTTTGGTAGAGTGATATTAGCTATTGATCTCTACCCCCCCTCAGAAATTGGACAGTAGTGATCTTTTCTCATTCTTCAGGGTACTTCCCGAGCTTTGGAGGTTCTGATAATTGTGTGAAGTTCTGAACCTTCACTTTTCAAATCATTTTACAAGCGACTGTGGAGAAGCTAATGAGAATCCTGTGAATTTGCTGGGTTTGAACTTTTTTTTTCATCTTAAGCTTTAAGGAAGGAGCACAGCTAGCTTTATTTAACAAAAAACTCATGTTAGACCATAAAGAAGAACATATCTGGTGAATAGAATTTTAGTATCTTAGAGTTTAATTTTGAGGCTCAAAGTAAAGATTATTGATTTTATCTATTATAATATTTTACACAATAATCCAGACTTGGAAGAAATAGACAATTAAGTAAGTTCCTGTCAGGGACCTGTTAGGTTTAAACCATGGTTTTAAACATAGGAAAGGGCTGTAATTCAATTCACTGAATTTCAATACCCAGGCAGTTTCCTTTAAGTCATAGGGGTCCTGAGATGAGTCAGCCATAATCTCTGCCCTCAAGGGATTTCTAGTCTGCTAGAAAAGAGAAGATACAGCCCAGTAATAATCCAAGGTAGAATTTGTCAAATGTGTTAAGACAGGTAAACACACAGCTCTACAAGTTTAGAAGTGGTTGAGGTTACCTTTGAGTGGGGGTAGGGAGATCAAGTAAGGACTGGACCAAAGGATCATGTGACAGTTAAGTGGGTCCTGTCTCCAGCAAGGATCAGGCAGACTGGGCACAGGAAATGAGATTTTTCTGTGACTTTTTTTGCCAGATGGAAAAGATTTTGAAAGTGGATGAGGGGAGCTTACCAAAAAAAAAGAGAGGTTGATGAAATAGAAATGGTTACCTCTTAAGCTGAATGCTGGTATTAAACTTTATTAGAAAGTTATGGTGAATTATGGGCATATTATTGTTATATGTTGACAGATCAGGATGGATGTTAAGTACAGTGATTGGAAAAAACATGTATCTCCAAGGTCTCTATAAAATTTGTATTTTAATTTTAGAGTGCTTGCTAGAATTGATCAGAAACTGATCAGAGCCATATGGAACTTCAGTGAACTTATTTATTATGTTGTCCAGCCTAGTTCATCTTGGTTATATGAGAATCCATGCTATTTTAAGGTATTTTCAGTTTTCCTTAGTAATCTTGGGCTTCCCTAGTGGCTCAGATGGTAAAGATGGTAAATGAGGGAGACCCAGGTTCGATCCCCAGGTTGGGAAGATACCCTGAAGAAGGAAATGGCAACCCACTCCAATATTCCTGCCTGGAGAACCCCATGGACAGAGGAGACTGGCGGGCTGCAGTCCATGGGGTCACAAGAGTTGGATATGACTGAGTGATTAACACTTTTCATTGTCACTTAGTAATCTGTTCAAATATTTGACAAGAAGTCTTCTTTATATGTAACTTAAATTTAACCTAACTCATGTAAACAGTGTTTCATCTTGTTCTCTCTTCATCAGAGATGGAGATCAGCCATGCTCATTCCCTGCTCCAGGGAATCTTCCTGACCCAGGGATCAAACCCAGGTCTTCCACATTGCAGGCAGATTCTTTACCATTTGAGCCATCAGGGAAGCCCAAAATATCCTGGGTGTGTGTGTGTGTGTGTGTGTGTGTGTGTGTTGCTCAGTTGTATGTGACCCCATGGACTGTAGTGTGTGTGTGTGTGTGTGTGTGTTGCTCAGTTGTATGTGACCCCATGGACTATAGCATGCCAGGCGCCTCTGTCCATGGAATTCTCCAGGCAAGAATACTGGAGTGGGTTGTCATGCCCTTTTCCAGGAGATCTTCCCAACCCAGGGATCGAACCCAGGTCTCCTGCTTTGCAGGCAGATTTTTTACTGTCTGAGCCACCAAGGAAGCCCATAGTATCCTGGAAGACTTATGAAATGTTTTCTCCATTTTATCTGGACTTCCCTGGTGGCTCAGATGGTAAAGCGTCTGTCTACAATGCAGGAGACCTGGGTTCGATCCCTGGGTCGGGAAGATCTGCTGGTGAAGGAATAATTCCACTGTCGTTACCTTTACTTAAAAACTTACTCCCAAACTTTTTAATGATCTTCTTTTTCTCTAAACATCTTTATTCTGTACATCCTTGCTCCCTCCCATAGATATTTAGAGAGCATGTGAGTCACTGTGCTAAGTGCTATAGCGTGTCAGCCTTCCTTCCCCTATAACATTGATGTGTACCTTGCTGGTTATGGGACCACCTGGCCCTTATGAGGATAATATACCATAAAGGAAGGGTGTGCCTTTGAACTTTACAGTTTTAATGACTTGGCTAAAAAAATACATCAGCATCACTGGAAACGTTGGATTTCTTGTCTGTTTCCAACTGATTTCAGTTTCCTCTAGAAATGTGATCAGCATTGATATTCTTGCAGTCTGTCAGCATGCATGCTTCAGTGCTGCTTTTTGTTTGGTATGACCACTTCAGTTGCTTTATGTGAAGATTGTGCATCTCCTAGTTCATCTTCCAGCCCATTACCCTTCTCCATCTGTGAGCTCTATGGGAGGAATACCACAGACTCTTTCAGGAAGCAGGCCTATGATAAATTTTTTTCAAGGTAACAAATTCTTCCTTCTGTTTGTTCCTTAATCCCCTTGGCTCCAACCTCTTCTCTCACTCCCACCCCATATTTCTTTTCCCCCTAAAACAAGCAGAAAATCTGTGGCCATGAAGTGTCAGTGGACTCTGACTTAGGTTAGCTGAACTAATTTTGAATTGTTGGTTGTCATGAATGTTTCTGCAGTAATTAGCAGCATCTCTTTCCACCGTTGTTTTTTATTAATACTGATTGACCTTCCTTGTTCTGTCATTTCATGTATGTGAAATGACACCCCTTTCTCTTCCTTCATTGAAGTGGCAGCATTGATTTTCTATGCTTCTGTTTTCAGAAAAAACAATCAGACACACATTGTTTCTGTGAGGAGCTGTTTCTTTTGTCTCTTCTGGCTGGTATTTTTAATACAAATTTCCTTTCTTATGATCAAATTCTTTTGTACATTAATAGAAGCAGGCATCAGAGGAATAAGTACATAATGTTAATTCTGATTCTGACTCCCATCCAACAAGTCAGGCACTCTGTATTGTGCTTTTTTCTCTTTAAGTGAACACAGTCCTGAGTATTATCTTATTGTAGTTTGAAAAATAGTTCATTCTTATTTTTAAGTTATGAAAAATTTCCTGTTTGTAGATAACAGGTCTATGCTAACTGTTTATGTAAAAGTTCTTTATTTCAGATTCAAAAGCTGTGAACTGGAGAACTGTCATGGAAAGTAGGCAATGGAAAAGTCTCCTAAAATTGGTTCAATTTAAGCCAACTTGTTCCATTTATAAAAACATTATATAGTCAGTTGGATTTCTACTTTCAGTGAGTGCATATACAGTGGTATCTGAAATTGAGAGCATATGAAATCCACATTTCATATAAGATATCCTTTCTGAATAATGAAAATTATGGTAGGGAAATAAATCTTCAAACAGGAATCAGCTTTTAAAGAGTTTTTTGAATGTATCTATGCCCACTCTGAAGTAAAAGGATAAAATACCTCCTTTGGTGAGAGAGGTAAAAATACTCCTTAATACAGATGGCAAATGGTAGAGAAATGCCCTATATGTGGTATCATGTGTAATTATATAGTTTTATCTTGAAACATTTTATGAGTTTTGCCTTGCTGGATGTCTGTTGTGTTTATCATATGTCATATGCATATATTCACTGTCTGTGTATATATACATATAATTTGTTTCTATAAATCCTCTTAAGTTAGGTGCTCTTGGCTTTTTCTTTGCTTTGTGACTGGAAGGGTCACATATCAAAGGTTTCAAAATAGAGAATATTTACGATGTCAGTCTTTATTTTGAAATGTCTGTTATATGTTAGCTCTCATAAGGAGTAGTTTGAGTAATGGAAGCTTTAGGATGAGTTCTATAGGCACAACTAGTTTAGGTGATGAAGTTCTGTTTAATAAAATGATATTGAATCTTGTGATATCAAATCTTAGAATTATTCATCTGTAATTCATAGGCACAAAACTATACAGTATGTATTTATTAGGGCTGGTTAAACTATAAAAATAAAATATTTTGATGGCACTTAGAGAGGAGAACATTTTTCAGGATTTCCGAAAGAACACAGTTTTGTAGAACTGAGTGAATTCTGCCTTTTCATGTTGGATATCATTCTGGGTCTCATCCAGATTGGGTCACAAGTTCAGTATCATAAATTTATGATGACTGTAAAACCAAACCATCCCTTCAGGTCTTTGGAGAGAAATATGGAAAAAGTACTGGAGAAAACAAATATGTATTTTTGTTAGCCAGGTTGTGTTTAAAGGACGTAAATATTAGAGTATTTGTCATTCACTTCAAAATGGTGCCATTGGAAAGTGAATCTCTGGCAAGAATTCTTCAGTAGCTCCCAAAAGAAAAGTTATGTTTTTGAGGTCGGGTGTATCATTGGGGTAGGAGGAGAATTATTTCCATGTGTGTTAAAGTTAGCCTGTATTTGAAGTTATTTAAAAAGATCATGGTTAGACCTCATTAATTCAGAATTCTGTTAATTTGTAAACAAGATTGCCTGAGGAAGCCTTTAAACTTCCTGAGACTAAACTTCTCAAATACTTTAGAAGTAGCTCCTGGCAGACTAATTTCAAATAGTTATTTGGATGTGAGGCAAAAGTCCTTGCTAGGCTATGTTCTATTCACTTTACTCTAGGTATGGTATATATACAGTGATCCTTCCTTAAGTCTGAATTCAAAATTGCAGACTGTAAAAACTTCCACCTACGTATTTTTCTCACCATCTCAAGAATTTTGGATTAACATTACAGAAATCTCCATTTATTGTCAGTTGTGAATTAAGGAGTGTTATCTAGGGACTCAGTATCAAAACTGGAGAAGGCAATGGCACCCCACTCCAGTACTCTTGCCTGGAAAATCCCATGGACGGAGGAGCCTGGTCGGCTGCAGTCCATGGGGACACTGAGGGTCAGACACAACTGAGCTACTTCACTTTCCCTTTTCACTTTCATGCACTGGAGGAGGAAATGGCAACCCACTCCAGTGTTCTTGCCTGGAGAATCCCAGGGACGGGGGAGCCTGGTGGGCTGCCGTCTCTGGGGTTGCACAGAGTTGAACATGACTGAAGTTACTTAGCAACAGTAGCAGCAGTATCAAAACATTTGGATGGAGGAAGGAAAAAATGTCTCTTAATATTTGATTTGTAACATTAGCTGCTTAGTCGCTCAGTCGTGTCTGACTCTTTGCGACCCCATGGACTCTAGCCCACCAGGTTCCTCTGTCCATGGAATTTTCCAGGCAAGAATACTGGAGTGGGTTGCCATTTCCTTCTCCAGAGGATCTTCCCGACTGAGGATCAAACCCGGGTCTCCTGCATTGGCAGGTGAATTCTTTATGATATGAGCAAGTAAATTTATAAAGATCTCACTCAAACTATTATGGCAAAAGATCCTGGAAAGTTTGCAGTCAGCAGATAATGGTAAATAAAAGGTAATTGTATAGTACCAAATACTATTGATATTCTTTTTACTTATTGTGCTATTTTTTCTTGTTTTATTTTGATGAACATTAATAGATATTAATAAAAGTTGTCCTAGAAGTTTCCTGGCAGTCCAGTGGTTAAGACTTCACTTTGAATGCAGGGGGCATTGGTTTGATCCCTGGCTGGGGAACCAGGATCCTACATGACTCGTGGTGTGTCCAAAAAATAAAATTAAAAAAAAAATTTTTTTTAAAGGAGTTTTCCTAGGGTCACTTCTACCACAGTCTCCTGAACTCTAGGGAGTGTGGTAACTAAAGACAGACTTCTGATGGCGCCTTGAAGGTCCTGGGTGTTTATGTTCCACTCCTGGGACCCACACTGATCTCAGACCAGGATCTTCTTTTCCTGAGTATCTGAGAGGTGGGTTTTCTCTTTCTTGTTTTATTCTGTTTCTCTTGTCAAATGCTGAACTTCTCTAGGCTCCTCTCATCTTTGAAGAAAGAAAAACTTCCATACAAAGCCCACCTTCTGTCCTCAGCCAGTCACATTGGTACCCCAGGCCTAATTCTCATCTTTTTAAGTCAGCAGAACTGTGCTAGTTGGTAGCCATAGCCTCCCCCTACTTTAGTTTGGACTTTTGTCATCTTTCTTACAGTTTTCAGCTCCTTCCAGGCCTGACTTCCCCTGTCACCTTATCTGATCTATTATTAAGTCTCAGCTTATTGTTTCTCCTGACCAGCACCTTATCTCTTCAAAAGAAGCATATACGCATGGAGTCATTTGTCTAAACTGGGAAGGCTGGATCCTAGCTTCAACCATGAGGAATGTGTGAGGAGTGCAAAAAAGGGACTTGGTATTTCTGCTCCTTCCACTGTTGCCTACAACCTACTTGCCTTCTGAGCCAGGACCCTCAGGGTTTGTCCCTGGATTAGTCATTTTTTTGGTATAGTTTCTTCCAGTAATCTCACTGGCTTATTGACCCATTATCTGCAGTGACTGTTACTTTCTGCAGTGAATATGGTGGAGGCATGTGATGTAAACTGGGACCAAACATTTAAACATCAAAACTGTTCCTTATGTGCTGCCATTCTTGAGAGTCAGTCATATGTTTCTGTCTTTCCCTCACCTTCCAGAAGCTTAAGGGTAAAGTGGGGAGGTAGGAAGAGTGAGAGGGTGTTGTGAAATAAGTCTTGCTTCCCTTTGAATGTGAAAAATAAGTTCTGATTGTTTCCTTTCTTTTTTTTTTTTTTTCCTGAAGCAAAGTGGATTTACCAAATAAGGTTTCACAAATATGTCTGCTTTGTCTTCCATAAACCTGGGCTCCTGTACAATCATCCTTGGTGCAAGTGGTTAATTTAGCTTCCTCATACACTTTCTTTTGGTAAACAAGTTTAATCAATTTATCATGAACATCCAGTCACATTTTTAAGATTCTACTGGCCTTCCATGTCATGGGTAACTTGTCTTTATTTACAAGTATAGTTTGGCAGGAAGATATTAGGATAATTATTTTAGTTTCCTTTCGGTGATTGTCTTCTGTGACATCTGTTACCTAGGACTTCGTCTCTTGCTAAAAGGATGTATAAACCAAGGAATGACCCCTAGCAACAGCCATGTAGTTAATGTAGTTTTAAGATACATTAGTGGACATAAAGGACAGGGGGGAAAGGGTAATGAAATGTACCAATAATGACTGTGTGGAAGAAACTTTTCATAGCAGGAAATGTATGGTTCTGAATAAAGTGTTACAGGTTTTTAAAAAGTTGTTGATTAGATTTAGGAGAAGGAGACATTTGTACAGGTATCTATTTCTGCATGACAAATCACTCCAAACTTGCTTAAAACAGCAATGACAATTTATCTCTCATGGTTTCTGTGGATAAGAAATTGGGTAATGGCTCAGTTGAATGGTTCATAATGTAGGTTCTCTAATAGGATTGCAGTCAGATGGTGGCTGGTGCTCCGTTTATCTGAAGTCTTGACTGGGGCTGGAGGATATGTTTCCAGATGGCTCACTCACTTGGCTGGCAGATTGATGCTGATTGAACGTGGGGAGTCTCAGTTCCTCTCCATGGGCTTTTCTGTAGGTTGGCTTGAATGTCCTCCTCGCATGCGAGTTGGCTTTTCTTAGGATCAATGATCTGAGAGACCAAAATAGAATCCACAATGCCTGTTTTGATCTAGACTTGGAAGTCCTACATCATCACTTCTACTGTATTTTGTTGCTCCAGCAGGGCCAGATCTGATTCATTTTGGAAGAAGACTCTTCTAGGGCAGAGATACTAAGAGGTATGCGTCATTGTGGGCCACGTTGGAAGCTGGCTACTGCACCATCTACGTGAATAAGGAAAAGCCCTCTGAGTACTGAAAATAGGAATGATCATAACAGTGATTCTGGACTGGTATTCTTTCCTGATCGTCTTCTTTACTCTTAACCTTTATTTTGTCTATCTCTTTCTTTCAGTTTACCCTTTCAGTATGTTTCCTTGGGGGCTCATCTTCACTTTTCCCCATTGCATACACTGTACCTGGGTGACTCACAGGCTTACTGCTGAGAACTCAAGTGTATTCATAGTTTCAGCCTAGACTTCTGTCATTACAAGCAGCTATCTAAGGGCATTGCAAACTGAACATGTTCAAAACATAATTGGCCACCTTCCTTCCTGCATTCCCTTTCTGGATACCTCCTCACTGGACTGAATCCTTAAGACTAGGGCCAGTGGCTCATTACCTTTTTATTTATTTAGTTAGTTCATGTGAGATCTTCAATTCTGGTTGTGGGATCTTTAGTTGGGGCACGCAGGGTCCTTAGTTGCCGCATGAGGGTTCTTTTATTTGTAGCATACAAACTCTTACTTGTGGCTTGTGGGGTCTAGTTCCCTGACCAGGGTTCGAACCTGGGCCCCTGCATTGGGAGCATGGAGTGCAGCATAGCCACTAGACCACCAGGGAAGTGCCATCATCACCTTTTTAATCCCATGCCTACCTGAAGTAAACATGGGAGTGTTTGCCAAATGATGGTATGCATTATGAATTCTCTGTCTATAGATACCTTTATGCTTTTGAGAGTAGTGGAATGTGACACTGGTAAAAATAAGTTGATAAAATTTTAAAAGTATAGGTGATGCATTAGGATTACATGGGATATATATATATATATATATATATATATATATATATATATATATATAATTATAATTTTTAAGGGATGTTTCAAGGGCTTATTTATGGACCAGAAGAGATGTCTGAGAGTCATTGCAAATGTTCTTGGCATCTCAATATCCAGTTCTACCAGAAGGGGCCCACATAGACAAGCATCCTCAGGATAGAAACAAAGCTTTGCCTTTTAAAAAAATTTCCGCTTTTATTGGGTACTTTGCCATGTGGCCCTTTGTAATCATTCCTTGCTCCAACTTCAGCAGAACTCTAACTTTCTCCTTCGACCCACATACCTTCCATATAATGCACTAGTTCTGAGATGCTGAGACTGAAATCCCTGCCAAAGGAGAAGGAAAGAAGGTGATCACAATCATGATGATAGTTGACCCATTCAGAATGTTTTCTAATATTCCAAGTACTGTGCTAAAGTGATCTATCTGCATTATCTCATTTAAAGTTCACAACAGCTTAATGGAAAAATGCTACTATCTTTAACCCCATTTTAGAGATGAGGAAACTGAATCTTCCATCACACAGTGAAAGAGAGATGGATTCAGATTGGGATTGAAGACTTTCTTACTCGAGACCTTTCTATGGCATCTGCTCCATCCCTGAGCCTTATCTTAATGGTTGCTAGCTGTATGTATACATGTATCTATTATAGAGGAGAAGTATGTATGTATGTATTATAGGGGAGATAATTTTGTATGTATGTATTATAGAAGAGATAATTTTGTAGGTATGTATGTATGTATTCTAGAGGAGATAATTTTGTCTAGAGTCATTGTTAGAGGGAACTCTAGGTCATATATGTTGTTTATAAATATACATATGTTGGATACAAAGCAGTATAACTTCTGTTAATATTTTAGTATCCTAATTTGAAACTCTGTACAGTTCAGTGAAGTATCTATGAAAGCTGTTATCACCATTTACAGAAGAAACGAATCTGAAATAGCTACATGGCTTGTCAAAAGTCATCCATTGAGCTTGGAACTGAGCTGGGACTAGAGCCTAGGTCTCCAAAAACCAAGTTCATTGTTTTTTCTTCTTTTTTAGTGTTCCTAGTCACATGTCTAATCATTATTAGCCAATAGATACACATGAATGCTTTGTGTTGTGAGTAATCTCAGAAGATATTTATTTTTAAAATTAGGGAACAGAGGACTAATATTAGTTGTGAGCTTGAGAATCACCCTCAGAGGTTTTGATGACTCATTTGCCTTCATCCAAACACCCTCTTTAGTCCTTTAACTTAATTAAAATAATTATATTCTTCCAGGACCCGGGATAAAAGTTAGCTCCTGGGTCCTGACACAGGGTGTGCATTAATACAGCTTCTCCCCACAAGGGGGAGCCAAAAATGCTTTGGGGCCTTGGCGACAAACTACTCAAATACCACGTTCTGAAAATCCTGCTGCCTCTTTGTTTTCTCAGTGAGGACCTCCCAGTACTATCACCAGAAAGGAAAAGCAGATGGTGCTTATATTGATGGTGGTGTGTTTGGGTATGGACATGGGATGTGGGTGGGGGGTTTTCATCTGAAGAAGCTCAGCTCTGAGGAATAAAGCTATTATGAGTCAGTCCTATGCTCTCCTTACCTGTTTCTCCTGCTGGAACTTTGTCCTTCAAGTCCTTCTTTGGCTACCATATATGTGAATCAGATAGCTGCCTGCTGAAGTCAGCTCCCTTAGCCCTGGATCAATAATCTTTCCACGTCATCACACTGGAGCTGTTTCTGCCACCTTCCATTAAGGGAGTTAAAGAGGACTTGGTAGAAAGGCTTCTACTGCTTTCTTTGCAGATGGTGGGTGGTGTGGGGAGGGGGCAGACCCCACAAGGTTATGCCCTTTGCTCAGCTTTAACTTTAGTACTTCAGTTAGGCCAGGAGCAAGAATAGTTGTTGTGGCTTTGACAGATACAGCAAACATCTGAATTTGCATTTGAAGAATAAATTTGGAAAACAACCTGGCATATAAGGGGCGGGGAAATGAAAGCTTTTTCTTTACATAAAAATGAAACTATTGTTTTCGTTGACACCATGTGGATCTCTTTTCTATCAGAAATATTTAAGAAATTTAAGTGTGATAATAACTTTCAAATACAATGTTTCCAAGTGTCAAGTTAATGTGTTCAGGGAACAGAAAGACTCAAATACTCAGTGTGAGTCTCACGTAACATCTGCTTCCACAAGTACTTTGGGGGCCCTTTGAGGCAAAGACAGTGGGGAACCTTGACTTATTTGCTAGACATGGAGGTGGAGATGGGAACATCCCTCCTACCTCCCTTTCTTTTTGAAAATGAGGATTTCTGAACATAACCTATCATTTCAGGAGAAAACAAATTATGAGTCATTTTAGTTACATAGATAACAATATTTATAAATGAAAACTGGGGTTATTTTTTAGGACAGAGAGAAGCAGGCTATTACCACAATGTATTCTGAACAGTGTAACCCCCTAGCTAAGATGTAATTACTGAATTTTTAAAAGAGTAAAGCAATAATCTAGTAATTCTAAAAAGCCATCCAGCTTTCTCTAGGCATTTAAGAATTACTGTTTGTTTTTTGGAGTGGAAGTAACATCTTTCTCAGTTATTTTTTGGAACATGGCCACTGCTGAATAAAGGGGTCCAGTTTGTACATTGTATTTCTTCTGCGTAATTGCACTAAAAGAATACATTGGCATATTGTATGGTTTATAACGAGTTAGAAAAAACCTCCAGAAACCCTCCACAATGAATTAGGTATTCTGAAAACTTTTATTTTTTAAACAGTGATACTATGTTCTGTTCAGTCGCTCAGTCATGTCCGACTCTGCAACTCCATGAACCACAGCACGCCAGCCCTCCCTGTCCAATACCAACTGCCGGAGTTTACTCAAACTCATGTCCATTGAGTCGGTGATGCCATCCAACCATCTCTTCCTCTGTCAGCCCCTTCTCCTCCTGCCCTCAATCTTTCCCAGCATCAGGGTCTTTTCAAATGAGTCATTTCTTTGCATCAGGTGGCTAAAGTATTGGAGTTTCAGCTTCAACATCAGTCCTTCCAATGAACACCCAGGCCTGATCTCCTTTAGGATGGACTGGTTGGATCTCCTTGCAGTCCAGGGGACTCTGAAGAGTCTTCTCCAACACCACAGTTCAAAAGCATCAATTCTTCGGCACTCAGCTTTTTTTATAGTCCAACTCTTACATCCATACATGACTACTGGAAAAACCATAGCCTTGACTAGCCAGACCTTTGTTGACAAAGTAATGTCTCTGCTTTTTAATATGCTGTCTAGGTTGGTCATAACTTTCCTTCCAAGGAGTAAGCGTCTTTTAATTTCATGGCTGCAGTCACCATCTGCAGTGATTTTGGAGCCCAAAAAATAAAAGTCTGACACTGTTTCCACTGTTTTCCCATCTATTTCCCATGAAGTGATGGGACCAGATGCCATGATCTTTGTTTTCTGAATGTTGAGCTTTAAGCCAACTTTTTCACTCTCCTCTTTCACTTTCATCAAGAGGCTCTTTAGTTCTTCTTCACTTTCTGCCCTAAGGGTGGTGTCATCTGCATATCTGAGGTTATTGATATTTCTCCTGGTAATCTTGATTCCAGCTTGTCCTTCCTCCAGCCCAGAATTTCTCATGATATACTCTGCATATAAGTAAAATAAGCAGGGTGAATCAAGGTCTGATGCTGTAAAGAGCAATATTGCCTGTGAAGTGAAGTGAAGTGAAGTCGCTCAGTGGTGTCTGACTCTTTGCGACCCCATGGACTGTAGCCTACCAGGCTCCTTTGCCCATGGGATTTTCCAAGCAATAGTACTGGAGTGGATTGCCATTTCCTTCTCCAGGGGATCTTCCCAACCCAGGGATCGAACCCAGGTCTCCCGCAGTGTAGACAGACGCTTTACTGTCTAAGCCGCCAGGGAAGTCCCGCAATATTGCATAGGAACCTGGAATGTTAGGTCCATGAATCAAGGCAAATTGGAAGTGGTCAAGCAGGAGATGGCAAGAGTGAACGTCGACATTCTAGGAATCAGTGAACTAAGATGGACTGGAATGGGTGAATTTAACTCAGGTGATACTATGTAAGTTGAACAAAATGTCACGAAAAATGCTCGTTAGTATTTAGTGTTAGTCACTGAGTCATGTTTGACTCTTTGTGACCCCATGGACTGCAGCCCACCAGGCTCCTCTGTCCATGGGATTTCCCAGGCAAGAATCCTGGAGTAAGTTGCTGTTTCCTCCTCCAGGGGATCTTCTCGACCCAGGGATCGAACCCAGCTCTCCCACATTGCAGGCAGACTCTTTACCGACTGAGCCAGCAGGGAAGCCCTTTGTTGGTCTTTAGGCCGAGAGTTAAACCAAAGCTCTCCTAGATACAGAACAGGTTAGTGACTGCACTTTTGATTCTTCCAAGGAGGTCCTTCATAAAGCAGTTCAGCTTCTGTCTAAACCTGCCCTTGAAGACATGTTGGGTTAGGTCTAAACCTGTTATTTTATCACCGTGGCCCCAAATCAAGCACTAATGAGGTTTTGTGACCCCATGGCCCCAGTTGCAACTAAAGTAGTTAATTGTTAAAAACACTTGCAGTTGTTCTGTGACAGTGACTGTATTGAACCACGAGCAATCCTTTCACCTTTTGGCTGTAGGTTCTGGACTTTCTTGCTAATTGCGCCTGTGGATTTTATACAAATCTAGTCAGGGAGTACAGATTGTTAAGAACTGTGACGGGTTGAATTTTTACCTAACTTGCTGGCAGGAGGCACAAGGTTCTTGGATCAGAGATGAAGAACAGTTCCTTATTCACAGCAGTAGTCAAAGTATTAGCATTTTTGCCCTGGCCCTAGTACCTGTACCTAGTACCTGGTCCTAGCACCTACAGATGATGCAAAGACATGTGGGTGGTAATTGCACACTCAGTGGGTTAAATTATAGGAGAGGAACCCTGAGTTTAGGGAACTCAAATCTTTTATAATGGGCAGTAAGTACACCATCCGTTTGCTCCAGAGAGACATTATCTTCATTATACTGGACCACACTCAGCTATATCTTGTAAGTGAGCCCGCTCTTTCCTGCGGGGTTAGACACTCTCTCTGTCTTCCAAGGCTGTTTGCTATACATACATCCTCAAAAAAATATTCCAGAACAAAGGCACTCAGTGCTTCTGTTCACAAGATACATAGAAACATTAGTTGTCCATGGAGAATTGTCTCCCAACACAGACCAAAGCCAAGAGGGCCTCCAAAGAACTGTTGGGTTGTTCCATCTTTGGGAGTCCTGCTGAGAGGACGAAGCACTACAATCATCACCATTACTACTATTTCTATTGTCTGGAAGAGTATGGTCCTCAACGTACTTTATTTCCCCTAACCAAAAAGTCTGGACTCCATACCTGACTCCATGTTTGGCCAAGAGATTAGGGAGGATGTCTCTTGGTTACCATAATTTGTCTTGTGATCAGAGATTGGGGACCAGTGGCCCAAAAGTTACCATGTTCCTTTGTTTTACGACTGTTCCCTCACTTAAAACACAATAAACTTATCTGACTTGAGGCTTTATGTAGTCCTAACTCAGAGGCACAGAGCTTTTAAAAGGAAAGACCATTCTATTGTAAGGAAAGAGGTGGAATTTGAAAGCTCGGGCCAACTCCTAGTCCCTGAATAAAAATCAGTCTCCCAACATATCCTTTAATAAGCTCTGGATCAAGAGGTCAGGAGGCCAGCCAAAAGAACTGTCTTTATCTGCCATATTTTCCTCAATTAGGTAGAAATGTTATTTTTAAGCAAGCAAAGATGTATAATCTGACATTTTAAAAAATATATTGAATCCTAGAACGGTGTCCGTCACAGACGTCCAAAAATGATTCTGTGTCTTTAAAAATTTTTTTGCCTTAAAAAGTACATTGTTTCTCTGTTGTCTGAGTTTAGGTCTTCCAACCTGAGAGAAGGCTGTATTGCCAGACTGTATTTGATGGACAAAGTTGTAAGGAACCTTCGAGTCTTGTAGCTTAGCCGGATCCCTATGGCTAAGTTCTTGCTCTAGCATCTTGCCAGCACTCAGATGGTAGCTGGGACATTAGAGCTCTGTACTGGGTGGAGCCCTGGATCTGTTCTAACTTTTGCCATTGATTTGGCTATGACACTCTGTGGACATCATGAGTCTTCTCACAGCCTAGGTGTACTCAATCTAAAGAGAGAGGCTTATAGTATTCTACCAGCTCTGGCATGCCTCTGGGTGGGTGGAGTCATCTCTAATTTCTGGAATATGTGAATATTGGAACTTTGCAGAAGGATGATTCTCTTTTCTTGATAACAGCACTAGCACTTGCTTATTTTAGAAAAGTAAGAATATATTGATTTACAAAAAGAATAATTTTTAACCCTATTTTCAATTTCAGTGCCATTTAATAGACCATTTTTGGTCTATTTTATTTGTGTATCTGTGATATAATTGAGATCATATTGTTGGGTAGTTTGCCTTTTTTACTTAAGCTACCATGAACATCTTATCATTGCATTTTTACTTTACCCTGAAGATGAAAACTCTTATTAAGTAGAGAGCCATTGAAGAGTTTTAAGTAGGTTTCACTGTAAGTCCTCTCTCTTCAGATCAGAGATAGAGAAAAGAGACTGTTCATACAATTTTGAGTTGGATCCATTCCATTCTTCATTGCTGTCTGCACAGAAAAAGAATGGCTCAGGGTTATATGCATTAAAGATGGGAGTTATAGATTACTCTAGAAGTTTAGTTATCTTGAGATGCTATATTATTAGCACTTGCATGTACACATTTATATGTTATGAAAATGAATTAGAATGGCACAGACCAAGACATTAATCACATGGAGACTAACACACCACAATCAAAACTATCAACTACCAAATATCACATCTTACAAGCCCCAATCAGATATGGATGGCTATCGAGCCAGGTTTTAGTAGCATGTGTCTCAGTATAAAGCTTTTACTGACTATATTTAAGATTCCTTTCATTCCATGTACCTTCAAAATGATCCAAGGTAGTATATAAAAATAAAAAAAATAAACATAGGACCTTTAAAGTAGAAAAACGGAGACACACGAAAGGAATCAGAAAGGGTGGGTGCCATGAGGTATTTGGAGAGGCCAATCCAATAGTCTGTTTCCTAGCAGCAAAAAGTAAACAGGAAAATACATTGGCGTGTATAGTTTTCATTGTTACTGAAGAAAAATATGTATACTTCTTTTCACCAGACAAAATTTATCTTCAAAATTATTATATGGACCCTTCTGTGAGAGATAGTAGATTATAGCAGACATCTTCAAGTACAGTTTTGCAAAGGAACAACAACCCTGTTGAAATGGATAATTCCTGTATCAACCTTGTACATAAAGGGTGAGAATGTGATATTAAATCATAATTCAGTTTAGGCATTTCTTTGGAGGCTGAGATAATGTGGTCCAGGTACTTGGCTTTCTGATGATTTAAATTAATATGAGAATAGAGCTAGGAACTAGGAAACACAGGTGATCATCTTGGAACATGCCCAGTCAGTTTTTTGTCAAAACTTTTGAGTTTTGATTTGAGGTCAGGTGCCTCAAATGAACTATTGATTGATGATAGCTTGCATCGGAAATCACACTGGAAACAGTTGGGTTATTCTAAAACTAAGGGTCTGAGTTGATCCATATGTTTTGAGTAGGTGAGTGATAAGGTTTTCTTGAGTGAATAACTTAACCAGGGCCTACAGCATGGGCAAAGTCTTTCCTCCCTCTTACTGTTTCCTCTGTAGTAGGAACCAGCTTACCTGAATCCATTTTTTCTTTTCACAAAGTGCCCAACTTCTCTCCTTATTTACCACTGAAGGGTCTTCCACTCTTCCTTTTTCTCTTCAGCAGCTGTACCCTGGGGCAGCCTGAAACTGCCATGTTCCTGGGCAACAGCTGTCACAGAATGCAAACACGACTGCGTTTCAAAAATAACTCCTGGTATAACTGCAAAAATAGGAAACAACAAGTCATAAAGGAACGGTTAAATTATGAAAGAGCAATGTGATGGAATCCTAGGCAGCTATTAAAAAGATGCTGTTGAAGAAGATTTAATGATATGAATAAATAGTCATTCTGTATTTTAAGTGGGAAAAGCCCTGAGTGCGAGAGAGTGTGTGTGTACATATATTTCTGTCCATAGATATAAAGAGAGATATATACCTGTCTATCCAGAAAGAGAGAAAGACAGACTGAGATGCAAAGAGAGACTATGCAGCTTTGGGTGGTGGAGGTACTTTTTTTTTTTTTAACATTTTTTCTGTATTAAAATATTGTACAGTAAACATGGATTATTTGTGTTTAAACAAAAGACATAAAATGTGTAAGTCCTTGGCATAGAATACAAAGCCCTTCAGTATGTGTTTGCAGCATCTTCCTTCAGCTTCTTTCTTCGTGATCTCCCATCCTTTGTCATATGCCCTGAAAACTCCAGTTACACAGCCCCACTGCTGCTGCTGCTGCTAAGTCGCCCAGTCGTGTCCGACTCTTTGCGACCCCATGGACTGCAGCCCACCAGGCTCCCCCATCCCTGGGATTCTCCAGGCAAGAGTACTGGAATGGGTTGCCATTGCCTTCTCCAACACAGCCCCACTAGTATTTTCCCAAAGGCTTTGGGATCTTAGTAGATTGCCCAGCACTTAGCAGGTGCTCAGTGCCTGTTTGTTGAATGAATAGCAAAGGTATCTCTCCTCCCAGTTTTCATCAGAACCTCACTCCTCCTTCCTGGTCCCTGGTGCACTTCTTCCCACATACTTTCCAACTGCTGGCAGAGTCATGCATTTGAAATATAAACGGGCAGTTTAGTTCTCAAATGGTGGACCTTAGAGCATACAGCAGGCTGGGATATGTTAATATGGATTTGGGGAAAGTCAGAATGTGGCTGTGGTTGTTTAACAGTGAAGTTATATACATTCTTGCTCTTAAACATTTCCTTACCTCTAAGCAAGCTCACTCCTTGTCTACTTCATGAAATTAGCCCTTCATTTAAGGACTGACTTTGAACATATAAAAGAAGGAAATGGTCCAAAGGCATCTTAACTATAAAAACCCGCAGGATCCATTTCCTTCCCCAAATAACGTATCTGGCTCTGTTTTCCCTTCAAAGTAAAATCAGTCCTTGAAGAGACAGTACAATTTACACAGCGCCATGCAATTAATTTTTCTGGTCAATTTTATTTCCAAAACAATAACTAAACATGGTCCTCTATAACATCTATTCCTTCTCCCCAAGGAGAGGTTTTGTGTTACTTGTTTTTGTCTTTGCTCAGCACTTTGCTGTGTGTGAGTTTTCATTAACTATTCTGAATGTAGGCAAAGGCAATGTGGTTGGAACAAACACAAATCAAGACCGCATAAATTAATAATCTTTTTAGTACCATTGTCCTACATGCCTTTAGAAATTAATTTTAATATCAGCAAACAAGTTAAAAAAAAAAAAAAAACTCCTCTTCCACTTCTGCAGCTACTATAGGAAACCCAAACCTCTTTTGGCAGTTTTGTGAATGATAAAGGTTCATTTTTGTTTATGTTTAAATAGCAAGTGTCCTATGGATTTATGCAAGGAGACCAAAAAAATTCATGGCAAGAAACCAGCCACCTGTGTTAATCAGTACGGTTTGTGGGAAAGTGAGATCTAAATTCCGACAGGTAGGTCTTTTGCTTCTGCTTTTCGTCTCTTCCTGACTGATTGGTTGTTTGAATTTAAATCTTAAGGACTTTCTTTAGAAAGTATCAGTTAATAAGCACCTCAAATAGGGTTATTAATGAGGAGAGAGTGTCTTCTAAAGAGCGTGTAGTATAGAGCATAGAACACGGTAAAGCTTCATAATTAACAGTAGAGACTCTGGACTTAGACTTAAGTTTGGCTTTAATCTCAGCCCCACCTTATCCCAACTTTTGTCATTTTAGACAGATTATTTAAGCTCAATGTGTAGCACTTTCCTTGTGTATAAATTGGGGAGAATTTTAGTACTTACCTCCTAGGATTACTGTTAAATGAGTTAATATTTGTCAAATACTTATAAAAATGCCTGGACTCTGTAAGTGCTATGCACATATGTACTCCTACTTTTAAATCTCTAGGTTGTGAAATGACAGTATTACTCTCATAACTGTTATTTTATTTAAAATTAGCATATAATAAATTAGCATATGGACTCTTGGTGTAGAGGATTTTTACTACTAACGCATGCATAAATGCATGTGACCACTATTGAAATGAGGATTCAGAACAAACATCACTTCAAAAAAACTTTGTCTTGCTACTCCTTTGTAACATCCCAGTCCTGTTCTCTATCGCTCTGGTTTTGCATTTTAAAGAATGTCGCATAAATGGCATCTTATAATGTTGCAGCTATTTGAGACTGACTTCCCTCACTCAGCATACTGCCTTTGAGATTCATCCAAGTTGTTGCGTGTATGAATACTGTGTTCCTTTTTACTGTCAAGTAGTATTCCATGGTTTAGATGTGCTACAGTTTGTTCTTATATTCTCAAGTTGAAGGATATTTGGGTTGTTTCCAGGTTGGGGAAACTACAAATAAGGATGCTATACACAGTTGAGTATAATTTTCTGTGTTAATATAAGTTTTCATTTCTCTGGGATAAATGCCTAGATGTGGAATTTCTGGATCATATGACAAGTGTATGGTTAATTTTATCAGAAACTGCCAAATGGTTTTCCAGAGTAGCTGTACCATTTTGCCTTCCCACCAGCAATGGATGAGAGTTGCCGTCACTTCAGATCCTAGTCAGCACTTGGTATTATTGTCAGCAATATTTATTTTAGCCATTTTAATAGGGGTATAATGGTATCTCAACAGTGACTTTAATTCGCATTCCTGCAGTAGCTAATGATATTAGCATCTTTTCATGTGTTTACTGGTCATATATGTATCCTTTCTTAGCAAAATGTCTTTTCAAATTGTTTGCCCATTTTTAAATTGGATTGTTTGTTTTCATACTGCTGAGCTCTTTTAGTACAACTTTTAATTTTGAAAAAGTTTACAAATTACAAGAAATTACAAAAATACAGATATTTTCTATGTACCCTTCACCTAGATTGACCCAATGGTGATATTTTACATAACCTTAGTACATTGTCAAAACCGGAAAACTGGCACTGGCATAGTACTGTTAACTCAGATATAGATTTAATTAAGGTTTCACTACTTTTTACACATACTTTTTCATGTACCATTCTCTGAAATTTTATTACATGTGTCAGTTTGTATACACATCACGAAAACCAGGATACTAAACTGTTCCATCACAAGTAAACTCCCTTGTGTTACTTACTCTTTGATGGTCATACTCTTCCCTCAACACTAATGTGTAGTAACCAGTGATCGCTCTTCTATCACTTTAATTTGGTCACCTCAAGAACATCATATCAATGGAATTTGACAGTAACCATTTAGGATTTATTTTTCTCTCAGGATAATGCCCTTGAAGATCTATTCCACGAGGTCTCTTCATATACTGTAATCTAAATCCCTTGTAATAAATATGATTTGCAAATATTTTCTTCCACTCTGTAGCTTGTCTTTTTGTTCTCTTTAAAAGTTTCTTTCTCGGGGTTTCTCTGGTGGTTCAGTGGCTAAGACTCCTTGCACCCAAAGCATGGGGCCCAGGTTCAGTGCCTGATTGGGGAACTAGACCTACATGCTACAATTTAAAAAAAAAAAGAAATAAGAAATCCAACATGCCACAACAAAGATCCTGAGTGCCCAGCTAAGACCTGGCACAGCCAAATAAATAAATGTTATTAAAAGTCTTCTTCTCAGAGCAAAAGTTTTACTTGTGATGAATCAGTCCAAGTGATCATTTTTTTCTGTGATAGATTATGCCTTAGGTGTCATTTAAAAGAACTCTTTGCCTAAACCCAGGTCAAAATATTTTCTCACATATGTTCTCTTCTAAAAGTTTTGTAGTTTTGCAATTTACATTTAGATCTATAATCAATTTTTTGATCTGTAATCAATCTTGAGTTAATTTTTGTGTAAGACATGATTTTAGGGAGAGGTTCATTATTTTTCAGTACATGTGTGCAATTACTCCAACACCATTGCGGAAAAGACTGTTTTTGCTCCATTAAATCGCCTTTGAACTCTTATCAAAACTCAATTGGTCACATTTGTGTAGATCTATTTCTGGACTCTCAGTTCTGTTCCATAGATCTATATCAGTACTGTCTACTGTCTATACTATTAGAGCTTTAAGGAAGACTTAAAATTGTGTGCTGTGATTGCTTTAATTTCATTTTTCTTTTTCAAAATTGTTTTGGTTATTCTAGGTATTTTGGATTTCCATAGGAATTTTAAGATCAGCTTGTCTGTGTGTACAGAGAAAATCTTAGAGAAATTTTGGTTGGAATCATGTTAATTCTATAGATCAATTTGGGGAGAATTGACATCTTTACTATATTTTGTCTTCATGTATCTTGAAGCCCTTTTGTTACTTGCATGCACATTTATAATGGGTAGGCTTTCTTGTTGGATTGACTCTTGTCATTATGTAATGTGATATCCCTGATAATTCATTTTGCTCTATAATCTACATTTTCTGGTTTTAAAACAGGCGCTCCAGTTTTCTTCTGATTAATGTTGGCATGGTAAATTATTTTCTACCTTTTGCTTTTAATGTCCACATATTTTGTGAATTTCTCAAATTTCCTTTTGTTACTGATTTCTAGTTTCACTCCATTATGGGCAGAAAATCCTGTGTATCATTTCAGTCTTTTAAAATTTTTAAAAATTGTTTTCGATTTGTGGTCTATCCTGAAGAATGTTCCATGGACACTTGTAAAGAATATGTATTCTACTGTTTTTGGAGGGCGCATTGTATAAATGTTGTCTAGTTGGTTTATACTGTTGTTTGTGCCTTCTGTTTCTCTGCTCATCTTCTGTCTAGTTGTGCTCTTTGTTAATTATTGAAAATGGGTTGTTGAAGTCATAAACTATCATTGCTGAATTGTTTATTTCTTTCTTTAATTCTGTCATCTTTTGTTCTATGTATTTTGGTTTCTGTTATTAGATTCAGATATGTTTATTTCTTATTTATTTATTTTTGGCTGCACTGGGTCTTCATTGCTTTTGTGTGGGCTTTCTCTAGTTGCAGCCAGTGGGAGTTACTCTTTGTCATGGGCTTCTCATTGCGGTGGCTTCTCTTGTCGCAGAGCACAGACTCTAGGGACATGAGCTTCAGTAGTTGCAGCTTGCAGCCTCATTAGTCATGGCACACGTGCTCTGTAGTTGCAGCTTGCAGGCTCTAGAGCACAGGCTCAGGAGTTGCGATGCATGGGCTTCTTGGCGTGTGGTATCTTCCCAGACAGAGATTGAACCCATGTCCCCTGCATTGGCAACTAGATTCCTATCCACTGTGCCACCAGGGAAGTCCACAGATATGTTTATAATTGTTATATCTTCTTGTTGGATTAACTTTTTAACTTTATAAAATGTCCTTTGTGTCTAGTAACAATTTTTGATAGTGTTATTAGTGTGATACTTGTAGCATAGCCACTCAAGCTCTCTTTTGATTACTGTTTTCATGGTATATCTTTTTCCATCCATTTACCTTGAAAATATTTGTTTTTTTAATTTAAAGTGTGTCTCTTATACACTTGTGGGCAAAATATAGTTAGATTATATTTTATATCCATTTTGTCAATCTCTGTCTTTCAATTAGTATAATAAATTTCCATTTAATGTGATTACTAATACATTAATGTGATTGCTAATTACTAATAAAAGGTAACATTTACATCTGCCATTTTTATCATTTATTTTCCATGTCTTATATCTTTTCTTATTCTAGTATTCTTCCATTTCTGACTTGTTTTGTTTTAAATATATGTTATTTTACTACTGCTGCTGCTAAGTCGCTTCAGTCGTGTCTGACTCTGTGTGACCCCATAGACGGCAGCCCAACAGGCTCCCCCGTCCTTGGGATTCCCCATCGACCCCATGGACTACAGCCTACCAGGCTCCTCCGTCCGTGGGATTTTCCAGGCAAGAGTACTGGAGCCATCACCTTCTCCGATGTTATTTTACTATGCCATTTTAATTCCCTTATAACTTCTGCTGTAGAGTATCTAGTTATTTTCTTAGTGCTTGTCCTATTATTAACTTCTTTTTTTGCTCTTTTTCTTAACAGCTTTATTGAGATATAATTTACATACCACACAAGTCACCTATTTAAAGTATACAGTTCAGTGGCGTTTAGTATTAATATATTCAGAGTTGTGCATCCATAATAGCAATCAATTTTAGAGTATTTTCATTACCCAAAAGAAATTTTGTACCTCCTAGCCATGACCTCCGGTGCTGTCATTCCCTCTAGTCCTGCTGCTGCTGCTAAGTTGCTTCAGTCGTGTCCAACTCTGTGCGACCCCATAGATAGCAGCCCACCAGGCTCCCCTGTCCCTGGGATTCTCCAGGCAAGAACACCAGAGTGGATTGCCATTTCCTTCTCCAATGCATGAAAGTGAAAAGTGAGAGTGAAGTCGCTCAGTCATGTTCAACTCTTTGCAACCCCATGGACTGCAGCCCACCAGGCTCCTCCGTCCATGGGATTTTCCAGGCAAGAGTGCTGGAGTGGGGTGCCATTGCCTTCTCCGCCCTCTAGTCCTAGGCAGCTACTAATTTACTTTCTGTTGCTATAGCTTTGCTTATGCTGGACATTTCTTTTCTTGTTTTTTTCTTTTTCCCTCCATTACCAAAGGAAAAACCCTTTTATTTCTAAATTTTTTTATTCAAAAAATATTTTGTTGGCAAATAGTTGATTTACAATATTGTGTTAGTTTCAGGTGTACAGTAAGTAAGGTGATTCAGTTATGCATATATATATATTCATTCTTTTTCAGATTCTTTTCTCATGTAGATTATCATAGTTATCTTCTTAATTTTTGATGATCTAGTTCAGGTTAATATCATCTTAAAATAATATATGAAAACTTTGCTCCTCCCTGTTCTTTATGCTATTATTTTCATAAATTATGTATTATACATTGTGTTTTCAAACACAGATTTATAATGTTTGCTCTATGCCCTTGTTTTTTAAATAAAGTAGGAGGGAAAATAATTAAAAAATACATTTACGCTCTTTTTTCTGTTTACCTATGGAGTTAGCTTTATTGGTGTTCTGTGTTTCTTCCTGTAGACTGGGGTCACTGTTCTTTTTTCCAGTCATTACTCTAGGGATTAGAATATGCATACTCTACTTTTCACAGTTTTTACAGTCCATAGTTTACCAACCTAAGCTGAATGCAGAAATCTTCCACTGTATAGATCCCTTTATATTCTCTTTTTATATTATTTTATCCAAATATATTGAAAATCTTGCCAGATATTGCTATAATGGTTGCTTTTAATTGTGAAGTATATTTTAAAGAACTCAAGAAAAGGAAAATGTTATATTTTATTTATCTTGATATTCATTATTTTTTGTCTCTTACTTCAGTCTTGATTTTCCAATTTTCCTTCTGGTATCATTTCCCTTCTCTACAAAGGACTCCCTTTATAGCAGTTCAGTGGCTGTGAATTCTCATAGTTTTCCGTCACCTGAGAATGTTTTTTTCTCATCTTTATTTCTTAAAAAATATTTTCACTAGATACAGAATTGTTGGTTGATAGTTCTTTTCTACAGTTTAAAAAATGTGCTGCTTTTTTTCTTACCTCCGTGGTTTCACGTGAGAAATCCATAGTCATTCAAATTGTTATTTCCTTGTAAGCAATATATTAGTTTTCTCTGGCCAGTTTCAAGATTTTTTTCTGTAACTTCAGCAGTTTATTATGTGCCTGAGTACAGATCTCTTTGGCATTATCCAGTTCAACATTTGCTGAGCTTCTTGAATGTGTAGATTTATGTATTTTGCCAAATTGGGGTAAATTTCTTCTATTTATTTATGTTTTTCTGTACACTCTTCCTTATCTTTTTGGACTCTAGTGGTACAAATATTAGACTTTGTGTTTTATCTTTCCTTCATGAGCCTATGTTCATTTTTGTTTTCAATCATTTTCCTCTCTGTTATTCAGATTGGAGAATTTATATTGCTTTATCTTTGTCTTCTCCATCCTTCCATTGAATGAACCTAGTGAAGTTTTTTTGTTTGTTTCTTCAGGTTTTTTTTTCAGTTGTGTTGCTCAGACCTAAACTTTCCATCTGATCTTATTTATGCCTTCTATTTCTTTGCAGAAACATACTGTCTTTCCATTCCTTTCAAGAGAGTTTATCCTTATTTTTTGCAGCATTTTTAAATAACTGCTTTAATATCTGTGACAACTCTATCATCTTTATTATCTCAGTGTTGGCGAGAGAAGATTGATCATCTTTGCCCTTGTAAGTTGTTTGTTTTTTGTTTTTAGTTTTTGTACGCTAAGTAATTTTTGGTCATATCCTGGACATTTTGTGTATTATACTGTGAGACTCTGGATCTTTTAATATCCTTTGGTAATTAGGTTAATTGTATCTTCTAAATATGTTTGAATGTTTGGCATGTGTTACTTATGCATGTTCTTTAGGAAGATAAAATGCATGGTCTCTGCAGTATATAGTTACCCGTTTTCTAGATCAAGTGATGCCAATTCACAAAAGAATTTTTGGGTACATATATACAATGGAATATTACTCAGCCATGAAAGGAACAAAATTTGGTCATTTACAGTGATGTAGATGAACCTAGAGTCTGTCCTACAGAGTAAAGTAAGTCAGAAAGAGAAAAAAGCATCGTATATTAACACGTATATATGGAATGTAAAAAAATGGTACAGATGAATCTATTTGCAGAGCAGGAATAGAGATGTAGAGAATGGACTTGTGAACATGAGAGGGAAGGGGAAGCTGGGCCGAATTGGGAAAGTAGTACTGACGTGCATACAGTATCATGTGTAAAATAGCTAGCTAGTGGGAACCTGCTGTATCACAGGGAGCTCAGCTCAGTGCTCTGTGATGACCTAGAGAGGTGGGAGGGAGGGGATATATGTATACATATAGTTTATTAATGCTGTTGTACAGTAGAAACTAACATAACATTGTAAAGCAATTATACTACAATTAAAAATAATAATAGTGCCTATCTTAGAATTGTTGCAAGGTTTAATAAAGCATTTTTTAAAGTTTAAAAAAATAAAAATGAGGAAATTATTTTAAAAATAACTAAATTCAAGGCACTCTATTTTGATAAAATGATTTTGAGGGGTGTGATAATTGTAGAATTATTATAATATTTGTTTTTAATATGCACATCTTTCTGGCAAACAGAAAATTCCAGGGTCAACTATTATGTGTTTTTGAAATTTTCATCACCAAGCAACAAATGTTTCTAGGGCATCTGCTCACTGTTTGTCTGGCACAATTTTCATGTCAGTAACAGATATAAAGATGAATAATATCTACACGGAGAGAGGTAACCTTAGTTAATGTAGGTGGGAGGTCTGAGGCACAGAAAGTTAGCTCATCTAGTAAGTGGTCGAACTAGGCCTTGGTCTCAGGTTTTCTGACTCTAAATGATTTGCTTCTCTCTAGCCCCAGGTTGTCTCTATTAAGTACACAATCTAAGAAAAAAGGATGGCGGAGCTTCAAAGGAGATATAAAGTAACTCTCCATTCCACCACAATTTGAACAGAATCATGAGTGTACTAATATTCCTGAATGATAGATACAGTTGGTAGAACAAGAACTGTGACATTGCTGTTCTTCACTTATTTGGGCCAGTTAAGAATGTGACAGGATTATATAGAAATTCAAAATATAAATAATTGGTATAGATTTAACCAAAAGTCCTTTTTCTTATGAAGTCAGAAAGCGTATTAGTCATTGTAGTAGACATGTTGCTAGCTGGCAATAATTAGTGTACATTCATATTTCCAAAATAAGCTGTTTTGAGGTTATCCTTGGTTATTAACTTACCCTCATTTTTAATTATTATGTGTTGAAAAATATAATTTAGTAAAAAATGTTGCTATGTAGATGTGTGACTAGAAAGATCACTTTGCATACACTTGGACATTTTCATCCTTTGGTTTTTAGGCGTAATCTCTTTTGCAGGACTTTAAAAAAATGTGTTGAGATCCTATTGTGTGCTGGCAATCGGACTAGCTTCCTGGTATATTTTCTCAGTCATAACTTTGACCACAGTCATTTTGAGACTCTATTGCCAGAGTGCCTAATCACATTTCTGTGCTGTCTCCCACCTACCAGCTAGTTATTCCTGTGTCTCTTTTGCTCAGCCAGATATCATTTCCCTCTTTGCTACTAGCTGAAGATATAACTGGTGTATTTTTTCTGTGAGGGAAAGTACATAAGAGTATCTGGTTCAAGCTAGGTGCCTCAAAGAATGATTTTTTGTATGAACTTCTCCCATTTACTCCACTCAAACACATGCTCTGCTCTGAATTCTGATGTCTGTATCTTTCTTTATCTCTGCATAATCTCCTTGGCTTCCTGACTTTTCAGTTGTGCTAACTACTAGTATGGCCTTAGCAAACTTCGCAGTCCCATAATTTATCTGATGGCCCCAGCATTACTGTCACTCAAAGTCCTAGCATGGCATTTTATGGAAAACAAGGCATTCTATTTATGATTACTTCACACCAGGTTGAAATAGCTGCTTCTGCTACCCCTAGCTAAACTGCATCATCTGACGTCATGATCAGTAAGTATTGTACTAGTTGGCAAGGAAAAAATGCATTAGCAGCACTACTGTAAAATCAAGTTCAAATAGACTAAATAAAATATCTGTCTTATGCTGCCCTTAGAATTCTTGTTACAGCATCCATTCTTTGCCCTTAGTGTTGAGACACTTGTTTCTCTTCAATTAGATATATTATTAATGGTGACATTGATAACAAACATGGCTTGAAGAAGTGAGGTTTCCATGTTTTAATTCTAAGTGTTTCCTGAGCAGGTATTTAAGTTGTCATTGACTGCTCACTCTGTAGATGGGTTTATACGGTTCTGTTCTGGTTAGCTTTATGTGGCCCAGTAACCAGATTTCTCAGTAACCAGAGGGACAGTGAAGAAAATAACTCAGGCTTAGATTGAACTCAAAGGGCTGATGGAAGTCTTGATGGTAGCCTGATGGAATCAGTGGTAAAAGTTGATTTTAGAACCATCTTGACCATGATTTGAATATAAACTCTATAACTATGTATGACTTTGAGCAAGTTTACTTAAGCTCACTGAACCAGTTTTTTCATATTAAAATGGAGATAACAATCTAATAGGATTGTTATGAGGATCAAATGAGATATTATGTACAGCACACCTATTTTGCCTGCCACTGCTAAGTACCTTGCCTAAGATCACACTGCTAGTAAGTTGCGGAGTCTAGTCATAGACCCAAGTCAGTTTGGTTCCAAAGACTTATGCTCTTTTTACTCTGTTTTTTTTTTTTTTCCCCACTAGCAATAGGGCATGTGAGCTGTTAATACTTAGAAACATAGAACTTTAGGACTGGAAGGAATTCAGACATCATCTATTATGCCACTGATTAGATATTTGAATTTCATTTACAACGTATTTCACAAAAGCCCTCTCAAGATATCATTGTGCTTCTCGTGAACACTTCTATTTTATCTGTAATTTATCTCATCTGTTGTGATGTAAAGTGCCTGACCGTGTTTGTGTTATGTTGGAGAGTAGGCACATCATTTAATGAGGCGAAGCCCCTGCCTCCTTCAGCGTTGGTAGCAAGTTTTTTTTTTTTTTTTAAACTATCAGGACGGAAAATCACCAAGGCATTCTCCATTCCAGCATTCCTTAGAGCTGGTTTTATCAGTCAATCCTAAAGGAAATCAGTCCTGAATATTCATTGGAAGGACTGATGGTGAAGCTGAAGCTCTAATACTCTGGCCACCTGATACAAAGAACTGACTCATTGGAAAAGACCCTGATGCTGGGAAAGATTGAAGGCAGGAGGAGAAGGGGACGACAGAGGAGGAGATGGTTGGATGGCATCACCGACTCGATGGACATGAGTTTGGGCAAGCTTCGGGAGTTGGTGATGGACAGGGAAGCCTGGCGTGCTGCAGTCCATGGGGTTTCAAAGAGTCAGACATGACTGAGCAACTGAACTGAACTGATGTGGGGCTGGGGTTGTGGTACATCAGTTTTAGAAGGAACTGCTTTGACCTGGACCCAGCTCCTTTTGCTGAACTACAGAATCATCCCAGATTTCCAAGGGGATTGGGCAGCCTTTTGTTGCCATAGTGGAGATAGTCATAACTTTACAACTTACCCAGATTAGATGTGGCCAACCACTCTGTTGAGCTTGTTAAGCTGTTTGGATAATTTGCTTTTCGGCTTCTTGCAACAAGTATTATATTCTGGGGAGCAACCAGTCTATTTCACTCTTCATTACCTGTCGTTCAATATCAACATCTAAGGAATTCAGGATGTTTGGTTCTGATTGCTATTGTTTAGTCACTAAGTCATGTTCAACTCTGTGCAACCCCGTAGACTGTAGCCCTCCAGGCTCCTCTGTCCATGGGATTTCCCAGGCAAGAATACTAGAGAGGGTTTCCATTTCCTTGTCCTGGAGTCCTGGTTTAAATCCTCTTTGTTGGGATTACACAGCTGAAGCAGCACTCTGAGGTCTAGTAGTTAGGCTAACTCTGGAAATGCCCAGCTGCTTTAGACCAAGGTGGGGAGGGTGGTCCTCCATTCTCAGCTCATTTCAATTCCATATCTTGGGAAGGATGCTACTCCGTCTTGTTTGATGTTGTAATTTTAAACCACTTGGAATAATATTCTCCTTTGCTTTAATGTTATACATCCCTGTGCATGTTCTTCGGTAATTGAAAGGGATATCGGACAAATTTGATCTGTCTAGCTTTGACTTATGCTGTCCTTATCTTGGCCTTTGTGTCATTAAGAAAAAAATTGGTATTGATCTCGGACCATACTACTACATTGTGCTGCAATTTTTCTTCCTTGCTAGTGGAATATAAATCGATAAAAGGCAGCTGCTTTAGACGAGGGCCAGATATGGTGCTGTCATTTATATATTGTAAATCCAATGATAGCTGATCAAATCAGTGCCTCTCCTGTTCCAAACTTGACATGATTGAATTGTCAATAAAAAGGATTTTACAGTAAGGGAAGGAGAGCTGACAGTGTAAATGTCTGAAAACCCAATGAAATTCAGTGTAAAATGAAACAATGAGCTAGGATATCATTTTATAATTTCCAATGGGAAAAAATATTTAGTGAATCATAGCTGAAATTGGGGAGGATCATGGGAGGAGGGAAGCAGGAATGAAAAGCCAGCTAGCTCGTATTATAATTTTTGAGAAATCTGAAATGCAAATTTGCAGATGCAAAGTTTTGGAATTATGCATCATACTCACTGACTTGTTTATTTACAGAAGTGGTTCAAATACTCTCCACCTCCTCCCTCTTCCGTGCACATATTTTCTAGTGATAATACCCAGTTGCTGGGGAAAAATAAGCATTTCCTTCCCCAGGAGTCCTACTGACTTCTCACACGTGATTAAGGAACAGATCTGGTAGAATTTAACCCTACATTCTTAAAGTCAACCAGTAGGGCTCTAGTTTCACTTAACAGGTCCCTAGAAGTAGTCAAAAAATTTTAAAAGGAAAACTGTAAGAAGCTCCGACAGATATAACTCTCTTGGTATGTGGCCCATCAAACTTAGTTTAGGTAACTAAGATCTGACCCCTTGAAAGCTGAAGAAATCCTGCCAGTTTTTCATGAGACCTGATTAATCTGTTTGCAAATCTAAGAGCATGACACTTAATTGTATGTTGAGAAGCATATGCTGGGAGAGGCCAGGTTGGGAACTGATAAGAGGATGCTGTTTAAATGCCACCAGAGGCATGTTTGCATGACATTCTGGCCTCTGGACCTGATTAGAGGAGAACTGGCTTCTGAGAGATGCTTGACTTCTGAATTTTCAGCTTGAAAACTGTATTCCGAGTTTGATATATATTTTTGGAGGGCTCATTTTCCACATTGTCTCGTGATGATAGGGTTAACTTATAAACTGTAGCAACCATGACTACCCCTGCAACAAGCGTGTTCTTGTGTTATCATGAGGTACCTTATAGGAGAGGGGATTAATCACCACTGTGCATCTTGGGAAGTATTATTTTGATCAGGAGTAAGGCGAGTCTCCTTTCCTGATTTGAACTTGAGACAATCCAAGTAAAATCTAACCTTGTTCCTTTGCTCTTGTTGAGGCACCTCACCCCACTAAAAATCCTCTTCCTCCTTCTGTGATACGCTCTTCTTGGTCTTCTCTAATACTGCTCTTGTTTGAAACTTGTCAAAGCTTGTTCTTTGTCTCATTCAACCAATTTCTTTCTTCTGTTTTTCTCAACTTATTATCATGGCTACCATTTCTAGGAGTGATATACAAACCAGGGACTGTGCCCTTCAAATTACACCTATTATTTCATTTAATAGTCACAAAATCTCTATAAAAATCAACCAACTGAACCTGTACAGAGAACAAAAGAGGGTCAAGGATATGCTAGATTCTTGGTTAACACCCAGTTTTACTGGGCAGGGAAAAGAGTAGGAGCGAAAGGAAGAAATGGAGAAGTAGCGATCAGACAGGAAGGAGAGAACCAGAAAGGGCAGGATCCTGGAAGTCAAGAGAAGTTCATGTGATACCCACTATGAATAAAGCTCCCAATCTGTCTATCTTCATTCTCAATTTATTACTCATGGCTTGTACCAAAAGTATTGTGAGTGGGTTTTCAAGAGTCGCTGGCCCTATGAACTGTGAAGCAAAATTTCAAGTACACACAAGTGTACATTTTCTGGGGAATGGATTGGCAGATTTCTTTAGTGATCCATACATAAAACAAAGGTATATCTTCAAGCTCACACCTTCAGCTTTCCATTGGACATTTTCCATCGTTCTTTCAAAGTCAACATGTCTAAAATTTAACCTTTGTACCACCTCTCTGCAAACTACTCATCTTACCCCTCCCCTACCTTCTCCTAGGAATCTTGTGCTTTCCCCTTCGCATCACCATTGTCTCTAGGATTTATCCTTTCTCTGTTCTTAATTTTCACTACCTTTTCTTGGAACCTCTTCTCCTAGTTGACTGGATTATTGAGGTTACTCTTAAATTTTTAAAAAATTTGTTTGACTGTGCCAGGTCTTCATTACAGCACGGGGGCTCTTTAGTTGTGGTATGATAGGTCTCGTTCCCTGACCAGGGATTGAACCTGGGCCCCCTGCATTGGGAGCATGGAGTTTTAGCCACTGGACCGCCAGGGAAGTCCCTTGTGCGTGTGTGCTCAGTCACTCAGCAATATTTGACTTTTTGCAACTCCATAGACTGTAGCCCACCAGGCTCTTCTGTCTCTGGGATTTCCCAGGCAAGAATATCGGAGTGGGTTGCCATTTCCCTTTTCAGGCGATATTCCCAACCCAGGGATCGAAACTGAGTCTTCTGCGTTGGTAGGCGGGTGCTTTACTACTGAGCCACCTGGGAATCCCAAAGTCCCTTGAGGTTGCTCTTAACCAGTATTGTTGCTTCCTAACCCTCTCTGTTTTATAATAATGTCATACTTACTTTTTGAACGTTGCCCTCATCACATAAAGCAAGCTATTTAAGAGCACAGTGTGTATGGGCAGTGGAATCTGACATAAAGTGAAAGTGTTATTCACTCAGTCGTGTCCAACTCTTTGTGACCCCATGGACTGTATAGCCTGCCAGGCTCCTCTATCCATGGAATTCTCCAGGCAAGAATACTGGAGTGGTTAGCTGTTCCCTTTTCCAGGGGATCGTCCCAGCCCAGGGATAGAACCCAGGTCTCCCACATTTCAGGTGGATTCTTTATGATCTGAGTCACCAGGGCATCTGACATATCTGGGTTACAGTTCAGATTTTTCTTTTTATTCACTGTGTAGTCCTAGTCAAGTTGCTTAATATTTCTGATCTTCATTTTTCCCCCTTTAAGAAAATAGGGGTAATGCTAGTACTACCTCCTGGGCTTATTGTGAATACTCAATGAGATAATCCATGTAAGGAGCTTAGCAGAGTGCTAGCACATTTGTAAGCTTTCAGGAGAGAATTATTATTTTCTACCAAAGAATGTAAAATGTCTCTCTAATGCTTACCTCACCACACATAAAATCTGTGTGATTTTTCAGACCTACCAGAAACTGGTCCCCACTGTGACCTCTCCAACCTTGCCTGACTCCCAGAAGATGTGTACATCAGGGTTCTGTGTCCTAAATGTGCTCTCATCATGCATACCTCACTCCCACCTCTGCATTTTCACTCATGCTGTTTCCTCATCCTAAAATGTTTTAGCCCATTCATTCAGCCTTCCTTCACACTCTAGCTCCTGTACCTTCTCTGGTCTCAATTCTCCTGGTTCTCAACATATTCTAATTTCTCTTGTACTTCGTCATTGTCTGTAGTGCCCAATTAGTACCTTATAATACACTGTTCAGCACAATTTGTGCTTTACTTATGAGTTTATAGTGTTGCAAAATATGAAGCTAGTTGTTCATTTTCTTCCTGTTTGTTTTTATGTTTTTTTTTTTTTCCTATCTAAGCACCTATGGGCAGGGATCAGGTCTTGCCTTTTTTCCTCTGTTCCATGTGACCTGTAACAGTTTCTCTGTAATTATGTACTGTATTTGTTGGGTTTTCTTTCTTTTCTTGTTTGTTTGGTTGTTTTAATCAAACTGTCAAAGTTTGGATGCAGAAGACATGTTATGTAAAACTTGCTGCCATACCTTATTTTTTTTATGAACTCAGATATCTGGAGACATGGAATCTAAAGCCAAGGTTGCTGGCTTGGGGAAAGCTGAGCACCTCCTTTCTCTCATTTCTAGAAATATTGGGCTTCCCTGGTGGCTCAGATGGTAAAGAATCTGCCTGCAATGCAGGAGACCTGAGTTTGATCCCTGGGTTGGGAAGATCCCCTGGAGAAGGGCATGGCAACCCACTCCAGTGTTCTTGCCTGGAAAATCCCATTGACACCGGAGCTTGGCGGGCTATAGTCCATGGGGACACAGACACGATGGAGCAACAAAGCACAAGCAAGACCATCAGGCTGGGTGAAGTCTCTTAAGTCCTCTCTGATCTCCTAGGACTCTGGGATTCTGATAAAACTAAGAATCTGCTCCAAAGGCCTTACGGCTTTACTCTAAGCCTTTGCCCTGGCTTGCTGTGGTTTTGACAGAATGTAGCATCTCAAACAAGGCTTACGTGCTGTCCTTAATTGAAACTGTTTGTCTCTCCTAGTGAGCAGACAAGCCTCAGTTGAGGAAACCACGTCAGCAGATTTCATTCCAGGGTGGGGAACTGTTTCTGACAAGGAGCCCCATAAAGTATGTGTGCTTCAGAGAAAAGGGAAAACTGGGTAAACAAATACTCCCTTTGCTGAAGGAGGATGTGGGTTGAAAATCATATTATAGAGGAGGTATCCTGGAGTGTCCTGGGTAACCAGCCAAAAATTTGATCTGGTTTCTCTTAGCATGGGGTAACTCACCACGCCAACTGACATATTTCTCCAGTGACCTCTGCATCCGAAAATGTCCCCAAAAAGCACAGCTGTCAGTTCTCCATGCTCCAAGCCTCACCATTAGCCCTAACAGCCTGCAAGATGCCATTGTACGGGCATTTCTTCAGCATTTCTCAATACAGGGGCATGTTCGGCTCCTTTCCATTTCTGACATTTGTGCGATTGAATCCCTGCCTAGAGAACAGGAGTGGCTTTTATATGGCCTAGGCCCTCCGAGCTTGGCAAGCCTGGGCTTTGTTCTAGCAGCATCTTACTGTTGTTCATCCGCTGTTTACCCACTGCTCCGATCTGGGTCGACAGCAAGTTGAAAGTTGCTTCCTCAGGATATTCTAGGGAGCAGAGTGGAAAGGAGAAACATTGGCATGTCCTCCAGAATTTTAACTAACCAGAGAGCTGTCTGCTGATGGGTGCTCCGTGAGCCGCTAGCTCCAAACCCTCACTAATTATACAAACTCATCAGGAATGTCGCCTAGTATTCTATTTAATGGGTGGTTGTGCACCACATTCCTTTCATTCTGCATTGGAATTATTGACATAATATTGACATTCATGGGCAGGTTAGTTTTCTAATGATGGTCAGAAAATCAAAGTGTGTTTTTTTTTTTTTTATTTCCTGACTTTCCCTATCCTTTCAGAAAACCTGAGAGTGTTATTAATACTTAATGCTACATACAGTGTTTGCACTAGTACTCCTTTCCCCAGAGGTTAGTCTCAGAGAATACAGAACAGGGTAATTAGGTCTATTGATCTCTGCTATAGCCACTGTTATCGGAATGGCTATCAACTTTATAAGTAAGATGTGGATATTCATTTTAGTTAAGGAACTACGACAGCTCTTGCTTCTTGAACATTCTTTACCCTAACAGAGGCATTTCTCAGCAGCAGCTATCTCCGGCTCTCTTTTCCTAGGGCTGGTATTAGGGGCCAGAGTGAATAGGTGCTGTGCCGAGGATGGGAAAACCTTAAACTTAAATAGATTTGGCCTGTGGGGCAAGTTTCAGAAAGTCAAAAACTCTCTTAAGGAGTTCCTGTCCCTGCCATTTAAGTTGACAAGTGAATTCTCTGAAAGACAGTCTCTCAGGTAAAATGTTCCATATTGAACCTGTCTCAGGAGACTCTTTGACTTCACTGAACTTCCAAGTGGGGCAGATAATAGCTTAGCTCATAGCTGGAGATGTGTTAAGCAAGTGGCTTTGACAATGGTATTGGAACTTCAGTTCAGTCACTCAGTTGTGTCTGACTCTTTGCAACCCAATAGACTGCAGCATGCCAGGCTTCCCTGTCCATCGCCACCTCTCAGAGCTTGCTCAAACTCAAGTCCATTGAGTCGGTGATGCCATCCAACCATCTCATCCTCTGTTGTTCCCTTCTCCTCCCACCTTCAATCTTTCCCAACATCAGGGTCTTTTCCTAAGTCAGTTCTTCGCATCAAGTGGCCCAAGTATTGGAGCTTCAGCTTCAGCATCAGTCTTCCCAAAGAATATTCAGGACTGATTTCCTTGAGGACTGACTGGTTTGATCTCCTTGCTGTCCAAGGGACTCTCAAGAGTCTTCTCCAACACCACGGTTCAAAAGCATCAATTCTTTGATGCTCAGTTTTCTTTACGGTCCAACTCTCACATCCATACGTGACTACTGAAAAAACCATAGCTTTGACTAGATGGGCCTTTGTCAGCAAAGTATGTCTCTGCTTTTTAATATGCTGTCTAGGTTGATCATAGCTTTTCTTCCAAGGAGCAAGCATCCTTTTAATTTCATGGCTGCAGTCACTGTCTGCAGTGATTTTGGAGCTCAAGAAAATAAAGTCTGCCACTGTTTCCATTGTTTCCCCATCTATTTGCCATGAAGTGATGGGACCAGATGTCATGATCTTCATTTTTTGAATGTTGAGTTTTAAGCCAGCTTTTTTACTCTCCTCTTTCACTTTCATCAAGAGGCTCTTCAGTGCCACTCTGCTCTCTGCCGTAAGAGCGGTGCCATCTGCATATCTGAGGTTATTGATATTTCTCCTGACAATCTTGATTCCAGCTTGTGCTTCTCCCAGCCTGGCATTTCATATGATGTACTCTGCATAGATGTTAGATAACTAGAGTGACAATATACAGCCTTGATGGACTCCTTTCCCAATTTGGAACCAGTCTGCTCTTCCAAGTCTGGTTCTAACTGTTGCTTCTTGACCTGCATACAGGTTTCTCAGGAGGCAGGTAAGGTGGTCTGGTATTCCCATCTCTTTAAGAATTTTCCAGTTTGTTGTGATCCACACAGTCAAAGGCTTTCGCATAGTCAGTGAAGCAGAAATAGATTTTTTTTTGTTTGAATTTTCTTGCTTTTTCTATGATCCAGTAGATATTGGCAATTTAATCTCTGGTTCCTCTGCCTTTTCTTAGTTCAGCTTGAACATCTGGAAGTTCTTGGTTCATGTACTGTTGAAGCCTAGCTTGGAAAATTTTGAGCATTACTTTGCTTGCATAGAGAGGTACA
This sequence comes from Capricornis sumatraensis, assembly GCF_032405125.1. Classification (NCBI taxonomy): domain Eukaryota; kingdom Metazoa; phylum Chordata; class Mammalia; order Artiodactyla; family Bovidae; genus Capricornis; species Capricornis sumatraensis. The sequence continues at coordinate 41,501,718 of NC_091092.1, read as the reverse complement.
TCAGCATCTACTCAGAGGGTCAGAGAGTTTGAGTGCTGGTTAGGATTGTTTCCTGGATTGTCTGGTGTATAATTCCTAGAGTCAAAGATTATTAGGTCACTGAACCCCTGAGAATAGCTCACAGGGAGTCAGGACCCCTTGTGTTTATTGCTGACAGTAGCCACCCTATGCTACTTTCTCTTTGGTTTCCCAAGGAGGGATTGTTTCTAAAAAATGGAAGCTCAAATATTCAGGGGCAGTAGGTTCAAACATTTGTCTGGCAAGAGATGTGGTGGGGAATGATGGAGACTATACTACCAGGCACGCATATACCACTGAGCAAGAGCCTAAAACGTGAGTCACCTCCCAGGCAGCAAGATCAATTTAAAGTCAAGCTAGAAGGATCTGGACTGAGATCACTTTATATCTCCTTGCCACCCATGTCCACCCTTCACCTCCAATTTCCCATAGGGTTTATGGAAATTGTGGCCACCGCTTTCCGCACACACCTGTACATCTGTATACATAGCCTGAGCCAAATATATCAAGATCCAAAATCATTCGAGTTTAAATATTAACAACATTTTGTTTCTCAAATGGCTTTGTAATTAAAAAGTTGATCCTTCTGGCTTGAATGATAAATAGTTTTTGAGATTGAAGTACCTGTCTGCCAGGTACTTCTTCACTGGAAGTATCTAAATATTTTTTATATGATGAAGTCCATTAGATACTCAGACATATCTGCTTCTAGGTTGAAAGAACAAGTGAAATATTTAGATTCCAATGAAATTTCAATAAGATTTAACCCAAATAGCATGAATATTTGTTGAAATTTTGTTCTATTTCATTAGTTTAGATATGGTTTTGAGTTTTCACAATACTTTGTTGTAAACGTTTGTAATCCCAGGAAAGGAAGACTTGGGAATTATCATCACTTTCCAACAAAACCTCTTTTCTTTATTTGGTTGTTAAAGTAAAACTTTTATGTGAGACATACATTTTAAATTAGTTTTAGGTACCTTTGAGGAATTTCTTTTAAGTAGCCTCAACATTTAAAGAAGTTATTTAAGCCTGAAATTCTCAAGACACATTTAAACTAGCACCCTAAACTCTGTGATTATTCGGATAAGAATTGTTGGTGGCTACCTGAGGGCAGATTTCGGCCTATGTGAGCAGCTATGTTGAGTTTTGTGACTTCAGAATGGCTAGTTTTTAGAATTAGACCCTTTTCCCTCAATTTAACTTATGTGCCTTGACCAATACTATATATAAATGGTGTTTGATGATAAAAGGGAGAGAGTCACACTTAAGCAGCAACATCAATGCCCATTAAGCAGAATATAAATAACCCTTTCTAGATACACAATAGAGATTTAAAATGGTCCCATGGGAGCTGAATTATATAGGAGAATTTCCTGTGTAATTATTCTGAAACAAAACAAACAAACAAACAAAAACCCTCAGTAACTTCAGTTAGAGTCTACATCTCTTTAGCCAAATAGAGGAAACTCAACTTTACATTCACTTTACTCACCCTTATTTCTTTTTATGTCGCTGGTTTTATCCTCCCTCCCTCCCTTCCTTCCTCTTTTTCCTCCTTCCTTTCTTTAGGAATGAAGCTCTGTAATTTTAAGCATGTTAGCTAGAGATATGTAATTATCTAGAGCTGTGTACCAAAGTACAAAACTTACATTTAAAAATGACTCAGAGGTAGAATGACAGTGTAAATTATTGCCCCAAAAGGGACACTACTGAGAGTGAAAGAAGAGCTAAAAACAACCAGCAGGTTGGTTGATCTACAAGGTGTAAATGGAGACTTTAGCAGGTTTGTTGTTGTTCAATCACTAAGTTGTGTCTGACTCTTTTCAACCCCATGGACTGCAGGAGCACTTCCCTGTCCCTCACTTATCTCCATGTCCATTGAATTGGGGATGCTATCTAACCATCTCATCCTCTTCTGCTCCCCTCTCCTTTTGCCTTCAATCTTTCCCAGCATCAGGGTCTTTTCCAGTGGGTCAGTTCTTCGCATCAGGTAGCCAAAGTACTGGAGCTTCAGCTTCAACATCAGTCCTCCCAATGAATATTTAGGGTTGATTTCCTTTAAGATTGACTGGTTTTATCTCCTTACTGTCCACAGGACTCTCAAGAGTCTTTTCCAGGACCACAATTTATTTATTTTTTCTTTTTTTTTTAAAAAAATTTATTTTTACTTTATTTTACTTTACAATACTGTATTGGTTTTGCCATACATTGACATGAATCCACCACGGGTGTACACGCGATCCCAAACATGAACCCCCCTCCCACCTCCCTCCCCACAACATCCCTCTGGGTCATCCCCGTGCACCAGCCCCAAGCATGCTGTATCCTGCATCGGACATAGACTGGCGATTTGTTTCTTACATGATAGTATACATGTTTCAATGCCATTCTCCCAAATCATCCCACCCTCTCCCTCTCCCTCTGAGTCCAAAAGTCCGCTCTATACATCTGTGCAGGACCACAATTTAGAAGTATCAATTCTTTGGTACTCTGCCTTCTTTATGGTCCAACTCTTATATCTGTATATGACTAATGGAAAAACCATAGCTATAACTATACACACCTTAGTCAGCAAAATGATGTCTCTGCTTTTTAATATGCTATCTAGGTTGGTCATAGCTTTCCTTCCAAGGAGCAAGCTTCTTTGAATTTCATGGCTTCAGTCACTGTCCTCGGTGACAATAGATCCCAAGAAAATTAAATCTGTCGCTGCTTCCACTTTTTCCCCTTCTATTTGCCATGAAGTGAGGAGACCAGATGCCATGATCTTAGTTTTTTTGTATATTGAGTTTTAAGCAAGTTTTTCACTCTCCTCTTTCACCCTCATCAAGAGGTAGCAGGTTAGTCAGGATGTATGGTCACCTTATTCACAGGGAAGACTAGAATGTTAAGGTGTAAGAGGCTTTAGAAAGCATCTAGTGTACACTTTTTCACAGAGGAAGCTGAGACTCTGGACTCACGATGACTGGTTCTAGTCCAGGTCTTCTGGCTCTCAGCCCAGGCTTCTTTCAGTTACTCTCCCTGCCTCACCACTCTAGCTAGATGAAAGAACAGACAGCACAGAGCCATTTCATTCTCATATTTTCTTTCTCCTAACAGATAGCCTTTTAGATGTGAAATTTCTCAGACATGAGACTCACCAGCCCCTCTTCCCTCCAAATCAGTGCTTCACAGTTAATTAAGTGGACTGATTCTTATTGAACCTTCAGTACAAATTCATTGTGATCTTTCTCTCACTTTCTTGTGGTTTAGTTAGGATGATAAGTTCACACAATCTAAGCCAATTAGATATTATTGAAGCATTTGGATAGTGTAAATCCAAAAATACTTTTCTTTTGAGAACAGAACCAAGTGAATCCTTAATGGATATCGAGGCATATTTTTCAGACTAGCCAACATTAGGCAATGGAGTGCAGTTTTTCCTGAAATAATGAACTTGAACTTTTGCATCTGGTTAAGAGTTAAGAATGACTAAAAATCTTTGCTGTTGGCTGACATAGTTGAAACTGCACAAAATGTAACTGAAAGAAATGGCCCAGAAACTGAGATTAAGGTTATAAATGTAATACTCATTGTCTCCTCTGGCTTTTATCCTGTGTGTATTCTTTCATCCCTGTGATTGAAACACTAGATTCACTTTCCCTGGTGATAGACAGGCAGTGTAGTGGTAACCTCATTAATGAAGAGGATGTGCTCCAATGATATACTTTGTTGTCAGATACAGATGACAGAGAAAGTGTTCGGATAAGTTTAGGGATACAGGAACAAAAAAGATATAGAATAAAAATATTGTCAGATTGTAATGGAAATCAGCATGACTGATATAAGGCCCTCAGCATTGACATCAACATCTCACTCCCCTTTTATGTATAGCTCAGTCATCATTTGTTGACTGAATAGCATTGTTGGATGCCCCCACTGAGACTCCAAGCCAATTCTTCTTCCTTTCATTCATTTAATGGCTCTGGCTGGGCAACTTGGAAGCTGTAGCTAGAGGGTGTCTCTAGCTCCTTCTCACTACCCTCCGTTTTGCCCTCCTGGTTGGCACTTTCAAACTAGTCAATTGATTACTTTGGAACTTCCTCTCATCCAAACAAACCTCTGATATTCAGGCAAGCTAGCCATTTGGCTTCACAAGTTACAAAGTTTTAAGAAATGAATGAAAAGGAGCCCCAATACAACTAACTTCTTTGTAAGCGAATTTCCTAGAGAGTTTGATAGTGGAGGTATATGAAATCGTCTACGTGTTGCTGGGGGTTGGTCAGTTATTTTCTCGAGTCACTTGGGCATTTGTTGTTTCTCCACCACCTAATGTCTCATCCTCCTCTCACAGACTTTATAGAATTGATGTTTTTCTTCTTGGCCCTCATTTTAGTTCACTTTCTAACCTTACTCTTATATATAGCTTGCAGTTTTTTCTCCATTTTCTGTCTTTCCTCCACATCACTGACCTCATTTAAATTCAGGGAACAAGGATTTGAATAGGAAAATGAACCTAACCTGAAAGATACAGTGAAAAACTAACTTTTCTAATGCATTCAGAACATATTTTCATTTAAATGCATCTTCTTTATTTGTATTTGGGAATACTGAAGCCATAAAAAGTGCTATCTTTTTATTATGTATGAAGTTTCTTTCTGTGTGTTATGCATCTTGGTGTGCAGGAGGATATGTAGGAATATAGTCAAAACTGTAGGTGCTGGTATTATAGATTTGCAAACTTAGAACAGGTATTTGGTCGTTTCCTGGTTTTATAATAGTTATTGTGTGACAGGTACTTTACATATATTATCTCATTTAATTCTCACTGCAATCCTATTAATGGAGTCTTTTCTGTCATCTTATAGCTAGTTAAGTGGTAGAACCAGAATTTGAATACAGATTTCTCTGCCCCCAAAACCCCAGTCTCTTTTCATTATATTATACTGCTTCCAAACATAAAAGATTCTGGGTTTTTCTATTTCCTGATGTTATAGCATATAAGGACCAGACATGTTTCCCCACTGACCTGCGTGTTCTTATATTCAATTTATTATATCCAAAAGTCTGTAATTTTTTAGTTATGAAGCATTCTAAGCTTTGATTTGTATTTTGGGATTGGACGACCCTTCTCCCATTTTCTTTCCCCAACACATATGGATTACTTTGAAAAATTAAACTGTCATTTGAGACTAAGAAGGAAAGGGAGAGTGTGTTAAATTTCTCCTTGTCTTGAGGGCATGTTTTTCATTAAGCTCTCTGCCTTTCTTGCAGGGAACAACTCTTTGGGGCTGGGCTTATGTTTAATTTGTTTTATGTAGACATGGTCTCCTCCCTATTCTTAGGGCCCTTTCATGATTGCTTCATAGTAGTGTAGCCAAGTCCTGCCAATGGCATTGCAGTGGTTTGGCCTTCAGTACTTGGCTGGTATTATTAACAGAGTTACTTTCTCTCTGTTCTGCACTAAGTACCAGATATTCATGCTTCTACTACATCGTCATTCACATTCCTTAGAGGTTGTGTATTTTCCACATGTAACCAGGTATGAAACACAGTGTACGCCTTTCCCAGGATAGACTTCTTAAAAGTTTAGCCTGCAAGACATAAAATTGCTGAAAGTTGACTTTTTTAAACTGAAAAAATGGCAGTTTAGTATGATTCAACCCCTGGTGACTCAGTGGTAAAGAACCTACCTGCCAGTGCAAGGGATGCAGGAGACACGAGGTCAATTCCTGGGTCAGGAAGGTCTGCTGGAGAAGGAAATGGCAACCCACTCCAGTATTCTTGCCTGGGAATCCTGTGGGCAAAGGAGCCTGGCGGGCTACAGTCCATGGGGTCACAAAAGCGTTGGAGACAACTTAGGGACTAAACAACAACAAACCTAATACTTTCAGATAATATAATTTTCAAATAGAAATATAGAGTAATTCCTCAAGGTATCGAATAATAATGATAATAGGGATAAAAGCTAGCATTTACACAGGGCCTGCTATGTGCCATGTACTTTATATGTGATTTCTCATTAACTCCTCTCAACAAACATAGAAGGTATGATTAACACTGTTAGTATCCTCTCTTGATAATGGAAGACACTGACTCTCAGAGAGGTTAAGGAATTTGCTCAAAGTCATGCACAATCAGTTAGCGAAGCTGGGATCCCAACCTAGGTTTGGCTGACTCCAAAGCTTGGGCTTTTTCCAATGCACCATCACTCGTGTGTTGTAACTGAGTATGTGGAATTGTGAATGGTGAGACATGGAGTGACAGAGTTCACTGATGATCACATTCAAAGATAAGCTGTCTTACATCCAGCTCTAACTTTGGCCTAGAACTTGACCTTATATTTCACTATCTCCAAATCCTAGACTGCGTCTCTTCCCTTTCACCAGTTCAGTTCTTCCTTGAGGCGTTATTGGAAAGGGAGTTCCAGACAAGGCACCCACTTTTATTTTCTTCCTAGTATTAGATGGGGGTGAGGGATAGTTGAAGAGGTGAGGGGAGGATCAGGATGAAGCTGTGTAGATGACCAGCTTGTGACACTACCACAGCTTTCTGTCTAATATTTGTCCTCTTTATATTTCCCTTTGGTTGTCAAGACCAAATGATGGATCAGATAATTCTAACAAAGGCTACAGCTTAAATTCTATTCTCATATACTCAGCACAACTCCAGGGCCAATTTTAACCCCCATGTGCTTGATTTTGTGTAATCTGGTAGATAAAACAATCTCTCTGAAAAGCCAATGATGGAACTTGCCTCTTCTGATACTTACCTGATATTTCAATCAAGGCCTATTTTAAAAGGACCCAACTTGGTAAATAATGCTGATATTCCATGTCTGCATACAAATAATATAATAAGCCTAGTTGATTTTTGTAAATAAAACAGAATATTTCCTAGGGTCCATTCCTTTAAAAATTATATGTGGCCCCAAGAAAACTGGCACATAACGGATGGTAAAAGTTCGTAACAAGTTTTTTATCAGTTTAAAAAATAATTTTAAAGGAATATTAAGGTATAAGGTTGGGCTTGCCAGGTGACTCAGTGGTAAAAAAAATTCCACCTGCCAATGCAGGAGAGGCGGGTTCGATCCCTGGGTTGGGAAGATCCCCTGGAGAAGGAAATAAGAACCCACTCCAGTATTCTTGCCTGGGAAATCCCGTGGACAGAGCCGCCTGGTGAGCTACAGTCCAGAGGGTCCCAGAGAGTTGGACATGACTTAGCGACTAAACGACAACAGCAAGGTATACAGTTGCAAGCCAGCTAGAATTCTAGTTCATAGAAGTGCAACTGATCTTGGCACTTGGCTGTTTTTCATGTTAAAAGCAACCTGAAATGAGACTTAAAGAAGGAACAAGTTGGAGAGGAAAAGAAATAGATTCAGTATTTTGGCCTTAGTGCATTGGAGGTGCCCCCCAGATACCCAGAGGGCTTATCTGGAGCTCAAGAGAAAGGTCAGAGCTGGAGAGAGACAGGAGCATCCTCAGAAGAGAGCCAAGAAGGTACCTGAGGATGTGATGGGTTGGTACAGATGTCTTGAAACTTGTTAAAAGTACAGATTCTTTGGCCTTGCACTTGGAGGTATTTATATGGGGCCTGTGTTTATCGTCGTCGTTTTTGTTTCCCCTTTTGTTTAACAAGCTCCCCAGGCCGTTCTGATTTGCAGCCAGGTTAGATCATTGCCTTGTCCATCACCTCAGGACTTGGCTGCTGCTTTGTTGCCTCCAACAGGGATCATAAAACGTGAATGATTCTTCTCTTGTCCTTTCAAAAGAGGGTAGTTTCCAAAGCAAAGCAAGTTTTCAAGATATATTTAAAGGACATATGTAGGAAAATCCCAGAGACAATGGAGTCATCTCCACTGCAATTTGTTTATCTGTTTAAAGGAAAGGAAATCATTTTTGTGTACTTAGATATTGAATGGGACACACATTTTCCAACGTTGCCCAAAGAGAAATAATTTTGGAAAAAATAGGATACTGGGTTGATTTTATTATGTTAAAGAAATAGAACATTCTTAGCTTTAGTGGCTTCCACACTAAAATATTGTTTTATTAAAAAAATAGAGGTCTATAGATATGAAAGACACGTGTGGACTTTGGGAAAATTTTGTATTTGGTCAGTAATATAGGATAAATGATAGTTGTGGTTCAAATTAACCTGAATCAAGTATAGATACCAGGCCATTTTTGAGGCTGAATATTGGATTTTTCCCCTCCAAGCATTGTCTCCAGATCTAACTGTAAGCCCTGGACACTCCAGGCTTCTCAAATCAGATCTGTTTCTCATTTGAAACAGATGGAACCATCAAGGATTTTTCCCATTTGACTGTGCCTGGGGAGAGGAGAATGCTATTCACTCTGGGCACATTTAAGGCCAGACCAGTCAAATTGAAGGATGGAGGGAGCAGTCTCTATTTTAGGCCCCAAAGGGTCAGAAGGGGAGTCATCTTCTCAGGTGACCTAGAAGCCCAGAATGGGATCTTTTGGACCACAGTAGAGAACCTGGAAATTTCAGTTGGTCTAAATTCTTGGTTATGGAATTAAAACAAGTTATATCTACTTTGCTTATCAACTTAGTCCAGTATTTTGTCTCGGCTGCGTCCTGCTGGAGTCATATTTTACTTGGTGAATTTCTTCTCTCGTGCCCTTGTATCTTTCACACATCTCCAGTCTTCTGCTCATTCTCTCCTTCTGCTCATCTAAACAGATGTTTCCCAGTGGAGCTGAACTGGTCCCTAGTCTCTGGCAGGATCTTTCATTAGATAGGAAACTTGGAAAAATTTTTGCATGCTTGATCAATCACTAGCATGTAGATTGTTTTTATTGATAAAGTATTATTATTGCATATTTGGAGGGATGTTTTTTAGAACAGTTTTATGTGTGTTATCTGCTTTTCACAATAGGCCTGTGAGATAGAGAGGGTAGGGAGGTTTAATACCACCCTTTTCCAGACTGGAAACCGAGGTTTTAGATTTCTCTCAATCCAGAGCCCTTGCCATTCAGCCTTCCTGTGGATTGAAGGAGACAAGGAGGAATGGAGAAGAAACTATGGATGCATGGGCTTTGAAACAGCTTTGCAGATATGCAGGCAGGGGATCATCATGATTAATAATTTGCCCATAGGAAGAAAATTATTAAGCACATTCTTAATAACCACGCAGTTCTTATAAGACTGTTTACAGGCTAGACTGAGTCACAGATTTGGCTTTTAATTTATTATGTTGTTTTGAATATAACACCTGCTTCTTAAATACCATTAACTTTTTATCTTTTCAAATTAGTTTTTATTGGAGTATAATTGCTTAACAATGTTGTGTCAGTTTGTACTGCACAACAAAATGAATCAGCCATACATATACGTATAACCCATCTCTTTTGGATTTCCTTCCCATTCACGTCACCACAGAGCATTGAGCTATACAGCAGCTTCTCATCAGTTACCTCTTTTCATGAGTTGATGAGGGTTTGTGTGTGAATGTATATAAAAAGTAGAGTTCCTGGACTTCTCCCTAGATGATGGAGACCTTTTGTGCTTAGCAATGTGCTTATTTTATATATTGTACTTCAGATATAGAATGCATGGTTCTATGAAATGCTGCTTCTATCCAGACCTTCAGAAAGTTTAATTATTCATCTTACTGTTCTGTGTGTATGGAGTCTCACATTGGGAAGGGGTTATAAGGCTTGGTGTTTAAGAGTGTTAGAGTTTATAATTAAGTGTGTTAGCAATGGTCATCAGAAATGGTGATGTCAGCAAGGGCTTTTTTTCCCTCTAGGCCAGTTTTATGTTTCTTCATTGTATTCTCTCACTATCTTTGAACACACACACACACACACACATACAGATAGACAGACACACACACACACTCACTCCCCTCTGGATGGTTAATTCATTCACGTGCAATTAAACTTAGAATGCAGACTTCCTGGAGACAAAACATAAAAAACCAAAGCTTAAGAGACCTATTAGTGAAGTTCATCTGAGTGCCTGAGGTATAAAGAGTCTTTACAGCCTTGACAAAATGTATCTGTAAGTGTTCTTTGTTTAACCAAGATGTGCTAATACATGTTGTGTTGTATTTTAGTGTTTTTGACCTTTTAATTAAAATCCCTTGAAATGAAGACTTGAAGAGATAACTGAGATTTAGTTGAAGCTACCCAAGATTAGTATTTCTTAAGGTCATGCCAGTTTTGCTGTCAGTTTTTTAAAAACACAGGAGCTATTTCTTTCCTTAGAGAAAAAGAAATGCTTTTTCCTGCATGGTTTTTTAAAATTGTACTAGCCTTTATGTGGATTTACTGGATTCTTAAGCAGAAAGATGCATGCATAAACACACGGTAGCAAGCATATTTTTATGAAAAATTAGACTTATGAACCTCCATTTTCCAAAGTAGAAAGGAAGAAAGCTACAACTCCATTGCTTAGAATACTTTCAATTGAACCTGACAAAAAGTAGAAAATGTATTTCAAAGACCATCTCTGCATGCCCGCTAGTTAAAGACTGGGACCACCTATCTATCTAATTTCTATGGCTGCTTCAGATGAAAAGCTCTTGGTGGTCACATTTCTCTTTGAATTAAAAGGAACCCCCTTGGTGAACTCTGTTGCCACATTTATTTTTTTCTTGTGAGATATTCCTTACAAGAAAGTTTCAGAAGTCATTGATCAATCCTGCTGTTTCTACTAACCTTGATTACTAGTGCTCAGATCTCCTAGTTCATTTACTGGGGAGATTCTTGATTATTCAATTAGTTGCTTGTAAGGGAAGATGTCATACATGAGTAGACTTCAGATGAAAGCAGTGATGGCGTCACTGCAGCTTAGACTATTTGAAATTGACACGTAGATGTGCTTAAACAAAAGGCTTACTTCTCCCATTAATTGGCCATTTAAGCCGGAATTCCCCTGGGGAGAGAAGAGTTCAGTTCAGTTTGAGAGTTCTCTCAAACATTGGTGGTCTTTAATGATGCTTTTTAATTTAGTTAAATTCCAAGCCTTCCTAAGTGATCAATGCAAAGAAATAGAGGAAGACAATAGAATGGGAAAGACTAGAGATCTCTTCAAGAAAATTAGAGATTAGAACGTTTCATGCAGAAATGTACACAATAAGGACAGAAACAGTGTAGACCTAACAGAAGCAGACGATATTAAGAACAGGTGGCAAGAATACACAGAAGACCTATACAAAAAAAGATCCTAATGACCCAAGATAACCACGATGGTGTGGTCACTCACCTAGAACCAGACATCCTGGAGTGCAAAGTCAAGTGGGCCTTAGGAAGCATCACTATGAACAAAGCTAGTGAAGGTGATGGAATTCCAGCTGAGCTATTTCAAATCCTAAAAGATGATGCTGTGAAAGTTCTGTACTCAATATACCAGCAAATTTGGAAAACTCAGCAGTGGTCACGGGACTGGAAAAGGTCAGTTTTCATTCCAATCCCAAAGAAAGGCAATGCCAAAGAATGTTCCAACTACCGCACAATTGCACTCATTTCACGCACTTGCAAAGTAATGCTCAAAATTCTTCAAGCTATCCTTCAACAGCATGTGACTTAGCTCTCATGCATGCACAATCATACGGAGCCCTGTGCTTAGGAGGGCATAGCACTTGGTTAAATGTTGTCCACTTGCAAATCTTAATTTTTTAAACAAAAGGATGCCCTGCATTTTTGTTGGTTGAGTCACTAAGTCGTGTCCAACTCTTGAGACCCAGTGGGCTGTAGCCTGCCAGACTCCTCTGTCCATGGCATTTTCCGGGCAAGAAGACTGGAGTGGGTTGCCATTTCCTTCTCCAGGGGATCTTCCCAACCCAAGGATCAAGCCCAGGTCTCCTGTGCTGCAGGTGGTCTCCTGCATTGCAGGCAGATTTTTTTTTACTGACTGAGCCACTGGGGAAGCCTTGTTTGCACTGGGACCCACAAATTATGAGGACTTATCTGCTTGTCAGAGAAGGCAGTGGCACCCCACTCCAGTGTTCTTGCCTGGAGAATCCCAGGGATGGGGGAGCCTGGTGGACTGCCATCTATGGGGTCACAGAATCGAACACAACTGAAGTGACTTAGTAGCAGCAGCAGATCTGCTTGTACCATGTCCTGCTTTAACAAGTGTTGGCCTGAGATGAAAGAAAAATATCCACCACCCTTTTTTGCACACTTTCATCTTCTATATGCCACCCCAGCTGTGTCCCAGTGAAGGAAGCACCAGATTATACTAATTTCTACCTAAGTTTAGAGGACCTAATGGCTCTCACTTCCAAGGACAATTTTCTTTCTAAAAGAAGGTAGCAGACAAAGGGTAGTGTTCAAAGGAATGCATTTTTAGGTCATTTTTTTGTTTTTGGCCTTTTAAAAAAATATAGTGTTTATTGGGACTTTCCTGGTGGTCCAGTGATTAGCACTCTGTGCTTCTACTCTAAGGGGTTTAGGTTCGATCGCTAATCAGGGAACTAAGATCCCACATGCCTAACACTAACCCTAAGATCCCACATGCCATTCAGTCAAAAAAAGTGTGTGCGTATATATATTATTTATATGTGTGTGTATAATATAAATATGTTTATTATACTTATGGCAAAAACAGGAACAACAGCAACAGTTGAACTTAGCTGTTTACAAAACTCATTATTGCAGATTGTTCCACATACAAAACACAGGCAGTGTGATAGTGTTGGTGTTCTATTCAGGAAAGGTAAATAAACAAGCTGGATGGATCAGAGAAGTTCCTGAAAATAAGCACGTTCATCCTGTGTCCCATGGGGTTCAAATGCCTGTCCTCAGTATTTAAGAGCCTTGGTATTGGCTGTTGGAGGTCTGAGCCCTACTCCTTCTTCTCTTGCCAGCATCAATGGGCCAGCAGATCTGAAGACACGTAGACCCAGATCTCCTCTCTCATGACCACCATCATTGCACCATCTATTTGACCAGGACCTCTTTTAATTATTAGCAATCTGATCTTTCAGTGAAGGAAAGCCAGTTTGCTCTGTTATTTTTGCCAGATAAATATAAAAGGAAGTGTACCATCTTAATGTGTTACTGAGCTCTAGCTGAATTTGAAGTAGACCTTTCTTCACCTCTGCTAAAGAAGCATTATAAAAAGGGATTTCTTGATGTTTTGACAAACTTACTCTATTGAGAAAAGATTTGTAAACATGAGATATCGGGAAATTTCTTACAATTTTTTTTTTAGGAAGTAGGAATTTTTTTCTTAACAACATTGAGAGGTTTGAGAGAAGACTTAAGAGTAGAACTAAGATTTAACAATTCTTTATGTATTTTAGATACAAAAACTAAGAAACTTGTCCCTAACCCTTTAAAGAAACTCAGGAACATGGGGCTGGTGATCAGAGAAAATTCCAGAAGTTTAGCTTTATGAGGATAACATCGGTTCAAGTAAACATGGAAGTAAATGATAAATATGGTAGAGGTCTACTGATTGAGCCCTCTCTAGGCTTTCTATACGCTGCGCCTGTGTTCAGTTCTATGGAATAAAGATGAATATAGTAAGGTCTTTGTTCTTGAGTGCAGAGTCTAGGAGGGGAGATAGACCTGTGCCTAATTGGGATATCTGATTTCAGCTGAGCCCATCTGACTCTAGTTTAAAGAACATGGATTTTTAATCCTTGGCTCTAAGGGTAGAACCATAAGGAGCAGCAGCAAGGGAATCCAGAAGAACTAGAGTTCTAGCCAGGAAATCAAGACAAGAGCTGAGTCAGGCAAGATAGAGTGTCAAGGACAGGCACAGAATTCCCGGAACTGACCGAGGTATATAAATCTCATTGAGTTACTAAAGGCTCCCTTACTGCAACTGGAGTAAAATGGCAGAGCAGGACTAGAAGCCCAGGGAGACTTGATGTTGAGCATTGTGCTTTCTACGAGCTTCCCTGGTTTCAGGGATTATCCTGAGACAAGGTAGCACTGGGCTTGTCTGTGGTCACTCAAAAGTAGTAGTGATGAGATTTAGTTAGGTTCACTGTGAAGGCAAAGCGGATAGTGTTATGGTTTCTTGAACAAAAAAGAAAAAGTTATCTCTGACAGTTTATAAATTGTACCACTTAAGCTTTGGGTAATTTGCAAAAAATGTGTCCTCAGAAATCCTAATTTGACTGGTGACTACTCAAGTAATTGAAAAAGTAGATAATAGAGAAACCTCATCTAAATAAGCACTGAACTGATCTATAGGAATAGAGAACGTTCCAGAATTTAAGTAGGCTTCCTTCTAAGTAGTTTCTGTTTTGAATCCCAGAGAAGGTATAGCCAGTTCCTAATTACCATGTTTTCACTGAAAACCATTTGTTTTCTCCCAGTGCACCCCTTTCTTGGTATTACTATGGCAGATGTCTAACTGGTCAGTACATTTGTCTTCAGGCACATTTAAGGATTTGTCATATATGGTGGAAAGTGCTATTTTTAAACTCATACTTCAAAAACTGTATCAGCTTAGGGTTGATTTTGTACTTATACTTTAGCGTTCAGAAATGAGTTTCTTGATTGTGTTGAAATGTTTCTCATTGCCTTCTGAGTTTAAAAGTAAAAATATAAATTACTGAAATCTTAAACTATTAAATGGCTCTAGTCTATGTCCCTGAGGACTTTTGCTCCATGGAATGTACGATATAGATGATGCTTGTTTATTTGAGGTCCTTATGAGAGGGTTGACCCACCATTTTTCATATCATAGCAGCACGAGGAAGTAGAATAGTATTCTAGCACATAATGTGTTTTTCAAAAGCTTCAAGATAATTTATATTACTTGTAATATAACCTTTTTAAAACAGATTTTTAGGTCCATAAGTATTTAGATACATACGCAAGATAGTAAAGTTGTTTTACTGGGTTTTTTTCCCCTTTTTGAAGAGTTGAAGGAAAAATTACATTTCACTGGATAGTTTTCATGACAATCTATCTTATCGGACCAAAGCCAGGCTGTTCAGAATAGAAGCTGGAAATTTTCTCTTGTCTCACCCCACCTTGACCAGGCACTGCAACATGAATTTGGAATTGGGACCATGTGTGACCCTTATCCATTTATTTAATATTTAATCCTAGCAAAGCATAAGCAGACTCTCTGCCTTTGTAGTTTTTCATGGCTATGACCACTTTATGTGAATTACCACAAGGGGAGAACATGGTTCCTGACAGGCAGATAAAGGATAGTGTTTCTGAAGGACATTTTCCCTGAGAAATAGAACAACTTTTTGAATGTTCCTTGCTTCTTTTGATTATATCAGTTGTTTTCTGGGTGGAATAATCATATGTGTCTTAACTACTAAGGTTTTAAAAACATTGTATGATCCACACATTAGCTTATTTTCAGTTGGCAGATTTTAGGCTGAAGGCAGTATTTTGTTGACTCTTGAAACAGAGCTTGATTCAGGTAAATAGTTATCGAATGCCCCTTTGTGTGTCAGGCTCTGAGGGAAATACTAAGACACAAAGATGAAAGAGACAAAGCCCCTAGCCTCTAAGGGTTCACAGTCCAATGGGGTAGACTAAGAGAGAAATAGTTTCCGTGTATCATGATATACTCAGATGGAGGTATGCAAAAATGTGCCACTGGAACAAGTACAAAGATATTGTTTCTGCCTCTTAGAACTTGTTTGCCTACTTGCTAGTCACCAAATTTTTACATATTCCTTAAACTAGACTAGGAAGCTAGTAGCATCTTCTGCTGCTTAGTAGCCAACCTTCTGTCCTATGGAAGGGCATTTACAGTGGATATGCTTTTGAGCTCAGATACATTTAGGCTCTGAGATACCTGAGGCCATTGTGGAGGCAGGTTTCCAACCCCAATTCAGGGTAGTTGGGTTTAGCCTTTTCCACAAGGTTGAGAAGGAACAGACAGTGAGTAGAAGCAGGAGGGGGGGTGGGAAATGGGGAAAGCTGGAGAAGTACTGGGAGGAAGGAGTAGAAAAAATAAAGCAGCACGAATGGTACACTCCTCCGGTCCCCCAAATCGAGGTGCCTTCAAGGCTAAAAAGGTTACTGACCCACGTGTAGACTTTGTGTATTTTCAGTAAGCTATATTTAGCTGTCTGCATCTCCAGCTCCTTCTTCGAAACTTTCACACAAAGGAGGCCTCCTTTGTGCTTAGGGACATTCTCAAGCACTTAGGTTTTTTTCCCTGGAATTCACAGGCCCTGCTCTGTTCTGTGTTTTATTGCTTTCAGCTTACTTCCTGTTCTTTTGATTAAAAACTAAAGCCTCTGTAGAAATGATAAGAAGTTTAAAAATGGAGCAGACACCAAGCAGTGCTTACTGGTGTCCACACCCTGCCCAGGTGCCGTGAATCTAGGGCAGCTGGGGTAAAAACGCTAAATGGAACCAGCTTTCTGCACATGTCTTGTGCATAGGAAAAAGGAGTGCTTTTTGAAAAGGCTTTGCTTTTTTGAATTTTCTGTGGAGTTATTTATGTAAGTTTAGAGCTGTTTATTTTTTTTTTTCTTTCATTCTGCTATGTCGTATGTAGATGGAAGAGAAGTCTCCTATATTAGCTTGGTTTAAATGATGCTAAAGGGGATACATTTGCTGACATTATCAGGGGGCCGTCTGAAAATGATCACCTCCGACAGTCCAGGATGGACCAGCTCTTTCTTTTTACCTCCTGAGGGTTGAAACACTCTCAACTTTATTAACAGGAACTTGTAGGGACAAGCCTGCTAAGCTTATCTAGTTCCAAATGAATACTTTAATTCATCAAAAGCTTACAGCGAGGCTCTGCAGGTTTATAGAAGAAACACCATACAGAAGCCTCTCAGAGGTCCCAGGCAGTGATGTAGTTCTGAAGCTAGAGATTATTGGTTTGCCACACAAATACATAGAGGTTGTTAGTATTTTGAGCAGACTGCAGTTGGTGGCCTGAGGGGTTATGTGTAACACTGGAGTCCATAAAAGGATGTACCCAGAGAGTAGAATTTGGATATTCTGGGTTTGGTGAATTAGGGGGAAAATATGAAGAAAATCTGTTTAGGCATAAGACTTGGACTATATTTACTAAGAGCATCAAACCTGATATTTCACAGAAAGGAATGGTTAAAATTAAATATGTACATTATAGGCGCTAAGAATTCAAAACCAATAGAATATGACATCACAATCGAAATTCACATATTGAGTGGTTTTGGATTTTCATTAAGGCCTTACATTTCTTAATAGAAATATGTACATATGCCCATACGTATTAACTGTAATAAGGTTTTCTTTATATATATTTTCATACATACCTTTAATATTGTAGCCAAGTGCTCGATTTTTGGATTTAATTATACTCTTTAAAAAAAGAAGCCCCAGTTTATAATGGGTACAGTATTTTAATTAAAGTGTACTTTTAGCAAGTCACAATGATAAATTTCTTGGAGAGGCAAATAATCAGCTTGTAATGTCAGCTTACTTTGATGCCAGGAGTTGGCTTTTTTTCTGGGTGAGGGGGAACTCGGGATGAGCATAAAGCAAAAGATTATCATTATCATTTTATTACATTACTCTAATTAAAGAGAACACATCAAAAAAGAAGATTGCATTTGGCAGCCGTTTACATAATGGGCTTTTGTTACAAGGAAATGTGGCTCCCTCCCCTAGTGTGTATAGAGCAACCCGGGACACATCTGGCAGCTGGCCATGGAGTCCGTCCTGGCTTTGGCAAGAACAGATGGTTTTTGGGTCTGTTGTTCGCGTTGGAGTTCCATGTTACCAATTTTGAATGGAAGTCTTTACTGAACCGTTTGTCCTGCAGTCTAGAGCTCCTCACGTCAGGGGGCAGTTAGGCGCCGTTCCTGACATGCCAATTGAACGCCCGAGTCCTGCCATTTCTTCAGAACTTGGATTCTCCCTGCCTCTGGCCCTCTGCTGGATGGAAGCAGTAAGTGTGGGTCTACTGCCCTCTGGTGTCCAGCTCGGAGAGGTGCTGGACAGCCCTGCTCTGAGCTCTAGGAACCCAGGGGAGACAAATGCCTGAGCTGTCTCTCTGGCTCTTGGGAGCAGATGTGGAGGTGCCTGCTTCAGTACCAAATTCTTATCAGGACATGCAGATGCCATGGTCTGTAGACTTTCTACTTTGGGAAGGACCTTGCGTTCATCCATTTCACCGCTTTAATTGTCCCACTCTATACACATTTATTGAGCATCTACTAAGCTTCCCTGGTGGCTCAGAGGTTAAAGCGTCTGCCTCCAATGCGGGAGACCTGGGTTTGATCCCTGGGTCACGAAGATCCCCTGGAGAAGGAAATGGCAACCCACTCCAGTATTCTTGCCTGGAGAATCCCCTGGACCGAGGAGCCTGGTGGGCTGCAGTCCATGAGGTCACAAAGAGTCGAACACAACTGAGTGACTTTAGTTAGTTACTATGCTTTTAATTTTTAATTCCACAGATACTTTTGGCACCTACTGTGTGATAGGCACTGTGCCCTGAAGCTAGGGCTCGAGCAGTGGAAGGGAGGTAGTGATAAAAAAAGAATCTCTGCCTTAATAGAACTCAAATTCTATTGGCAGGTGAGGAGGTGGAGGGCAAGGAGACAGCAAACAAGGAAATGTGTAAATAAGGCAATTGAAAATTTGTGCCAAGTGCTATTATGATGTAAAGGTAAGGCAGACTCAGGTTACAGAGTGAGGTGGATGGTGATGAGATGTTAGACAGGGTGGTCAGAAAAGCCTTTCCAATGAAGTAGTATTTGAAAGGAGAGCTGAATGAAGTGAGAGAACACACCAGAAGTATGGTGTGTTTTTTCACAGCAGAAGTATGACTAGAATACATGTGTTCCCTGACTCCAAAGCAATGATCTATCTCTGTGCTGCATCCAGATAAAATAAGTGGAAAAAAAAATTGTTACTGAGCTTCTATATATTGAGAGGACACCTGGGCCCTGGCTTATGAGGAGAGACACAAACATGAGTTAAAGTTAAGAGAGAGGCTAAATCGCTAAATGTTTGTATCTGGCAGGTATCCTTGGCATAGAAAAGTGTGCAGTTACATGCATGAATGGCAGTCTTCCTGCTCAAATATCTCGTTGTAATCCTGTGGTGTCTGAGAGTAGCCAGATGAGTGCTAGGTGGCCTGTGTGTCTTAGAGGAAGGGCTTCCAGGGTAGATACAACACGAGGTCATATGCTGTTTCTCCCCCCACCTCCTAACCGTCCCCTCCCCCCAGCAGAATGGCTGCTCCTTGTATTCTCCTAGAGTGCTTGTTGGAAGAGAGGGGCTGTCTCTGCTTGCTTTAAAAGGCGCCAAGTCAGGAGAACTCTGTAGAGGAAAAGTCTCTATTATTCACAAAATGGCGGGGGTGATGCTCAAAGGTCATCAGATTCAGAGAAAGGGTCAAAGCACTAATGAAGTGGAACCCTCATCCACATGGCAGTCTAGTCACTTAGGATGGATGGAGGAGACACTGCCTTTGTTGAGAGCCTGCCCTGTGCGCACTTTCTGGTATAACCTTGGCCCTCCCTGCTTTTTACGACTTAACTCCCATTCCTTTCATGGGGTTATCCATACTGTGTGTTTTGACTTCGGATCTTTCTTTAGAAGAAATAGCCTCCTGTTCTCATTCCTTTTTACATAACGATTCAAAGATTGGAAGGCAGTATTTTCCTAGTTGACCTTTAAGGTTTGGTTTTCATCTCTTTAAAATCTATTATCATATGTACATATGATGTCATATCTGACAGCCTAATTGTAGACATGCCTTTGAACACACCAGGCGTGTAGCATAAGGGTGTAGCAAGTGACCAGCTTAACCTTTATTTACCTCTGGTTTTTCTGCTGCCAAAGGGAATTTTTTTTTTTTAAGTGAGCATTTTTGGATTAAAGAAATTTCTAGCGGAAAACATGTCTTTTTGAAAGATAAGGATGTTTCATCTCCTATAATAACATAGCCTTTTATGTCCCCCACCTCCAACTTGGAGAATGACACATGACAATCGAAGAATAGTTTGAAATGAAATGTGATGAATATAATTGGGGGCCAGCTTTTAGAATGGTCAGTGTGAGTGTAATCAATCTCCTGAGGAAATGATCGGCCCCTCTTCCCAGGGAGAGATGCTTCTTGTGGCTGGTAGGAGAGGAACAGGTTCTTTCTTTGCCTCTGACACTTGCTAAAATCCAGGACTTCTTTGCTGCACATACTTCTTTCTTGGGGCTTTATCATTCATTTTCATTCTCTCTCCCCCTCTTCCTCCCTTTTCTCTCTCATAAATCAGCTGGTGTGTGTGTGTGTGTATGGCTGATCTCCACTTCTTCTATGTAATCCAGCCAATTGACTCCTAACTTATCAGTTAATGACTAATAGTGCACTGATTACCCTAGACTTCTCCCAGTCCCGTCTAGGGAGGAATCTGCCCTCATTGACCTCATTTCATTGTATCTCTTGCATCAGCATTGTTTTGGAAATAAGTAATAGCCTTGGGGAGCTTAAATAAAAACCATAGTTAAGCAGGAGTTCCCCCAAGCTTTTAGCTGACTGAGAATTTTTCCCTTTGGGAAATTCTTCCACCAAGTGTGCTCTGGTCTCGTTTACAACTTTATTTGGTAAAGTTGAAGAATAGCAAAATGATCCATTTGTGTTTTTTCAAATGATAATAGCTTGTGTTTGCAGGGTCCTTTAAAAGCATTTTTGTATTTGTTTCATTTTGCTCCTGGAACAACCCTGTGAAGGATATAGCATCATCTTGTTTGATGGTGAGGCAGCAAGGTGTAGTTGAAAGCCTTTCAGACTCGGAATCAAAGGACCTGGTCTCGGTTGGCGGTCCATGGAGGTGACAGGTGTCCCCTGAAGACTCTGAAAATAGGTTGTTCTCTGATAATTAAACTTTAAACAAGATGCAATAGATCAAAGCAGAGAGGTGTCACCGGAAGGTATTAACATTGTTAAAGAAGTGATATGTCGAGGAGAACAGAGGCTGGAGAGAGTAATTGAGGGCACTCTGCAGAGCCTGTCTGCTTCTGTCTAAGGGCCAGTTTCCGTAGCAGGTTTATTTTCATTGCGGAGATGGTTCATTAGATTACAAAGACCTGATACCACTGAACGTAATTTCACTGACTCATCTGGTAATGATTTCGACTCACTAATCAACCCTCTGATTATAATTCATCTTTTCATGTAGCTTGTCAGTGGAGATATGGCCAGGAATATGAGAATCTAGTCTCCCTAGTAGTAGTAATTCATATCGCAAATGAATACTTAGGCATTCTGGTTGCATATGCCAGTTACTTGGGATCTTTCTTAGCATGAGTCAGGTGAACACTGGGACACTGACAAAATAAAATTTGTCAAAATGAAGCCTCTTCGCAGTGGTTGCGTGGTCAGTTGGCTTTCGCTGATGATACCCTTCATTATTACTGTGCACACATTATTTTGCACATCTAGGGATTTTTTGTATTTATAGACTGTGCAAACTTGAGCAAGTCATTCCTCTGCTCTGAACTTGGTTTAAAATCTGGAAAGGAGTATGTCAAGGATGTATATTGTCACCCTGCTTATTTAACTTTTATGCAGAGTATCATGAGAAACACTGGACTGGATGAAACACAAGCTGGAATCAAGATTGCCAGGAGGAATATCAATAACCTCAGGTATGCAGATGACACCACCCTTAGGGCAGAAAGCGAAGAAGAACTAAAGAGCCTCCTGATGAAAGTGAAAGAGGAGAGTAAAAATGTTGGCTTAAAGCTCAACATTCAGAAAACTAAAATCATGGCATCTGGTCCTATCACTTCATGGGAAATAGGTGGGGAAACAGTAGAAACAGTGACAGACTTTATTTTCTTGGGCTCCCAAATCATTGCAGATGGTGACTGCAGCCATGAAATTAAAAGACGCTTGCTTCTTGGAAGGAAAGTTATGACCAGCCTAGACAGCATATTAAAAAGCAGAGACATTACTTTACCAACAAAGATCTGTCTAGTCAAAGCTCTGGTTTTTCCAGTAGTCATGTGTGGATATGAAAGTTGGACTATAGAGTAAGCTGAGAGCCGAAGAATTGATGCTTTTGAACTGTGGTGTTGGAGAAGACTCTTGAGAATCCCTTGGACTGCAAGGAGATCCAACCAGTCCATCCTAAAGGAAATCAGTCCTGAGCATTCATTGGAAGGACTGATGCTGAAGCTGAAACTCCAATACTTTGGCCACCTGATGCGAAGAACTAACTCATTTGAAAAGACCCTGATGCTGGGAAAGATTGAAGGCGGGAAGAGAAGCAGATGACAGAAAATGAGATGGTTGGATGGCATCACCGACTCAGTGGACATGAATTTGAGTCAACTCTGGGAGTTGATGATAGACAGGGAGGCCTGGCCTGCTGCAGTCCATGGAGTCACAGAGTCGGACATGACTGAGTGACTGAACTGGGCCTTGGTGTCGGCATTTTTTGAGTGCTTTGGAAACTGAAGAAATGTAAGGTAGTAGTAGAATGGTGAGGAGGAAGGAAAAGAGCAGGTTTGAGGTTTGGCATCAAAGGTAATTTGCCTGCATATATATGGAATTTAGAAAGATGGTACTGATGAACCTATTTGTGGGGCAGGAATAGAGATGCACACAGAGAAAACAGACTTATGGAAACAACGGTGTAAGGGTGGGAGGAACTGAGTAGCATGGAAACATATACATTACCATATGCAAAATAGATAGCCACTCGGAATTTGCTGCTGTATGATGTGGAGCTCAAACCTGGTGCTCTGTGACAACCTAGAGGGATGGGATGGGATGGGATGTGAGAGGGAGGTTCCAGAGGGCGGGGACATATGTATACCTATGACTGATTCATGTTTGTGTATGGCAGAAACCAACACAGCTTTGTAAAGCAATTTTCTTCTAACTAAAGAAGAGAAAGGTAATTGGCCTAACATGACATATCTAGCTGACAACAGCCATAGGTAGCATATGTCCCTCACTGTATTCTAGGCACAGAGGAGCAAGAGATGGGGCCAGAAGCCAGATTTAGGATAGGATAGGCTAGAATCCCACGGACAGAGGAGCCTGTCAGGCTACAGTCCATGGGGTCGCAAAGCATCCGACGCAACTGAAGTGACTTAGCACACACACAGCAGGATAGGATAGGACAGGGTAGGGTAGAGGTGAGTTGGGAAGCAGGGGACTGACCTTGCTTCGACGTGGCATTTAGGCTTCTACCACTCTGTTTAGTCCACCTTGTTCAAAACTTCTTTGTGCTGGAGGGAAATGGTTAACTGAATTCCCAGGGGTTCTTCACCACTTTTTCAGTGTTCTTTCTGTTTAAAATCAAAGCCTGATTGCTGGAAGAACTAAAGACCAGATTTTTTTTTTTTCCGAAAAAAATTCCAAAAAGTTAATTTCATACAGTGATTCACTCTGCCATGGGACCCTCAGAACCTAGCTAGAATCCAGGAGTGTTTCTTTTAGATGGTTTCGCCTGGAAAATCCTATGGACGGAGGAGCCTGGTAGGCTGTAGTCCATGGGGTCGCTAAGAGTCGGACACGACTGAGTGACTTCACTTTGATGCATTGGAGAAGGAAATGGCAACCCACTCCAGTGTTCTTGCCTGGAGAATCCCAGGGACGGGGGAGCCTGGTGGGCTGCTGTCTATGGGGTCGCACAGAGTCGGACACCACTGAAGCGACTTAGCAGCAGCAGCAGCAGCTGAGAGAAAAATATATACATTCCCATATCGGGTTATTGATACACAGTTGTATCCTAATCCTCATTCCTTTGATATTGATAAATGTTAGTAGCTCCAGTCTGTTCTTCCTGGGTGTAATTTTATGAGGTTCAGGTAGTTGTGGACCAGAGATTCAAATGACCCTAGTTCTTAAGGATTATAGGAAGTCCTATAGAAATGTAATTCTGTTGGGAACCCACTGCTTTGTGATTATATTCTATTGCTATAAACAGTATTAAGCATCAAGTTATTGCTCATTAAACCTGATGTAGTTAAATAATCATTACAGGTAGAGACCTATGGTGATTCCCTTGTTTTTGTCCACCTACCAGATAGACTGTGTATACAGTTATAAACTATTCGACTTGGAACTTTTATTAGTGAAGATACATGCTTAATTGTGTTTTAAAATCCTGTTGGAATTTCACACATACTTTATAAAATATGTATTCTTTATTTTGACAGGATTGTGTTTAAAGGAGTCTTTTGATGATAGACATTTGTCTTTTCTAGATCTTTTGTCCCTGGTGATTTGCTGTAACTTTTATAAGTCAGAGGGCTTATTGATCTATAGATTTTATATTATGCTGTGCATGAATAGCTATTGCTGTATTACTGGAGAAACTGACTGCTGTATAGTCTGGGTGAAACATATTGATTTTCATGGACTGTAGTATTCTTCACAGAAAGAACATGTTGAATTTTAATTTCCTGAGAATGTCAACTTGCCTTGCCTGTCAAGAAATTAATCTGAAGCTAGTGTTTACTGGTGTGATAGCGGTCTTTTACTTGCTCTGACATCATGTCATCTTATTACATCAATATCTTTTATAGGCATTGCCAATCCTTGTATTCAGAATCTCATCTTTCCATTTAATGGAAAGTAAGTAACCAGTGAATAAAAAACCTATACCTGGCACATAATAGGCATTTAATTTGAGATATTTAATGAGATATTGCAAATACCTGTTCTAGTACCAAGTTATCTGTATCTATATTCACATCTATCTGTCTAGCTATCTGTATCTCATTTAGTCCTCAAAATGAATCCTGTGAGGTATATACTACTCTTTCTTTTTCACAGGTGAAAAACAGGCTCAGAGAGGTCATTAAAACTTGCCCATAGTCACACAGCTGGAATACATAAAACGCGGTAGAGCTACGGTTTGGACCTAGTTTACCTGGTTTTGGAGTCTGCTTGGCTATACTACTTCCTACAAACAGACTGGGACTGACTTTGAGATATTCACATCTACCCTGTCTCTGACAAATAGCAAAATAAGACCCTCCCACTTCCGGAAAGGGAAGTATACCTGGTAGGAAGGTCTGTGCTCAAGCAGTGCTGTGTGTCAACACCTGCCCGCATCCAGAAGTAAAGACCCTAAGGGAAGTTTCTCACAAGGAAATTCTCAGGCTGCTTTGTTCAAAGACGTAAATTTTAAACGGAACCACCTCAACATTTCCTACTGATTTATTGTTTCCTGAAGGGGAAAATCCAGTGGTTACTTAAAAAACAAAATAAAAGTCAAAAACCCTTATGCAAAAAGGAATGATTGTCCAGAAGAGGGAAATCCATGCAGACAGAAAGAGTAGGGCTTGCCAGGGCTGGGAGTGGGGAGAAGAGGAATGAGAAGTGACTCCTAATGTGTCCAAGGTTTCTTTTTGGAGTGGCTAAAATGTTTTGGAATCAGATGGCAGTGATGGTTATACATCTTTGTGAATATACCAAAACCCACAGAATTGTATACTTTAAAGGTGTGAATTTTATATTATGGGAATTATATCTCAGTATTATTTTTAAAAAGGAAACGGAACATCTGCTTAGAACATCCCCTAAGTGTTCATAGTGCTCTGAGGTGCCTTTTTGTGACCTATGACTTTTGGCCGAAGATCAGTGAGTACCTTTAAAATCAGCTCTGCCCAGGGGCTTGTCAGCATGGACTCCTAGTTACCAGTGGAGATTTTTAACTCTGATTACAATTTTCCTATGAAAATCAGAGTGCCAGTTTGGGTCCCTGACCCTCTGGAGGATATCCAGGTAAAGGCTGTGTTTTTCTCCTTAGAATAAAATGTGAATAGTTAAAGTGTAACTTCGCCAAATAACTTGATTTATCTTAAAGTGCAGCAATTTGCTACACGTGCGGTTTTCAGAAAGCACTAATCAATTCCAGGTCAGAATCAGTTAAAGCGCCCCACAAATTGATAGTGAGGTCTTAAAAAGGCTCAGCAGCTTTGGAACGTTAAATTTACTTGCTGTAAATTTGGAATAAGAACATAAAGAATCACTTTCCAGCAAGATGATGAAAATTCATCATGTACATTATGTGTTTCTTCAGAAGCACACTACATTAATTTTCCAGCTCAAATAAGTGGAGGAAGTAAGGTTTCTTGTTACTAAAAAGTTGCTGTGATGTTTAGAGAGGCAGACCAATTCCATTAATGAATCCAATCTGCTCTGACTTGTGATACTGCCTAATGTGTCCTAAAAACCCTAATGTTGATAAATGTCATACAAACCAGTATTAGGCTTTTTCCCCTTAAAACAGGACTGAGAAGGTGTTTATAAAACTTAGTTTTGTTTCCCAAGGATCCGAATGCTTACAGTCAGCTCTTGATTATCCAGGGCAGTCGTGGAGAGCAGGGGCATGGCTCCTCTGAAAATCTCTCTTTGCCTTTGGTGTATGTATTAGCCCTCATTTGACTCTGAGGGCTGCCTAAGAAGGAAAGAAGGTGGAAAATTTTTAAAAAGTCCTGCTCATCAGCATCTCTCCTCAAAACCCTCTTCAGACATCTGTCCCACTCTAGGCTATGCTGAAGAATTATGGCATCCCCACTCAGCCCAGAGGGGCCTTCTCCTAGCTAGATGAATATCATGAAGTGTTTTCATGTTTAAAAGGCCTCCTGCTTGGTTGCTGGCCCACAGAGAGAAGTGAAAAGAAGAGCAAGGCAACATCAGCCATTCTTTCACTTGCTTTGCTTAACTTTATTAATAAGCATGTGAAAGCAAGGTAATCCACCCTAGGATACCCAAGATTTGCTGGCTTACCTTTGTTGGCCTGTCAAACACAGCTTTCCATCTCATCTTAAAGCACCCCCAAAAGCTTTGCAAATCTATGCTGTGGTCTAGAACTGCTTCACAGCTCCTGAAATGCAGTCTCTGTTGTTGTGAATGATGGCAGCTATTAAATAAATCCTGAAGATGCTGCCCTGAAACTCAGATCAGGAAAGGCTCATTGTACCTTGCCTTCCTGTGGTCCCAGCACCTCCAACTGTAGGATCCCTGGCTCTCTGTGGCCCCTATCTGCTTGGATTCTCCTGACCAAGCTGAGTAGTACCTTGACATGTTGTTTTCGCCTGCTGTCTGCTGTGATGGCACAGGTCTCTTGGTCCCCTCCTTGCCTACTGATTCTTTGACATCTGCCAGACTTCTTTGGTGGCTCAGGCAGTAAAAAATCTGCCTGCAATGCAGGAGACCACCTGCAGTGAAGGAGACCTGGGTTCAATCCCTGCGTGGCGGAGAGCCCCTGGAGGAGGAAATGGCAACCCACTCCAGTATTGTTGCTTGGAAAATCCCATGGACAGAGGAGCCTGGCGGGCTACAGTCTGTGGGGTTGCAAGAGTCAGACACGACTTAGTGACTAAACCACCACCAGGTTCTGCAGGCCCAGCAAACTCTGAGGGCTGGCCTCTGCTAACCCATCTCTTTGCTGTCTGGGTTGAAAGCTTTGGCAGCCAGTTTGCATAGATGTGTAACACCTATTCTTGTGACAGATCTCTGTTACCATGGGAATCAGGCACAGGAAGTCCATATACCAGACATCCAGTCTGAATTTCTATGGTCATTTCTTGGTTGTTAGTGCTAATGGAGGGAAGCAGGGGCATTGGTAATCTGATTGAGGGGATGATCCCAAATTCATTTGTGTTTGATGTTGGAATGGACATGCACAGTCCATCAGCAGCCATGGATAAGCAGACTACTCTGAGTCTGATTAGGACTTCCATCCTCTAGTAAGATACTAGGAGAGTATAGAGATGAAGAAATGGGGAAAGGGGATGGAGTAAGAGAGAGAGAGAGAGAGAGAGAGAGAGAGGGAGGGAGGGAGGGAGGATGGGGCAGCATGTGGAATAGGAAATGTGAAGAGATGTACTGAGAGAAGGAGTATGTCCATGAGTTAAAGCAGGTGGAGCTCTGAGAGCTTCCCAAGGTAACTGGCTGGCTCTGCTGGGCTCTCCTTTTCCTTTTGTTCACTAACCATCAACCTCAGGTTTGCATTTCTATCATGGTTTCAAGCATGATTACTCTTAAGAACTGCTTCTCAGAAAGAGAGCCACCTTTTTATTATACTTTCCGTAGAGATGAAATTTAGCAAGTGGTGGTAGTTACGGTTAGGTCCCCAGCCCCTAGCAGAGAGTATGAGCTTGCAGGGTTCGTGTATGTACCATGGTGTTGCTTTGGGGCTGGGCCAGGGGCTTAGGGCTAATACTCTGTCTCGCACAGAGAAGATGGAAGGGAAGGTCTGCCCTTTCAGTAAGTAGGATCCCTATGGTGACTTTTGGGGCTTCCCTGGTAGCTCAGCTGGTAAAGAATCCACCTGCAATGCAGGAGACCCCGGTTCGATTCCTGAGTCAGGAAGATCCGCTAGAGAAGGGCTAGGCCACCCACTCCAGTATTCTTGGGCTTCCCTGGTGGCTCAGATGGTAAAGAATCTGCCTGCAATGTGGGAAACCTGGGTTCCATCCCTGGGTTGGGAAGATCCCTGGAGAAGGGCATGGCAACCCACTCCAGTATTCTTGCCTAGAGAATCCCCTTGGACAGAGGTGCCTGGCGGGCTACAGTCTATGGGGCACAAAGAGTCAGACACGACTGAGCGGCTAAGCACAGCACATGATGGCTTTCAGGGCTGTCTCTTCTTAGAGCAGCTCCTATTTTGGGGATGAGCTCTCTGATGAATCTCTAGTTGGCATGATTCATGGAGGTCTTTGCAAATGACAGTGCTTCTGACTCAAAAGGAGTTCATAATTTCTGTCCTCAGAAGTGTGTATAACATTAAAGCCCCCTGGAAGCCTAAATAAACTGTTGATGACATAGCAGAGGTTGGATTTCACACCAGGCAAGGTCCTTCTGGACAATACTCGCATCTGATTCTCTTTGGGGCACTTGGCACCCATAGTACAGTGCAGGCCCTCGCTGTACATGGGGGCAGAAGCTAAACAAGCTACCTTGCATTTGCCTGGCCTCAGCCAGCTCCTCACTACCAACCTGCCTCTTCCCCACTTTCTTGTGGCATACTTACACCTAGCTTCTGCTTCATCAGCCTTGTCCAAAGGGTTTCAGAAGAGAAGTCTACTCTAATGTATCACTTCCTCCAAGCAATCTAGAGTTCACCTTTGCAAATAGAAGTCCGCTAGTAAAGACAAAGGTGCAAGTTATTATTTTCTCAGTTTGTTGGAAAAGTGTTTTATTGGTCTCCTGTCATCCTAGCCTTAAAGTCATTTCATGGAGTCCCCAGTTGCCTCATTTTGAGCTGTGACACCTGGCCCAGCTTTAGCCTCTATGATCCTGGCAGTATACCCAGCCGGCTGTGACAGCTGCCATCTGGCCTTGCCTTTCACTCCTCTTGCATCAGGATTGACTCATGTGGCAGGAAAACATTCCCATTACCTTTTTGTGGATGATGCATACCAATGGATTTACTTCTGTAGTGAAGGAAATGAGACCAAGAGAGAGATTTCCTTCCAGCCTATATTGCCAGAGAACATCACTGTGAGGCACTTGGGAAAGAAAATATCGAGCTACCTTTGTAGATGCGGAGGATCAATTCAGAGAGAAAATAATAAAAAAAAATACAAAATTAAAAAGAAACACAATGTAAGGCTGTAATTGGAGGAGGAAATGTAATATCGCTCATACCGAGAACATCATTTCTGCAGTAATTTTCAATAAGTCAGTGAGAACATTGTAATTCTACTGGGATTTGAGATATGAGAAAAATGAAATAAATATTTGGAATAAGCCATTATGGAGAAAGGTCCCCGATGAGTTGCTATTCACTATAACTATACTATAATGATGCTAACACAGAAATCCTTTGGAACCTCCTTTTTGGAAGTTTTATTGAAGTACTGCAGTTCATTGTTCTCTTTCCCTTTGGGGTAACAACACCCCAGGTAGACTGCGAGGGGTTTGACCAAGGTGGTGATGTTGCCTATCAACCTCTCTTTAAATCTCTGGCAATAGAACCTGCTTGTTTCCCAGGCGAAGGACCACAATTCTGAAGGGTGGCTATCACTGAGACAGCAGTTCCAGTGTTGCAGAAGCAAGTTGGTTGGTAATTATATGTTCTTATATAGATTGCTTTCAGAGATAGGTAATTATTGTGAAAGTGACCAGCTGGAACTCACAGTTAGCTCAGGTCTAGACTTCCCAGGCTACCAGCAACTACCTGTCTTTCAGACAGGGTAATCTTGGACATGCATTGTTTCTCTTTAATATTATAAAACAAAAAAGCAATTAAAACGAGATATGAGTGAACCCTTTAGAAAAAAGAACCTGTTATTAAAACAAAGTACAAAAGGAAATATTGTATCTTTTAAAAAAGCTTCCTTGTGGAGGAACAGGTAAGAAAAGGAATTGCTCTGAAACAATTGTGGCAGGGTTAAAGAAAAATGAACTTTACTATTGAATAGCGAGAAAGCTATAAACTGCTCTTTTAGCCTCCAAATAGCTTTCCCTTTTTCCTTTCCCACTTTTATAACTCAGAAAAATGTATTGACCCTCTATAGCTTATAAGATCAATCCTAAACTCAAGCATGGTGCCTAGGTCCCTTCTCAGCCTGGCCTCAGTGTGCTTTCAGCCTCCTCTTCCATATAGTCCCCATACCCACCTCATTTCATCTATCTACATGACATTTATACAGAGGCGCCATGTACAAGACATCGCTAGGTTCGTTGTGATCAAACACACATCATTTTACTTCGGTGGGGGCTTTATTAGTTTACCATACATCCTACATGAGCCCCATTAAAATATTATGAGGTGCTGTGTGCCTGGGCTGGGGTTGTAGCAATAACCTGGAGGAAAAAAGGAGTCTAGGATGTGGTGGGAAAGGGAAGACTTGAAACGATGAGGGAGTTTGAAAAAATACCATTGAATAACAAAAATGATGGGTATGATCTACCTCCTGTTTTTAATTTTTAGTGATTTTTTTCCAAACTCCTGTGAACTCGTCTAAAATTATGCAAGATGAAATTGGCTAAGCCAATGAAACATTGCATAGTTATACGAAAATGTGCATATGAAATAATGCTATTAATAATACTTAACATTGAGTATTAATATATTATTTGCCAGGCACTGTTCTAAGCATTTTTATAAATATTTTATCTTGTAACCCTCAGAACAACCTCCTGAGGGTAGGTACTATTATTTTCCCAATCTTACAGGTAGAGAATCCAAGGTAATGAAAGTTTGAGTGACTGACTGAGCCTGTAGCAGAGCCAGGATTTGAAAGTACATGTATTCTGGCTCCAGAGTTCATGCTTTTAACTACTATAATAAATCTGTCTCTAAATGGAAAAGAATTTCAAAAAGTATGTAAATATATCTATGCACATATAGATACATTGACAAAGACAATTCAAATAAATAGATTTAAAATTAGACTCATTCGCTGGTTGTTGTCGTTCCATTGCATTCGACTCTTGGTGACCCCATGGACTGCAGCACGCCAGGCTTCCCTGTCCATCACCAAGTCCCAGAGCTTGCTCAAACTCATGTCCATTGAGTCGGTGATGCCATCCAACCATCTCATCCTCTGTCGTTCCTTCTCCTCCTGCCCTCAATCTTTCCCAGCATCAGGGTCTTTTCCAGTGAGTCAGTTCTTCACATCAAGTGGTCAAAGTATTGGAGCTTCAGCTTCAGCGTCAGTCCTGATGAATATTCATGATTGATTTCCTTTAGGATTGCTGGTAAAGAATTTTAAATTCATAAGAAAAGGAAAAGAGTAAGAATGGTTTAGTGTCAGAGAGGTCAAGAGAAAGCAGTTGAGGAAGGAGGATATCAACAGTGTCAAATGTCAACTGAATTAGTAATTAACTGATTAAATTAATAACTTTAAGTAAGTCACTTAGCTTCCTTTGTAATTGTTTTCTCATCGGTAAAAATTGCTGTTGCCTTACAGCTATGTTTAGAAGATTATTGAGATAATGTTAAAAAAGTCTTTGTCTTTTCCTTAGATAATAAAGACTTTTTTGAAATACCCTCACATTATTGCAAGCCATGTCTTAACAGATAAAGCTAACAGCAGATTATGTGTGAATTTTCCAAGTCTTGTGCAGTAGTCTGAGGTGTTTTATGGGCTTCTGTGGTTTCTTATTGGTAAAGAATCTGCCTGCAGATGCAAGAGACACATGTTCAATCCCTGGGTTGGGAAGATCCTTTGGAGAAGGAAATGGCTACCCACTATAGTATTCTTGCCTGGGAAATCCCATGAACAGAGGAACCTGGGGAACAACAAACAGTCCATGGGGGTAGCAAAAGAATTGGACATGTCTCGATCTTCATGACCAAGATAATCACGATGGTGTGATCACTCACCTAGAGCCAGACATCCTGGAATGTGAAGTCAAGTGGGCCTTAGAAAGCATCACTACGAACAAAGCTAGTGGAGGTGATGGCATTCCAGTTGAGCTATTTCAAATTCTGAAACATGATGCTGTGAAAGTGCTGCACTCAATATGCCAGCAAATTTGGAAAACTCAGCAGTGGCCACAGGACTGGAAAAGGTCCGTTTTCATTCCAATCCCAAAGAAAGGCAATGCCACAGAATGCTCAGCCTACCTCACAATTGCACTCATCTCACATGCTAGTAAAGTAATGCTCAAAATTCTCCAAGCCAGGCTTCAGCAATATGTGAACCATGAACTTCCAGATGTTCAAGCTGGTTTTTGAAAAGGCAGAGGAACCAGAGATCCAATTGCCAACATCTGCTGGATCATTGAAAAAGCAGGAGAGTTCCAGAAAAACATCTATTTCTGCTTTATTGACTATGCCAAAGCCTTTGACTGTGTGGTTCACAATGAACTGTGGAAAATTCTGAAAGAGATGCTAATACCAGACCACCTGACCTGCCTCTTGAGAAACCTATACTCAGGTCAGGAAGCAACAGTTAGAACTGGACATGGAACAACAGACTGGTTCCAAATGGGAAAAGGAGTACGTCAAGGCTGTATATTGTCACCCTGCTTATTTAACTTCTATGCAGAGTACATCATGAGAAACACTGGGCTGGAAGAAGCACAAGCTGGAATCAAGATTGCCAGGAGAAATATCAATAACCTCAGATATGCAGATGATACCACCCTTATGGCAGAAAGTGAAAAGGAACTAAAAAGCCTCTTGATGAAAGTGAAAGGGGAGAGCGAAAAAGTTGGCTTAAAGCTCAACAATTCAGAAAACGAAGATCATGGCATCTGGTCCCATCCCTTCATGGGAAATAGATGGGTAAACAGTGGAAACAGTGTCAGGCTTTATTTTGGGGGGCTCCAAAATCACTGCAGATGGTGATTGCAGCCATGAAATTAAAAGACGCTTACTCCTTGGAAGAAAAGTTATGACCAACCTAGATAGCATATTGAAAAGCAGAGATATTACTTTGCCAACAAAGGTCCATCTAGTCAAGGCTATGGTTTTTCCAGTGGTCATGTATGGATGTGAGAGTTGGACTGTGAAGAAAGCTGAGTACTGAAGAATTGATGCTTTTGAACTGTGGTGTTGGAGAAGACTGTTGCGAGTCCCTTGAACTGCAAGGAGATCCAACCAGTCCATCTCCAGCACCCAGGAGATCAGTCTGAGTGTTCATTGGAAGGACTGATGTTGTAGCTGAAACTCCAATACTTAGGCCACCTGATGCAAAGAGCTGACTCATTTGAAAAGACCCTGATGCTGGGAATGATTGAAGGCGGGAGGAGAAGGGGCTGACAGAGTATGAGATGGTTGGATGGCATCACCAACTCAATGGACATGACTTTGAGTAAACTCCGGGAGTTGGTGATAGACAGGGAGGCCTGGTGTGCTGCGGTTCATGGGGTCGGAAAGAGTCGGACACGACTGAGCGACTGAACTGAGCTGAACTGAGGGAGCTTAGCTGATAGGCCACTGTATTCTTTACAAACAAGTGTTTTTGTGGTCATGGACATTATAACTAGCTCTTATGCAAGATAGTTTCAAATGCTTCTCCCTGCAGGAGAGACAGAAATATGATAAAAAGAACAAAAGACTGGGACTGATGAGTTTTGGGTTTTTTAGTAGCTTCTCTCTAAGTTTCCTCATCTGTGAAATGACAGGCTTGATAGTCAGTAGGCCCAGACCTATTTCTATACCAGACTTACCTTGCTGCTGCTGCTGCCAAGTCGCTTCAGTCGTATCCGACTCTGTGTGACCCCATAGACGGCAGCCCACCAGGCTCCCCTGTCCCTGGGATTCTCCAGGCAAGAACACTGGAGTGGGTTGCCATTTCCTTCTCCAATGCATGAAAGTGAAAAGTCAAAGTGAAGTCGCTCAGTCGTGTCTGACTAGTAGCGACCCCATGGACTGCAGCCTACCAGGCTCCTCTATCCATGGGATTCTCCAGGCAAGAGTACTGGAGTGGGGTGCCATTGCCTTCTCCGCCAGACTTAACTTAGGAACTTGTTAAAATGTGGATTCTTAGGACCAATGCCTAGAAACTCAGAGTTTATATGTTTGTAGTAGGGCCTACAACAAGCACCCCAGGAGATTCTGGTATCATAGATTTCCAGAGACACTGAATTCGACATAAGCAGAATTGATAAGAGGATTTTTATATTAATATTTTCACACTAGGCTTTTGTTTTCTGGAATTAGAGTTCTCGGTGTCAGGCCTAACTAGAACATATTGGTGAAGTTGTGGGTTCAGCCAATGTGCTGGAGTCAGGGTTGATTTCTAACCTGGGAAGGGGAGGTGAGCACTGTGACACCAAGATCTCAGGTCAAGAAATTGGCCTCCAAGGGTCTGGGGCAGATAGGAAAAAATGAAGAGGAGTAGAAGCCAACCTTTTATAGGAGTTGGTCGATTTGGAATGTGAGTAATTCGTGGATCAAGAGGGGTAGACACCAGGGGAGAAGTGGAGAAAGAGAAGGTGAGACTGGAGAATAAAATCTCAATTCTTAGAATGGCTGATGGTCCATGCATTAGTAAAGGAAGGCTGTGACTGTCTACTTTTTGCACTAATTTTGGAGTATACTCATTGCTATAATGCTGTAAGAGGATTGCACAGGCAAGTGCATGGACAGTGAGCGGAACAGAAATGTTTTTTACGTCATAAGGTATTAGAGATGCACCTGGCTCAGTATTCTTCTGTGCTTTGGACTGTCACTGCAGGGGATGAGGAAAATGACCAGAAAGGGATGATTGCCAGACAGTGTGAGCAGAGACAGGAAGATGAAGGTGGATCAGAAGGAGCCTGGGATGTTCCGCTCAAATGATCCAGAGAGATTTGATAACACAGAATAATGAGGAATAATGAAGGGTTCATGGCATTAGTAAATTTAAAGGACATGTTGATTTTCTGTGTATAAAACAATGATATGAATAGGTAGACTTTGCTACTCCAGTTGAAAGCCCAGAGAATAAAAGGATTATACAGTTGTTTGCCTTAATACTGGCTGTGGAACACTGTGGATCTCTGCATAGCAGGAGGCATGTGTTGTGTCATACCTGGGGTGGCCAGGAGGGGGAGCAAGTAATTTGGTTGATACTTCATAATCTATAAGATTCTTTGAATGGTGTTTTGATCAGAAATAGCAATGAATTTAGTTTATAATATCTCCTCTGTTTTCTGCTATGTATATATTATGAGAAAGGTATATTTAGAGTAGATAAACTATAAAAGTAACTCTGTAATGACAACTCTAGAAGTTTAATGTATCACAGACTGAAAAAGGCTTCTTTGATTCAGTGGAAAAGATTTCTTTGACCATTGTTCACTGGGCTCACTTGTTGATATTTGCCATGCACACCACAGTTTTCCCATTCAGGGAGGCTTTTTAGTTTCCATTAATTTTTGTGGTCTTATCCTTTTGCAGGTAACCTTTAAAAATAGTTCTGGGCATGCATCTTTCTTTAAATCCCAAAACCAACACCCCCTTTAATTTTTTGTTTTGAAATAAATATAACTGTCATTCATCTGATATCATGAATTATGCCTGTGAGTTTCAGATATGTTCAGAGGTGCTTCTAAATAGGTTACTTTTCTGTTTCCAAGGTATCTCTTTTCGAAATGACGCCCTCAGTTTTGCTAAAGTCACCCATGAAATTAATTGTTTATATTCAATCCTGTAATTTTCTTGTCAAAATATAAATACTTTTGCATTGTTGGGGAAAGCTTGTGTAGTCACTGACTCCTTCAAAATGACATTTTTTGCAATCTTTTATGCCGATCTGGATTTTTCTTAACAATTAAGAGAGTTAAGCAAGCTAGACAAAGTATATGGTCTTGAATTCTGCTGTTAATAAGATGGTCAGTCTTATCTACCTGTTTTTTTATACCAAGCTTACCATATCTGGTAATAGATAGTTGGGGCATGATAGCAGCTTGAGGCGGCCTCCTCAAGCACCTGAAAATATTGAAAATAAATTTCCCCCTAAAAGAGGTAAGCTAGGAAATCAACAAGTTATAAAGGAGAACAGAATTATGCAAATTCCCTTTGAAGAGAGTAAATTATAAAAGAAGAATGTCATCACATATTATTTTTATAATTTTTAAAGCATACATGTAGGAGAAAAGACTGGAAGCAAATTGGCAAAATTTACCTATTGTTGATAATAGTTCTCAGGAATATAGGTGATTATTACGCTGCTTCTTTGAATTTTATTTTTTAAATTTCAAGGAGAGAGCAATACTGAGACAGACAGGTGGATTTAATGGCTCCTAGGGAAAAAGACCAGACAGTAGCCTGAGTGACCATGTTAACACATCTGAAGAAAGGGTATGTCAATTAGGTAGCGGGAGTTAGGGGCTGTTGGTCATGAAAGCAGAGAAAAAGGAGAAAGTCACAGAGAAAGCTAGTAGCTCTGATCAGCCCACTCTACCCAGGTGAGAGACTGCCTTGTATGGCTCTGGAGTAGGCGTCACAGCAATGAAGCAGCGTGGTTACGAGTGACTCCCATAATCAGACTGAGTAGTGTTCATGTTTCATGCCTAACACTCCCTAGTTTTATGATCTTGGGCAAGTGGCTATATGTTTCAAAGCCTCAGGTTCAGTCTTTATTTTAATAATGTTACTTACCACATAGAGCCTTTGTGGGAATAAAGGAAGATAATTTATATATTTAGCACAGTGCCTGGCACATTGTAACCCCTCAATAAATGTTAGCTGCTGTTGTAACATCTTATTACAAAATCCTAGTTATAGAGATATATTTTAACATGATGCCATTATTAAACATTCAAATCTTATAACTTGAGTTGATACTGACTCTATGTTTATTAAGCAAATCTTAGATGATAATTTGGCTTCCAATGTTATTTACCAGGGAGATTAGTGAGGATCTGTCACGTTGTAAATTATATTTATCATTATAAATTCATACAGTGGCATTTCGCTTTGATAGAGCAGTCTTAAGAGGGTTTGATACTATGTGTTTAGTTAATTCAAGACATTGTCAAAATTAAGTTTGGAGTCTCCAAAGACTGGGAATTAAAAAATTTTACACACAGCCCTTTGTGAGCTTGGTTGATGTGAATCTACACCTGAGAGAAGTATTACTCAACTCTGGACCTAGTGAGGTTTCTCTGAAGCCAGTCTTCAGCATCCTCCAGCCAGTTAACTCCCTCTGTTTCTATAAAAAATTCCACAGAAACAAAAGTCTACAAGCAATAAATGCTGGAGAGGGTGTGGAGAAAAGGGAACCCTCTTACACTGTTGGTGGGAATGCAAACTAGTACAGCCACTATGCAGAACAGTGTGGAGATTCCTTAAAAAACTGGAAATAGAACTGCCTTATGACCCAGCAATCCCACTGTTGGACATGCACACCAAGGAAACCAGAATTGAAAGAGACACGTGTACCACAATGTTCATCGCCGCACTGTTTATAACAGCCAGGACCTGGAAGCAACCTAGATGTCCATCAGCAGATGAATGGATAAGAAAGCTGTGGTACATATACACAATGGAGTATTACTCAGCCATAAAAAACAATACATTTGAATCCGTTCTAATGAGGTGGATGAAACTGGAGCCGATTATACAGAATGAAGTAAGCCAGAAAGAAAAACACCAATACAGTATACTGACACATATATATGGAATTTAGAAAGATGGTAACGATAACCCTGTATGCAAGACAGCAAAAAAGATGCAGATGTACAGAACAGACTTTTTTACTCTGTGGGAGAGGGCGAGGGTAGGATGATTTGGGAGAATGGCATTGAAACATGTATAATATCATATAAGAAATGAATTGCCAGTCTAGGTTCGAAAAAAAAATTCCAGAGAATAAAAATAAAAATCACATGCCCTCTTTTTATTGTGTGAAATTTTAGTAATAGTGAATATGCCATTTCAAACTTCTCTCTTCTCTCCTTCTCCAAGGAGAATCAAGTCTCCCATGTTTGGCATTAGAGAGAGGTGCTTAAGAACTTTGGAACCAGACAGACCGCACTCTGAATTCCAGCTGTGTACCACTTACTAGCTGTGTGGGCTTGGGCAAGTTGATTTTGCTCTCTGATCCTCAGTTTTCTCATCTTATAAAATGGGAATAATAATTGTAATGCCTATATCATAAGGCGGTTGTGAGGATTAAAATGAATTCATGAATGTAAAGGGCTTAGAATAGTGCCTAGTTCAAATGAATGTGTTAGGCAGATGTTGGGCCTCCCTGGTGGCTCAGGTGATAAAGAATCTGCCTGCAATGTGGGAGACCCAGGGTCAATCCCTGGGCTGGGAAAACCCCCTGGAGAAGGGAATGGCCACCCATTCTAGTATTCTTGCCTGGAGAATTCCATGGACAGAGGAGCCTGGTGGGCTACAGATCATGAGGTCTCAAAGAGTCAGACATGACTGAGTGAATGCATACGTGCAGATATTAGTTGTTGTTGCTACTGTCATTATTATTGTTGTTGTTAGAATATTGTCAGTGTCATCATTATAGAACCAGTCTGTTGTTCAGTCACTAAGTTGTATCCAACTCTTTGCGACCCCATGGACTGCAGCACACTGTCCTTACTCTCTCCTGGAATTTGCCCACATCCATTTCCATTGAGTCAGTGATGCCATCTAACCATCTCAGGAGGTGGCAGAGGATGAGATGGTTAGAACCAGTCTGTTGACATGTTAACCAATGATACTCGACCTGGATTGTCAGTGTCAGCACTCACAGGGCTGTGATGGCATTCCTGAAACAAAATAAAATTAACTTTAATTTAAAGAGAAAAGGACACTTGGTACTTATGGCAGTAGGGTATGATCATGATAGCCAAAATGAGCTAATGATAGAGATACGGTTCCAGCTAGGTTGGGACCAATTATGGTGTATCTTTTCACCAGGTTGCTCTCAGCAGCATACTTGTCTCAGCATTGGTCTGTGCTGGCAGAACACACCAGCACCTTTCTTTATGATCAGCACTGACAAATGTCTGCTCAGATGAATTAACATTCTCATCTGGCATAACGCATTTTGTGGAAACAAGTTGGTAAGCCAGTGTATGAGCTGACCCACAAAACCTCTTAGCTTAAAAAAAAAAAATAGTACTGTACTGTATATCGTCGTTGTTTAATCACGGTGTTGTGTCTGACTCTTTGTGACCCTATGGACTGTAGCCCGCCAGGTTCCTCTGTCCATGGGATGTCCCAGGCAAGAATACTGGAGTGGGTTGCCATGTCCTCTTTCAGGAGATCTTCCCAACCCAGGGATCGAACCTACATCTCTTACATTGGCAGGCGGCTTCTTTACCACTGAGCCACCTCAGAAATACCAATATCATTATACTTGTCGTCTAAGGAGTATTGAGAAATGGCAGATAAACTTTTGTTTTTTCCTTCCATGGCCACATTTGTTGACCTCCAATTGGTGTTTTTGAGAGGCCCATAGAAAGAAAACTGAAAATTGAGTAGTGGAGGAGGAAAAGATCACGGGGAAGAGGGGCATCCTATAATTTGTCAGCATGAGTACTGGTCACTTGCTCCACAGTTAAAACTCAGATCCAAAAAGTCCTGAAAAGCCTAAACATATAGCACAGCAATGGGGCAGCCTCATAATGGGTCTATCACAGGGGCAATTTGAGCATCATTCACACTATTATTCCAGTGAACCTTTGATGTCGTGGTATGCCAGGACCACACCACACTTCTATTTCCTTACCCTTCCCCTGCTAAAAGAATTGAGAGCCTAGGGAAGACCAGAAAACAATTCACTTCTCTACTTTGGTTTCAGTCATTTTGGACCAGAGTCATTGACCTTAGTGATTTCCACAGGCAGATTTTGGAAAATGAGAAAATTGAATTGTAATTCGTCCTTTTGTGGTACATGGCTCAATCGGGAACAGTAATGCTTTAGGGACTTGCCCTCAACTTTCTTTCTTAAAACACAGAGAATTTTCAGTGCTGTCAGCTCCAGGGTTCTAGACCCCATGAGATGGAATTTTAAAAATTATTTATTATAATTGAAGGATAATTACTTTACAATATTGTGTTGGTTTCTGCCATACATCCGGATGAATCAACCATCAGTATACATATGTCCCCTCCCTCTTGACCCTCCCTCCCACCTCCCACCTTTTCCCACCCCTCTAGTTGTTACAGAGCCCTGGTTCTAGTTCTCTGAGTCATACAGCAAACTCCCATTGGCTACCTGTTATACGTATGGCAGTGTATATGCTTCCATGCTCCTCTCTCCATTCATCTCACCCTCTCCTTCCTCCCCCTTTCCATTGACCATAAGTCTGTTCTCCATGTCTGCATATCCATTGCTGCCCTGCACATACATTCGTCATTACCATCTTTCTAGATTCCATATATATGTTAATATATGATATTTGCTTTTCTCTTTCTGACTTACTTCACTCTGTATAATAGGCTCTAGGTTTATCCACCTCATTAGGATTGACTCAAATGTGTTCCTTTTTATGGCTGAGTAATATTCCATTGTGTATATGTACCACAGCCTCTTTATCCATTCATCTGTCGATGGACATCTAGGTTGCTTCCATGTCCTAGCTATTTAAACAGAGCTGCAATGAATGTTGGGGTACATGTGTCTCTTTCAATTTTGGTCTCCTTGGGATATGTGCCTAGTACTGGGATTGCTGAGTCATATGGTAGTTTTATTCCTAGTTTTTGAAGGAATCTTCACCCTGTCTTCCATAGTGGCTGCATCAATTTACATTCCCACCAACAATGCAAGAGGGTTCCTTTTTTTCCACATCCTCTCCAGCATTTATTGTCTGTGGATTTTTTGATGATAGCCATTCTGCCCGGTGTGAGGTGATATCTCATTGTAGTTTTGATTTGCATTTCACTAATAATGAGTGATGTTGAGCATCTTTTCCTGTTTAGTAGCCATCTGTATGTCTTCTTTGGAGAGCAAGCTGGAATTTATAGCTCATTTGAGGACAGTTAGGTCAGTGGAGGAGGACACAGTGCAATTGTGCTCTTTCTTCCTTTGCAGTGGCATCAGAGCTGCCTGCAGTCCCGCAAGGGGAGCCCCAAGCATGATTAAGGGAAGTGCTAAGCAACGGGATCAGAAGGTCTCATTAGAGAAAGTGACTGTGGCTTATATTGTAGAGATTGTCTTTAAAATGCCCAATCACAAGATCAGCTTTTTCCAGGCATGTTGCCAAGTTACAGCAATGGACCAGTTTTCAAATGTCCATTTAAAATCAGCTCTCTTGAATGTAGCACTGTGGCAAAGGTCCTTCTGGCAGGAAGCCACTTTAGACATCAGATCACTCCATGCATTATTTTTGAATAGTGTCCAGGCCTTTAAGTAATTTAGGCACTATTTTCTTTGAATCCAGAAAATGTCAGTGTACCAGAAGCAAACCTAAGTGGTGCTGCCTGGCCAACAACTGGATTTCCTTTTGCGCAGATGTTCCCTTCTTGGGGCTTGAGCCTTGCTATTTGTTTATATTGCCCCCTGTCCATCTACCCCATGGAACTATCTTGATTCAGTCCTTCTCCCTATTCCCTCCTAGATTTAAAAATTAGGTTGAGTTTGTGGAGGTTTAAGAATAGAAGAGTTAAAGCGAAGGAAATTCACTGTGGCCTGTTGAGGATGACACTCCTAGAATATAAAAGAAAATCATCCTGCTGTGAGAAGGCACCTGTGCTCAGCGCCTCCCCCCACCCGACTCCACCCCCTTATCTGGAAAAGGGAGGCGGGATTGGCAAAGGCTGCCAGAGAAGTTTTCCAAAGACATTTCTAAAATCATGAGCTTGGATCTTCTTTAAATAAAGACCTGCAGTTTGTTGGAAGCTCATGGACAAATGGCCAGTCAAGGTGGCCCATGTCTGGGATGCTGTAAGTAACTGAGGTACCTGTGAGTGGCTTGTTTCCTATTTTCTCGCTCAGGACCTTGGATTCTCTCACTGATTTTAATATTATTCCATATGATGGTTGCCAAAGGTACTCAGGCAACATGAAATGGGAAGCTGAATCAAGCATTTATGTTTGTGGGAATGGCTGCTTGTCTTTCTGAGAGGGTACCTTTCTTCTTCCAGGTTGTAATTCTAGGATTACTTCAGTCGCCAGCTCTCCATTTTTATAGCTCCCTGTTAAGGCCATTTTGTTAAAATAATCAGCCGTTCAGGATTGTTCGGGATGTCAGATTCCATTAGGTCACCTCGTCTTTAGTCATTAACATTGTTCAACAGTACAACACCGACAGCCCTCGTGGCTGGTGATGTCACACTTCTGTGGAAGGAGGGTGGTATACTCTTCTTGCATGCAAGGCATTCAGCATGTCCTTCATATATCTTCAAGAAATGTGCCCTTTAAAAACAAATATAATTGTGTGTTTAATAAAAGATGTTTCTGTAACTAATTTCTTTGAATATGTACTAGAAGTTTCACCTCTTCAGATAGTTGCCAAAGCCCTCAATAACTGCTACAGACCAGAATTCAGAGAGCAGTCAAGCCTCAAAATTTAGCTCATTTGGTGCGAATAGGTACCGATTAATAATTTATGTACACCTAGAGAGATGATGAAGGAGGAGGGGATGGTTGGATGGTATCACCGACGCGATGGACATGAGTTTGAGTATGCTCTGGGAGTTGGTGATGGACAGGGAAGCCTGGCGTGCTGTAGTCCAGGTCGCAAAGAGTCGGACATGACTGAGTGACTGAACTGAACTGAGAGAGATTAGATGACCTGCTTCATAGATCCTACGGATACTGTAGTGTTCTTTTTTCCCTACTGCGTTTCACCATTCTAGAGGTCACTAGAACTGGTTCTTCATCCAGAGATTAAGGTGGAGAGGAGGTATGGAAGAGGAAAGAAATCACAGGCAGTACTCAGATAGGTTTACAGGTATTTTTGGATACATAACAATAATTTTCTTGTTAAACAAAAGAAAGGTAATGTCAAAAAAGAGATTATCAAACATCTATTTTTAGAAGAAAGAAAAGGGATTCGTGAGAATGTCCATGGAGTCACATTTACTTACTCTCATAGGAAGAATTATTTCCTTTAGGTCTTTGCTGCTAAGTAAATTGCAAAACACTTCCCTTTTTGCATGTAAACATTTTTTGACTTCTTGAGAAGCATCCAGCATTTATCAAACCCTCCTGCAGTCAAGTCATAGTTGCAAATCATAGTGGTTTCTCCAGTGCCTTGATGTCCTTGAGAATCTGAGGGAAACATAGACTACCTTGCCCAGCTTCACCAGGGACATCTTCAGATATTACTGTATTTTTTTCCACCCGCTGGCTTTTTTTGGGTCAGGTTCTAACCTTAACCCTATAGATCCGCCGCTTCTCCTGCCCCATTCTTTCACATAGGCACATACCAGATGCACACACAGTGTGAGTCAGTTCTAATATGGAGGCAAAAAGCATTTTATAAAGTTTATAGAATATAATAGCAGCTTGCTAAAGTGAAATATTCCCTCCTTTTAACAAGTTCAGGGGAAAGCCACGTGGTTGACCTTTGCTGGCATTCCTTGCCTTCCTCCCTGCTTTTGAATTCAGCTGAAGTCATTGTGGTGATTCTGACCTTCTGGCCAAGTCTTCGGCCACTCCCAGAGCCCGTTGAGTTCGCCCAAGCAGTGTTCTCCCCCTGAGTTTATCAAGGCAGCCCTCACCTTCCCTGTTTTGCCTGACCTGGAGTATCCTGCAGGAGGCTGATTCCCAAGAAACTGTGAAGATCCTGGCCCTTGAATCCTGTCTCTGCCAGTAGCACTTTGAAGGAACTGTGGGCTCAAGGGAGGGCCTGGCCTTTTTGCAAAGGCTAGCTTTTCAGTTAAATACCATAGTTTTATGATTAGAGCTGAGAGCTCTGAGATTTCATACCCGTATCGATAATCCCAAGGAAATGCATAGTATTGACCTTTTTCTCTTATTTTCTTATAATTTCCATTTCATTGTGGCTATAAGGCACTGCAGGCCATGTGTTTCTGGGGAATTTTTGTTCTCTGTAAGTAGTTGGAATCATTCAGGCTTTTGCCTTGTTCTCACATCCTAAGTTATGAAGTTATTTTCCTGAGATATCCTGGAAACTCAGTATAGCCAAACAGCTGAAATATTTTTTTAGTATTGAACCAAGAGGGAAAAAAAGGTAAAGCAAGCTACTTACACCTCAAGGAATTATTGCTTAGTGTTTTAGTGTGTAAGCTCTGGAGTCAAAGTGCTTGAATTCAAAGCTTGGCTTTTCTACTTACTGACTATATATCCTTTGTGGTAAGTTACTTAACTTCTCTGTGCCTCAGTTTTCTCATTTTTAAAATGGAGATAATAGTATACTCACCTCATAGGGGGGTTCTGATAATACATGAAACACGGCAGTGTTTCCTATCTATGAGGCATTTTATGTTTTTCAAAGTATATAGTAAGAAGATGCTCGCTCTTCCTACACATAAAACTAATCTTTAAGTGCTATGCAATAGTTTCCTTGGAAGGAGATGGTAATAATGGCAAAAAGCATTGCACAGATAGTCAGGAGTC
The DNA here is from genome assembly GCF_032405125.1 of Capricornis sumatraensis. Taxonomy (NCBI): domain Eukaryota; kingdom Metazoa; phylum Chordata; class Mammalia; order Artiodactyla; family Bovidae; genus Capricornis; species Capricornis sumatraensis. Next base: position 41,456,917 of record NC_091092.1, on the reverse strand, counting down.
CTGTGTTTCGTTGCTGTCAGCAACTGCTGCATAACTCCATGCAGTCATAGTGTCAGTTATCTCAGCTGTGAAAGTGGGCCTGGTGATAGTTCCCATCACTACGCTTTGCATACATGAGTGTGGGCACACACACAGACACACACAGATACATACACACACGCATGCACATTCACTTTCCATGACAGAGAAGGAAGAGAATTAAATGAGAACACAAACGTTAAAACTCTGGAAGGGCATGAAACACTTCAGTTATGGTGATTGTGTTGCCATGTATACTATGTATATTTAAGCTATAGTATTCTCGAAACAAAATTACTTTCATATCTATAAGGTATTTTATGCTTTTCAAAGAAAATAGGCCATCCAGTATTTTATCACAGCTGGCTGCTGCAAGCCTCTAGGGCATAAGGACCCTGTTTACTTGGTATTTCACAGTACAGCAGATAGTGTACATTCAGTAAATGTTAAGTGGAAAAAAATGTAATTTTATACAAGTGCAGTTGATCTAATGAGAGAGGTAAGATGCCTCGAAAATGGTCCTTAAATAGTTTTCTAGCAAGTGGTTATTGTTGTTGACTTCACATAATGTCAGAGGCCTGTGATAATTTAGGTTTCAAACAAGTTGAAATTTGGTTGACATATTTTTAGAGACTATGTTATGGCTCAGCAGGAAAAGCCATAGCCCAAGCCTCTGAGGCTTGGAAACTGCTATCCCAGATCTATCTTATCTTTCACTCGAGAGTAGACTGTAGCCTTTTGGCTCTATATGTGTAAAAAGCGAAAAATTGTTACAAAGAGTGCTCTGTGAATACTTGTTGAGTGCATGAGTGAATAAGACCTTGGCAGAGTGTGTGAATAAATTTAAACCAACTCAAATTTGGTACTTCTCATTAGTGTGAGAGGAAGGAGGTTGGGACTGCATCTTCCAGTAACCATGGGGAAGAGGAGTCTGTTTCTTTAATAGTCACTAAAGTGATGGCTGTGAAGCACTTGGAGCAATATAAAGTGCTATGGAAATTCCTAATAACAGGTTACAGACAGAACTCTTTTGCTGCATAGACTACTGACAATTAACTTTTCTTAAGTTACTCATTTAGTGTCTTAGTGGTTAAAGGAGGAAAGAGCAAATAAGAGTGAGACTGTATCAAACAAATACATTAATTGTCCTAATATCAACAGAAAAATCCCCTTGTTGTGCTCTTTCTTTTCAATATATAAAGGTATATTGAAGAGAAATATAGGTTTTTATTTTTATTTTTGTTTTTATTTTTTTGAAATATAGGTTTTTAATAGATAAAGGTACTACCGGAGTCTTTGCATTAAAACCTTTAAATGAAGCTATTCCCTCTTTATTCAGCAAAATCTTTCATTCAGTAGTTCCATAAAAGACTATTTTTATTTTCCTCAAGTATGGTTAGTAACAGTAGGAAGTTCAGAAATTCTTTATCCCTGATTCATGGAATTATGGTTCAGTTCAGTCACTCAGTCGTGTCCAACTCTTTGCAACCCCCTGGACTGCAGCACACCAGGCCTCCCTGTCCATCACCAACTCCTGGAGCTTACTCAAACTCAGTCCATCGTGTTGGTGATGCCATCCAACTGTCTCATCCTCTGTCGTCCCCTTCTCCTCCTGCCCTCAAATCTTTCCTAGCATCAGGGTCTTTTCAAATGAGTTAGCTCTTCGCATCAGGTGGCCAAAGTGTTGGAGTTTCAGCTTCAACATCAGTCCTTCCAATGAATATTCAGGACTGATTTCCTTTAGGATGGACTGGTTGGATCTCCTTGCAGTCCAAGGGACTCTGAAGAGTCTTCTCCAACACCACAGTTCAGAAGCATCAATTCTTCAGCTCTCAGCTTTCTTTACAGTCCAACTCTCACATCCATACATGACTACTGGAAAAACCATAGCTTTGACTAGATGGACCTTTGTCAGCAAAGTAATGTCTCTGCTTTTTAATATGCTGTCTAGGTTGATCATTACTTTTCTCCCAAGGAGCAAGCGTCTTTTATGTTCATGGCTGCAGCCACCATCTACAGTTTTGGAGCCAAAATAAATAAAGTCTGTCACTGTTTCCATTGTTTCCACACCTATTTGCCATGAAGTGACGGGACAGAATGTCATGATCTTAGTTTTCTGAATGTTCAGTTTTAAGCCAACTTTTTCACTCTGCTTTCACTTTCATCAAGAGGCTCTAGTTCTTCTTCACTTTCTGCCATAAGGGTGGTGTCATCTGCATATCTGAGGTTACTGATATTTTTCCCAGCAATCTTGATTCGAGCTTGTGCTTCATCCAGCCTGGCATTTCTCATGATATACTCTGCATAGAAGTTAAATAAGCAGGGTGACAATATACAGCCTTGACGTACTCCTTTTCCTATTTGGAACCAGTCTGTTGTTCCATGTTCAGTTCTAACTGTTGCTTCTTGACCTGCATACAGACTTCTCGGGAACCAGGTCAAGTGGTCTGGTATTCCCATCTCTTAAAGAATTGTCCAGTTTGTTGTGATCCAGTCAAAGGGTTTGGTGTAGTCAATAAAGCAGAAGTAGATGGTTTTCTGGAACTCTCTTGTTCTTTCTATGATCCAATCGATGTTGGCAATCTGATCTCTGGTTCCTCTGCCTTTTCTAAATCCAGCTTGAACATCTGGAAGCTCACAATTCATGTACTGTTGAAGCCTGGCTTGGAGAATTTTGAACATTACTTTGCTAGTGTGTGCGATGAGTGCAATTGTCTGGTAGTTTGAACATTCTTTGGCATTGCCTTTCTTTAGGATTGGAATGAAAACTGACCTTTTCCAGTCCTGTGGCCACTGCTGAGTGTTCCAAATATGCTAGCATATTGAGTGCAGCACTTTCCGCACATCATCTTTTAGGATTTGAAATAGCTGAACTGGAATTCCATCACCTCCACTAGCTTTGTTCATAGTGATGCTTCCTAAGGCGCACTTGACTTTGCATTCCAGGATGTCTGACTCTAGGTGAGTAATCACACCATCGTGGTGATCTGGGTCGTGAAGATTTTGTTGTAGAGTTCTGTGTATTCTTGCCACATCTTCTTAACATCTTCTGCTTCTGTTAGGTCCATACGGTTTCTGTCCTTTGTTGAGCCCATCTTTGCATGAAATGTTCCCTTGGTATGTCTAATTTTCTTGAAGAGATCACTAGTCTTTCCCATTCTATCGTTTTCCTCTATTTCTTTGCACTGATCACTGCAGAAGGCTTTCTTATCTCTCCTTGCTATTCTTTGGAACTCTACATTCAAATGGGTATATCTTTCCTTTTCTCCTTTGCCTTTTGCATCTTTTCTTTTCTCAGCTATTTGTGAGGCCTCCTCAGACAACCAATTTGTCTTTTTGCATTTCTTTTTCTTGGGAATGGTCTTGATTACTGCCTTCTGTACAGTGTGACGAACCTCCATCCATAGTTCTTCAGGTACTCGATGAGATATAATCCCTTGAATCTCTTTGTCACAAAAAGAAAATTTCACAAGCTGAGAAGATAATAACCAAACCTAGAATGTCTTAATGATTTTTTTTTTGTTTGGCTAAGATATAAGCCATTCTTGTGACTGTTTGTTTGGAGCAATCCATGTCCCATAAACTCTTTGAGGTGGGGGGAACTTTTATTTTTACTAAAATATTTTCGTTAAGTAGAATGATTTGGTGAGCTCTGGGGACTTTAATAAAGTAATTGTGGATTCTGGGAGGAACTACATACAAAACTTGACTTCCTTGGATACTGTCAGACTTTCTGTTGTAAAGAGTAAACTACAAGATCTAAGAATGTGACCCTGATGCCTCTTTTTGTAGGAGTCATTTATTAGCCATGGCAACCTTGAATATGTAAGAATATTTCCTAATTAATCAAGGATTGGCTTCTTCAAGTGAAAGCCTGGGAGACAGAAAAATGAAAAAGACTAAAACTTGAGTCTTAGAACTTACTCACCAAGATGAAGGGCAAGGTATGGTCTAGCATGAAAAATGCTGGACCACAAGATTATCACATAAGAGTCAGAGTTATTCTTGGTGTGTCCACAGTGAAATGAGTTCCAGGAGAAATTATTCTTAAACTCAACATCTGGAATTCCCTTATATTCTTCTGTTAAGCCACTTTCCTGATTTCTCAAGGGTGGCTTGTTCCTGAATCCAATGTGAAAACAGACATATTCCAAGCCATGGTGAAGTCAGCCTTGTTCATACCTACCCAGCTTCAACATTGTTATATATACTTGATCAACGTTTTAAGATATAATAAAAGGGCAGAAAGATAAAAGGTTTTGAAAGGATCACGTATGCAGATTGAATCTCAGGCCCTGACAACTGTAAGGGAAGACAGTGTTGGCCTGCTAATGAGCCCCTGGGAAGTGTCTGGCATTTATGAATACAAACATTTCTATCATTGCTACTAAAACTAAAACTCACAAGAATACATTGTTGAAATAATATTTTGTCTTGAAGTAGTAGGTATAGCTGCTCTTTTTCTGCTTCTCCTTATTTATCTACCTACCTATTTATTTATATCCTACCTTCTCCTTTTTTAATCTCTTTTCGGAGTTTAAAGTACTCTACAAAGGGGCACATAGTAAAACCAAGATCCAATGCAACTAAAATACATGGGAACAATTAGGCAAAGGGAAGAATACCGGTAGGGAAGTAACATGGAATGAGGACTTGGGTTGTGACACAAAATGCATGACGTGAAGTTTACTATGCTTGATAGAGGTAGACCACAAATTTGGTCTATGCTTTCAACCAACATATGTGAGGAGAGAAAAATGATTGACTACATGAATCAGAATGTACAGAAGGTTAAAACAAAGTAGTTTTTCAGAAAAGCTAATGGAGGGTGAAGAATAAGAACTAATTGGGCTAATGGGGCAAAAGGTGGTCAACTGTTGCAAGAGTCATAAATTTCCTAGTGGCTATGGATATTCATCTTTGTTTCTGGAGATCCTTTGAGTGAATCATTTTAATTGTCTTCTCTGGTCTGGAATAGTCTTTGGGGGGAAAATTCATCATATCTATCTATGTATATATCTATCCATCTATCTAAGAAATGATATATATAATAGCCCTTAAAAAATGTTTCCTTCATGTTTTCTTTCATTTATTTCTTTATTTTCCAGTTCATGTACCTTGTATTGATATTTAGAAGTCTAGCATGTGAGACTTAGAATGCAAGGCTACATGCATTTACAGTCTGGTCATGGACCTGCACCAACCAATGGTTCATGTGTAATAGCAACTTATTTCTAAGCTTGTCAATTCTATCTAAATTAATGTGGAACATAAAATTCCAGAAAAGTTCAATAGAAATTGCAGCAGAACTTCTAGTATCCTCTATATTAACTACTGCGAAAAATGTGGGAGCCTTTCTTACCACCTAAACTTGTATTTTTATGTGGTTGATTTAAAAAAAATCATTCATTATTCAAAAGTAGCATTGACATGTGTTACCTATTTGGATATTTTGGTCCATTAACTTTTTCCAGTGGTTTTTCCAATTAAAATTACACTGATGCCATATGACATCTATTTGTATGATACAACTCCCTAACTCTTGAAAGAAATGTCAAAGCAGATTGAGCAGAGGGAGTGAGTTAACACTTTTCAGTGGTTCTAGTCACTAGTTCGATCAAGTACTAATTTCCAAGGTTCAGTTTTTCTCATTTGAAAAATTAGTAGACTTTTTTAAAGAACAGTTTTACATTCAAGCAAAAGTCAAGCAGATAATACAGAGGTCCTATTTGCTTCCATTTCCTTGCACACAGTTTCCTCTATTATTAATATTATTAGCATTAATATGTTATATTTCTTGTAATTAGTGATTATCAATATTATTATTTATTGAAGTCCATAGTTTACTTTAAAATTTCCTCTGTTTCACAATTCTGTGGGTTTTAACAAATGCATTGTGTCTTGTATCCTCGATTAGTATATCGTACAGAACTCTGTTACCATCCTAATAATATTCATGCTTCACCTATTTACTCTTTCTTCCCGCCTCTCCACCATCCTCAAATCCCTGGTTACTGATCGTAATTTCCCAATAGTTTTGCCTTTTCCAGAATGTCAAATAGTTGGAATCATATGGTATACAACTTTTTAAAACTGGCTTCTTTTACTTAACAATAAATGATCTAAGACTCTTCCAAGTCTCTTTGTGGCTTGATAGCTCATTTCTTTTTATTGCTAAATAGTATTCCATGGGTGGATATACCACTGTTTATCCTTTGAAGGGCATCTTGCTTGTTTCTAGTTGATTATAAATAAAGACTCTATAAACATTCATGCATAGCTTTTTGTGAACTTGTTTTCAGTTTGATCCAACAAATATGTAGGAGCACAATTGCTGGATCATAATTTTATTTGTAATAAACTGCCAAACTGTCTTCTGAAGTGACTTTGCTACTTTGCATTCCCATCAGCAGTGTTGTGCTGCATCTTCGTCAGCATTTGGTATTGTCAGTGTTAAGGATTTTAGCCATTCTAATAGCTGTGTATTGGTATCTCATTGTGGGCTTAGTTTGCAGTTCCCTAATGGCATAAGATATTGAGCATATTTTCTTATGGTTATTTGCCATCTACATATTTTCATTGATGAGATGTTTGTTCAGATCTTTTGTCTGTTTTAAAATGAATTGTTTGTTTTTTTATTGTTAAATTTTAACAGTTCTTTGTTTATTTTGGATATAAGTCCCTTATCAGATATATTTTGCAAATATTTTCTCACAGGCTGTGATTTGTTTTTCCATTCTCCTAACAGATGTTTGTCTGTTTATTCTTTTAACAAAACAAATGTTCTAAATTTTAATAAATTCCAGCTTATCAATTGTTTATTTCATGTATTGTACTTTTGATATTCCATCTAAAACCTAATTGCTAAATTCAGAATAATCAAGATCTTTTCCCATGTTATCATCTACAAGTTTTATAATTTATATTTAGGTCTATAGTCCTTTTTGAGTTAATTTTTATGAAGAGTGTAAGGTCTGTATCTAAGATTTATTTCTTTGCATGTAAGTGTCTTGTTGTTTCAGAACTATTTGTTGAGAACACTATCTTTTCTTCATTGCATTGCCTTTCTTCTTTTTGTCAGTCTATTTCGAGGTTTTGTATTCAGTTCCATTGATCTATTTCTTTATTCTTTTGCTAACACTCTGTTGTCTTGGAGGCTTCCCTGGTGGCTCACACAGTGAAGAATCTGCCTGCAACGCAGGAGACAGAAGAGACCCAGGTTCAAGCTCTGCGTTGGGAAGATCCCTGGAGGAAGGCATGGCAACCCAACCAGTATTCTTGCCTGGAGACTTCCATGGACAGAGAAGTCTAGCAGGCTACAGTCCATGGGGTTGCAGAGTCAGACACTACTGCTTAACTAACAGTTTAGTTTTATGCCATCTTGATTACTGCTGCTGCTGCTGCTGCTAAGTCCCTTCAGTCATGTCCGACTCTGTGCAACCCCATAGATGGCAGCCCACCAGGCTGCACCATCCCTGGGATTCTCCAGGCAAGAACACAGGAGTGGTTTGCCATTTCCTTCTCCAATGCATGAAAGTGAAAAGCCAAAGTGAAGTCGCTCAGTCGTGTCTGACTCTTAGTGACCCCATGGACTACAGCCCACCAGGCTCCTCCGCCCATGGGATTTTCCAGGCAAGAGTACTGGAGTGGGGTGCCATTGCCTTCTCTGGTCTTAATGTGTTAGGTAGGACTTTAAATATGATATTAAATAGAAGCACTAAAAGGGACATCCTTGCCTTGTTCCCTTATCTTAAGTTAGGGAGCAAGCCTCTAGTTCCTCACCATTAAGTATGATATTAGCTGTAAATTACTTTATCAAGTAGAGAAATTTCCCCTCTATTTCTAGTTAACTGAAAGTTTTTTATCATGAATGGTGTTGGATTTTGGTAAATGCTTTTTCTGTACCTATTGGTACAATCATGTGATTTTTCTTCTTTATAGCCCTTTAATATGATGGATTATATGAGCTGATTTACTAATATTTTATTGTGGGTGTTTGCATTTATATTTGTGAGAAATACTGGTATCTAGCTTTCCTTTCTTCAGTTCAGTTCAATTGCTTAGTCGTGTCCAACTCTTTGCGACCCCATGAATCGCACCACGCCAGGCCTCCCTGTCCATCACCATCTCCCAGAGTTCACTCAAACTCACATCCATTGAGTCGGTGATGTCATCCAGCCATTTCATCCTCTGTCATCCCCTTCTCCTCCTGCCCCCAATCCCTCCCAGCATCAGGGTCTTTTCCAGTGATTCAACTCTTCGCATGAGGTGGCCAAAGTACTGGAGTTTCAGCTTCAACATCATTCCTTCCAAAGAACACCCAGGGCTGATCTCCTTCAAAATGTACTGGTTGGATCTCCTTGCAGTCCAAGGGACTCTCAAGAGTCTTCTCCAACACCACAGTTCAGAAGCATCAATTCTTTGGCGCTCAGCTTTCTTCACAGTCCAACTCTCACATCCATACATGACCACTGGAAAAACCATAGCCTTGACTAGACGGACCTTTGTTGGCAAAGTAATGTCTCTGCTTTTGCATATGCTATCTAGGTTGGTCACAACTTTTCTTCCAAGGAGTAAGCGTCTTTTAATTTCATGGCTGCAGTCACCATCTGCAGTGATTTTTGAGCCCCCCAAAATAAAGTCTGATACTGTTTCCACTGTTTCCCCATCTATTTCCCATGAAGTGATGGGACCAGATGCCATGCTCTTAGTTTTCTGAATGTTGAGCTTTAAGCCAGCTTTTTCACTCTCCTCTTTCACTTTCATGAAGAGGCTTGTTAGTTCCTCTTCACTTTCTGCCATAAGGGTGGTATCATCTGCATCTCTGAGGTTATTGATATTTCTCTCGGCAATCTTGATTCCAGCTTGTGCTTCTTCCAGCCCAGCGTTTCTCATGATGTACTCTGCATAGAATTTAAATAAGCAGGGTGACAATATACAGCCTTGACGTACTGCTTTTCCTGTTTGGAACCAGTCTGTTGTTTCCTGTCCAGTTCTAACTGTTACTTCCTGACTTGCGTATTGGTTTCTCAAGAGGCAGGTCAGGTGGTCTGGTATTCCCATCTCTCTCAGAATTTTCCACAGTTTATTGTGATCCACACAGTCAAAGGCTTTGGCATAGTCAATAAAACAGAAATAGATGTTTTTCTGGAACTCTCTTGCTTTTTCCATGATCCAGCAGATGTTGGCAATTTGATCTCTGGTTCCTCTGCCTTTCTAAAACCAGCTTGAACATCTGGAAGTTCACGGTTGACATATTGCTGAAGCCTGGCTTGGAGAATTTTAGCGTGTGAGATGAGTGCAATTGTGCGGTAGTTTGAGCATTCTGTGGCATTGCCTTTCTTTGGGATTGGAATGAAAACTGACCTTTTCCAGTCCTGTGGCCACTGCTGAGTTTTCCAAATTTGCTGGCATATTGAGTGCAGCACTTTCACAGCATCATCTTATAATGCCTTTATCTGGTTTTGGTTTTAGGGTAATGATGATCTCATGGAATGAATTAGGAAATGTTCTCTCTGGTTGTATTTTCTGGAAAAGATTGTATAGAGTTGGTATTCTTTCTTCCTTAAATGTTTGATAGAATTCACCTGCGAAAGCCTCTGGACCTGCATTGCTTTTGGAAGTTTATTAATTGATCACTTAATTTCTCTGATGAAAAGAGAATAATTCAGTTTGCCTATTTGTCATTTTGTAAGTTTTGGTGGTTTTTGTCTTCTAAGCAATTGGTGGTACATTTTATCAAGTGTAGCAAGTCCTGGGACATAGAGTTGTTCATAATATTCCTATATTAGCCTATTAATATTCATATGATTATTAATAATGACCCCTCTTTCATTTCTAATATTAATAAATTGTATCTTTTGTTTTATTCTTGATTAGCCTGACCAGATATTTTAAAATTTTGTTCATCTTTTCAAAGAACTAGCTTTTTGTTTCATTGGATTTATCTATTGATGTTTATTTTCAATTTCACTGAATTTTGCCCTAATTTTTATAATTTGTTTTCTTTTACTTGCTTTTGGTTTATATTGCTCTTAATTCTCTAGTTTTGTTTGGTGAAATCTTAACTTTGTTGATCTGAGTTTGAGATCTTTTTTCCTTTTCTAATATAAGCATTCAATGCTACAAATTTCCCTCTAAACACTGCTTTTGCTACCTCACACAAATTTCAGTAAGTTCAATGGTCATTTTCATTTAGTTAAACATTTTTTAAAATTTCTCTTAAGACTTTTTTTGTCCCATATGTTGTACTGAAATGTGTTGCTTAATTTGCAGAGGATTGGATATTGTCTTACCTTTCTGTTACTGACTTGTAATTTAAATTCATTGTGGGCTAAGAACATTATTTGTATGATTTCTGAGCTTTTATATTTCTTAAGGTGTATTTTATGGCCAAGTGTTACGGTCTGTTTTGCTGAATGTTCAAAGTAAGCCTGAGAATGTATATTCTGCTGTTGATGGATGAATTATCCCATAAGTGTCAATTAGATCTAGTTCATTGATGATGCTAATCAGTTCAACCATGTCTTTAGTCAGTTTCTGCATGATGGATTTATTAGGTATTGATAGAGGGGTGCTGATGTCTCCAACTATAATTGTGGGTTTGTATACATAAGAATTACATCTTTTTGGAGAATTGACCCTTCAGATTATGTGACACTCTTTTTTATTTCTGATAATATTCCTTCTTCCAAAGTGTGCTCTGAAACTAATTTGGCTATTCCAGTTTTTCCTGTCTAGTGTTAGTATGATATGTCTTTCTTCATCCCTTTATTATCTGTATCTTTATATTGAAGATGTATTACCTTAGACAGTCTCTAGTTGGGTTTTATTTTTATGTTTATTCTGATCATCTCTTTTACTTTTTGTATTTAAACCATTCACATTTAAAGTGATTAGTGAGGTAATGTGTTAATATTCATCATTTTTAAATGCTTTTTGTTTACTGCACATGTTATTTGTTTTGGTCATTTTTAATCTTCCTCTCTTCTTTTGCCTTCTCAGGCTTTAACTGAAGCCTGAGAAAAATGATTCCATCTTTTTCTGTCCTTTTAGTATATCAATTGTGCTTCATTTTGAGCATTTTCAGTGGTTCCTATCCAGTTTGTGATATGCTTTTAAACGACTTTAAGTCCACTTTCAAGTCTACACTAAATTGCTTCACTGGTAGTTTGAGTGCCTTATAATATTCATTCTACTTGTCCATGTACTATAATCACCAATACATTATTGCTGTTACTACTGTGAACCAAGTGATATGTTATATCATTTTAAAAAAAAAGGTTTTATTTTGCCCTTATGTATATGCCTTCTCTGATGCTCTTCCTTTCTTTATGTAGATCTGATTTTCTGGCCTATATACTTTCCTTGAAAAACATATTTTTTACATTTTTTTACAAGCCATGTCTACTGATGACAAATTTCTTCCATTCTTGTTTGTCTGAGAAAGTTTTTTTGTTTTCCTTTTTGATGGTACTTTTGCTGGAAAGAGAATTCTAGCTTGTTGTTTTTTCTTTTAATGCAAGATATTTCCTTTTCCTCTCTTCTTTTCTTGCATGATTTCTGATGAGATGTTCAACGTAATTCTTATACTGTTCCTCTATAGGGAAGATGTTTTTTTTTCTTCCTCTGGCTTCTTAGAAGATTTTCTCCTTGCCTTTGATTTTTTACCATTTGAATATGATATGCCTTAGAGCAGGTACTTTGGAATTTAACCTGCTTGTAATTCTCTGAGTTTCTCTGTGGATGGTATCCATTATAAATTTTGTGAAATTTTTGGTATCATTTCCTCAAATATTTCTTTTGCTCTCTTTTGTCTTTCTAGAATTGCAATTATACATACTTTAGAGTTTTTGATTTGTCCCACAGTTCTTTGATGTTCCTTTATATGTCTTGTTTGTTTTTTTCTCTCCATATTTTCATTTGGGAAGTTTATATCACCATTTCTTTAAGCTCACTGGTTCTTTCCTTGGTCGTTTCCAGTATACTGATAAGCCCATGAAAGGCATACTTCATTTCTGTTTGTGTTTTTGATTGCTAGCATTTCCTTTTGATATTTATTGGCATTTCTGTCTCTGTATTTACATTATCCATATGTTCTTTTATGTTGTCCATATGTCTTGTATGTTAAGAGCTATTACAGCTCTTAACATATTAATGCTGCTGCTGCTGCTGCTAAGTCACCTCAGTCGTGTCCGACTCTGTGCGACCCCATAGATGGAAGCCCACCAGGCTCCTCTGTCCCTGGGATTCTCCAGGCAAGAAGACTGGAGTGTGTTGCCATTTCCTTCTCCAATGCATGAAAGTGAAAAGTGAAGTCACTCAGTTGTGTCCAACTCTTAGCGACCCCATGGACTGCAGCCTACCAGGTTCCTCCATCCATGGGACTTCCCAGGCAAGAGTGCTGGAGTGGGGTGCCATTGCCTTCTCCAACATATTAATGCTAGGTATTCTAAATTCTGTGTCTGGTATTTCGAAAATCTGTGCCATATCTGAGTGTGGTTATGATCATTGCTTTGTCTCTTTAGACTGTTTTTTTTTTGTTTTTGTTTTTTTTTTTTTGCTTTTTGCATGGCTTATAATTGTTTGTTAAAAGCAGGATATGATATTGGGTAGTAGGAACTGAGGTAATTAGACTGTTAGTGCGAAGTTTTATGTTAATGTGATTTGAAGTTGGGCTATTGTTTGCTGTAGTCATAGATGCCAGAGACTTTCATTTCCTCTGGTGTCTATTTTTTTTTCCACCTATTTTTGGTGTATTTCTCTAAGAACTCCTTCTTAAATAGAATTTATGTCTTTCTGATGGTAAGGTATGGGGGGAGTTGAAGTGATGTATAATATTACAATTAATCAGCCTTTTAGTGGGCTTAAGTCCATGGACTGTAACCCTCATAATAATTTTCAGCCTTTTTTCCCTCCCTTTAGGTGTTACAGAAAGGCTAGAGGGGACTGGAGTTCTCTTAACTGCACTTGTAGGTTTATTCAGCTCTGGTAAAGTTATGTCCCTTGGAAAACAGGCATTTGTTATGGAGAATGCTTATGGTATATTTCTAAATTATTACTTTTCCTCTTCCAAAAAAACAAGATTTTCCTTAGATCTTAACCATGAGAACTCTGTGTGTTTTGTTGAAGTAAATCCCATGGGAATGTGGGAGACCCAGAAAATTGGGTACCCAAGAGTTTTTAACTCTCAAGTCAGTTCCCGTTCAGCCTCTAGCAGTTTGTCTGAATTACTGCGTAAGTGTTCTGAGTAGTTGATGGCTTCAGTAGTGTCTGCTCCAGGTTAGCAGATCTCAGCCGTGGTTCTCTGTATTTGCCCTTCTTTCCAGATTTCAAGGTAGCAGTTTGCCCTGTGACCTCAGTTCCCTGAGGAGTCTAAGCATAATTGATTTTCAGTTTGTTCATTATTATCTTGTTGAGAACGGGAATGACAATTTATAATTTCCAAGCTCTTTACATGTTGTAGCCAAAACCAGAAGTCTCCCAATGTCCAGTTTTCAAGACTGGAGCATGTTGAGGAATTAACAGGGATATTGGTGTTAAGAATGACTACATTTACATTTAAGCTATGGTATTCATCTAGCGATATTATCTGGTCTGAGTCACTTAATCTGTCTGAACCTCAATATCCTCACCAGTCAAAATAGTTCTAAATACATAGGGTTGTGTTAAATTTAAATAAGAGAACATATGTGAGCAGGTTCATCATAGATCCTGGCATGCACTTTACAAGTATTTCATAAATGTCAGTTTTATTTTTACATTAAGGTACCTGTGTTTGAAAACCAAGACTGTTTGGAGTCCAACCCATTGTGTGACATTTATCCTAGAAATTTAAAAAGTTCTTATGAAGTCTTTGCCATTCTTACAATGCTGGAAAAACTACCTTGAAAAAAGTAACTTGCCTCTATAAGACTGCTTTATTCTTAAGGCCTTGAAGAGAACCCAATGGTTTATTTATTCCTCTCTCCAAACTGCAAGTATACTCTCCTTTAAAAAAAAAGAAGTCTAGTCTTCTACTGAAAAGACCCTAGAAAGCACATTGGTTTTTGGTCTGGGTCTGAATAAAGAAACATCTGCACCAAGTACTAAGGACAGTCATTTTGCTCTGGATATACGTCCTGGGTTAATAGGGGAGAAGTTATTGATTCGTTTAAAGAGAGGTGATAGTTTGATTGCATACTTTACATATCACACCATATTGGAGAGTTGTGTCCCTTTTGGAGGAACATAATTTAAGAAGGAAGTTGGTAACACTAAAGTGTGTCCAAAATGGGTGACCAGGTAGTGATAGGGGCATTAGTAAATCTAGAAACCTTGGTATATTTAGATGTGTATTAATTTATTAGATGTATTTATCTTTATCATCTATCTTTCTATATATAGTGTTAAAAATAGAGTGTTTTCTGTTTGGTGCCAAATTTTTCGTAATATCTCTGATTTTACATTGTTCCAATTTTTCCTGGATATAATTAATGCTTGACTTCTCCCCAGGAAAGAGACAGAGGAAAACCTCCCCTAGCTTAAGTGTACATTATTATCTGACCAAAAAAAATCAGTGGGCTGGACATTTTTTGCAGTAATTCTAGCTCTTGGCTTCATTTCAGGAAACCTCAAGTTGCCAACTTCAAGCTGAGCATCACTTTTCACCTAGGGTTGGTTCCTATAAGTCCCCAAGGAGTCTTTGCTTGAGTAGTTATGGTTTAGGCTGTTGTCCTGTGATATAGAAGTAAGGGGGTTGGGTAAAACCCAGAGATGTGCTAAGTGGATTCTGAGCTGTGAAAGTTGGAGCAGGGAGCACATGTGAGTTTGAGGTTGAATATGAACCCCTAGCCCTTTCCCCCTGCAATATGTGTTGTTGTTATTATTTCTGGAGAAGAGTTCATGATCTTTTCTAATTTTCTTTTGCTATTGATCCAGCAGTGCTAGTAACAGAAACTTAAAACAGTTATGGCATATAGTGTAGGAATTTCACTGTCATATATCTTGCACATTAGAGAATAAATGCACTGTGCCAAAGATGAAATTTGCCTTGTAGAGAATTCATTTTAGGGTAGCTTCAGTGACTGAGATCCACAGGGTAGCATCTCAGCAGCCATCTTCCTTCTCTGACCTTATGCAGCCCCAAGACAAAGGTGAAAAGACAATTGGCTTTAGCTGCAATTTCTCCCAGTACTTTTCCATTTGGAGAGGAGAAGCCGATAGAAATATAATGAGCTTAAAAATGAACTTGACTTTCAAAGACTTTTGAGAATGTGTGTGTTTGGTCATATGGCTGAGGGCAGCTAGAGTGAAACCATTGCTGGGAGACAGTAGTTTGAGTTGACTACTTCTGCTTTGCATGACTGTGGGAAAGTGCTTAAATTCTGCCTGCCTCAGTTTCATCATCTATAAAGCGGGGATTGCAGAACCAAACTCAGAAGATTGTGGTAAAAAGTGGATATTGTAATATACTTGGAAATACTTTGTAAATGCTATGCATGCGTTTTCAGTTGCTACAGTCGTGTCTGACTCTTTGCGACCCTAGGGAATGTAGCCTGCCATTCTCTCTGTCCACGGGATTCTCCAGACAAGAATACTCGTGGGTTGCCATCCCCTTCTTCAGGGGATCTTCCCAACCCAGGAATCGAAGCTGCATTTCCTGTCTCCTGTGACTCCTGCATTGCAGGCAGATTCTTTACCACTGAGCTACCAGGGAAGCCCCACTTATGAGGTATATAGTATAGCATTTAAGGGCTTCCCAGGTGGCACTGAGCCACCAGTAGTCATATATGGGTGTGAAAGCTGGACCATAAAGAAGGCTGAGCGTTGAAGAATTGATGCTTTTGAACTGTGGCACTGAAGAAGACTCTTGAGAGTCCCTTGGACAGCAAGGAGATCCAATCAGTCAATCCTGAAGGAAATCAACCCTGGATATTTATTGAAAGGACTGATGCTGAAGCTGAAGCTCCAATACTTTGGCCACCCATTGGGAAGAACTGACTCATTTGAAAAGACCCTGATGCTGGGAAAGATTGAAGGCAGGAGGAGAAGGGGACGACAGAGGATGAGATGGTTGGATGGCATCTCTGACTCGATGGACATGAGTTTGAGCAAGCTCCAGGAGTTGATGATGGACAGGGGAGCCTGGTGTGCTACAGTCCATGGGGTCACAAAGAGTTGGACATGACTGAGTGACTGAACAACAGCAGGTGGAGCTAGTGGTAAAGAATCTGCCTGCCAATGCAGAGTTCAGTCCCCAGGTCGGAAAGATCCCTGGAGTAGGAATGGCTACCCACTCCAGTATTCTTGCCTGGAGAGTCCCACAGACAGAGGAGCCTGGTGGGCTACAGTCCATGGGGTTGCAAAGAGTTGAGCATAACTGAAGCAACTTAGCATGCACACACATACCTTATACTTTCAAGGCAAGGATAGTGTATTATTTATTTCCATCTACCTAGCATTTACATACCCCTAGTACCTAGCACAGAGTCTAGTATTAATAAAGGATTGGTAGCTAAAATTAATGAATAGTTTTAAATCTTCAAATTTCTGATGATTTTGAAGAATTAATGGACTGGTCCTTTGGATTGTATTAGAAAATCTCTTGAGTTCATTCAATGTTTAGATTCAAGGACTGAGATAGTGTATGAAGTTAAGAAGAGATTGTTATAGATAAGCTTTCCAAGAAGTTCTTAATATTCTAAACAACAAAGTCACAAATGAACATTTAGCAATTGATGAAAATGAAGATTAACTTTCTCAAGCGGGCTTGGAAACCCAGTAGAATTGCTCTGGCATCTGCTCCACATTTCTGGGCGTGGTCATAAACCAAGGGAAGAATCTAGTATGCGTGTTCTACTTTGTGAGGGATCTGGGGCAGATGGTGGTGGTACAACCTAGAGCTCACTTCTGCCACAGGTGACTGAGATGTTTGGCTAAGTGATCTCAAGGAGCAGTTGGAATGCAGTCTCTCTAGGTAGTCTGAAAATGGTAATAATTTGATTTTTCAAGGCTCCTGAAATGGCATCATTTCGGGGTACATCTGTTGTGGACCTCTGTTCTTTGGAAGGAAATGAAGGAAAGTGCTAAGTTAATTTTAAAAGTCTTGGGAAACGTGATTATTTTTGTTTTTAAACTATGTCTTATTTCTTGAAAAATCTGTTATTGTTGTTTTCCTTTCTCTCATAAGAAATGCAGAACTCTGATTATTTGGGATAAATTGTGTCTAGAGGGCTTCAGATTGGAGAAAATGGGATGGTGACATTATTACTTTCTCTCTCAAACCAGTGACACTAATCAGGCCTTATGCCAAGGGTTAGGAGCAGCAGATGTAATCCTGAACCCACAGTCTCTGTAGAGTGGATAAGGCTTCCAAGCCATGTGGAAGCTGAACTTACCAAGGAAGCTTAGCTATTATCCTTCCAGATGTTCAGCTTGCAAATAGCAGAGGTGTTATTTTCAGTATCAAATGTATAGATAAGTACATGCCTTGTTTTTTTCATCCTGATACCGTTTAGGGGATAAATTCCATTTTCAGGTCTGGCAATCTGTCAGATAGCTCCGTTTAAAGTTATCTACCAAAATGATTAAATTGGTGATAGCTTTTATTCTTGGCTAAGAACTTGCCTTTCCTCCAGAGATGAACAGGCTTAAATCGTTATATGAGTTTATATAGTATATGGTTGGTTGTCAAATATTTATCTTTGTCTAAAAATGAAATGTCTTGAAATACAATTTCTTTTTAACTGAATAAATCAATGAGAGAACTTCTCATTTAGCCATTTTTTAATTGCTATTTTTATGAGAGGCCAGAATGTTAACTGAATCCTGACTTTCGTCATTTGAAATATAATTTGTGTGTTTAAGAATTTACGTACACATCAAGGTTTGGACTTCATGTTCAGAAAGAAAAATTTATTTATAGGAACAAACAGCTGCAGGAGTTGAGGCAAGTGCCAGAAGTAAACACGAGTCAATTATTTAAGGCAAATGGGACCTTAATCACCACAGCAATAGAAAAATCTCAAATTCAATTAAATACTGGACTTTCATGGTTTAATTTGTGGGCATTTCTATGTCTCTTATTTTACAGAGGCCTTTGAAATTGTTGTTCGCCACGCCAAGAACTACACCAATGCCATGTTCAAGAACAACTATCCGAGCCTGACCCCACAAGCTTTTGACTTTGTGGGGGAATTTTTCACTGATGTATCTCTCTACATCCTGGGTTCTGACATCAACGTGGACGACATGGTCAATGAATTGTTTGACAGCCTGTTTCCAGTCATCTATACCCAGCTAATGAACCCAGGCCTTCCAGAGTCCACCTTAGACATCAATGAGTGCCTCCGAGGGGCAAGGCGTGACCTGAAAGTATTTGGGAATTTCCCCAAGCTTATTATGACCCAGGTTTCCAAGTCACTGCAAGTCACTAGGATCTTCCTCCAGGCCCTGAATCTTGGAATTGAAGTGATCAACACAACCGATCACCTGAAGTTCAGTAAGGACTGTGGCCGAATGCTCACGAGGATGTGGTACTGCTCTTACTGCCAGGGACTGATGATGGTGAAGCCATGTGGTGGCTACTGCAATGTGGTCATGCAGGGCTGTATGGCAGGTGTGGTGGAGATTGACAAGTACTGGAGAGAATACATCCTGTCTCTGGAAGAACTGGTGAACGGCATGTACAGAATCTATGACATGGAGAATGTACTGCTTGGTCTCTTCTCTACGATCCATGACTCCATCCAGTATGTCCAGAAGAACGGAGGAAAGCTCACCACCACGGTGAGTACCATTCTACCGTTTTCCAAGGAATTGGATTCTATTGGGGGTGTGATGGCATGGCCAGTAGAGGTGCCGATGGAGAGAACTAAGAAAAATATGGGCAGGGATGATAGAGGGCCTGAATGTCATCACAAAGCTGGGCAGTGCATTAAATCCACAGGTTATGGAGTCCAAAGCCTGGCTTTGCATTTTAGCTCCGTCTACTTTCTTGTTATCGGACCTTGGTCATGAGGCTCTGTATGAGCCTCATCTTGCTGATCGATAAAATAAGGATTAAAAAGAATACCTTCTTCATTGGGAGTAACATGGGTTACAGTTCTTCAGTAATTATTAGTTATTATTGCCACTGCTGTTAGTTAACACAACATTCTTGACCACCCTGTGAGGTATGAGCTATTATCTCCATTTTGTAAGCGAGGGAACTGAACCTCAGGGAAACTGCAACTTGACCAGGGGCACCCAGCTATAGTTAATGAAAGAGCCATGATTCACAAATTGATCAGGTGCCTTTTAATTAGGTTATCACCAGTTTCACTGATTCTGATTTCACTCTTGTGCTCTTAATCACATTACTATTTTGAGTAGCGGAGAAGGCAATGGCACCCCACTCCAGTACTCTTGCCTGGGAAATCCCATGGACTGAGGAGCCTGGTGGGCTTCCGTCTGTGGGGTCATACAGAGTCGGACATGACTGAAGCGACTTAGCAGCAGCAGCATTTTGAGTAGTTGATTTGCGATGTTAGTTTTGATTTACATTTTGAGTAGTGACTTTGAAAGTAGGAAACCCAGCTAGAACCCACTAACTAAAGCTACAAATGAATGAGGCAAAACATTCATATTTTCCAACAGTTGTTTTTGCAGCCTTGATTTATACCAGTGTAAGCCTGATGGTATTTGTATTGGGGTGGGACAGTTGTGTGAGGGAGCAGCTTGCTTGGTTTCAGTCAAACATTATTAGTTACATTGTACCTCCTAAGCTAGGATGCACACATTCAGAACCACAGGAGCACACACTTTTCAATACAGAAAAGAACATAGAGCCAAGAGCTATCAGTTAGATCTCACTAAGGTTATAATGACTGATTCCTGAATGTTGCCAGCTTTGTTGAAGGAGATGGCAGAATCATCTAATACACCAGCCTTGTTGGGATCCTACCACATTTGAAGTGCTCTGCTGACCAGTTTACATAAAATTATGTCACAGTAATCTATGGGATAGATGCTAATATTATCCCCATTTTACACAGGAGTAAATGAAGCCAGCTTCAGAGCTGGCTTGAGTAAAATAAAAATAACTAAGGTCATGGCATCTGGGGCCATTACTTCATGGCAAATAGAAGGGGAAAAGGTAGAAGTAGTGACAGATTTCCTCTTCTTGGGCTCCAAAATCACTGCGGACGGTGACTGTAGCCATGAAATCAGAAGATGATTGCTTCTTGGCAGGAAAGCTATGACAAACCTAGACAGTGTGTTGAAAAGCAGAGACATTACTGTGCTGACAAAGGTCCGTATAGTCAAGGCTACGATCTTTCCAGTGATCACGAATGATTGTGAGAGCTGGACTAAGGCAGAATGCTGAGGAATTGATGCCTTCTGTGGTATTGGAGGAGACTCCTGAAAGTCCCTTGAACAGCAAGGAGTTCAAACCAGTCAATCTTAAGAGAGATCAGCCCTGAATATTCACTGGAGGGACTGATGCTGAAGCTGGAGCTCTAGTATTGTGGCCATCTGACACTCACAGGTGACTCATTGGAAAAGTCCCTGATGCTGGGAAAGATTAAGGGCAGAAGGAGAAGAGGGCATCAGAGGATGAGATGGCTGGACGACATCACTGATGTGCTGAATGTGAACTGGGGCAAACTCCAGGAGATGGTGAGGGACAAGGAGGCCTGACGTACTGCAGTCCATGGGGTTGCAAAGAGTCAGACACAGCAACAAGATGAAGCTTAGTGGCTCAGCTGGCAAAGAATCTGCCTGCAGTGCGGGAGACCTGGGTTTGATCCCTGGGTTGGGAGGATCCCCTGGAGAAGGGAAAGGCTGCCCACTCCAGTATTCTGGCCTGGAGAATTCCATGGACTGTATAGTCCATGGGGCACAAAGAGTCAGACATGACTGAGCGACTTTCACTTCACTTTACAGAGCCTAAATATCTTGCCCAGACATCAAAGCTAGTTAAGTGGCAGTGGGGAAACTGGGATTCCAACCCTGGCTTGTTGCCTTGCTTGATTCATGCTCTTACCTTCTATATAGTGTAGCTGCTGTGTACTCTGAACCATCGCTTACCCAGAATGTGGAGGGCAGATTGGGCCATTTAGCCCTGTCTTTAAGCTCTGCAAGTACGAAATGATAGAGGTAATTGGTTTCTTTGGTGAATTAAACGAGAAAGGAGAACAAAAAATGATGCAACCCACAGGATGGCTACTCATGGAGCTGCTCTAATTGTCCCATTCAGAATGTTAGCCATTTAAAACACATTTGCTGAGAAAATATTTTATAGTAAAATGAACAGAAATGTCCTAACGATAGTGTTCTTCAGTGGTTAATTATTCCTCTGATTGCTTTATAATTCGAGGCCAGATTCTTGGGCCTTAAACAAAAGTAAATCTCAGAGAACTAGAAAAATGAAAAGCCAATGCATTCGTATGTTCATTTCACCTGATGTTCGTTGAGGGCCCTCTATGTGTCTGACAAAAGTGAGAATGCCAGGGGTGTGGAAATGTCTTCAATAAGAGAAAAACAAGAAGATAACATTAAAGACAGAATATGGGAGTGTTTAAAGTTTGCCTCTGATATTGGTCACTTGACAGCAACATTTTGAAAACTGATATTGGTCACTTTGACAACATTTTGAAAACATGTTTTCTCCTCTGGTTATTTTCAACACAGAAAAATAGAGTAGGGGACCTGGTAGTGGATTGAGTCCACTATTTTGATCAGGCTCTAGAAATGAAAGTTTATTTAGTGAACATTTCTTAAGCATTTGCTCTGTTCATGGCACTTTGCCAGGTGCTGGGTACTCAGTTGCCCCAGACATAGTTCTTAAGTCTTTAAAAGGTCAGTTTAGCTTTGTTGACAGACAGATGTGTAACTAAATAATTTTCAGTGCAGTGAACATCTCACTACAATGTGAATGTTAGAAGGCCTGAAAGAGATTACCTAGTCCAGTCCCTTTGATTTACAAATGAAAAAATAAAGTTCAGAGAGGCTTACCCACAGTTGTATAGTTAGTGGAAGAGCCAGAAGTAGGGCCCAAGGTCTGCTGCTGCTACAGTCGAGCACTCATTCCACCACACTAATCTGTCTCCCATAAGACCCTCCCAGATTTTCACTCAAAAAGCTCCATTAGGATTCTGCAAAGACATCATGAACTTAAATTGAACAGCTATTTTGGGGGTGCCAAACCTGCTGTGTGTTAGGTGCACGTGGGCCCGTCTGTGTGTGTGTGCACACACACAGAGGGAGTACATTTCATGCCATTATCATTCAGGAAGAAAAGCCTTGGCTGTCAAGAGGTGCTCAGTGATGCAGTCAGGCCCTTTCTGTTTTGGCCATTAAGGGCCTGATTGCTCCCAGCTCCCAGCTGGTTATGAGAGCGTGAAGTCTGTCTTCCCCAGGGAATGCATAAACTAGAACAGAAAGCGTATGTAAACTCTGCCTTGTTACTGGTTTATGATTGCCAGCTCTAAGTAATGTATACCAAATGGTGGGGGTGGGGAATCATTGCCCAGGTGTGATCCAGCTATACTCTGTATGCCCCATCAAGGGGCCGGGTCATTTATGGGTGGTGAGGGGAAGTGAGGGCTAGGTGGATTACAGAACCCTATTCCTGTTAACAAAACCACAAAGTGCCCCCAAGCCTAAGCTGCTTGAAACTAAAGCATTAATGAGATTCTGCTGCGGCACCTTCACCTTCCAGTTGTGATCAAATGTGAGACCCGGCCAGTTAGTCCTGATTGAGGTTAAGTTATGATGAGAGACCTCTTTGAAAATCAGCTCTGCCAGAGCTCTGTTAGGACAGCATTTTTAGCTAGCTCTAAGCTATGCATGAAGTCTGCCATGGGCTTACCCAGTGGCTCTGCGGTGAAGAATCCACCTACAATGCAGGAGCCATGAAGTCTGCCAAGCAGGGACTTTGCTCATCTATCCCAGAGCATGAAGGACATTTTGGTCTTATCTAAGTGAGTGGGGCACTGTGAATTTTTTTATAATTATGGCCTATTAGTGTTTTAGTTTTCCCTAAGATATTTTTCCATTCTTCAGACTACCAAATGAAGACATGTGAGCAAATGTTAGGATGTTGTTCCTTGCTGCACTCCTAGAGGTGGTAAGCATGTGGTTCTCAAACTTGACTCATCACCACAATCATCTAGCGAACTCATTAAACAGATTCCTGGAGCCCCTCCCCCTGCCCTGGGGATTCTGATACCATAGTCTGTGCCAGAGAATTTGTCACTTAAAAAGTACTCCATTTGATTCTGATACTTCCTTGGAAGCAAATCCAGCCACTTTGTTTAGAAGATAAGGCCCAGAGGTTGGAAGTGAATGACAATGGTAAAGCTGTGAGCACATCTATCAAATGGGGCTGATATATGGGAATGCATTGAAATGATAGGTTCAAAGTACCTGGCAGAGTTCGAGGCACATGGCCAGTATTAACTAAGCCGCAGTGCAGTACTCTTTCTACAACGTGTTTCTAAGTGCCAAATGGATAATGAGCTTTTCTTAAACTTGTTTTTAAGTGCCAGGAGGTTTCATGTTATTTTAACCCAAAGAAGTGAATAAAAATACCAGTATTTTACTGTGTGTTTATATGTGTGAGAGAGAGAGAGAGAGAGAATGAGAGCAGAGGTGAGAGGAAGGTAAGGAAAGAGAAAAGTTTTACTGAAAAGTATTAATGATGGGAATGTAAATAGATCCATCTTGGTTCTTCATCTACATTTGTGAACAAGGTTAAATATCATGGCCCCAAGTGAGTACTGAGTAGATCTTTAATAGTATTGAGGCATGCTTTGGGTAGTATTGAGAGTATCATTTTTAAATTTATCAGCACATTATTGAATTCCATACCTTATGAATGTGCTCAGTCCTTCAGCTGTATCTGTTTCGTGGCGACCCCATTGACAGGATTCTCCAGGCAAGAATATTGGAGCAGGTTGCCATTCCCTTCTCCAGGGGATCTACCTGACCTAGGGATTGAACCCGGGTTTCCTGCATTGCAGGCAGATTCTTTACTGTCTGAGCCACCAGGGAAGCCCAATAATCAGCATGTTGGATGTTTATTACTAATTCAGAAAGTTTCCCAAGAATCTCTATGATTGTACTTACTTTCTTTACCCCCCTAAATTGCTCATATGTCCTCAACATGGCTGTTTGCACTTTTATTTTTCCATTTTTACTTATGTACTTTCTTTATTGATTCATTTCAGAGTTTCTCAGCATTAGTGTTTCCTCTCCCACAATTTCATTACTTGACTAGTTATGTGCTTCATTGAATGTTGTCCAAAACTGCGACCTTTTATACCTTCTCTGTTTCTCCCCTTCTTTCCTCACTTCGGTTCACTCGCTCAGTCATGTCCAACTCCTTGTGACCCCATGGACTCTTCCCTGTCCATCACCAACTCCTGGAGCTTGCTCAAACGCATGTCCATCGAGTCAGTCATGCCATCCAACCATCTCATCCTCTGTCAGCCCTTTCCCCTCCCAGCATCAATCTTTCCCAGCATCAGGGTCTTTTCAAATGAGTCAGTTCTTACCAACAGGTGGCTGAAGTATTGGAGCTTCAGCATCAGTCCTTTCAATGAATATTCAGGACTGATTTCCTTTAGGATGGACTGGTTTGATCTTGCTGTCCAAGGGACTCTCAAGAGTCTTCTCCAACACCACAGCTCAAAAGTATCAATTCTTCAGCACTCAGCTTTCTTTACGTTACAACTCTCACATCCATACATGGCTACTGGAAAAACCATAGCCTTGACTAGACGGACCTTTGTCAGCAAAGTAATGTCTCTGCTTTTTAATATGCTGTCTAGGTTGGTCATAGCTTTTCTTCCAGGAAGCAAGCATCTTTTAATTTCAAGGCTGCAGTCACCATCTGCAGTGATTTTGGAGCCCCCCCAAAATAAAGTCTATCACTGTTTCCATTTTTTCCCATCTATTTGCCGTGAAGTGATGGGACCGAATGCCACGATCTTAAGTCGCTCAGTCGTGTCCGACTCTTTGCAACCCCATGGACTGCAGCCCACCAGGTTCCTCCATCCATGGGATTCTCCAGGCAAGAATACTGCAATGAGTTGCCATTTCCTTCTCCAGGGGATCTTCCTGACCCAGGGATCGAACTCAGGTCTCCCGCATTAGAGGCAGACGCTTTAACCTCTGCGCCACCAGGGAAGCCCTGTTGAGCGTTAAGCCAGCTTTTTCACTCTCCTCTTTCACTTTCATTAAGAGGCTCTTTAGTTCCTCTTCGCTTTCTGCCATAAGGGTGGTGTCATCTGCATATCTGAGGTTATTGATATTTCTCCCAGCAACCTTGATTCGGGCTTGTGCTTCATCCAGCCTGGCATTTCGCATGACGTACTCTGCATATAAGTTTAATAAGCAAGGTGACAATATACAGCCTTGATGTACTCTTTATCAATTTGGAACCAGTCTTTCCTCACTACGATATTCATTTTAGCACTGTCTGAAATAGCATTCTTCTCGGGAACATTTAGTGAGTGTCCAATTGTGGAGCCACTAACAGACAAGGAGGTGCAAGAAGTGGCTGGAAAGATGACCGTGACCATTGCTGTCCTCAGAAATCATTTGGCCAGGAGGTAGCAGAGCTGGGATTCAAAGCTGGATCTGTCAGACTCCAAAGCACATGCTTCTCACGATTTCTCTACATTGCTCTTTCAAATAGGTTCACTCTCTTCTCACCAGAATTTCTATTCCTTTACCACAGGCTATGTGGGTCTTGATTATCTTGTTTAATATCCTGTATTACTCTCTACTATTTTTACAGCTGCACAATCAGTTTGTGAATTCATTCTCCCTCCTTGGAGATTTCTCCTATAGTATTCCTCAATCAAGTACTACAAAACATGAGAGTTTTCGTCTTTGTAACATTTAAAGGCACGGAATAGTTTCTAGGGGAATAATGAATGTTTTTGTAGGTGATGGAAGACCCAATCACATGGTGAAATGACTTGGCCTAAAATCTGTATGCACTGTGCCGACAATGAGGTATAGATTATTTTGCCGCTGCAGTGTTTGGAGTCTGTCTATTGGATCAACATACAGTTTTTAATGCATTTGTCTTTGATTCTGGACCTCAGTACACCCAGATCTCCATTATGGAGTCTCCTTAATATTAGTAACACTGCCTACTGAGTACCTAACATATTCCAGTATTCAGGTACATCCATTTTCTTGGGTAGAATTTCTGAAGATAGCTTCAGTGAAGTCAGTATTTATTTATGTGTGCTAGGAAGCTCTGGGGAAGATTCTCTGTTGATCCTCAATAATAATTCACTCTATCAAATTCTTATATTTTGCTGTCTATGTGAGTGACTGTAGCTCATCAGAATTTCCAAGATTAGCCCTACGCTTTTGAAGGCTGAGGTTATTTCTCAGGTGTCAGAATGTCAGTGTTTTTCTCCTCACGCCATCACTTTGGACTTTCATTTTTTAGTCTCATATAGAGATACCTTGTCTGAATTCAGACAAGCTGTTGTCAGTAGCAAGTGATTTCAAAGTGATAAAAACAAGTAAATGTCTCACTGCCTAATTACTGTCTGCAGGTCAGCATCTAGAACTGTGGCAGGCAGCTTTATTTGCATGAGGTCCATTTCTGGAGAGAGAAAAATGTTTACAGGATGCCTTCTTTTTTTTGTTCACAATAAAAATAGCTTTAGTGATTCCCATGGGGAAAATATATAGTTTTAAAACATAGAGTACCTATTTATTGGCAAGCCAAATACAAATGAAAAAATCTACATCACTTTCAGGCACCTAATGTTAATTTTCGGACAAGTTTCAAACAGTAGTCACACAAGGGAAGCTCTTTATAATGCTTCACCTTGAAATTATGTATATTATGGGTCATATTAAGGAATCCAATGGGCTCCTCACAAATCTAGAATTACTCGCCTTTACCTTGGCAAGAGTGGCAATGTGTTATATGTTCTGAGTCTTTAGAAAGAAGTCTTCCCCCCTTGCTGTGGTCTCTGGAGTAATGTGGCAAGAAAGTGTCCTCAAGAACTGTGAAACATCAGAGATTTTTACCCTGATTGCAAACTAACAAGTTACCCAGCCAGTATCGTGGATGCTGGATAAGGAGAGGAGACTCCGGCTCAGGGATGCAGCACGGTTTACTTCTCACAGTGAGAGCAGTAGCCTGAGTATCAGCGTTTGTGCCAGGTCCCCAAGCCCCAGCTCCCATGGGGAAAGGCAAAGAGAACCAGATGACTCCTACACACACACAGTGAGCTGCATTACAGGAGAGGAAGCTTGAGCTTCAGTTCAGTTCAGGCTCTCAGTCGTGTCCGACTCTTTGCAACCCCATGGACTGCAGCATGCCAGGCCTCCCTGTCCATTGCCAACTCCAGGAGTTCACTCAAACCCATGTGCATTAAGTCAGTGATGCCATCCAACCATCTCATCCTCTGTCATCCCCTTCTCCTGCCCTCAATCTTTCCCAGCATCAGGGTCTTTTCCAATGAGTTAGCTCTTTGCATCAGGTAGCCAAAGTATTGGAGTTTCAACTTTAACATCAGTCCTTCCAATGAATACTCAGGACTGATTTCTTTTAGGATGGACTGGTTGGATCTCCTTGCAGTCCAAGGGATTCTCAAGAGTCTTCTCCAACACCACAGTTCAAAAGCATCAATTCCTCAGCACTCAGCTTTCTTAACAGTCCAACTCTCACATCCATACATGACTACTGGAAAAACCATAGCCTTGACTAGCCAGACCTTTGTTGACAAAGTAATGTCTCTGCTTTTTAATATGCTGTCTAGGTTGGTCATAACTTTTCTTCCAAGGAGTAAGCGTCTTTTAATTTCATGGCTGCAATCACCATCTGCAGTGATTTTGGAGCCCCCCAGAAATAAAGTCAGCCACTGCTTCCACTGTTTCCATCTATTTGCCATGAAGTCATGGGATCAGATGCCATGATCTTCGTTTTCTGAATGTTGAGCTTTAAGCCAACTTTTTCACTCTCCTCGTTCACTTTCATCAAGAGGCTCTTTAGTTCTTCTTCACTTTCTGCCATAAGGGTGGTGTCATCTGCATATCTGAGGTTATTGATATTTCTCCCAGCAGTCTTTTTTTTTAAGTAATTTATTTTAATTGGAGGCTAATTACTTTACAATATTGTGGTGGTTTTTTCCATACATTCACATGAATCAGCGATGGGTATACATGTGTTCCCCATCCTGAACTCCCCTCCCACCTCCCCCCCAATCCCATCCCTCAGGGTCATCTGAGTGCACCAGCCCTGAGCACCCTGTCTCATGCATCAAACCTGGACTGGTGATCTGTTTCCCATATGATAATATACGTTTCAATGCTATTCTCACAAATCATCCCACCCTCGCCTTCTCTCACAGAGTCCAAAAGTCTGTTGTTTACATCTGTGTCTCTTTCATTGTCTCACATATAGGGTCATCATTATCATCTTTCTAAATTCCATATATATGCGTTAATATACTGTATTGGTGTTTTTCTTTCTGACTTACTTCACTCTGTATAATAGGCTCCAGTTTCATCCACCTCATTAGAACTGATTCAAATGCATTCTTTTTAATGGCTGAGTGATATTCCATTGTGTATATGTACCACAGCTTTCTTATCCATTCATCTGCCAATGGGCATCTAGGTTGCTTCCATGTCTTGGCTATTGTAAACGGTGCTGCGATGAACATTGTCTCCCAGCAATCTTGATTCCAGCTTGTGCTTTATCCAGCCCAGCATTTCTCATGATGTACTCTGCATATAAGTTAAATAAGCACTGTGACAATATAAAGCCTTGATGTTCTCCTTTCCCGATTTGTAACCAGTCAGTTGTTCCATATCCAGTTCTAACTGTTGCTTCCTGACCTGCATGCAGATTTCTCAAGAGGCAGGTAGGGTGGTCTGGTATCTCTTGAAGAATTTTCCATAGTTTGCGGTGATCCACACAGTCAAAGGATTTGGCATAGTAAATAAAGCAGAAATAGATGTTTTTTTGAAACTCTGTTGCTTTTTCTAAGATCCAACAGATGTTGGCAATTTGATCTCTGGTTCCTCTGCCTTTTCTAAAACCAGCTTGAACATCTAGAAGTTCATAGTTGATGTACTGTCGTAGCCTGGCTTGGAGAATTTTGAGCATTGCTTTACTAGCGTGCGAGATGAGTGCAATTATGTGGTAGTTTGAGCATTCTTTGGCATTGTCTTTCTTTGGGATTGGAATGAAAACTGACCTTTTCCAGTCCTGTGGCCACTGCTGAGTTTTCCAAATTTTCTGGCATATTGATTGCAGCACTTTCACAGCATCATCTTCTAGGATTTGAAATCGCTCAGCTGGAATTCCATCACCTCCGCTAGCTTTGTTGATAGTGATGTTTCCTAAGGCCCTCTTGACTTCACACTCCAAGATGTCTGGCTCTAGGTGAGTAATCACACCATCGTGGTTATCTGGTCATGAAGATCTTTTTTGTATAGTTTTTCTGCGTCTTCTTGCCACCTGTTCTTAATATCTTCTGCTTCTGTTTTCTCCATACCATTTCTGTCCTTTATTGTGCCCATCTTTGTGTGGAAAGTTCCCTTGGTATCTCTGATTTTCTTGAAGAGATCTCTAGTCTTTCCCATTCTATTGTTTTCCTCTGTTTCTTTGCATTGATCACTGACGAAGGCTTTCTTATCTTTCCTTGCTATTCTTTGAACTCTGCATTCAAATGGGCATATCTTTCCTTTTCCATTGCTTTTGGCTTCTCTTCTTTTCACAGCTATTTGTAAGACCTCCTAAGACAACCGTTTTGCTTTTTTTGCATTTCATTTTCTTGGGGATGGTCTTGATCCCTGTCTCCTGTACAATGTCACGAACCTCCGTCCATAGTTCATCAGGGACTCTGTCTATCAGATCTAATCCTTTGAATCTATTTCTCACTTTGACTGTATAATCATAAGGGATTTGATTTAAGTCATGCCTGAATGGTCTAGTGGTTTTCCCTACTTTCTTCAATTTAAGTCTGAATTTGGCAATAAGGAATTCATGATCTGAGCCACAGTCAGCTCCTGGTCTTGTTTTTGCTTAATGTATAGAGCTTCTCCATCTTTGGCTGCAAAGAATATAATCAATCTGATTTTGGTATAACCATCTGGTGATGTCCATGTGTAGAGTTTTCTCTTGTGTTGTTGGAAGAGGGTGTTTGCTATGACCAGTGTGTTCTCTTGGCAAAACTCTATTAGTCTTTGCCCTGCTTCATTTCGTATTCCAAGGCCAAATTTGCCTGTTACTGCAGGTGTTTCTTGACTTCCTACTTTTGCATTCCAGTCCCCTATAATGAAAAGGACATCTTTTTTGGGTGTTAGTTCTGGAAGGTCTTGTAGGTCTTCATAGAACTGTTCAACTTCAGCTTCTTCAGCATTACTGGTCAGGGCATAGACTTGGATTACCGTGATATTGAATGGTTTGCCTTGGAAACGAACAGAGATCTCTCTTTTGTTTTTTAGTTTGCAGCCAAGTACTGCATTTCAGACTCTTTTTTTTTTTTTTTCACTATGATGGCTACTCCATTTCTTCTAAGGGATTCTTGCCCACAGTAGTAGATATAATGGTCATCTGAGTTAAGTTCACCCATCCCAGTCAGTTTTAGTTTGCTTATTCCTAAAATGTCAACATTCAGTCTTGTCATCTCCTGTTTGACCACTTCCAATTTGCCTTGATTCACAGACTTGACATTCCAGGTTCCTATGCAATATTACTCTTTACAGCATCAGACCTTGCTTCTATCACCAGTCACATCCACAACTGGGTGTTGTTTTTGCTTTGGTTCTGTCTCCCCATTCTTTCTGGAGTTATTTCTGCACTGATCTCCAGTAGCATATTGGACACCTACTGACCTGGGGAGTTCATCTTTCAGTGTCCTATCTTTTTGCCTTTTCATACTGTTCATGAGGTTCTCAAGGCAAGAATACTGAAGTGATTTGCTATTCCCTTCTCCAGTGGACCATGTTTTGTCAGAAACCTCCATCATGACCCATCTGTCTTAGGTGGCCCTACATGGCATGGCTCATAGTTTCATTGAATTATACAAGGCTGTGGTCCATGTGATCAGATTGGTTAGTTTTCTGTGATTATAGTTTTCAGTCTGTCTGCCCTCTGATGGAGAAGGATAAGAGTCTTATGGAAGCTTCCTGATGGGATAGACTGACTGAGAGGGCTACTGGGTCTTGTTCTGATGGGTGGGGCCATGCTCGGTAAATCTTTAATCCAATTTTCTGTTGATGGGTAGAGCTGTGTTCCCTCACACAAACTTTTAGGGAACTCAAATCTT
This sequence comes from Capricornis sumatraensis, assembly GCF_032405125.1. Taxonomy (NCBI): domain Eukaryota; kingdom Metazoa; phylum Chordata; class Mammalia; order Artiodactyla; family Bovidae; genus Capricornis; species Capricornis sumatraensis. The sequence goes on along the minus strand of NC_091092.1, from coordinate 41,425,616 downwards.
TTCTCATAGATACAAAGACTGTCTGCTGCTTTCTCTGACAGAGATACCATTACTATCTTCCAAGACTATTTGCTATAGAAAGATACTTGATACAAAGAGTGTGGGGGTGGGGAGCGATGTGCCTCTGTTTATAAGACATGCAGAAACACAAGAGGACCATGGAGAATTGTCTTGCAACACATGAGTCCCCCAACCTTGGATGGCTGCCAAAACTTCTCAAGTTCATGATGCTTCTGGAGGATCTGTCAAGGAAATAAGAAGTTGCTGAAAGACACTTAGCTCAGCCATGACTGGTTAGTCAAAAGGCGGGATGCGTGCCAACTGTTGGACGCTAGCAGAAGGAACATCAAAGAAGAGATGGCAGCTGTTTTCTCAGCTCTTCAGAGAATACTTTACAAAATATAAAAGGGGCATTTGAGTAGTTGCCTCTGGTTAGGAGTAACCTCGCCACTTTGGGCCTCCACCTACTTGCTACTCTATTGCTGTCTCTTTCCATCTCCAAGCTCTTGTTTCCTTCCTCGCTTGTTCAGGCTCTGGGTTTGGGAGTTTTGTGTTGCTAAGTAGGTTGCATGAGAGTTTTCTCTTTTACTGCAGTTCTATGATGAAGCAAGTGATAACCACAGAGTAGTCAGCAGATGCTTATCCATGTCTGTGGGAGTGCTGTGGAGGACAGATTTGTGCTTGGAATATATTCAGAAAGGTTAGAAAGTCAGGAATATTTGTTCAAGTGGGCAGTAGTCTAGGAAGGCCTCACTGATGACCTGGTATTCAGAGAATCCATATGTTCCCATGATGAGAATGAGGGAGTCCAAAATGCGTTTTGAATGTTGGGTGGCCCGGGAATCAGAGCAGAGGGAAAGCAGCCTTCTATCTGGTGAGGGTAGAAAAGCTCTCGAATACTTGCTTCTTTTTTTTTTTTAATTGCAAAACCTTAAACACCTCAGAAAACATGGAGTCATGTACACAGTGTGATTCCTCTGATTCTTTTTTACCCACTTGGAATAAGGTTACTGTTGGCAACTGTAGGGCTACAGCGTTCACTTACGGTAGTGCCTCTGCTATGCATTTTGCTGTGTTTCTCAGCTCTCAGGCAGAAAATGCTTTCTACTTGGCCTGTTTCTTAGAGGGCTGTCACTCCGCCCCCACATTAAAAAATAAGCATGTATTATGAACATCACAGAAGCATTTTTAAACGAACTTACACTGTAGTATAGTAATTTCCTCCAGGGAAGGGGTAGTTATAATATTTGTTGTAATAAAGAATTTAACAAAAGGCCACAATGACAGAATTTGGGGCACATTTCTTCCAGGGTGTTACAGCCTTCATAAGATAAAACACAAACCTTCGTCATCACCATCAGCCACAACTTTCTGAGTCCTGGTACTGGGTACTGTTCTACGTCTTTCTGTTTGCCATTATTTTCCTTACTGGGGAGACTGTTAATCAGTTCAGTTCAGTTCAGTTGCTCAGTTGTGTCTGACTCTTTGTGACCCCATGCATCACAGCACGCCAGGCCTCCCTGTCCATCACCAACTTCCGAAGTTTACCCAAACTCACGTGCATCGAGTCAGTGATGCCATCCAACCATCTCATCCTCTGTCGTCCCCTTCTCCTCCTGCCCCCAATCCCTCCCAGCATCAGGGTCTTTTCCAATGAGTCAACTCTTTGCATGAGGTGGCCAAACTGTTGGAGTTTCAGCCTCAGCATCATTCCTTCCAATGAACACCCAGGACTGATCTCTATTAGAATGGACTGGTTGGATCTCCTTGCAGTCCAAGGAACTCTCAAGAGTCTTCTCCAACATCACAGTTCAAAAGCATCAATTCTTCAGCACTCAGGTTTCTTCACAGTCCAACTCTCACATCCATACATGACCACTGGAAAAACCATAACCTTGACTAGACGGACCTTTGTTGGCAAAGTAATGTCTCTGCTTTTGAATATGCTGACTAGACTGTTAATAGAGAAAGACAAATAAGCTTTGTTTTGGTGAAGGTACAGAGTTCTTAATGTCCTTTAAAATGTCCATTTGGCAATAGGGATTCAGAATGCATCAGTAGTGTTAGTCGCTCGGTTGTGTCTGACTGTTTGTGACCCCATGGACTGTAGCCTGCCAGGCTCCCTCTGTCCATGGGGATTCTCTAGGCAAGAACACTGGAGCGGGTTACCATTCCTTTCTCCAGTGGATCTTCCTGACCCGGGGGTTGAACCCAGGTCTCATGAATGGCAGGGAGATTCTTTATCATTTGATCTACAGGGAATGCATCAGGCTTCTCAAAAGGAATGCTAGAACGGGCATGAGGGATCTTACTGGGGAGATGAAAATGTTGCCAAACAGGTTTGTCATGGTCGCAAAACTTCATAAATTTAGTAAAAATCATTACATTGTACACTTGAAATGGGTGAACTGTATAAATCCAGAATTACACCTGAATAACAACCAGTCCATTCTAAAGATCAACCCTGGGATTTCTTTGGAAGGAATGATGCTAAAGCTGAAACTCCAGTACTTTGGCCACCTCATGTGAAGAGTTGACTCATTGGAAAAGACTCTGATGCTGGGAGGGATTGGGGGCAGGAGAAGGGGACGACAGAGGATGAGATGGCTGGATGGCATCACTGACTCGATGGACGTGAGTCTGAGTGAACTCTGGGAGCTGGTGATGGACAGGGAGGCCTAGCGTGCTGCGATTCATGGGGTCGCAAAGAGTCGGACACAACTGAGCGACTGAACTGAACTGAACTGAACATTGTGGGAAGAAGGACTTTGTAAAATTTAAAAAACTAGAATTAACATATAAAGCATTTCAAATACAACAATGTATCAGCATATTATAAAACACCTAGTAAAATGACACATGTGTAAATATTAATCATATCATTCCAATAAATTACTCTCGTGAAAGACTTCAGCCCTTTCATCCCAGTTGCCCGGCCTCAACCTCTGACCACACTCTCTTCTAAGCCTATAAAGTAAACAAAAACAAATAAAAGCAGTACTAGAAACTAGAAGGTAAAAAAGTCTCTTTGGGAAGTGCACCCTCCATCAAGGTGGCTTTCTTGTTTTATATGGAGGGGGAGTGAAAGCTGGGGGAGGGTTGATTCTGACTTCCTATTGCCCAAATTCAAATCCTTTCTGAAGAACATTCAGAAAGTGAATTAATTTTTCCTTTTTTTCATTCCACTCAGAATGCCTAAAACAGATAAAGTAGGAAACAGAGTCATTATATTTGGGTGCTGTCTATTATCATTTACTGACTGAGAGTCTATCTAAGCCTTTCTGCTTTTTGCAGATAATTAATTTTGTTCCTAAATGTAGGAAAGAGTGATTGTAATCAGTATGTTTGTACTTTCAGCCACAAATAGAGCCCATCAGAGATATGCAGTCCAAATAAACCTCATATAATATGCAGCCCAAGCAATGCTTGAAGTGAATGTTTTATCTTTTTTTTCCAAAGAAAAAAAGTAAATGTATGATTTTTAAAAGTCGTTCTTGGTATTCTTGTGTAGTTAGTAGATGAACCCCTCTTTTTCTAACTCAAACCTACACTGTGTATTATTTTTATCATTAAATTTCATGAAGTAGAGCTGAAAGAGACTTTGATTTGGCCCAGAAATCACCTTGTCAGCATACACATATCTCTGAGTTCTGGGTGCAGGTTGCTCTTATGCTTCTAGAAAATTATGAATAATCAGATCTAAGTTCAAGGCTCAGGTTCATGCGATAAAACCTAAGAGCGTAATGTTTGTGAATGAAGTTGAAGTCCCCTAAACCCTCCTGAAAGACTTTAGCCCTTTTTTCCCAGTTGCCTGGCCTCCACCTCCGACCACCCTCTCTTCTAAACCTATCCCCCCTCCCTCTTCTTCAAAATTATACCTTTCTCAGTGTCTCGTTCATTCAGGGTCTGCATTTGGTTTAAAATGATGTTTAATCACGGTTTAGTCATCACAGGAAGTCTATTTCTACTTTTGCTTGTTCTCTAATGTGTTCCCTCTCCTGAGACAAACCCACTTCACTTAACAAAATTTTATATCACCAGAAAACTCTTCAAAGGGGTTATTAAAGCTGGAGATCTCAGGTACCGTGACACAGCTATAGGGGGAACTATTTAAATGTGTGAGGGACCTTTCAGTGCTTTTGAAATCACCTGCTATGCATCGTAAAGGGGAAATGACATCAGTTCAGGAATCAGAATATTGATATAGAGTCTGTGCCTTGTGTTACTACAGGAGACTGGTGTTGGAAAAGCAACTTAATCTGTACAGTGAAGAATGGAATGACGATGAAAGTGATTATTTATTAAGCACTTGCAGGTGCCACACATAGCTCTAAGCCCTTTATGTGGATTAACTCATTTAATGTTTATGACAATCCCAACAAGGAAGGAAAAATTATCATTAGTACCATTTTTCCAGGTTAAAGATCTGAGGCAGAGAGACTGGGAAGTAGGTGACAGCTACAAGGTTGCTTTGTGCTGCAGGAGCTTCTTAGGGTCTCCTCTTGCCCAGAGCCACGGCCAGTCTTCGAGTGTGAAAGTGGAGCCTGGCTCCCTCTGCAGGTGGACACAAGATGACTTATTTGGTAGAAATGAGGCAGGGAATTGCTAACGGTCTTTCATTCCTGCTTGCTCTCTGTTATCATTCATCCTGTTTCCTATATGTGGCCTTGAAAACAGCATGGAAACCATTCTTATGGGCTTAGCTTTTATGCTCTGCATTTTCTCATACTTAAATAAATCCTAATTAGATTTTTCTAAATCTGTTTAGAGCTCAGACTTCCCCCCAGGATCAGGGTCTATTCCATTTACCCTTTTTTAAAAAAATCCATTTTTGATAAGCTTAGGTTTAAGAGATACTTTAAAAGATAATGGCACTTAAGGTTCCCCCTTTTCAGATCAGAAATCCAATGAAATACTAAGTTATGTGCCTTTCTTATTATGCATTAAACCCTGCAGTGATCTCTTTCCAAACAGGAAAAGGGATTCCATAGTAATTGAGTTTCTTATTTACTCTACTGCCCCATTCTGCTGAACAATTCTTAATGTAAAGTGAATAGGTTTCTTGACTATAGCAACCTCCTAGCAGATTTTTTAAAAATCATGAACACTTTAAATTACCCTCGGACAGTCTCTTCACAAGTTTTCTAGACAAAGTACTGTGGACAAAAGAGCAAGAAACTAAATTAGTGCCCTTACTCTGATTAAAAATAAAACAGTAATTGTGATAAATTGTCATAATCAAACTTGACAGATGGAAGCTATAGAGTGCATGTTATATTTCCTTCCAGCAAGCCCTGGATCACAGAGGGTGAAAGAATACAGTACTTATGGGAATGTTTCCCTCACACATCTGTGTTTATCAAGTTTTAAAGTCTGTTTCTTCCTCCATCATTTCTTCTGAATCTGTAATCCATTGATTTTTTTTAAAAAATTAATGCATGACTCAAACCACTCTGCTGTGAAAAGCCCCATTCAGAATTGTCTCAGCTTTGGTAATCATTGACCAAAGGCTCTTCAGGAAACCAGGGATAATAAATTGCAACATTCATTTTGATAGCACTCATAGAGATTTTTAAGAGCAAAGCTTTCAAGATGGAAAGCCAAGTCAATACCCTGCACAGGAATGGGCCAGCCTGGTCTTGGAAGGAGCAGGGTGAAAAAAGGTGCTGTGATGTAGTAGAAGGAACACAGGCTTCAGGAGTTACGGTGTGAATCTCTGCTCAGCCAGTCCTTATCTTAGTGACACTGGGCATAGTGTATAATCTCCCTATTCTTAGTTGTATCATCTGTAAAATGGGGAGGAAAATGCCAACCTCTTAGAACAATTATGCAAATTAGCAGTGATGCCTAGCACCTAGTTGCACTATAAAATCTGACATGTAACATGATAGATTTCATATGCTGTGATACCAAGTGGCCTTTTCTTCCTAGGTCTTTCCTCACATGGGGGCATTCATCTTTGGGATCCTCTCATTAGCAACACCATCATTGATAAATATTTACTGAGCTCTTGTGACAAAAGCCCTGTGACAGAAGCTGGTAGCACAAATATTAGGCTGCTGTTTCAACAGATGAAACCAGTTGGGTTGGAGCAGAATTTCTGGATTCTTTTCCTAACACTAGGATAGCTCTGTCGGGTGAGGTTGCTTGTCTGGGTACCCCACGTGTCTCCTGAGGACTTGAAGCTCCTACAGGTCTTTTCATTCAGAGTTCGGTGTGTTTTATTTGTTTGTTTGTTGATTTATTTATTTTTATTTTTGGCTGTGCTGGGTCTTCGTTGCTGCGCAGGCTTTTCTCTAGCTGTGGCGAGTGGGGCTTGCTCTCGAATTGTGGTGCACAGGTTGCTTATTGCGGTGCCTTCTCTTGTTGGGGAGCACAGGCTCTGGGGTGCGTGGGCTTCAGTAGTTGTGGTTCACAGGCTCCAGAGTTGTGGCATTTGGACTGAACTGCTCCAAGGCATGTGGAATCCTCCCAGACCACATATCAGACCCCTGTTCTCTGCATTGGCAGGCAGACTCCTCTCCATTGAGCCACCAGGGAAGTCCTTAGTGTGGTTTTGAATAAGTTCATTCAGCCTGTATGGCTATAGGCCTCTCCTTCCATTTATCCAATGCTTGCCACGAATAAGTAGGAGGATCAATCATGTTCCCCCAAGCATTCAGGTGAGTTGATGCCCAGCCAGGCAGATCAAGTTGAACATATAAGTTTTCCAGCTGCTCAGAGAGGTCTTCACAGAAGACTCATGAATAAAGGGCAGTGTGATATGTCTAGATTCCCGATGGGGATTTCTAGCATTCATTGAATTTGCTTGGGTTTAGTGTTGAAATACTTGGGAGTGGAGGAGGACTCAAGCTGTGTTGATGGTCCCTTTGTTTTGGAGTGTATCTGATGCAGTATGATGCTAAATTGCTTTTGCTGGGCACCACTGTTAAATGATGATTAAATTTAGGTTGGTAGAAAAATAAATAGATCAGCTATACCTCAATACAAAATTAAAAGTTCAAAAGGAAAAAATAAATAGATACCTAGTACATGTCTTTGGGATAATTTAGTGATATCCTCTTGTTTTATACATTATACTTTTATGAAATCCCCCAATTTTGTTGTCTGTTCTTATCCATCCTGCCTACTCAGAGTCTCTTCCCCCACTTTGTAATGAATGGTAACTACCTTTATGATGTGGGGGATTTGGGTTTTCACTCTATTTCTTTAGACATAGGGAAAAGAAGAAAACAATAGGGAGGAAGTGAAGGGAGTTTTAGGAGAGAAACAGGGACATGGGAAGTGAATCAAACCATTTGAAAATGTTTTTTTCTTGGCACATGTCATCTGCAGTATTTATTTAATATAATCATTGCTCCACTCATGCTGGCACAATACAAATAAGTCATAAATTCTAGATTTAAAAAATACAGTGTGTATCAACTATGACTTACCTGACATTTTCTTGATTGCATCAGTTTTAGCATGTGACTACCATTCTCTCCTCACCTCTAGTCTTACATAGGGTAGGGGTTTCATTTTTCTCTTAAATCAAGCTAAAGGGAAATGGAGTCCCTCCTTGGGATAGTGAGGAGCCATCAAAAGTATTGTTGTTCAAAAAAAAAAAAAGCATTGTTGTTCAGTCACTAAATCGCGTCATGTCTCTTTGTGACCCCATGGACTGCAGCATGCCAGGCTTCCCTGTCCTGCAGTATCTCCTGGAGATTGCTCAAACTCATGTCCATTGAGTCAGTGATGGTATCTAACCATCTCATTCTTTGCTGCCCCCTTTCTCCTTTTGCCTTCAACCTTTCCCAGTATCAGTATAGAGAGCATGAATCTCCATCCACAAAATCAGAAGTATAATAAAGTACATTTTAAATGCTTTAAAAAAAAAAAGACTATTTAAAGGCACTTTTTAGGTTCACAGCAAAATTGAGCAGAAAGTACCAAGATTTCTCATATATCTCTTGCCTCCTCAATATCCACAGCCTCCCCTACTATCAACATCCTGCACCAGAGTGGTACATCTGTTATAATCGATGAGCCTACACTGATATGTATCATTATCACCCAAAGTCCATCCTTTATATTAGGGTTCACTCTTGGGCTTTCCTGATGGCTCAGAGGTAAAGAATCTGCGCACAGTGCAGGAGACTTGGGTTCGATGCCTGGGTCAGGAAGATCCCCTGGAGAAGGAAATGGCAACCCACTCCAGTATTCTTGCCTGGAGAATCCCATGGCCAGAGAAGCCTGGTAGGCTACAGTCCATGGGGTTGCAAAGAGACACAACTGAACGACTAACACATTACTTAGTGTTCTACATTCTATTGGTTTTGATAAATGTACAGTGACATGTATCTACCATCACAGCATCATACAGAATAGTTTCACTGCCTTAAAAATTCTCTGTGCATGCCTATTCATCCCTCCTTTCTGCTCCACCCCACCCTTGAATCTCTAGCAACAGCTGTTATGTTTTACTGTCCCCATAGATTTGCCTTTCCCAGAATGTGATGTAGTTGGAATCATACAACATGTAGCCATTTCAGATTGTCTCCTCTCTCTTAGTAGTATGCATTTAATCTTCCTCCATGTCTTTTTGATAGCTCATTTCATTTTAGGCCTAAATAATATCCCATTGTCTGGAGCATCTTATATTTTTTAATCAATTTGAATTCCAGTCCAAATCCTTGTTGCCACTGAGTTAGTGGTAAATCCCACATCATTACTTTTTTTTATTTATTGAGATAAAATTCATATAGAATACATTTACCAATTTACCCATTTAAAGTGTACAATTTAGTGGGGTTTAGTATATTTTGTGGAGTTGTGTAATCATCACCAAAAATCAGTATTAGTACAGTTTTATCTTTCCAAAAGATACCAATAAGTTGTCACTCCCTATTCTCCCTCCCCACCACCCACCTAAGCCCCTACCCTGAAAACCACTGATCTACTTTCTGTCTCTGTGGATTTGCTTGTTCTAAACATTTCATATAAATGGAATCATACAAGTCCAGCCTTTTTTGTCTGGTACCTTTCACGTAACATAATGTATTCAAGGTTCATCCATATTGTAGAATGTTTCACTACTTCTTTCCTTTTTAATGCCCCAATATACTCCATTGTATAAATATAGATGGGCTTCCCCTGTGACTCAGTGATAAAGGATCCACCTGCAATGCGGGAAATGCAAGAGACATGGGTTCAGTCCCTGGGTTGGGGAGATCCCCTGGAGGAGGAAATGACAATCCACTCCAGCATTCTTGCCAGGAAAATCCCATGGATAGAAGAGTCTAGTGGGCTACAGTCCATGGGATCTCAAAGAGTCAGACACGATTGAGAGACTGAGCACAATGACTATTGATGTTGAGTAATTTTGTTTGATTGTTGGCCAAAGAAGATGTATATCCTCTTTGGTGAAAGGGTCTATTGAGATCCTTTTTCAATTTTTAAATTGGGTTATCTGTCATTCCATTGTTGAATTGTAAGGATTATTTGTATATTCTTGATATGATACACTTACCAGATGTATGATTTGCGAATATTTTCTCCCATGGTGGGGGGATATCTTTTCATTTTTCTACTAATATCCTTTAAAACATGTTTATAATTTTGTTGAAGTCTAATTTATATATTTTTGTGTGTATGTCATATCTAAGAAATCATTGCCTAATCCAAAGTCATGATGATTTACACCTATGGTTTCTTCTAAGGATTTTTTAGGCTTTGTTCTTATGTATGATCCATTTTGAGTTAATTTTCTATATTTGGTGTGAGGTAGAGGTACAACTTCATTCTTTTGCTTGTGAATATCCAGTTGTCACAGCTCCATTTGTTGAAAACGCTGTTTTTTCTCCGTTGAATGGTCTTAACAACTTTTTCAAAAATCAATTGACCATAAATGTATGGATTGAACTTTCAGTGAAATGGCAAGAATGGACATCTCTGTCTTTTTATTTATCTTAAGGAAAAAAGTCTTCAGTTTTCCCCATTAAGTATAGAGTTAGCTGTGAGTTTTTCATAAATGCCTTTTATTAGTTTGAGGAAGTTCCTTTGTATTACTACTTTGTTGATTGTTTTTATTATCAAGGTGTATTGGGTTTTTTAATCAAATTCCTCTTCTGCATCTAATGTATATGTGTCTTTTATTCTATTAATGTAATAAGTATACTAAAGTGATAACAAAAATAATAATTAAACTAATTATTATACTAGATGTTAGACCTCCCTTGCGTCTCTGGGACAAATATCACTTGGTTGTGATATATGATCCTTTTAATATATTGGTGGGTGTTGTTTTATACTTTTTTGTTGAGGATTTTGGTATTTATCTTCATGAGAGATATTGGTCTATAGTTTTCTTCTAGTCTTTGTCTGGTTTTGGTATCAGAGTAATATTAGGCTCATAGAACAAGTTGAGATGTGTTCCCACCACTTCTGTTTTTTCAAAAGGGTTTTATAGGGATTGGCATTAATTATTCTTTAAATGTTCGGTAGAATTTGCCAGTAAGGCCATCTGGTCCTGGGCTTTTTTTTTTTTTTTTTTTAATGGGAAGATTCAGATTGCTAATTCAATCTCTGTTATGAATTGACTCAGATTTTCTATTTCTTCTTGACTCATTTTTGCTGTTTTAGGAATTTGTCCATTTAGCATCTATGTTATATAGTTTGTTGACATACAGTTTTTCTTAGTAATTCCTTAAAAGGTATTTTGTTTGTAAAAGACTGGTACTAATGTCCTCTCTTTCATTCCTTATATAGTAATTTGACTCTGTTTTCTGTCAACCTAACTAAAGGTAGATTGATCTTGTTAATTTTTTTCGCAGAACCAACTTTTACTTTTGTTGATTTCTTTATTTTTGTATTCTTGATTTTAATTTGTGCTCTGTTTTCTTCCTTCTCTTTTGACCTGTGTATCTAGTGCATTTATATTTAATGTAGTTACAGATATGGTTGGATTCACATCTGCCATTTCACTCTTAGTTTTCTGTATATGCCTCATGTATTTTTTTGTCTGTGTTCCTCCTTTGTTTCCTTCTTTGCCATTAAGTTTATATTTTTTAGTGTAACATTTTCATTTCTTTGAAGATTTTTTTCCACTTCTTTTGTTATTTTCTTAGTAGCTGTTCTAGCACTTACAGTACACAACTTAAATTGTCAGAGTCTACTTAGGTTTATACTAACAATTCCAGTGAGATATTGATATACCAGTGCTTTGGTTATTTTTCAATGCCCTGTCCACTCTGGTGGCCAAATAATTGTCTGCTTGTTGTTCTAGAGTTTGAAACTGATTTGTTATCTGGAAAAGGCCCTCTCACAGTTCTACTTTCAGCTCTGCCAACTAATTCTGAGGCTTATTTTGCAGTCATCTGCTTCTTTTGTGTTTAGTCTTCATGGAATTTTAATTTTCCTTTCTCCCTACAATTCAATATACTTTGTACTTTCCTTTGGCGACAATGTATCTCAGTGTGCTTTCCAAGTTAGTACTGCTCAAAAGAAGTATAATGCAAGCCACATAGTAATCTTAAATTTTCTAAAAGCCACAGTAAAAAGCTGGAAGAAATAAGTGAAGTTAATATTTTTATTTTGCCTAATTATGCCCCCAAATTAGCATTTTGGCATGTAATCAGCATTTTACAAATTGTTAATGAGATATTTTACATTTGTTTTTCATCTCAACTTGGACTAGTCACATTTCATGTGCTCAGTGGTCACATGATACAGATTGGACAGTGTAGTTCCAACCTCCCCTCTGGGAAGGAATGTAGTGACAATGCCAGTCCCACCCCAGGAAGACTGCTTTCCACAAATAAAACTAATTCAGTTCAGTTCACTCAGTCGTGTCCGACTCTTGGTGACCCCATTGATCACAGCACGCCAGGCCTCCCTGTCCATCACCAACTCCTGGAGTTCACTCAGACTCATGTCCATTGAGTCAGGGATGCCATGCGACCATCTCATCCTCTGTCGTTCCCTTCTCCTCCTGTCTTCAATCTTTACTGGCATCAGGGTCTTTTCAAATGAGTTAGCTCTTTGCATCAGGTGGCCAAAGTATTGGAGATTCAGCTTCAACATCAATCCTTCCAGTGAACACCCAGGACTGATCTCCTTTAGGATGGACTGGTTGGATCTCCTTGCAGTCCAAGGGACTCTCAAGAGTCTTCTCCAACACCACAGTTCAAAAGCATTAATTCCTTGGCGCTCAGCTTTCTTTATAGTCCAACTCTCACATCCATACATGACCACTGGAAAAACCATAGCCTTGACTAGACAGACCTTAGTTGGCAAAGTAATGTCTCTGCTTTTGAATATGCTATCTAGGTTGGTCATAACTTTTCTTCCAAGGAGTAAGGGTCTTTTAATTTCATGGCTGCAGTCACCATCTGCAGTGATTTTGGAGCCCAAGAAAATAAAGTCTGACACTGTTTCCACTGTTTCCCCATCTATTTCCCATGAAGTGATGGGACCAGATGCCATGATCTTCGTTTTCTGAATGTTGAGCTTTAAGCCAACTTTTTCACTCTCCTCTTTCACTTTCATCAAGAGGCTTTTTAGTTCCTCTTCACTTTCTGCCATAAGGGTGGTGTCATCTGCATATCTGAGGTTATTGATATTTCTCCCGGCAGTCTTGATTCCAGCTTGTGCTTCATCCAGCTGAGCGTTTCTCATGATGTACTCTGCATATAAGTTAAATAAGCAGAGTGACAATACAACTAACCACCCTTCTAAGTTGCCCTGCTGAGAAGTGCTCACAAGTAGAAGAAAGTAACTCAGAAGAAAGTGTGTGGTCTCTCTGACACACAACTTCTCATCCAAAACATAGTTGCAGGCAATGAAAATTTAATTTGAGGGAGCTAGTTTATATTTTGAGGAAGGCATGGCAAACCACTCCAGTATTCTTGCCTGCAGAATCCCTATGGACAGAGAAGCCTGGGGGGGCTACTGTCCAAGGAGTTGGACATGACTGAGCAACTAAGCACAGCACAGTTAATATTTCAGTTAATGATAGTTTTTTGTGTATATAGAAAATAAAGGGTAGCAAGCCCTCTAATACTAACATTCTGTGGTGGATACCCTATATAGGATTGAATCATGCCTAAGCAAGGGGAAAGCTGCACAGTAATTGTACAAATTTGAGCCATTTCAAAGTGCCATTTTGGGTGATCCAGTCCCTCCAGACACCTCTCCCTCCTGAAGAGGGTATCTTTCATTGTTTTGTTTTTGACTGGTGTTTGGGAGGTCGTGAGATGAATAGAAGCATCTGTATATTTGCCCAAATCTCTCCCTCTATCCTTTTGTCTGATTTGGATGATTACTGGTTTCTTGTCACTTGAATATTGCTGATTCTCAGCTTACTTTTGGTTTTTAAGGAAGAGTTACTGCTTCTTCTCTCATTTAGTTGTTAACTTTTCCTGTTTCATGTGGTTTTCTTTCCTTACTTTTGGCTGTGCTGTCTTTGTTGCTGCGTGGGTTTTTCTCTAGTTGCAGTGCATGGGCTTCCCACTGTGCTGGCTTCTTGTTGCGGAGCTTGGGCTCCAGGCGTGCATGCTACAGTAGTTGTGAAGCATGGGCTTAGTTGCCCCATGGCATGTGAGATCTTCCTGGACTTCCAGGGATTGAACCGCATTGGCAGGCGGGTTATTTACCAAAGAGCCACCAGGGAAGTCCAATTCTTAATTTTTCTTAGTCACTCAATTTGATATCTACCCTTTTTGCCTCAGGTTTGGGGACAGTGCAGATAACTAATTTAGGGCTCTGATTTTTTATAAGGTTTTTCATGTTCTCTCTGGCTTTGACACCTTAGGATTCATGTTCCCTCTTTGTTAATTCCATCTATCTGCCATTCAGACTCTTTGCCCAGATGCTGCTGTCTTCTTGTCTGGACTCTGTTATCACGTCCCTGGGCTCGTGTTTTCTAGATCCTTATCTGGATCCCTGAAACTTGTGGCCTGAATCTAGTGGCCATCAGGCTTGTCTGGATCTAAATTACTTGCCTGTTTCTCCTTCCATTCCTTCACTCCCCTCTCAGTACAGCATCTAAATTTCCTTGCTTAGATTATTAGCCAGAAACCTCACTCCACACCCATGCCAGCCAACCCTCCTGGGCTTGGCCTTGGATTTCAAAGTGACAGAAGAAGAGAAAGAAAGAAACACTCCTTTTTTCTCTTTCTTTTACTTTACAATACTGTATTGGTTTTGCCATACATTGACATGAATCCACCACGGGTGTACATGCGTTCCCAAACATGAAACCCCCTCCCACCTCCCTCCCCATAACATCTCTCTGGGTCATCACCGTGCACCAGCCCCAAGCATGCTGTATCCTGCGTCGGACATAGACTGGCGATTCGATTCTTACATGATAGTATACATAGAAACACTCCTTGAATGCAACTTTCAAGGCAATACACAGCTTTTAGGAAGTAACAAGTGAAGACTCTATATGGGGAGCTTAACTCTGCAAAATTAAAGACCCTATTGGATAAAAAAGGAAAGAAACCTATCAGCCCAGCAGCTACAAAGAGTTATCATAGGGAAGACATTTCCTTGTTTTATCTGTCAAGCCAGAATGGGGAGATTTAGTTGATAGAATGTGGTAGACAAATCAGCAAGACAGAGAAGCGAGGACTAGAAGCACAGCAAAGTAAGCAAATATGATACGACTGCCTGTTGTAAAGACTGGAAAAACAAATACTAAGTGGGTATTTTAGTAGCATCTGTAAGTTCTGGGATCAAAGGAAAAATCCATAAATACTTCAAGATGTTTGCTTTGTACTATTTGGCTAATTGGCCAAATGTAATATCAACTTATAGGGGAAAGTTAAACACTGAAGTGTAGAAATATAGACAAATAGCCCAGATTAGCACAAGCATACATGTCCATAAAAGAAGACCACAAAAACCTGGAACTTCATTCTTGGGATTGGCCTCCCGTCAGTTTTAAAAAGCTGAGGTTCTGCTCTTGTCAGGGATGCCAGAGGAAGTATCCTCCGAAACCACAAGCTTCCTTTACCATCTGTTCTCAAAAACATCCTTGGGAAATGCTAACTGTGGGTTAGGACTTTTGTTTCTGTTATTGAAACCTCTTGATCTCTGATCCTGGGAAAAGTTCTCACTTGGTCTATCTTCCTTCTTTGTTCTGTAGGTGGTATAAAGTTATGCATTTTTTTCAGTTATATATTCTTTTCCATTATGGCTTATCACAGGATATTGCATATAATCACCTGTGCTGTACGATAGGATCTTGTTTATCCATCCTATATATAATAGTTTGTATCTGCTAATCCCAACCTCCCAACTCCCAAACCTCCTCTCTTGGCAACCATAAGTCTGTTCTCTATGTCTGTGAGTCTGTTTTTGTTTCATAAATATGTTCATTTGGGTTGTATTTTAGAGTCCATGTATAAGTGGTATCATATGGGATTTGTCTTTCTCTTTCTGACTTAGCTCATTTAGTATGATCATCTCTAAGTCCATCTATGTTGCTGCATATGGTATTATTTCATCCTTTTATGGCTGAGTAGGAAATGGTAACCCACTCCAGTATTCTTGCCTGGAAAGTTCCATCAAGAGAGGAGCCTGGCGATGAGGATCTACAGTCCACGGGGTTGCAAAGAGTCGGGCACGACTGAGCACTCACACAATATTCCATGGTATGCATGTATCACATCTTCTGTATGCCTTCATCTGTCAATGGATATTTAGGTTGTTCCATGTCTTGCTTACTGTAAATGGGTCTGCTTGGAACATAGGGATGCATGTACCTTTTCAAGTTGTAGTTTTGTCTCAGTACGTGACCAGGAGTGTGATTGCTGGATCACATGAGAAGTCTATTTTTAGTTGCTGGGTTTTTTTTTAAGGAAACTTCAGACTGTTTTCCATAGTGGCTGTACCAGTTTACATTTTCACCAACAGTGTAAGAGGATTCCTTTTTCTCCACACCCTCTGCAACATTTATTATTTCTAGACTTTTTAACAGTGGCCATTCTTTCTGTTATGGGGTGGTAACTTAATGTAGTTTTGATTTGCATTTCTCCAATAATTAGTGATAATGAGTATCTTTACATGTGCCTATTGACTATCTGTATGTCTTCTTTGGAAAAATGTATATTTAAGTCTTCTGCCCATTTTTCAATTGGGCTTTTGTTTACTTGTTATTGAATTGTACTAGGTGTTTGTATGATTTGGAAATTAAGCCCTTGTCAGTTGCATCATTTTCAAATATTTTCTGCCAGTCCTTTGCTTGTCTTTTATTTTGTTTATGGTTTCTTTAGTGTACAACAGCTTGTAAATTTGAGTAGGTTTTATTTGTTTATTTTTGTTTATTTTTGCTTTTTTTTTTCTATTGCCTTGAAAGATAGACCTAAGAAAACATTTGTACGATTTATGTCACAGAATGTTTTGCCTTTGTTCTCTTATAGGAGTTTTATGGTATCATGTCTTATATTTAAGCCATTTTGAGTTTATTTTTGTATATGGTGTGATGGTGTGTTCTAATTTCATTGATTTGCATGTGGTTCTCCAACTTTCATAACACCACTTGCTGAAGAGACTATCTTTTCTCCACTGTATACTCTTCCCTCCTTTGTTGAAAATTAAGTGACATCGGTGTGTGGGTTTATTCTGTTCCATTGATCCATTGTCTGTTTCTGTGCCGGTACTACCCTGTTTTGGTTACTGTAGCTTTGTAGTATTATCTGATGTATGAGAGGGTTATACCTCCTGCTTTGTTCCTTTTCTTCAGGTTTGCTTTGGCAATTCTGGATATCTTATGGTTCCATATAAATTTTAGGATTGTTTATTCTAGTTCTGTAGAAAATTTCATGGGTCATTTGATGTTGTTATTGTTGTTTGGTTGCTAAGTTGTATCTGACTCTATTGTGACCCCGTGGACTATAGCCTGCCAGGCTCCTCTGTTAATGGGATTTCTCAGGCAAGAATACTGAAGTGGGTTGCCATTTCCTTCTCCAGAGGATCTTTCTGACCCAGGAATCGAACCCACATCTCCTGCATTGGCAGGCAGATTCTTTACTACTGAGCCACCAGGGAAACCCGGGTAATTTGATACAGATTGCATTAAATCTATAGAGTGCTTTGAGTTGTGGCCATCTTAACAATATTAATTTTTCCAATTCACAAGCATAGAACATCTTTCCATTTCTTTGAATCCTCTTTCATTCCTTTATTAATGTTTTTTCGTTCTCAGCATATGTCTTTCACCTCCTTGGTGAGATTTTAAAGGGGATTGTTTGCTTACACTCCGTTTCTGATATTTCATTGTTAGTATAAAGAAATGCAACCAATTTCTGTGTGTTAATTTTGTATACTGCTACCTTGCTGAATGTATGCATTCTAATAGTTTGTGTGGAATCTTTAGAGTTTTTGATATACAATATCATGTTTCTTCCCTACTAATTTCAATGCCTTTTATTTCTGTGACTAGGACTTCCAATACTGTATTGAATTAAGTGATGAGAGTGGGCATCCTTGTCTTGAGATTTTAGTGGGAAGGCTTTCAGCTTTTCACTGATGAGTATTATATTTGCTGTGGGTTTGTCATAAATAGCTTTTATTGAGTTATGTTCCTACTATACCCACTTTCATAAGAATTTTTATCATGAATGGATGTTGAATTTTATTAAAGCTTCTTTTTTAAACCAATATTCCACTTTATATTTAGAGTTAGAAATAACCCTCAAAGATCTACTCTAGTCTCCTTACTTTGAAGATGAGAATACTGAGGCATATGATTTGGGGCAAAGGATTTTCCAAAGATGAACCAGTTAATGTCATATTAGGGTGTAAAACCTATGGTTTCTGACAAACACGCCAGTATTCTTTCTAAAATACTATCTGATTCTTTGATAGGACATAGTGAGTATGCTAACTTTCATTATTGGACATGCAAACATATTCGCATCTTTGAAAGTTCACAACTTGAAGGTTCATATGGAGGGGACTTACTGTATTTTCTCCTACCAAAAAATATCCAAAATAACACCTAAGATGCTTCTTGATTCTCTGTGTCTTGATTATAGGATTCCTAGAAATCACAATAAATGCATTATGAGTGTGGATTTCAATGCACAGACTCTTAGAGCCTTTTTTCCCATATGATCTTTTTAATTTTATTTTTAATTTATTTTTTAATTTGAGGGAAATTGCTTTACATTGTTGTATTGGTTTCTGCAATACAACAACACAAATCAGCCATAATTATATATTATGAGCATTTTTATGTGAAGAAAATTAAAATAGGCAGACGATGAAGTTTCTTGCCAAGGTATTCTGGATCTATGTATTTATAAGTTACCTGAGAAATTCTTTATGCAGAAGGAATCAAATACAAATATGCAGTTTAGACTTGGAGAACATCTTAAAGATGGCTCGCTATATAAATAGTGAATAGAAACTGTCAGTTGTTTCTCTTAGACTCTTGCAGAAGTCTAAGCAAATCATTATGAAAGTGTTGCTCAGAATGTGCTCCAGTTATAGCCAATTAAAGGTCAGCATATATAATTTACACAAAAAAAATGAGCAGGAACAAAAGGTATCTGTTGTGCCATGAGGAATGATTCTATTTCATCTGCAGATGAGTACTAAAAAGGTCATTGAAAATACAAGATGCAAATCATTATTTTTTTTTTCAATAAAACATTTGTTCTAGGTTTGGTCTTTCAGCCAGTTTTATTCTCTTGTTTGCATGCATGCCATAGTCATTAGTACAATTGAATTATAGAATGACCTACACCATTAGACTGTTGGGCTGCTTGATTGAAATTATCTTTATAATGGAAATCAGAGAACACTTTTAACCTTGTTAGAGCACCACTGTACCATTGATTAATATATAAAGCAAGTCATAAATTTCATAGTGAGCTATTTATTTCCAGACTATCTTGTGAAAGCAGTTTGGGCTATATTACAGAAACTTTCTTCATACCTTTGTCTAGCTGACACTAATGATCCTAATTATTTCTAGGACTTTCAAAGTGTCAGTATTAATTAAACTAATGCTTAAAAATAGGGGTAAAAAAGAACATTTGACTGTTATAGCTTCAATGTTTGACAATGTGTGTGTACTTCTTTTGTTAGGTGGTTAGTTTCAGAAAACTGACTTCATTTGATAAGGTTTTTCTCCAGAAGCAAATACTTGCCTGATTCAGTGGTAATAACCAATATTACCAAGGTCACAGCTTTATCTATATATCTAATGAGTGTTTGTTGAGTACTTTAGGTATGTTCTGTACTGGATTGTGTGGTATGAATAGAAAGATCTTTTAAAAAGTCGGTCCCTGCCCTCAAAAGAGTTCACGGTCTTGTGAGGGATACAATTGACAGAAACAGAGAGCATCCAATGTGCAATCTATGGACATAGGTTAAGGGGCTTCTAACCTAGCCTGGGTGGAGAAGGCAATGGTACCCTACTCCAGTATTCTTGCCTGGAAAATGCATGGATGGAGGAGCCTGGTGGGCTGCAGTCCATGGGGTCGCTAAGAGTCGGACACGACTGAGCGACTTCACTTTCACTTTTCATTTTCATGCACTGGAGAAGGAAATGGCAACCCACTCCAGTGTTCTTGCCTGGAGAATCCCAGGGACGGGGAAGCCTGGTGGGCTGCCGTCTATGGGGTCGCACAGAGTCGGACATGACGGAAGCAACTTAGCAGCAGCAGCAGCCTAGCCTGGGAAGCTGTCACAGAGAACTTCCCCGTGAATAAAGTCTCTTCCAGCCAGTGAAGAGGCGAGCACCAAGTTTGTGGGGAATAGATGATTATTGACAAGGAACCGTAGAGGCATGGAACTTAGGTGGGGACTAAGGAGTATGGAAGGAAGAGGGTCTTTCTTTTTTTTTTTTTTTTTGAGGGTCTTGCTTACTCACTTCCAGAACTCATCCTGTGGCACAGACTTCTGTCCTAAGCAGTAGCAGGCCACCCGGGTCCTGAGACCCTGGATGGACTTTGGAAGAAAGGAGTCTGATATACTGCCTTTCCCCAAGGCCCACTGTAGCTGGCTCCAGCAGCAAGAGGGCAACATGGGTGCTGGAGAGGTCAGGCCTCCCACTC
This sequence comes from Capricornis sumatraensis, assembly GCF_032405125.1. Taxonomy (NCBI): domain Eukaryota; kingdom Metazoa; phylum Chordata; class Mammalia; order Artiodactyla; family Bovidae; genus Capricornis; species Capricornis sumatraensis. The sequence goes on along the minus strand of NC_091092.1, from coordinate 41,405,562 downwards.
TGGACCAGTCACCTGCATATATGGGAGGTTTGGAAACAGGAGCTTGGATGTCTGGGTGGGCCTGGATTGTTTCCAGAAAAGAAAACAGAAAAGGTTTGTGGGGAAGGGAACTGGTCCTGTTTCTAAAGAAACCACTTCCTATAAAATTATACCCTTGCTTTTAGACTCTTATTAAGGGAAAGTAGGACTAATTAAGAAACCTGAACATCATTAATAAGTTTTCTACTTGAGTTTTATGAGTAGTAATTTTTTTAAAAAAAGCACTCATGAAGTCACTGGTAGAAAAGCTAATGCACAGCTTTTTAGCAAATGCCCTTGAAGACTCAAGTTTTATTCAGTCATAAATTGCATACAAATAGCTAATTGCTAGCTTCCAGAATAAAATGTACTTATTGTCTCAAATTGGATACATAGCTTTAAAAGTCAAGCCATAGCCAATCTTTGTTTTTAGAGAACATTGCTAAAGGAGATACCAGACCAAATGGCCTGGGTGATACCATGCTAAACCCTCTAGGCTGGATTGGTGTACTTTTAGTTCGTGGAAATAGAATTGGGTAAACTCATTGAGTACATGATGGTTTCAAATAAACTATGCAACAGCAGAGATTTATAGGAAGATTCCTGGTTCACTTGAGAATAATATACCCTAATAGGTAACTTTGTTTCTTGTCTAAATTGTCCTTCATCTTCTGCTCCTTCTCTTCATTGCTTTCCTTCCCCACTTCCTTCTCCCTCCTCTTCCTTCTCAATTCTTCTTCTCCAATAAAAATGTAATAGTGAGAACAGATTGCAATTTCCTTTTATGGGAAGACCTGCTACACGAAATTTTATCTCCAGAGGCAGATCTTTAACTGAAGAAGTGAAGGCAGAGGATGGGCATTGCCACACAGGCCACAGAGGCCACTGGCATAGGCGTGAAGCAGTTTGCTTGTGGGGAGAACTAGGGCTAGCCTTGTGCCTTTTTATTGCCTTTTAGGACAGTTTTCAGGTCTCAAAGTGAAAACTCAATAAAACTTTCAGAAGCAAATAAATAAAACCTAGAAGGCTTGTTTCCCTGGGGATGGGGAAGCACCATATGTCAGTTTCATGCTTTTAATAAAAAGGCCATGGCTTCATCTAAATTGTAGTAGGTGTTTGCTTTTCAGAGATTTTCATTGAAATGACAAATAGAGTCTGTTTCTTATGCACTTTTCCCTGACCAGAGAAAAATCCAGTTCAAAATAAAATACCCACAATAATTTCCTATTGGACAATTTCCTGTATGATGTGCCGTCATTATCCAATCTATTTCTGAGGGAGTTGTTATAACAGTTGTTTGCCCAAGAAGCACTGGAACCCAGACTGTGGCTATAGCTGTGCTGATTGCAACCCTTAGAGCTTGTTTAGTCCATTCATATTCTTGTACCAGTGAGGAACCAGAGAACCAGATTGGAGAGGAAAGATGCATATAGAGGAGAACAGGAAGCTGGAGATAACCATAGTAAAAGGGAGTGAAGAGGAAGAACAGAAAGTATGTTCAGAAGTACCCTCTGTCACTTTTTAAAATTTTAGGTAAGATTATAGAGAGTGGAGTGACAGGGTGGGCATACAGTATGCATTGGAGGAAAGGAAATTGCTGTTTTTTGAGTCCCTTTTATATACCAAGCTTAGTGCTGGGCACTTTGTATAGATTCTTTCTTTTAACCCTCACCACAATGACATAAAGTGAAACTTATTATTGTCCCCATTCTACAGATGAGGAAGCTGAGGTTGAGTGGAGTGAAATCCCATATAAGAGGCAGGAGGGGACTTCCCTGGAGGCTCAGTGGTTAAGATTCTGTTTTTCCATGGCAGGGGGTGGAGGGGCAGGTGTGGGTTCAACCCTTGGTTCAGGAACTAAGATCCCACTTGCCATGTGGTACAGCAGGAAAAAAAAAAAAAAAAGCAGCAGCAGGAGACCTGGGATCAGATGTGTATGTTTTGAGGGCTCAAGTGAAGCACTTTGCCTCCCGTCCCATGTTGTGAAGTCTGTAACCTGAGTGAATACAAAGACTGACAGGTCAGTCATGAAGTCAATACACAGAGAGGGGCAAATCAGAGGTAAGAAATTTAGATCTGAAGGGAATTCTTGATAAGAAGAGCACATGAGTCCCAGCGTTTTCATTGGACAATTTACAAGGCCACCCAGATAGGGAACGATTTCTTTGGAAGACACATTTCAAGTAAAATCCTCCTTGCAGAGTAAACAGAAAGATTTGTGAGCATGGAGGTGAGTGGGGCGATGGAGAGAAGGACTGTTTGAACACATAAGAGTGAGAATAGGCAGACAGACAGGTGACTGTCTGCTGAGAGGGGAGCCTGTGAGAAGAGGATGGCCGATTGATACATCAGAGAGGTGAGTGACCAAGAAAGTGAATAAGTAGGTGACTGCAAGACTCCATGGAGCTCCTCATAGCCTGTTTGCTCTTTGGACATTTGTGTAAGGACTATTTTTATGGTGTGACCCATAAAACTGAATGCTGACTCCATGCAGTATTCTACTTCATGTGTTTTTCTTATGATTATTTAATTAGTTGCTTTTTAAGCATTTATTTTTACTCAGTAATCCAGATTCCCTGTCTCAGAATTGATATTTGAGGCGGTGTCTGAAGGGAGACCTACTTAGTGGCCTTTCGCAGGGGAGCTGGAACCTGAATGTCGTTATGTTCTTTTGTTGCTGAACTGCCAATGTTCAGATCAAAACAATCCACTTCTGATTCATGTATGTTATTAGCTCTGGCAGGATAGCAAGACGTGAGTCAGATATTATTTTATATGTTAGGGAAACATAGATAAGGAAACAGAATGAAGAGACTGCCTTTATTCTTTATTAGAAAAGCAATCTTTTGTGATACATCTTAGCAACAAGCAGTGAGTTTTTAATAAAACTGAGCAGATAGAGCACTCATATGTCCAGCCTTGCTCCCCCTCTTTGGCTCCGGAAACATATGATTTCATGACACTAGCAAGAGGCCTGCTGATTTGTCAGTTGATCAAAAGTTGCTGAAGGCAAGTCAATACGAAAATGCTGCTCATCATCTTGTCTTTTCCCAGTAACTCTATTGGGCTTCCAGTGTCCACTTGCCTGTTCTCCACAGCAGTGGTACTAACAGTAGTGCCTGTACCTTTGTTGTAAAGGGTGAGAATCTCATTCTGTTTCTTTTCCTCTTGTTAAAAGACTGGGGGCCGACTCCCTGGAAGATCTGGAAGAATTATTATCACCAGCTATGTGTAGTCAAGGGTTGCTTTTCTTCCCTTTCTTCTTCAGTCATTTTCACAGTAATTCATTTCTTTATCACACTTGCCCTCCTCTGGGCATATGTCTTAGAAGCCCTGCTCTTACTCCCTGTGCTGCTGCTGCTGCTGCTGCTGCTAAGTCGGTTCAGTCATGTCCGACTCTTAGCGACCCCATAGACTGCCCCAGGCTCCTCCATCCATGGGATTTTCCAGGCAAGAGTACTGGAGTGGGGTGCCATTGCCTTCTCCGCTTACTCACTGTAAATTGATTCAAAAACGAAGCAATTTCATTGTTCTTCAAGTAGAACAGTATGTTTCAGGTGTCCCCAGTCCGAGTGGGTTTGCATAGCTGCCATGCATGCTGTGGAATCCGCATTATTGCCTCTACCAGTATTTTGTAATAGACGTCACTATTTTTGTGCAGACAGTTCCCACATGGGCAGAATCCGATGTTACAACAAGGATTTTTGCTAAAAGTACCTTTCCTCCTTGGAACAAACTTGTTTTGCAATTCTCCTGTGTTATGTAGAAGCTAAATGATTTGTCTTAGGGGTCTACAGCTGACCTGAGAGTATTTCTATTAATAATTCTGGGTACCATTGAAGGGCCTTTGAAATCAGTGGGCGATTCTCTGTGACCTGACCTACAAATGTGCTCCGAGCCCCAGCTGCCCAAGGTAATATGTTCTCCTGACAGGTTGCAGACTCTCTGATCTGATGGTGCCCATCAGGAGCCCCGTGTATGCCCCTCAAACTTCTGTTTATTTTTCATTATTAGTTGTCACATCACTATGTTAAATTATGAAATCTGTTAAAAGATCATGATACAGTGTGCAAGCTTCTTGTCCAAGTGTTACTTAACTTTATTATAGTGGCTGCAAAACCATGAGGAGGGGAAAAAAGGCAAAATGATGGGCAAGGAAGGAGACAGCCTCTACTTTCAAAGGGAAATGACTCCTTTTTCCTGGCACCATACCTGCTCTTAGAGCCATAGAATTTTAAGATGCCACAGTTGGGAGTGCTTATTTAATCAATCCCCTTCGTCTTGTAGATGAGAAAATTGAGGCCCCAACAAGACCTTACCAAGGGCACAAAAGTCCCAATAGCAGAGCTAGGGCTAGAATAGGCCTTGGATATTCACCCTACTAATTCAGTAACTCATAAAGAATAAGAGATGGGTTTTAAAGTTCAGATCTGGGGTACCTAAGACACATTTCAAGTGAAGTCCTTGTTACTCTTCAGCATAAATCAAAAATAGGTCCCATTTTTCAATCACCATGTCCAACTGGACAATGTGGGTGTCACTTGAGACCATTTTTGTTGTTAAGAAAGAAATACAGGAAACACTTGGCCAGGGTTATTTCTGTTGCTACTCATTTTTTCCATCTTCTTGAAGACCACAGTTTCTTAAGTGTCAACTTTGAACTTGGTGAATCTTTGATTCTAAGTTACTCCCAAACAGTTTCCTCAATAGGGACTATAAAGAAGCCTGTTAGAATTTGGAGTGTTAGGTCCTGGTTTAAAGGCCCTTTTTTGTCCCTTATTAGCTGCGTGGCCTTGAGCGATCACTTAACTTCTTAGAACCTCTCTTGGTAAAAATAGGCATAAGATCTTCACAGACCTGGTTATAAAGCACCTATGTCATAAGGTAATATGGACAAGTGCTTTGTAAAGAGCAAAGGGCTATAACTAACCACAATGTTAGTTATTAGAATGCTTACCATACAGATTTCCTGAAACTGGCCTGGAATATCCTTCATTCTTGAATGATCTATAAGCAGTAGATCCTTCAATTTCAATAATTTCTCGATTATTCACACTAATGTTAGGGTGGAGGAGCACAGATGACACAAAACAGCAATGCAGTTTGATACCATTTCTGTCTGAGTTTTCGTGTATTTGGGAAAGCTTCTGAAATCTCTTTGCAGAAAGCAAAATTCAACCGAGATGAATTCTGTGGGCACATCCAGCACTTCCAAAAGCTGGCCATGTGTAAATCCTTGACCTTCTCTGGACCTCAGTTTCCTATCTGTAAAAGGAAGAATTGACCTAACTGATTGCATGGTGCCTGCCAGCTCTGATATCCATGTGTCTGTGAGTCTAAACATATTGAAGGCAGCAGGTGAAAGCCCATTTTAGATGATGCCCAAAAGTTCTGTGGGGTGGCTGGAGCTGTGCAAATACTAGGGAACAAAAATGGGGAGGGAGGTGGGAGGGGGGTTCATGTTTGGGAACACATGTAAGAATTAAAGATTTTAAAATTAAAAAAATAATAATAATAATAAAAATTAAAAAAAAATTAAAAAAAAGAATCACAAGCTGACAAAATGGCACTACCTCATTAATTTTTTTTGATATATGAATTTTAAATCTATTTATATTTGTTTTCAAATACGTATTCACACCCTGATTTAGATCAGTGGTTTAGTCATTAGATACACATAGATAAATAGACTTTAGAATTTGAGGCTTTATATTACCTCATTAATTGCATAGGCAAGGACAGAAGCCAATCCAGGGTGTAGGAAAACCATGACTGACATTTAAGGAAATGACCAAAAGAAGAGATTTGAGGAAAAAGTGAAAATAACATCTGTAGGCAGAAAGGGTTAGAATGATAGCAGTGTTCAACGCTGCTGTCACAGAGGAAACGCGCAAGATGAGTCTCTTTGTGCTATTTCTGTTCAGAGGTCACAACTCTTCTCAATTCACCTGATTTTTTCCCCTCTCTTTTCAATCATGTCCTTTTCAAAATTCATCTCAGCAGTATTTGTGAACCCTTCTGATTATATCTTTTGCTAAAACCAATCAGCAGAAGTCTGTCTACAGTGCAGGGCAATCAGCAGAGACTCCAGGTATTGGTCAGAGACCATGTCTTTATTTAGATGGACTGTGGCTAGTGGGTTTGGCTGAAGTGACAGTAGGAACAATCCTGGAACAGTGCTGCTGCCATCTATCAGTACATGGCTTCCCATACAATTTTAGGAGTAGTGCCTGGCAGTATAGTGGTTTTTGAATATTTGCATGAGAAATGGAGTGTATACATAATGTATGTGGTACTCTAATATTTTTTCTTTGTAACCCATCTAATACTCTACTCCTTCAGCCTCTCAGAATTTAACAACAGTGATAATCAGAGTGAGTTAAAGAAAATCCAAAATTCAGCTCTCCTGACATATTGTACTATGTGGTGGTAGCCTGTACCTGGGCTAGCATGGACATTGCTGTATGTGATTTGGAGTTCTGTGATAGAGTGGTAGGTAATGTTGCATGATAGTCAGCCCCAGTTTTACATACTATGCATTCCCATTACATACTATACATCTTACATCAGACTCAAGTTTTAATTGTGCATAGTGAATAGGAAGTGAAAGTGTTAGTCGCTCAGTGGTATCCAACTCTTTGCCACCCCATGAGCTGTAGCCCTCCAGGCTCCTCTGTCCATGGGATTCTCCAGGCAAGAATACTGGAGTGGATTGCCATTCCCTTCTGCAGGAGATCTTCCTGACCCAGGGATCGAACCTGGGTCTCCTGCATTGCAGGCAGATTCCTTACCCACTGAGCCACCAGGGAAGCCCAGTAAATAGGAACAGACACATGAATAGCAACAAGCTATGAGAAATGAAGATGCATAATTAGTATCAGGTAAGTGACAGACTATAAAAGGGCTAATCAGATTATATCCATGTATTTAATATTATTATTATTTTATTGTTGAGTCATAAGAGTTCTTTAGTGTTCAGAATACTAGATGCTTATCAGATATATGATTTGAAAATATTATCTCTCACTCTGTAGGTTTTCTTTTCACATTCTTAATAGTGTCCTTTCAGGCATGAAAGTACTTAATTTATATGAAGTCCAGTTTATCTATTTTTTTCTTTTGTCACTTGTGTTTTTAGTGTCATATCTAAGAAATCATTGCCAAATAAATCCAGTGTCACAAAACTTTATGCCTATGTTTTCTTCTAAAAGTTGTATATTTTTTAGCACTTAAGTATGTCTTTATGAGGTAGGGTTCCAAATTCAGGGATGTGTTACTAGATGCAGCTTGTTAGAATTTTGTTGAGGATTTTTTAGTCTATCTTCATAAGTGATATCTTTCTGTAGTTTTCTTTTTTTGTGATAGCTTTGTGCAATTTTGATATCAGGCTATTACTGGATTCATAGAATGCTCACTACTCTTTCAGAGGTTCAGTCATTTTCTTGAATAAATACTCCTTGGATCCTTGCAGTCCTTTTGTTAATTTCTTGAGCTTGCAGAAATTTTTGTTGACGTCCTATGATTGGTATTTTAATACATATGTTATATAACAATTTATTGCTTAATTTATTATTCATTCAACAAATATTTATTAACCACCTAGTAAGTAGAGAGTTTTGCTGAGGACTGGTAATTCAGTGATGAACAAGACTGCTTTTGTCTGTGTCCTCGTAAAGCTTACACCTTTGTGGACAGACAGGCTGAAAGAAGTAATATTACAATGCGGTGTCATAAGTACCATGGTCAGGGAAGTATAGAGGACTGTAGGAGATTATAGAATTAGATCAAATCCAGACTTTGGGGGACAGGAAAAGTTTCTGGAAGGAAGTCAAATGTAAATTGGAACCCAAAGAACAAACGGATGGTTTCCAGGCAGAATGTAGAGCATGTGTAAAAAGCTTGTGATGCTATGAAAGAACTCAGCATAGAATGTGATGGGAGGAGGGAGACACAAAGCTCAGAGTTTTGCAGGAACCAGATCATCAAGGATATTGTAAGTGAAGGTAAGATATCTATTTTATCCTAAAGGCTATGGGAAACCACTGAGGGCTTTTAAGCTGATGGCAGATAGATGGGGAAACAGTGGAAACAGTGTCAGACTTTATTTGGGGGGGCTCCAAAATCACTGCAGATGGTGACTGCAGCCATGAAATTAAAAGACGCTTACTTCTTGGAAGAAAAGTTATGACCAATCTAGATAGCATATTCAAAAGCAGAGACATTACTTTGCCAACAAAGGTCCGTCTAGTCAAGGCTATGGTTTTTCCAGTGGTCGTGTATGGATGTGAGAGTTGGACTGTGAAGAAAGCTGATTACTGAAGAATTTACGCTTTTGAACTGTGGTGTTGGAGAAGACTCTTGAGAGTCCCTTGGACTGCAAGGAGATCCAGCCAGTCCATTCTGAAGGAGATCAGCCCTGGGTGTTCTTTGGAAGGAATGATGCTAAAGCTGAAACTCCAGTACTTTGGTCACTTCATGTGAAGAGTTGAGTCATTGGAAAAGACTCTGATGCTGGGAGGGATTGGGGGCAGGAGGAGAAGGTGACGACAGAGGATGAGATGGCTGGATGGCATCACCAACTCGATGGATGTGGGTTTGGGTGAACTCCGGGAGTTGGTGATGGACAGGGAGGCCTGGCATGCTGCGGTTCATGGGGTCGCAGAGTCGGACACAACTGAGCGACTGAACTGAACTGAACTAATGATATTATCTTTCCTGTGACTCCAGCACTCAGAACACATTTTGTTGTTGTTTTGTTGCTAAGTCATGTCCAACTCTTTGCAACCCTATGGACTGTAGCCCACCAGACTCCTCTGTCCATGGGACTTCCCAGGTAAGAATACTGGAGTGGGTTGCCATGCCCTTCTCCAGGGTATCTTTCCCACCCAGGGATTGAGCCCATGTATCCTTCATTGAAGGTGAACTCCTTACCACTGAGCTACCTGGGAAGCTCTCCAGACACAGTAGATAAATAATGCTTTCTTTACTATAAATACTATGTAATTTACTTATAAATTATTGTTTTCTGATTATTCTTGGTGTTAGTATGCAGGAAACCTTTGTTGTCAGAACTCTTTTTCACTCTTAAAAAGTATAGAAGCCTCCAAGGAGACTTGCTTATGTGAATTATATCCATTGTTATTTATTGTGTTAGAAATTAAAACAAGATTTTAAAATACTAATTTACTATTTTATTTTAAAAATAATAGGGACTTCCTTGGTAGTCCAGGGGCTAAGATTCTGTGCTCCCAATTCAGGGGACCCAGGTTCGATCCCTGCTTAGGTAACTGGATCCCACATGTTATAACTAAAGATCTCCCATGCCGCAACTAAGAGCTGGTGCAAGCCAAATAAATACAAATGATTTTTTTTAAAATAGTAAAGTCGTCATGCTCATATATATTTTTCTAAGAATATAGATATGTTTTCCAAAACAAAGTCTTTTAATGGGATGAGTGGCATTGTTTTACGTTTTGTAAATCTCTTTCTTTTGACTTAATAGTAGACTTAATAATCCTTAATAATAGGATTTTCATATCTGCTTCTGTACTCGGAGTGGTTAAACTGATGAAAATTTGATCTCACACAGATAAACAGTTGCAAAAAGAGCAGTGTTTTAATATGCTTTTAAGATAACTAAGGCTATATTTCTCTGATATTACATAAAAATTTGACAAGTGACAGTTTCTTAAAGGTTAGCTGCAATATGGAACCTGAAACATATCAATTAACTTTTTATTTTCTGTTACAAAAAAAAAATCTTCCTTGCCGTTTTAGTGGATCTTTAGCCATTATGTGATTTTGTATCATTTGAAAAGTGGGGTTCACTGAGTTATGCAGATGTGCCAAAGGTTAACACACTTCACTATACAATATCAAAATACCATATGCATTAATATCACCACAGCCTCATCAAAAGCTGTAAAGCTCATAGTGGAAGAATTAAGTTTTACCAAATCCTGATTTTTACTTAATAGTGAAAGCTTTCTTTTATTGAAAGACTTTATTGGGATTTCCCTGACAGTCCAGTGGTTAAGTCTCCACACTTCCATTGCAGGAGGCACTTGTTTGATCCCTGGTCGGGAAACTAAGATCCTGCATATTGCACAATGAGGCAAAAAAGAAAGGTTTTATTTTTTAGAGCAGTTTTAGGTTTACAACAAAATGGAGAGGAAGGTACAGAGATTTCTTATATAGCCCCTGACCTCACAGATGCATAACTCTCCCCATTATCAACATCCTTTACCCGACTAGTCCTTATTTTTTTTCTTTTTAAAAAATTTTTACAAGGATGAACCTATACTGGCACATCATTATCAACCAAAGTCCATAGTTTATGTTAGGGTTCACTAGATATTATGTGTTTTATGGCTTTGAACAAAAGTATAATGACATATATCTATCAATGTAATATAATAGAGTACTTTTACTCATCTGAAAATCCTCTATCCTCTGCCTATTCATGTCTGCTCCTACCCCCGACCCTGACAATCACTGATCTTTTCACTGTCTCTATAATTTTACCTTTACCAGGATATCATCTAATTAGAATCATGTAGTAAGTAGCCTTTTTCATATGGGCTTTTTTCACTTACTAATATGCATGTAAGTTTCCTCCATGTTTTTCATGGCTTTATAGCTAATTTCTTTTTAGTGCTGAATTAAGCCCCATTGTCTGGCTGTATCACAACTTTTTACTGATTTCACCTACTAAGGGACATCTTGATTGCTTCTGAGTTTCAGCAATTATGGAATAAAGCTTCTCTAAACATCCTTGTGTGGGTTTTTGTGTAGACATAAGTTTTCAGCTCCTTTAGGAAACTAGGAAGGAGTGCAATTGGTGGGTCATGTGGTAAGACTGTGGTTAGTTTTGTAAGAAACCACCAAACTGTCTGCCCAAATGGCTGTCCCATTTTGCGTTCCCACCAGCAACATATGAAAATACCTGCTTCTCCACATCCTCATCAGCATTTGGTGGTGTTAGTTTTACAGATTTAGGGCATTCTAACAGCCAGAATAATTCTACAGTCCTTCTAATAGGTGTGTAGTGGTATCTCATTTTAATTTGTTTTTCTTTTATGACATATAATATGAAAGATCTTTTCATATAATGTCTTTATTTGGGGGGCTTCCCCAATGGCTCAGCAGGTAAAGAATCTGCCTGCAATACTGAAGACCCAGGAAACTCCAGTTCGATCCCTGGCTTGGGATGATCCCCTGGAGAAGGAAATGGCTACCCACTACAGTATTCTTGTCTGAGAGAAAAAAAAAAAAAAAAAAACATGGACAGAGGAGCCTGGCAGGCTACAGTCCATGGGGTTGCAAAGAGTTGGACACGACTGAGTGCACAAGCATGTTCATGTTCATTAGCTATTTTGGTATCAATGATTTCCTATAGTGAGTGAAAGACATTGTAGAGAATTGGCATAATTTCTTCTTTAAATGTTTGGTAGAATTCACCAGTGAACCCTTCTGGGCCTGGTTCTTTCTGCTTTGGAAAGATATTCATCATTGATTGAATTTCTTTATTAGGTGTAGTTCTAGTCAGATCATCTAATTCTTCTGTAAGTTTTGGCAGATCATGTCTTTAAAAGAATTGGTCCATTTCATATAGGTTATCAAATTTGTGGGCATAGAGCTGTTCATAGTATTCCCTTATTTCCTTTTATTTTCATTTCTGTTATTAGTAATCTGTGTCCTCTACTTTTTTCTTAGCCTGACCAGAGGATTATCAATTAAATCAATTTTTACAAAGAACCAGCTTTTGGTTTTATTGATCTTCTCTATTGATTTCCTGTTTCCAGTTTTATTGATTTCTGCTCTAAGTCATATTATTTCTTTTCTTCTGCTTGCTTGAGATTTAATTTGCTTGTCCTGTTCTAGTTTCTTAAGGTAGAAACTTATGATTTTAAAACTTTCTGATTTTTTAATTACATATTTAATGCTATACATTTCACTCTGAGAACTGCTTTCACTGCACCCCACAAATTTTGTTAAGTTGTACTTTCATCTTTTAGTCTTCTTTGACCCAAGTGTTATTTAGAAACATGTTATCTTATCTTCCAGTATTTTGGAATATTCTAGTTGTTTCTGTTATTGATTTCCAATTTCATTCTTTTGTGGTCAAAGAGCAGATATTATATGTTTCCTTTGCTTTTAAACATTTTAAGATGTGTTTATAGCCTAGAATGTGGTCCATCTTGGTGAATGTCCCATGTGTATTTGAGAAAAATGTATATTCTGCTGTTGGTAGATGACATAGTCTATAGATGTCAATTATATCCAGTTGATTGATAGTGTTGTTAAATTCCACTATGTCCTTACTGATGTTCTGCCTGCTGGGATTTGTTTATTTCTGAGAGAGGTGTGTTGAAGCCTCTAACTATGATAGTGGATTCATCTATTTTCCCTGGCAGTTCTATCAGTTTTTGCCTCATGTGGCTTAATGGTCTAATGTTATGCACATACATGTTAAGAATTGTTGGAGAATTGGCCTCTCTATCACTGTGTAATGCCCTTTTTTATCCCTGATAAATTTTTTTACTTTGAAGTCTGCTCTATCTGAAATCAATATAGCTATGCCTGCTATCTTTTGATTAGTGTTAGCATGGTACATTTTTCTCCACCCATTTACTTTTAATCTCTATGGGTTTTTATATTTAAAGTGGGTTTCTTGTAGACAACATATAGTTAGGTCACATTTTTTATCTACCCTGAAAAATTCTTTTAGTTAATTCATGTAGACCACTGACATTCAAAGTTAATACTTATGTATGTATTAATATTTACTATCTTGGTCACCATGCTTTCTATTTGCTGCCCTTGTACATTGTTCTTGGTTTTGTCTTCCACTCTTCTCCTGCTTTGTGACTCCATTATTTTCTCCTTTCTTAGTCTATCAATTTTAGTTCTTTTAAGCTTTTTTTATTGGTTGCCCTGGAGTTTGCAATATACATTTACAACTAATTCAAGTTCAGATTCAAATAACACTATACCACTATGCAGGTAGTGTGAATACCTTATAATAACGAAATAATCCCAATTCCTTCCTCCCATTTCTTGTATTATTGCTGTCATTCATTTCATTTATATATAACCGTGTATATACCTTGAACAAACTGTTATCTGTTAGTTTAAGAGTAAGAAAAGAGGTTTTTTAAATTTCATCTTCACTTATTCCTTTTTCAGTGCTCTTCTTTCTTCATATAGATCCATGTTTCTGAGCTATATTATTTTCCATCTCTCTAAAGAACTTCTTTTAACATTTCTTGCAAGGCAGGTCTACCAGCAACAAACTCTCTTAATTTTTGTTTGTCAGAGAAAGTTTTAATTTCTCCTTCACTTTTGAATGGTAAGTTTTCTGATTACTCTTAGCTTTCTAGATTGGTGATTTTTTTTCTCTCCCCACTTTATTTTGACTCCACTCTCTTCTTGCTTGCATGGTTCCTAAAGAAATGTCAGCTATAATTATTATCTTTGTTTCTCTATAGGTAGGATATTTCCCCCATCCCAGATTTCTTTCAGAAATTTTTCTTCATCTTTGATTTTCTGTATTTTGAAAATTGTATGCCTATGTGTGGGGTTTTTTCTGGGGTGGGGGCGCATTTATCCTGCTACATGTTCTCCAAGCTTTCTATATCTATGATTTGGTGTCTAACATTAATTTAGAGAAATTCTCAGTCATTACTGTTTTAAATATTTCTTCTGTTCTTTCTTCTCCTTCTGATAGTCCCATTATGTATATGTTACACCTTTTGTAGTTGTCCCACAGTTCTTAGATATTGTATTATTTTTGTCTCTTTTCTTTTTGCTTTTCTGTTTTAGAGCATTCTGTTGACATATCCTCCAGTTAGAGAGTCTTTTCTCAGCTGTGTCCAATCTGCTAATAAGCCCATCAAAGGCATACTTCATTTCTGTTAGTAGTTTTCTGTTTAGTGTTTATTTTTGGCTTTCTTAGAATTTCCATCTCTGTGCTTACATTGCCAATCTGTTCTTGGGTACTGTTTACTGTATCCGTTATTAATAGGTCATAGTTGTTTTAAATTCCCAGTCTGATAATTCCTACGTCTTGCTGTCTCTTTAATTTGTGCTTTTTGCCTTTTAGTATGCCTTGTAGTTTTCTTCTTGATAGCTGGACATGATCTATTGGTTAAAAGGAACTGCTAAAAATAGGCCTGTAATGATAGTAAGGTGTAGGGAAGAGGAGGCAGTCTACAGTCTTATATTTAGGTCTTGGTCTTTTAATGAGCTTAAGCCTCTGGAGCATAAGCCTCCCAACTGTTTCTCAGTTTTTAAAATTCCACCTCCACTATTAGCGGGGACAGGATGGCTAGAGTAGGCTGGAGTTGGGTGTTTCTCTTGCCCAGGTGAGTTAGGTTCTGAAAATACTCGATAGCATTATGCCGGGAGCCAGCATGAGGAACTCCGCCCATGGCAAAGGTCATGAGGAAGGAGGCTTCAGCATACACAAAGGTGGGATCGAGCCTCAGGAAACCCCCTGTTGCCAATCATCTACCCCCAAAACCAGAGTCCTACTTTACTGTTTTATGCTCTCACCTATACCTCTGACTTTATGGGGGGCTGACCCCCCCCCCCACCTCTCTCGGAGAAGGAGTAAACTTGCAGCTCCAGTCAATAAAAATTCCTGGGCGTGACAAGGGTGTCCAAGGTCAAACCTCTCTGCTGGCAGACTAGCTTGTGTGACAGGATTATCCACACTCCTGCCACTACACACATGATTGTTTACTACCTCTCAACCATAAACAGCATGGAGAGTTTGGAGTATTTTTAATATCTTAATTAGCATAGGGCTTTTCTCATTGTTGAGTGAATGATTGCCGCCAGGCCTCCATATCCTTAGGCAACTGGGAATATATTAATGTATTTGGAATATAGAAAAGGAAATATAGTAGTTTTTGATGTTAGCAATACTAGACTTTTTGAGTTAATGAATTTTCTCTTTTGTTATAGATCACTGTACTTTGGTATAAGTCACTGTGTCCTTGCTATGTAAAAATGTTACTTTATCACTATCTTAAGACGAAATAGATCTTAAGAGGAACATTAGTGAAGGGTTTTCATTTGTTGAGCCAATATTTGCTACTAAATCTCCATATTCCCTGCCCTTATAATGAATATAACTAGCATATAGGAGAAATAAGTATTAACCTTTAAGATTAATCATGTTAACCTTAGGTTAAATAAATTCCTTTCTTAGTTGTAATCCACTACACCCTCACCCTATAGGAATGCAGCTTTATCTGCTACCTTCAGAGGGTGGAGCCTGGTTTAAGAAAAAACACCCTTGGAAAAAATAAGTTTTCTGATTAACTGACCGTTTTCAGAAAGAAAGGGTCATAAAATGTCAGCAGGCCTCATGGCCAGAAGATGATGTAAAACCCCTAAGACCTTTTTTTTTTATTACATTTATGTGAAGCACCTGATTTTGATAAAGGTCAGAACTGCTGACCCCCACGTGACTTTAAAATTTCCATTTGTCTCAATGTGTAACAAAGGGTATATAAGCAAACCTAAAAAACAAAGAAATCGGATCAGTTTCTGGAAAGACTGATTCCCCCGTGTTGTTCTTATTTTCCCCTTCTGGCTGAATTCCCATCTGGAGCGTGGGTACTCACCGCACTTACTTGCCCTGGCTTCTAAGATCCGTGAGAGAGGGAGCCCAAGGCGGGGCACCCTCCAATATTCAAACGGGCGCCGGTAGCCCAACGTAGATGGTGCAAATTCCTTGTCTTGGAGTTTTATTGGTATCCCACGTAAACCAAGTTATCCAGCCTCTTTTTCTCCACTAATATTTCCTACTACACTATCCGTTTCTAATCTCTCTCTATATCTGTAATTAAATAAGTTTTTTCCTAGGACGCTGATTCTGTCTCCCCTTCGAATTACCCTGGATCCACCGGGGCTGGACCCCAGCAGCATTAGGCTTAGTTGGTTTCTGCTGAGGGCAAGCCTTGTTGAAAAGAACAGAATGCTCTGGTGTGTTTCAAAATGCTTCCTTTCCCCTTCTCCATGCTGAAAGCATGAGGAATTTTTTTCTCAGACATTTACTATGGGAATCTGGTCAAACTTCTGGAGGTAAAATTCACATTGTTGGGGTGGCTTTATGACTAGGTATCTCTGGAGAGTTTAATTTTCAAAGTTGTCTTTGTTGAGCCTCCAGCAGTTTGCCAGTTACAGTTTATTTTCCGACTCCAGTCCTGGGTTCCCAAGGCAGTTGCTGCTCCTAAGTCTGTGCTTTGTAAGCCCTTACTCCCTCTATTTGCTATCTGTTTCTCTCATCTTGGTAGTAGTAGTTTACCATCTCTCCCGTCCTCTCTTATAGATCTGGAGAGAGTTGAATTTTTAGTCTTTTTAGCTTCTTGTTTTTTGGATGGCAACTTCCAAATTCCTTACATGTGGAACTGGGAACCCTGATAATGCAAATTTTATCATTGGTTACAAACTGTCAATTGTTTTCTTTAAAGTAACCGACTTATTTTGTTCCTTTCCAAGGCTGAACATTTACTAAAATTTTTACTGTTTCTTCAAGTGCATTCTTAAGTGAAACTGGCTTTATTAAAAACTGGAAGTGCTTAGCAGTGGGAAGTACAGTGACTGCTATTAAGAGTTTGGTGCCTCTAACCTGACTCATACTACGCTGCCAGCAGTTTTACCTACTGTATCTTTTGCATCATCAATGTCAATGCCCTCATAAGTTTTTGAAGATAAATCATGAATTTCAACATTATTCAACACAGTATTTCCACACTGCTCATGTTTTTCCC
Organism: Capricornis sumatraensis; assembly: GCF_032405125.1. Taxonomy (NCBI): domain Eukaryota; kingdom Metazoa; phylum Chordata; class Mammalia; order Artiodactyla; family Bovidae; genus Capricornis; species Capricornis sumatraensis. Next base: position 41,388,760 of record NC_091092.1, on the reverse strand, counting down.
CCAAATTCTCCTAGATCTTCGATGATTAGTTATACTGGATGGATATAAGCAAAATAGCAAGTCCAGCTCATGACTGGAGATTTGTCCATTTGAAGGGCAAAAACTCAATTCTGTTGAGGAGGTGTAAGTCCATCTTTATGTTTGCAGCTAAATCTTTAATTTGGTGAGTTACCTTCTTTCATTGGAAAGTGGTGTGATTTTTTTTTTCCTACTGAATCTTCATCCAATAGACATTGAGCAGATATCAATCCTACAGTGTTTATTCATTTCTTCACCCCATGTGTACCTCTCCAGCTATTGTATTATAACTGCTTACCCTAAACTATGCTTCAGTTATTTTTCCTTTTCTATTTTGAAAAACTAACAAATAATTTTGACTTTTAAAGAGCTCATAACATCTTTAAAATGTTTAACTCCTTCTTTCATTCCTTTTTCTTTAAACTGAATGATTTTCAACACTACAACTTAGCTCACACTACAATCCTATGCTGAAACGTTGAATCATACGTAGTAAGATGAATTCTTAATGTATATAAGGTCAAAGGAATGAGGTTTTGTATATTTGTTTATAGTCAACCTTAATACTTTTTCAAAAAATGTTTATTATTGCAAATAAGACTACAAGCTGTAGTTACTTCCTGTGTTTTCACATAGACACAAAGTATCCAGATTTTAAAATTAAATGATAATGAAGTTACAAAAATTATAGTAGGCAGAACCTAAGTAGATAGCCAATGAGAGCACTAAGGACTGAGAATAAATTAATCTCTGAAGTAAAATATATTTGTGCCCTAAACCTGCTATCTCAGTTCAGTTCTGTTGCTCAGTCATGTCCGACTCTTTGCAACCCCATGAATCACAGCACGCCAGGCCTCCCTGTCCATCACCATCTCCCAGAGTTCACTCAGACTCACGTCCATCGAGTCCGTGATGCCATCCAGCCATCTCATCCTCTGTCGTCACCTTCTCCTCCTGCCCCCAATCCCTCCCAGCATCAGAGTCTTTTCCAATGACTCAACTCTTCACATGAGGTGGCCAAAGTACTGGAGCTTCAGCTTTAGCATCATTCCTTCCAAAGAAATCCCAGGGTTGATCTCCTTCAGAATGGACTGGTTGGATCTCCTTGCAGTCCAAGGGACTCTCAAGAGTCTTCTCCAACACCACAGTTCAAAAGCATCAATTCTTCGGCGCTCAGCCTTCTTCACAGTCCAACTCTCACATCCATACATGACCACAGGAAAAACCATAGCCTTGACTAGACGGACCTTTGTTGACAAAGTAATGTCTCTGCTTTTGAATATACTATCTTGGTTGGTCATAACTTTCTTCCAAGGAGTAAGCATCTTCTAATTTCATGGCTGCAGTCACCATCTGCAGTGATTTTGGAGCCCCAAAAATAAAGTCTGACATTGTTTCCACTGTTTCCCCATCTATTTCCCATGAAGTGATGGGACCGGATGCCATGATCTTCATTTTCTGAATGTTGAGCTTTAAGCCAACTTTTTCGCTCTCCACTTTCACTTTCATCAAGAGGCTTTTGAGTTCCTCTTCACTTTGTGCCATAAGGGTGGTGTCATCTGCATATCTGAGGTTATTGATATTTCTCCCAGCAATCTTGATTCCAGCTTGTGCTTCTTCCAGCCCAGTGTTTCTCATGATGTACTCTGCATAGAAGTTAAATAAGCAGGGTGACAATATACAGCCTTGACGTACTTCTTTTCCTATTTGGAACCAGTCAGTTGTTCCATGTCCGGTTCTAACGGTTGCTTCCTGACCTGCATACGGATTTCTCAAGAGGCAGGTTAGGTGGTTTGGTATTCCCATCTCTTTCAGAATTTACCACAGTTTATTGTGATCCACACAGTCAAAGGATTTGGCATAGTCAATAAAGCAGAAATAGATGTTTTTCTGGAACTCTCCTGCTTTTTCCATGATGCAGCAGATGTTGGCAATTTGATCTCTGGTTCCTCTGCCTTTTCTAAAACCCGCTTGAACATCAGGGAGTTCACGGTTCACGTATTGCTGAAGCCTGGCTTGGAGAATTTTGAGCATTACTTTACTAGCATGTGAGATGAGTGCAATTGTGTGGTAGTTTGAGCATTCTTTGGCATTGCCTTTCTTTGGGATTGGAATGAAAACTGACCTTTTCCAGTCCTGTGGCCACAGCTGAGTTTCCCAAATTTGCTGGCATATTGAGTGCAGCACTTTCACAGCATCATCTTTCAGGATTTGAAATAGCTCAACTGGAATGCCATCACCTCCACTAGCTTTGTTCGTAGTGATGCTTTCTAAGGCCCACTTGACTTCACATTCCAAGATGTCTGGCTCTAAATTAGTGATCACATCATCATGATTATCTGGGTCGTGAAGATCTTTTTTGTACAGTTCTTCTGTGTATTCGTTCCACCTCTTCTTAATATCTTCTGCTTCTGTTAGGTCCAGACCGTTTCTGTCCTTTATCGAGCCCATCTTTGCATGAAATGTTCCCTTGGTATCTCTAATTTTCTTGAAGAGATCTCTAGTCTTTCCCATGCTGTTGTTTTCCTCTATTTCTTTGTATTGATCGCTGAGGAAGGCTTTCTTATCTCTTCTTGCTATTCTTTGGAACTCTGCATTCAGATGCTTATATCTTTCCTTTTCTCCTTTGCTTTTTGCTTCTCTTCTTTTCACAGCTATTTGTAAGGCTTCCCCAGACAGCCATTTTGCTTTTTTGCATTTCTTTTCCATGGGGATGGTCTTGATCCCTGTCTCCTGTACAATGTCACGAACCTCATTCCATAGTTCATCAGGCACTCTATCTATCAGATCTAGGCCCTTAAATCTATTTCTTACTTCCACTGTATAATCATAAGGGATTTGATTTAGGTCATACCTGAATGGTCTAGCGGTTTTCCCTATTTTCTTCAATTTGAGTCTGAATTTGGCAATAAGGAGTTCATGATCTGAGCCACAGTCAGCTCCTGGTCTTGTTTTTGTTGAGTGTATAGAGCTTCTCCATCTTCGGCTGTAAAGAATATAATCAGTCTGATTTCGGTGTTGACCATCAGGTGATGTCCATGTGTAGAGTCTTCTCTTGTGTTGTTGGAAGAGGGTGTTTGCTATGACCAGTGCATTTTCTTGGCAAAACTCTATTAGTCTTTGCCCTGCTTCATTCCGTATTCCAAGGCCAAATTTGCCTGTTACTCCAGGTGTTTCTTGACTTCCTACTTTTGCATTCCACTCCCCTATAATGAAAAGGACATCTTTTTTGGGTGTTAGTTCTAAAAGGTCTTGTAGGTCTTCATAAAACCATTCAACTTCAGTTTCCTCAGCGTTACTGGTTGGGGCATAGACTTGGATTACTGTGATATTGAGTGGTTTGCCTTGGAGACGAACAGAGATCATTCTGTCATTTTTGAGATTGCATCCAAGTAATGCATTTCGGACTCTTTTGTTGACCATGATGGCTACTCCGTTTCTTCTGAGGGATTCCTGCCCGCAGTAGTAGATACAATGGTCATCTGAGTTAAATTCTCCCATTCCAGTCCATTTTAGTTCGCTGATTCCTAGAATGTCGACATTCACCCTTGCCATCTCTTGTTTGACCACTTCCAATTTGCCTTGATTCATGGACCTGACATTCCAGGTTCCTATGCAATATTGCTCTTTACAGCATCGGATCTTGCTTCTATCACCAGTCACATCCACAACTGGGTATTGTTTTTGCTTTGGCTCCATCCCTTCATTCTTTCTGGAGTTATTTCTCCACTGATCTCCAGTAGCATATTGGGCACCTAATGACCTGGGGAGTTCCTCTTTCGGTATCCTATCATTTTGCCTTTTCATACTGTTCATGGGGTTCTCAAGGCAAGAATACTGAAGTGGTTTGCCATTCCCTTCTCCAGTGGACCACCTTCTGTCAGATCTCTCCACCATGACCTACCCATCTTGGGTTGCCCCACAGGCATGCCTTAGTTTCATTGAGTTAGACAAGGCTGTGGTCCTAGTGTGATTAGATTGACTAGTTTTCTGTGAGTATGGTTTCAGTGTGTCTGCCCTCTGATGCCCTCTTGCAACACCTACCATCTTACTTGGTTTTCTCTTACCTTGGGCGTGGGGTATCTCTTCATGGCTGCTCCAGCAAAGCACAGCCGTTGCTCCTTACCTTGGACAAGGGGTAGCTCCTTACCACCGCTGTTCCTGACCTTCAACTTGGGATAGCTCCTCTAGGCCCTCCTGTGCCTGCTCAGCCACTGCTCCTCGGGTTGCTCCTCCCGGCCGCCGGCTCTGGCCTCGGGCATGGGTGGCTCCTCAGGGTCACCGCCCCGGCCTTGGGTGCGAGGTGGCTTCTCCCGGCCACCCCTGATCTCGGACGTGGGGTGTCTCCTCCCGGCCACCACTGGCCTTGGACGCTAGGTAGCTCCTTCCCGCCGCCGCCCTGACCTCCGTTGCGGGGTGTCTCCTCCCAGCCGCCCCTGACCTCGGACGCTGGGTGGCTCCTCCCGGCCGTTCCTGCGCCATTGCAGCCTAGCACTCTGGGCCGCTGTCCCTGACTTCGGACGTGGGGAAGCTCTCGGCCGCGCTTAGTGTGCCAGCCTGCCGCCGCCGCCTGTGCTTAGTGCGCTGGCCCGCGACTGCCGCCGCCATTCCAGAGCAATGATGTCTTTATACAACATGATGTCTCTGGAAAATTATTCAATATATTTGTGAGGGACTAGACCAAATTATCTTAGTACTATTATCATAATAGATTTGATCTCTAGGACTTCCTGAGAGGGTCTCAGAGAACTGCTGTTAAGGGAATGAATTTGTTGTTCAGTTGCTCAGTTGTGTCTGATGCTTTTCAACCCCTTGGACTGTAGCATGTCAGGTTCCTCTGAATTGGAAGAGGTCAAAACTGAATGTTGGGAGGCCAATTAAGAGGATGCTGGGCTCTTTTATGTACTAGTGGTTTTCCAACTTGAAGTGTATCAAAATCCCCTGGAGGATGGCCAGGGTTTTTGATTCAATAGGTTTAAGGTCAGGCCTTAAAATTTGCATTTGTAGTGAGTTCCAGGTGATACTGATGCTGCTTGTTTTGGAGCCACACTTTCATAACCACTGCCCACGGACCTTCGGAGAAGGCAATAGCACCCCACTCCAGTACTCTTGCCTGGAAAATCACATGGATGGAGGAGCCTGGTAGGCTGCAGTCCATGGGGTCGTGAAGAGTTGGACACGACTGAGCGACTTCACTTTCACATTTCAGTTTCATGCATTGGAGAAGGAAATGGCAACCCACTCCAGTGTTCTTGCCTGGAGAATCCCAGGGATGGGGGAGCCTGGTGGGCTACCATCTATGGGGTCGCACAGAGTCGGACACGACTGTAGCGACTTAGCAGCAGCAGCAACCCAAGGGCCTTGCTGCTCATCCCAGACCTCAACCCAGGTATACTGTGTGTGTTTGAATCTAACTGTGTAGGATTCCCAGGTGATTTGTATACATATCCAAGTTTGAGAAGCACTGCTCTAAGAGGCAGTTTCAGTTCAGTTCAGTCTCACAGTTGTGTCCAATTGTTTATGACCCCATGGACTGCATCACACCAGGCTTACTCCCAGAGCTTACTCAAACTCATGTCCATTGAGTTGGTGGTGCCATCCAACCATCTCATCCTCTGCTATTCCCTTCTCCTTCCCCTTCAATTTTTCCCAGCATCAGGGTCTTTCCCAGTGAGTCAGTTCCTCGGATCAGGTGGCCAAAGTATTGGAGTTTCTTGAGGCAGTTTATGGTATCCTAAAACCTGAGTATGGAGAAAAGCCCAGAAGTTTAAAAGTTATATGAGAGGAAAAAAAAAAAAAGACAGTGGCTGGACATAGAGAAGTGAAAGAGAGGGAGAATTCACCAGAAATGCTTTCATTTCTTCTCGCTTGAGCAACTGTGAGTAGAGGTGATGATTCCTATTCGCTGGGACAGGGAACACAAGCAGATGAGTACATTTGGAAGAGTGGTGTTTGAATTCAGTATTGAGTTTATTGACTGCATGGAGTTCTCTTTTAGCCCCAACAATATTGGCCATATGTGATTAAACAATAAAGTCCTAGGCTCCCAGTGCTGGGAAGGGATTGGTATTACATGAAAAACTTTAGGCACACATGCAGGGTTCTATTTCTTCTCAAAATCCACTTTAGCAGTTATAAATTAGTAAAAATAAAAGTCTCTTCCACAAAATGATTTTTTAAAACCTGTCTTGCCTCCTCACAGCATTCATTCCCATGGACACAAGTAAACAGGTTAGAGACACAGAGTAACTGGCAAAGATCGTGTACCACCCATCAATAATTGGAACCCTGAAGAACAGAATGGGATATTCCAGGTGTCCCAGAGCAAAACAGATCAGACTGTGATGCATGAACAATGTGGGCAAACTCAGTATGGCTCCCTTTCAGAGTGGGGATCCAGTGTCACCAAACAGTTTCACTAGTTCCCCAAAGTCCCCCTGTTAAAGAACTCCTCCAAATATTACTTATAGGTAGTTATATACCTGACCAGCTGGGCCAGGATTCTAATTCACAAAGAGGGTTGCCAAAGGTAAGCAGTTCTGCCTTATGGAATGAATGAGTCAGTTTTCTGTCTGGATGTGGGAGACATTTCACTTTCATCCATTATTTTATTTGATCTTCACACTACTGCCAGGTACAGCAGGCATTGTTAGCTTCAGTTTGCAGATGAGGAAGCTGAGTTTGAAGGTGATTAAAGGACTCTTCTAGAGCTATTGAAATGGTAGGAGGATGCACTGGGACTGGAACCCAGGTCTCCTGACTCCAAGTTGCATGCTCTTTTCACTGTAAGTGCTATAGTTCAACTAACAGCAGAGTGATCTATAGGACATTAGTTGCGTTTTTTTTTTAAATTCCAGCTTATTTAAAGAGCTGACTTGAATGAAATGTTCAAACAATGGCACCTGAGTTTTTCAAATAGTTTGATTCAGAATATATTACAGATTATTAGTGAACTTTTATTTTAATGGTCAAGCAATTAATGATGAGTCACAGCAAATCTGTGGGAGCATAAAATGTTCACATTGTCCCCAGATCATTATCCTCTGTGCTCTCTATCCTGATCAATCAATAGTTAATTAATAAATATGTGCTTCCCGAAGTACAAGGTTATAAATCAATTTAATACTCATATACATATATTCTGTAGGAAAAAATGAGTGGAAACTGCCTGCCATGCCCATCTCATTGTAAGAAAATGTATGTAATGATTACAAGCATATAATAAGAATGGTTGGCCCAGCCAAATGTTTGTTCATTTCTGTTAATCAGTATTCATTTGAGCTACTTCCATGCAGTTCATGGAAGCAGTGCAATCAGTTGAGTACTGTGGCAGATTTAAATCAGTAATAAAAGCCCTGGGGAAATTAACAAGACAAAACATTAACCACAGGCTAAACATTAACATATATTAGCATTTTTATTATACCTGTAGAATTGTTAAATGGGCATAGTTGCTACTGTTTAAAAGTTTATGTTGTATATCACATAATTTCAATGTATATTTTGTTTTAAAACTTTTAAGATTTAATTAAGTGAAATTGAACAATGATACGATAGACAATTGAACAAAATGAACTGAAGTTCATTCTTTTAGTTTAACTGGAAACTTACGGCCTTTCCACGCTACCCTCTCCCCAGCCCCAAGGTTCCCTAAAACAAAGGCCACACATAATATTCCACCAGAGTGGGCTGCAGGGTAAGAATCAATATTAAATTGTATAACCATATAGGATATTTTATTTTTAATTCTTCAGGATTCTGCTACATCCATCGACAATGGAAGACTTAATTTATATGAATTATTTAGCAACATTTCTCAGAGAAACACTCCTTGGGACCACAGTCATCAGCTGGATTCTAGCAGAGTAGTTATTCTGTCATTAAATAAAACTGAAAAGGTCCCCTAGAGGTCCTCAAGTCTTGGTGGCCTCAGGCACAGCTCTTGAGGGGAAAGGAACTGTACTGCTCACTGAGGACACGTCAGTGGGATATCCATCTTCCCAATTAGAAGCGGTCAGATTGCTGAGGGCAGTATGTGTCGTCCCTGGCTCAGCTCCCACCACTGCCTTAGTGATGGGAACTTTTCTCTTCACTTCTGCTTCTTCCTCTCCTTCCTCCTCTTCCCCCTTACCTCCTGCTCTTCCTTCTGTTATGGACCATATAAGTTAAAGCACACACACACCCACCCGCCCACCACCCCACCACCCCTCCTTAACTGCTTTATAAGAAAGAGAATGTAAATTCATACATCTGATGTTTAAATCGAGAGCAGTTAGAGCTACATAAGAGTGGGGAGAGTCAGAGATACTCATTAATGTAGGCCATTTTAGCTAAAAGCCTAAACCTCTTGAATTCTTGTACTCATAGGATTAACCTGGAATTTCCATTTGGGGAGACACTGTAAAGGATATACTCATGCCAGATACAAGAACAGACCTGGGTTAAATTGTAGAAATTACAGAAGATTTTGTAGCCAATCCAAGAATCTGCCTTTAGGAGGCAGGGTCCAGGGATATCCTGCAGGCAGTAAGCAGCAGGCTAGACCTACTTGAGAACCATGTTCCCACATCCAACAGAACTTGACACTCACTGCTTTGGTATGGTTATGAAATGAATCTTGTCTGGCAGGTCAAAGAGTTTAAATCATTCCGTGAGCAATATTTTCTGAAACTTTGGGCAAAATTGGGTATCACTTTTCTATTGATCTTTAAGAACAAGCCCTTCTTTGAAGTATAGTTTTAGAGGTTTCATTATCACTATGTTCCTGCAGTTATGGGTGGGATGTCCACATGACTACGGAACCAGGCCACACTAAGCCTCAGAGTCAATCCTCTTGATAGAAATCCATGGCATAAGGGGGAAAAGCAAAAACAAAAACATAGGTTTTAAAGTCAGGCAGATCTGGGTGCTAGTCCCCAGCTCTGCCATTTACTAGGCATTTGACTCTGTTTTAGTTCCTTAAATTTTGTGAGCCTCAGTTTCCTTATCTCTTGAGATAGGGTCAATAATACATGTACTATATGCCTTGGAGCACTGTGGTAGGACTCACTGGATAGAATAGGGAATGGGTGGAAATACCCCACGTCCAAGGTAAGAAAAACCCAAGTAAGATGGTAGGTGTTGCAAGAGGGCATCAGAGGGCAGACACACTGAAACCATAATCACAGAAAATTAGTCAATTTAATCACACTAGGACCACAGCTTTTACTAACTCAGTGAAACTAAGCCATGCCCGCGGGGCAACCCAAGACGGGCGGGTCATGGTGGAGAGGTCTGACAGAATGTGGTCCACTGGAGAGGGGAATGGCAAACCACTTCAGTATTTTTGCCTTGAGAACCCCATGAACAGTATGAAAAGGCAAAATGATAGGCTACCGAAAGGGGAATTCCCCAGGTCAGTAGGTGCCCAACATGCTACTGGAGATCAGTGGAAAATAACTCCAGAAAGAATGAAGGGATGGAGCCAAAGCAAAAACATACCCAGTTGTGGATGTGACTGGTGATAGAAGCAAGGTCTGATGCTGTAAACAGCAATACATAGGAACCTGGAATGTCAGGTCCATGAATCAAGGCAAATTGGAAGTGGTCAAACAGGAGATGGCAAGGGTGAACGTCAACATTCTAGGAATCAGTGAACTAAAATGGACTGGAATGGGTGAGTTTAACTCAGATGACCGTTATATCTACTACTCTAGGCAGGAATCCCTCAGAAGAAATGGAGTAGCCATCATGGTAAACAAAAGAGTCTGAAATGCAGTACTTGGATGCAATCTCAAAAATGACAGAATGATCTCTGTTCGTCTCCAAGGCAAACCACTCAATATCACAGTAATCCAAGTCTATGCCCCAACCAGTAACGCTGAAGTTGCACGGTTCTATGAAGACCTACAAGACCTTTTAGAACTAACACCCAAAAAAGATATCCTTTTCATTATAGGGGACTGGAATGCAAAAGTAGGAAGTCAAGAAATACCTGGAGTAACAGGCAAATTTGGCCTTGGAATATGGAATGAAGCAGGACAAAGACTAATAGAGTTTTGCCAAGAAAATGCACTGGTCATAGCAAACACCCTCTTCCAACAACACAAGAGAAGTCTCTACACATGGACATCACCTGATGGTCAACACCGAAATCAGATTGATTATATTCTTTGCAGCCCAAGATGGAGAAGCTCTATACACTCAACAAAAGCAAGACCGGGAGCTCACTGTGGCTCAAATCATTAACTCCTTATTGCCAAATTCAGACTTAAATTGAAGAAAGTAGGGAAAACTGCTAGACCATTCAGTTATGACCTAAATCAAATCCCTTATGATTATACAGTGGAAGTGAGAAATAGATTTAAGGGACTAGATATAATAGAGTGCCTGATGAACTATGGAATGAGGTTTGTGACATTGTAGAGGAGACAGGGATCAAGACCATCCCCATGGAAAAGAAATGCAAAAAAGCAAAATGGCTGTCTGGGGAGGCCTTACAAATAGCTGTGAAAAGAAGAGAAGCGAAAAGCAAAAGATAAAAGGAAAGATATAAGCATCTGAATGCAGAGTTCCAAAGAATAGCAAGAAGAGATTAAGAAAGCCTTCCTCAGCAGTCAATGCAAAGAAATAGAGGGAAACAACAGCATGGGAAAGACTAGAGATCTCTTCAAGAAAATTAGAGATGCCAAGGGAACATTTCATGCAAAGATGGGCTCGATAAAGGACGGAAATGGTATGGACCTAACAGAAGCAGAAGATATTAAGAAAAGGTGGCAAGAATACATCGGAGAACTGTACAAAAAAGACCTTCATGACCAAGATAATCACGATGATGTGATCACTCACCTAGAGCCAGACATCCTGGAATGTGAAGTCAAGTGGGCCTTAGAAAGCATTACTACAGACAAAGCTAGTGGAGGTGATGGCATTCCAGTTGAGCTATTTCAAATCCTGAAAGATGATGCTGTGAAAGTGCTGCACTCAATATGCCAACAAATTTGGAAAACTCAGCCGTGGCCACAGGACTGGAAAAGGTCATTTTTCATTCCAATCCCAAAGAAAGGCAATGCCAACGAATGCTCAAACTACCGCACAATTGCACTCATCTCACATGCTAGTAAAGTAATGCTCAAAATTCTCCAAGCCAGGCTTCAGCAATATGTCAGTCAACCATGAACTTCCAGATGTTCAAGCTGGTTTTAGAAAACGCAGAAGACCCAGAGATCAAATTCCCAACATCCGCTGGATCATGGAAAAAGCAAGAGAGTTCCAGAAAAACATCTATTTCTGCTTTATTGACTATGCCAAATCCTTTGACTGTGTGGATCACAATAAACTGTGGAAAATTCTGAAAGACATGGGAATACCAGACCACCTGACCTGCCCCTTGAGAAACCTATATGCAGGTCAGGAAGCAGCGGTTAGAACTGGACAGGAAACAACAGACTGGTTCCAAATAGGTAAAGGAGTACGTCAAGGCTGTATATTGTCACTCTGCTTATTTAACTTCTATGCAGAGTATATCATGAGAAACGCTAAGCTGGAAGAAGCACAAGCTGGAATCAAGATTGCCGGGAGAAATATCAATAACCTCAGATATGCAGATGACACCACCCTTATGGCAGAAAGTGAAAAGGAACTAAAAAGCCTCTTGATGAAAGTGAACGAGGAGAGTGAAAAAGTTGACTTAAAGCTCAACATTCAGAAAACGAAGATCATGGTATCTGGTCCCATCAGTTCATGGGAAATATTTGGGGAAACAGTGGAAACAGTGTCAGATTTTATTTTGGGTGATTCCCAAATCACTGCAGATGATGACTGCAGCCATGAAATTAAAAGACGCTTACTCCTTGGAAGAAAAGTTATGACCAACCTAGACCGCATATTGAAAAGCAGAGACATTACTTTGTCAACAAAGGTCTGTCTAGTCAAGGCTATGGTTTTTCCAGTGGTCATTTATAGATGTGAGAGTTGGACTGTGAGGAAAGCTGAGCACCTAAGAATTGATGCTTTTGAACTGTGGTGTTGGAGAAGACTCTTGAGAGTCCCATGGACTGCAGGGAGATTCAACCAGTCCGTTCTAAAGGAGATCAGCCCTGGGTGTTCTTTGGAAGGAATGATGCTAAAGCTGAAACTCCAGTACTTTGGCCACTTCGTGTGAAGATTTGACTCATTGGAAAAGACTCGGATGCTGGGAGGAATTGGGGGCAGGAGGAGAAGGAGGTGACTGATAATGAGATGGCTGGATGGCATCACCGACTCGATGGATGTGAGTTTGAGTGAACTCCGGGAGTTGGTGATAGACAGGGAGGCTTGGCATGCTGCAATTCATGGAATCTCAAAGAGTTGGACACGACTGAGCAACTGAACTGAACTGAACTGAACTGAACTGGAGAGGTTTTCTGTGAAGCACCAGGCTGGAGAGAGATATTATGTTACAAATGCAAGGCATTGGTGTTGATGAGAAGCTTAAAACATAAACTCTCTCTGCTCAGCCATCTGTAGGGAAGGATCATGTCTAAGTTTTTTGTCACCTGAGAGTTCCTAGAACCAACAATGAATGGGAGCCTGAGAATCAGTTTCATCAGTTGAGTATCTGCATTTCCTGACATGTCGATTATGGGGTGTATGTGTGAATTGCATCAAACCCAAATGCTTGGCATAGTTTCAAAATCTTTGGTAAAGTACTCTACTGGGAAAGGAATCCCCACCTTTTTAAAGGAGCCCAGAATAAAATATGGCACTTCAAATACCACATTTTCCTCTTTTGAGACTAGAGTTACAGGTGGATTGAAACTATGGGAGGTCAAAAGAAGTCCTTCTCTCAGTGACAGGTAGAAGTGGGGTTGTAGGCCACACTTCCTGTAAGTCTACTGGGCTCTTACTTACAAATACCTTGCTGGGCCCAGCAGTGTATTTTCTTCATGTATGTGCAAAGTCAGTGCTTCTGGACTCTGGTTAGAGGGAAAGATCACGTCTGAGTTTTTCGTCACCTGAGAGTTCCTAGAACCAACAATGACCTGCTGGCCTGGATATACTCAGAGGCCCTGGCTTCTTCTAACACTTTGGATCTTATAACACTTCAGAGCACTGTTGCTTTCCCTGCCACAGGTTCTGGCACATACATAAAGGCACCATTAGGAATCACAATTCATGGAGAACAAAAAGGTTTTTTATTCCTGGTCTACTGATAGAGACACCTTCGTATCCAATAAATTCACTCCAGCTAAGTAGATTTAAAGGTAGTGGTATCCTTGACTAGGTACATTAGTCAGTGAAAAGAAATTGGACTGCACTTTTTATTTAAGAGTCTAAAACTCCTGGGCAGGATACTGATTTCTCAAATGACACTTGTGAGGCTGACTTCTTTAGCAAGTGCAGCTATAGAGTAAGGGCCAGGTCTCTGAGCATAGCCTGAGGTTTCCCAAGTAGGAAGCTGAAAGGACCTCTTTAATGTGAATACCGCATTCTTTGTAAATTATGTTTTCTTTTTATGTCTACTTCTCAAAATAAGCTCATAATATTCACCTACAGCTCACACAGTGTGGAGGAGAAAGATGTGGAGAGAAGGGCCCAAAGGGGGGTCTACATTTGACAAATGCTTTGTATATGAGAAGAATTTGCTTCATGGTAGATTTGTGGAAGAAAATACAGCCTGTCTGATAAGATGTGGCAGATTTCAGATGGGGTAGTAGGGGTGTTGGCAGGATACCATTGTTTGCCCCTTACCCCACACAGAGCCTTGGGAAGTCGGCTTGATAATGCCACATTGGGTGGCTTGGGAAGAAAGGTCAGACTGCAGGCTTGCTACATTCTCATTTGTTCTTAACCTTCCTACTTTTGCTTCAGCTGCCCCCCTTTCCAGTAGATTTGGAGGGACTAAAAACTTTAAAGTCTTGCTGGGGTCCAATTAGTATTCACTGATACAAAGGGCAGACTTTCAATGGCGAGGGAGATTTCACAGCTGTGGGTTGCAAGTAGGCAAGTTACTGTGCAAGATGTGTGAAAGATTTTTACTTTGGTGCTGGATTTGAAACAGGTGTCGATTAAGAAAGTGTGTCCTGTGCTCCTGAATGTGCTGATTAGAATACTTGGATCTCTATGAAATAAACTCTAACATTGATATGTGTTCACAGAGTCATAAATAGATATTTATGGAAGGAAAATCAAGATTTTGTTCCATGAACGTTCATCTGCAGTTTAACAAAGAAATGCCTATGTGTCTAAGGACATAATTTTATGATGCACAGTCTGCCCTCAGTTATTTGTAGCTGCGTTATGTAAGTTATTAGAACTTAACTCCCCAGTGCAGCCAGGCAGCCCCTACCTAAAGTACCCTACCAGCCTTCCACTAAATGGGGCGAATTCAGAGAATACAGACTCTTCATTTGAAGTTAATTAGCCCAAGTCAAATGGCATTACATAAACACATCTGAAAAATTCAGATCATACATTCCAAACCCAAATGGAATGTTTTAAAATGTCTGCAACTTTTGTTTTATTCTCATTAAGATAAACTATTGAGAAGAGGTAGTCTGAATATCATACTATATAGGCACTGTCTTCCATAAATGGAGCTGATATTACTACTGATTCTAAATGTTTTATACTTCAAAAATTTATTTATATATGGATAACTTTCCAAAGCTATACCAACTACATGCTATTTGTCCCTTTATTAAGAGATTGATAACTTAGTGAATATGATCAGGACCATCTTCAGAAATCCAAAAGCTGGGATTAGCATTCAGAGCCCATGGCCTCTAGGTGGAATGGTATGCCAGATCGGATACTAGGATTTTCCTTCAATTCACTTCAATATGTCTTTACTAAATGCCTAACAGTTTGTACAATCCAGTGTGAATTCTATGGAGGTATAGAAGTTGACAAAGATATAACCTTTGTCTTCATGAGGTATCTCTAGTATTTTTCCTAAAGTATATGATCTATATTTAAACCTTGTCTATGTTTTTGAGAACTGGGAATTCTGTCTTATCCCCCAAAACATAGAATGTAAGCAACTGGAAACCAAGCATCGTCTTCTTGGAAGGCGATGTTGCATTAGCTTTGAAGTCAGACATGTGGGTTCCAAGTCAGACAGTTAATCCACTGCCTGTTTGTCTCAGGCAAGTCATATAACCTCTCTGAGCCTCAATTTCCTCAGCTATAAAATGAGAAGTCTGAATCTGATTATGAATTGAAAAGCCCTTTGCCTTATTAAAGTGGTGGTGCTAGTGGTGAAGAACCCACCTGCCAATGCGAGAGATGTAAAGAGACATAGGTTCAATCCCTGGGTCAGGAAGATCCCCTGGAGAAGGAAACGATACCCCACTCCAGTATTCTTGCCTGGAGAATCCCCTGAACAGAGGAGCCTCATGGGCTCCAGTCCCTAGAGTCGCAAAGATCTGGACACGACTGAAGCAACTTAACACACAGTGAGTTGCCTTATTAAAATAACACACAAGGAAACGAAGCATAGCATCTGACACAGAGGGAAACATATGTTAATATTCATACTTACTTATATAGAAGTTTATTCAGGCTTTTGACTGAAAGTGAACAAATAACAAATCTACAAATATTTTCACCAAATAAATCATTTAGATTTGAGATAAGAAAGCTGATGCCATTCTTATCATTGCTATGAGTGTAATGGAGCTAAGCTTTAAATTCTAATGCTGTACACCTGAAATTTATATAATTTTAAAAAGAGCTAGCAAAATGCTCAGAAGAATCAGATCACTTTGTGTGCAGGAGGTTGCTCTTCTATTAACAGACTACTCTGTACATCTCCCACACACGCCTTCACTTCCTACACCAAACCTTCCTAAACTTGGCAGTTTCCATTTGTGAACTTTCTAGGGATAAATATCAAGTGCCATTGAAAGGTATCAGTAGCATAAGTCCTGTGTAGAGGGTCCTTTCTAACGTGTACTTCACTATAGAAATAAGGCATTTTCATCTTAGGAAATCTGTGAATAGACTGTGCTCAAAGTGCCCCCGCCAGTCTTCAGCCTTCCTTTCCACAGATGGTTCTTTGCCTTAAAAGCGTATCACCTTTTTTGACTCCAGTAATAGCTTCGTTCTGCTCTTTAAAAAGAAATTGGGGAAGAAATTGAAGTGCTTTTCAGAATTTGTTTCTACTATCATATCTGTGAAAGTATCATATAATTATATTGCATTTCTTTTTTCAGATTGGCAAGTTATGTGCCCATTCTCAACAACGTCAATATAGATCTGCTTATTATCCTGAAGATCTGTTTATTGACAAGAAGGTATTAAAAGTTGCCCGTGTAGAACGTGAAGAAACCTTATCCAGCCGAAGAAGGTGAGAGGGTTTTTTTTTTTTCCTTCTCTATTTCAGCATACAATTAGCAATTGTGTTTTAAGGTCAAAAACCACTGGAGTGAAGCTTCTTAAATACATGTTATTTAGTTCTTCTGAGTAGAGTATTCAATTAATTAAATTCTATCCTCTGTTAATGTTAAAAGAAAAAAGATATTGTATTATATCCAAACCATATTTAAATGTAAATTTACCATATGTAAATATCCAGTACAGCAACACAGAGTGGAATAGATTTCTCAAGATCTTTATTGATTAAACAAAACCTTTTTCATTTATGATCTGGTCTCACAATTCCATGGCTTGGTTTGTGTCTTTCCCAATTACTGACATTGAGTCTGGGGTGAGTTCACCCAAGAGAAACTGGCAAGACACTCTGATGTGTACACACCTACGGTGTGCACTCTGCACACTCTTTTAAGAATGATAAAATGAAGGATTTGGTTTCAGTTCCTTAAGACAGCAGTTCAGGGACCAAATTAAAGCTTCTTATTCTCTTCATTCCTCCCTCCCCCATCCAGATACCCTGCGTCCCTATTCTAGTTTCATGCTTACCTATAAAGGGTAAAAACTGGATTGGAAAGTTCAGTGCAAATCTTGAAGAATTGATTTCCCCAAAAGGACTGCACCAGTAGCCAACCCTGCCACTGGCTTAGGAATAGCTAGACATGAGTTTAGCCTTGTGATGACTTTGGGAGGATTGGGAGAGGTTGGCCTAGAGATGGAAAATTAAGAGATGAAATAAGTAACAGTCTCAGATTTGGACTAAATTATTTTCTTTCATACCCATTTACTACAGGAGATTTTGAAATGGCAACTCTTAAGCACAGATGATACAGTTTAGAGTGAGAGAGGGCAGTAAGGCCACTTGAGAGACAGTCCTCCAAAGCATTTCAGGAAGTCCCATTTTCTTTGTTGACTTCCAACCTAATACATTTCTAGTTTCCCTAGAGCAGCAGTTTTGAAGTGTGATTTGAGAACTCAGGGAGTCCCAGAAACTCTTTTAGAGGTGTGTAAGATCTTCCTTTTACTAACTACATATCTGTGTGAAGCTGGTTTTTATTCATACACTTCAACCAAAATAATATATGACAACACATTAAATACAGAAGCCAATGCCAAAATTTAGCTGTCTCCTGTTCAGCCAGGCAGCGAAGATATTTTGCAAAAACAAAAGCTTTACTGCTTTTCACACTTTTTTCATTAAAATGTTATTTATGCCAACATATCAAGACTCATTGTTGTTGGTTTAAAATTAATAATAAATTAAAATTTTATTTCCTGAGTTTTAATTTCTAAAACAGTAAATGCCACTAAATATATATCATGTAAACAAAAGCTCTTCAGGGTCCTCAGTAATTTTTAAGAACCTTCTGGGTTGCGTTGGTTATCTAGGGATATATAAAAAGTGACAACAAAACATAGTTATTTAAAACAACAAACATTTATCATCTCCCAGTTTCCGTCAGGACTTTGGGAGCAGCTTAGCTGGGTGCTCCTTAGTCTCAAAGAAATTTCGGTCAAGGTGTTACCTGGAGCTGCAGTCCGCTGACAGGTGATGCGAAGCAGAAGGGTCCACCTCCAAGGGGACTCATTTACACGTGGAACAAGTTAGTGGATTGGAAGGAGGCCTCCGTTTCTTACCACATGGACCTTCTGAGTGTCCTTACAACACGGCTGCTGACTTCCCCAGAATAAGTGAGCCATGGAATAGAGCAAGGAGAAAGCCACAATGTTTCTTACAACCTAGTCTCGGAAGTGATATACTGTCATTTCTGACATATTTGATTTGTTAAAAAACAAGTCACCAGTAGTCCACGTTCAAGGGGAGGGAAATTGAGCTCCACCTCTTGAATAGAGGAGTGTCAAAGATTTTGTGGACATATTTTTTATTTTGGCAGTGCCACAAGGCATGCAGGATCTTAGTTCCCCAACCAGGGATCAAACCTGCGCTCCCTGCAGTGGAAGTGTGGAGTCTAATCACTGGACCACTGACAGAGTCCTTGGACATACTTAAAACCATCTCAGGGGTCCTGGCACGAGAGTACTCTGAGAACCATTTCCACATAGCAAAGGGGTTCTTTGGGAAATTTTTGTCTTTCTGGGAAGACGAAATTAAGGCATTTCTCAAGGCCCTTTTTAGCTTCTGTCTGTCCCGTGTCCATTGTTCTCCATTGCTTTCACTCTGCCCAAACCACCTGAGAAATTAACATTACTTGTTGATCTTTAACTAGCGGAAATCTCTTGCATATTGCACTGAAATGAGGAATTTATAAATAATTTATAAATAATACTTAACATGAAACAGAAATTGTAATGTTTGTTTCTGTTATATTTATTTTTATTTACAGCGTAATGTAAATTAAATATGTAGCAGTGTGTATATGTGTGTGTGTGTATGTGTGCATGTATGTGTATATATATATTTTTTGTTGTTGCTGCTGTTGTTCAGTTCAGCAGAAATTTGGGAAACACCTATTATGTGCCAGAATGTATACTGGGCACTGAAAGTCAAAATACAGCCTCTGCTCTCCCAAGTCAGTCTAATGTGGAAATAGACTTAAGTACACATAATTTTTAACCAGTTTTATAAGTGCAAAAGAATGTGCAGAGTCTATGGAGGCAGCCAACAGGGGAGGAGAGAGCTCTGCCCACGTAGAGTGGAGGCTTCATGGGAGATGTGGTATATTAATGTGTAACAGAATCACATGTAAAGCTTTTTCAAAATAGCACACTATTCCAGTCACATTTTGAGTTTACTCTGTCAACCTAAACACACTTCTAAGTAAATAGGAGGTTTATTAAGATCCTGCTGCCTTCCATCGTGGGCTCTGTGAGATCTATTCCCTTTTGCCTTATTGGGAAGAGCTCTATGGGTGTTGATTCCTCCAGGGAAAAGAAAAAAATTGGTAAATGAGTTCCTGGCTGAGCACCCAGATTTGGCACTTTGTTTAGACTCATTTTTGAATTTGTTGCTACCCCCAAAGAAAAGAAAAGGTAGGGAGGAAAATGGCAAAACCTGTAGACTTGAGTAAGTTGCAGTCAGGTAGGACTCCTTGGGTGTTGGAAACATGAGCCCACCCCATAATGCTTCTCACCTTTTTTGCAAACTGAAGCAAAACTGAGATGGAGCCCTTCTTTCTGAATTCTCTGCCAGAATAAGAAAACAAAGCAACAGGAGAGTATCTGATTTCATTTAACTCTCTCAAATAGGCATTGTAAACCCTCTTAGGGAGAGTGGAGAATTGAAGGTTAAGATGCTCTCTTGCTAAATGCACTGCCCCCTGCAATCTGATGTTATTAAGAGGGCTTGTTTGGGCAGAGTGGTAGTACCTTTGTAAATTTCTCTGTATGTTCTGCACAGCATTTCACACTGTCCAAAGATATGTGCCTCTAGCACCCCTCACACCCATGCTCCATGGCCATCCTCTGATAATTGGAAAGGAACGCTATTGTAGCTTTCAGTTTGTGGAGGTTGTAAGCAAGCTGTCTGAATCTGATTATGAGTTGAAAAGCTCCATTGCCTTATTAAAATAAAAAGACACAAAGAAATGCAGGATTCCTTTGGTAGCATTCAGAAATCATCTGTTTGTTTTGTCTGCCCCCAACTGGGTAGTTTGCAACACACAACTAATCTTAGAAATTGCTTAGTTCAATTTAAAGGCAATTTGATAACCCAACTGGTGGTCTAAGTATGGGACTCAGCAATCCTTGGAGATACAAATATTGAAAATATCTGTCATCAGATTTCAGCCAGTGAGAATAAGACAAGATGTACAAATAGGACAATCAGAATAGAAGAAATTATATTTTCACAGCCCTTTCCAGCTCGAACATTTTCAGCACATCTCAGATGTCAGTCTGTCCCTCCTTTGCTTTCACCACTTCCCGTATGATACTACTTACCTTGTCATTTGCATATCCCCCCAAAGTTTGGTATTTTATGACACGAGCACTATCTTTCCCTTTTCCAAACACAAAATCTGTAGTTGAATATAGTCCATTCAGCATCTACATACCAGGCTTCTGGCCCAACTGCTAACCTGTGAGAAAGTCACACGCTCCCTCTACCCTCATGAAATTACATCTTTATATTCCAGACTTCCTTGTCCTCTCCTCCCCATCCTCCGTTTCCTCTCTGAGTTGGTCTAAAGGGGCAATGGATTAGGTGACACTAGTAAATGACCTAGAAGGAAAGAACAAAAGCTGATCTCAGCTCCCTGGTCCAAAATCAATGCTTACTCCCACTGCCTGTCAGATTGCTGCTCTGGTTTGGCCGGGCAGCTTTGTAAGCTCAGTGGTGCCCTCCACCCTCTGAACAAAACAACAAAACATGTCCTGAATGAATCAATGAGTTTCAGGTCTGGTACAAGTCATTCTGCCCTAAATAGAACTCTGCTGCTTTCAACATTTGTCAACACCATCTATGTTAGTGTAAGGATTAGGCTCTGATAAATAGGAGGAGCTCCTAGCCTAGTTAGGGAGACAGAGACACGCAATTTTGATACACTGATGGGTGAGTACCAAAACAGCTATGTAGAAAAGAATGGCAGCATCATAGATGGGAAAGTTAGCAGCTCTCTTGTGAAAAGGTAACTCTCAAAGCGGGCCTTGAAGGAAGAACAGAAATTCTACAAATGAAAGAAGGAAAAGAGTGTATTCCAGGCAAAGGGAACAGTATGAGAAAAAGTCTGGGCTAGTCTCTGGAATGGTAGAAAATGATAGTTTAGGGTCAGACTGTGAAAGGTTCTCTGCAGCAGAATTAAGCACGATTCTACATCATTCTAATGATAATTATTTTAGCTTACATGCTTTTTTGTGTTTTCAGTTTTTTCGAGCTCATATTATTTTATATTAAGAAAAAAAAATCCTAATGATAAAGGAGAAAAGTTCAAGATCTGCAGTTGGGGATGAAAGGCTGTTTTTACTTGCAGTGGTTTCCAATTAGTGCTGCTTTGATGCCTGGCCCAAACAAATCATTGCAAGAAAGGCAAGGGAATCCCCTCCCCCCCCCCAACCCAAGAAGGGGACGCTCCTCTTGAGGATGGTAGGAGACCCCAGGGAAGATCACGTGTGCCCAGCTGCAATATTTCAAACTAGTTCGTGCATGCAAAGGGGCCCTCTCCTTTAGTTCCACATTTAACACATTGAAGAGACTCTTTTTCCTGAGTAGACTGCTGTGAGCAAGCACTGGGTTTGTCCCAAGCGAGAGCCTACAGCTCCACTATTTATATGTCAAATGATATGTTTGACATGTATGATTAGAATAAAGTGGAATTGGAATCAAAGAACATTCCCTTCAATTAAATTGTTTTTTTCCATTCCAGGCAACTAATTGTCCAAACTTTTTTCTTTTTTTTAACCAGAGACAATTCAGTTGAGCAGACTGCCTTATTTCATGAGTGGAGATTTTTTCATTGTCTGTCATGTGCTACTAGCTCAAAGAAAAGAAATCTGAACTGAGTCACACATGGGTAATTAATATGTCAGTTTAGTTTTAGGTATCTTTCTTTAAAGAAATAAAATATTCAACTCATCTCCTTCTAAACTTACTAGTATAAGCAGGGAGACAGAAAGTTATTTAAGAAAAGATAAAAGTAAAATCTACTTAGTTCCCATGCCAGAACAAATGTAGGAAGGAGTGATAAAGAAGAGGAGAAAGAGATGCCCAGTAAACCCAGTAGGCAGTAAACTGCTTCTGTCCTACTCTGCTACTTTGGGGGCATCAGTTTAGAAAGTTTTCTATCCTGAAAAATATAACATCTGGCTTTCTTTTAAAAAATCCAAGTTTTTGGAAACCAAGATTTATTTTCTCAGTCTTTTGGAACCGAAAGCCTGTACGGAGGGACTCCGAAGTATTGGCCAGTTTTCCAGATGCGCTAGAGCCCTGCTCCTTGTTCTCATCGAGCAGCTACTGCCTCATCCCGCAGGTCCTGGGGGTTACTTGAGAACAAGCATTTATTTCATCATTTTGGTGTTCTTTGTATACCAAACCCACCCTGGATTCTCGGTGGATTCTAATGGGGGTAATATACTGAGAACCAAAAAGAACTCAGTGGATAGCCTATGAAGAAGAATAGGTTTTAGAGAAATAAAAGTTAAACTTTTCTTGGAGAGGAAAGTCTAGAAAGGAAATATATCCAAATATTAACAGTGATTATCTCTGGCTGGTAGGACTATAAATAAGAGATTTTTTTTTCCCTTCTACATTTCTGTGTTCTATAATATTAGCAATGATTATCTCTGGCTGGTAGGACTATAAATAAGAGGGTTTTTTCCTTTCTGCATTTCTATATTCTATAAATTCTCAATAGTGAACATATATTTCTTTTATAATGAGAAAAAAGCATCAGACTTCATTTTCTAAAATGGAAGAAATAGATTTTAACCACTCTTTGCAACTCTTACAAATTTCTTTTCCCATGCCTCACCCTTATCTTTTTTTCAAGTCCATCCAAACTGGCTCTTTCCCAGCTCTCCTGACTGTCTCTTGCCACTATTTCAAGGAGTATCTCTCTCTTGTAGACAAGCCTTCTCTTTCTCTAAGACATATTTCACCTTGTAGCTTTTCTGGAGTTATATCTCAATAACAGCTTTATTGAAATATAATCCACACAGCATACAATTCATCCATTTAAAGCATATAATTCAGCCGTTTTTACTATATTCACAGAGTTGTACAACCCTCACCACAATCAATTTTAGAATATTTTTGTCACCTTCAGAAGAAATCCCATACCCTGTAGCTATCGTTTCCCAGCCCTCATCTGCCCCAGCCCAAAGCAACCACTGATCTACCTTCTGTCTCTCTACATTTGCCTATTCTGGACATTTCACATTAATGGAATCAATCATATGTGGTCTTTCATGACTGGTTTCTTTCACTTAGCATAATGTTCTTAAGGTATACCTCTGTTATAGAAATACTTTTTTCATTTTAAGACCGAATAATACTCCATCATATAGAATATGTAATCGTTTATCCATTTATCAGTTGGTGCACATCTGTCTTGTTCTGCCTTTTGCTATTGTTAATAGTACTGCTGTGAGCAGGTGTGTACATGTACTTATTAGGAGTACTTGTTTTTAATTATTTTGTGTATATACCTGTTATAGTAGTGGGATTGCTGGGTCATGTGGGAACTCTATGCTTAACTTGGTGAAAAGCCACCAAACTATTTTCCGCAGTGGTTGCACTCTTTTGCATTCCCACCAGCAATGTGTGAGAGTTCCAGTTTCTTCACTTCCTGCCTGTTTTTATTATAGTCATCCTAGTGAAGTGGTATGTTCCTGTGGTTTTGATTTACATTTCCCTGAGGATTAACCTACTTTTTTATTTTAAAAAAATGTTTAGATTGTTTTTGAATCTCAATTCTTTTTTTAAATCGGCATATAGCTGCTTTACATTGTTCTTAGTTTCTGCTGTATAGCAAAGTGAATCAGTTATACATATATCCCCTCATTTTTAGATTCTCTTCCCATATAGGCCATTACACAGAGTATTGAATAGAGTTCCCTGTGCTATGTAGTCGGTTCTCATCAGTTACATATTTTATGCATAGTAGTGTATATATGCCAACCCTAATATCCCAATCCATCCCTTCCCTCCTCCCTTCTCCACTTGGTTTATCCCACCTGATGATTAACCTACCTTTTAAAATTCAACATCAGATTCTTAGACACGAATCCTTGTGAAGGCCACCACCATTTTCCTACCAAGTAAAGACCATCCAAACTGCTATACGAGATTAGTCCAGTGATTTACCCAGTCCAATAGCTAGCTAGTCTCTGAAAAAGAGTAACAGGAAAAATATTTAGGGAGAGAACATGGTTGTACTTTTTAATACCCACTTTAACAGATGAAATATTATTTATCTTGTGCATATAAAGTTATCTGGAACTTGAAAAAGCTTAATTATCTTGCATACATAAGTTTATCTGGAATATAATATATATTTATAGAGATTATATATTTATATTCTACATGCTCATAATAATGGAAATAAATTGCCAAATGGCTAACATTGTGGGGTATTATTCTGTGCCAGGTACTATGCTAAACACTTTACATGCATTGTCTCATTTAATCATCCCAGCAACCTATCATTTGCTTCATTTTAAAATAAAGAAACTAAGCCTCAGAGAAGTTTAGTCTGTCTAGTAAGGTTTTCCTGCTAAGTAAGTGAGGGAATAATTGGCATTCAAAACTCATATGAGTTAGACTCCAAAATCAGTGCTCTTAGCTACTACCCCTAATAGGTTTTAAGGGGGTGTCCTGAGAAACCAACCATCATTATATCATAGCTCCTAGATGATACTGTGTTCTAAATTCAAAGTAACTAATTCAGGAACAAGTTTTAAAAATACAGTCTCTTAGGTCCATCGTGTATGTCCTAAGGAGATAATGAGTACTCTGTGAAGTAAGATAATCTTTTATTTCCCCAGGTTACCTTGTTCAAGTGTCAGAGAGATTCCCTAAATTCTACAATTTTAATGAGCCAGACATTATTTACATTCCTTGTGGCTTTCTTAGACTTTTATCTTGACCCAACCAAGTAATATCTTTCCATACTAAAGTGGGAGGTCTTAGGTTTATCACAGCTCTTCGTCCCCTCAACACTTAGATAGACCCTCTCTGAATCTGCTCCAGTGTGTCAGTGATCTTTATGATCAGCCAAGAAAAAGACTCCAAGAGTTGGGAGGCTGGAAGCAGTTCAGAGTGTTATGCGGAGGTTTTTTTTTTTTTTTTTTTTTTTAACTTCTAGAGAAGTCAAATTGGAAGGCATTGCTATGAGTTCAATTTTTCTTGCCAGCGCTATGTTAGTGAAAGAGAATTTGGAGGTAGGAGGGGGCCTAAGGGAAACTTTCATTAAAGGGAGGACCATCACTTCTCATAGACTAATAGCCATATTCCATTTCCTCGTGTAAGGAGGGGAATTACTCGGCCTCAGCCTTTAGTCTTTCCATTTCCACTCTTGGGAACCATATTATTACCTTGTAAAACAGAGCATCTCCCCTATTAGCGTTAATTGAACCCATCTTTTTCCTCTGTGAGAAACTATAATGTTGACTTTTATGTTCAGAGCCCTATACTGAGCCTCTTCACTTTGGAGATTGACGAAGCGCAGCCACCAGGAGTAGGCTATGAGAGAGTTTGAGCATAACAGGAAGTAACTGTTGGGGTATCAGGAGTTATATATGTCTCAATAACCCTTCTCCAGTTGTTCTGTCCATCACCCTGGCTTTCCTGTGACTCGAGCCTTACTGAAGATGTGCCAGGTATTGTAAGCACATGTTATCTCTCTCTTCCTCTGAATCATTAGTTTAAATGTATCATCTTATGGTAATAAAATGAAAAATGGCATTAAATGCAAGAAAATTATTTCCGCCAGCCTTCTTCGTTTAGCCAAATCTGAGAACAACCCCCAGAAGGCATTTCTGGGCTCTCACCAGTGTCCAAATGAGATTCAGGCCTCTAGCTCCTCCAGAGGCCTATATATCAGGTCAGTCCATTCTTAGCCTGGAGACAATATTGAATAATTACTCCACTGCCAGGAAATTCCCTGCTGAGACTCTCTAAAAACTTAGTGGAGACTTAGGATAAACTTGGATATACAGGAAGTACTCTTTAATTTCCTTTCTATTGATACTAGAAATATTGCTTTAGAAAATAGAGAGTATTTTATTTTGGTTTGTTTACTACTGGGCATCTATTGCATCGATATTTTTGTATTTCTTTATAAACATACACACTTCCCTCCAGTCTATAGTGTCTTATTTTGTGTGTTCATGTACATCTGAAAGAAGATAATAGGCCAAAATTTTGCAGGGTATTTATGGGTGTGTGTTTATACATATTTGCATATATAATATGTTCTCTCTCTCTCTCTCTAACACGCATTCCTATAACATGAAAGCCAGAGCAAATATATAATAAAATATACTAGGAGCCCTCCCAACCCCCTTATAGGAACCACAATATGCAAACAAAGAACAAAGAAACCTTCCTCCTCTAGCAGATGTGAGTTTCTCTGATGACATTGTCAGGAGAATTTCATAGAGCTTATACTACTCTGAGCACCCTGCAATTCTGATTTGCAACTAATAGCCAGAGTCTATATGGAAAGGGGCCATCTCTAGGGTAATAGCATTGAAAATTACAATCAATGCACTCAATTACACTCAGAAGCCAAAAGATATGTAGCGCTTCAGTGTGCCTTGTAATCAGCACCTTTGAGAATGTAGGTAACAGCATCTGAATGAAAAATGGAAGCTGAACGTGTTAGAAAATGGATGTTAGAATTAAATCATCCTTCTGATAGGAATAGCACCTTATATGGCAGGCAACTTTTTTTCCTAATATCATTTTATTGATTTAAAAAAAAAAACCTAAATTGTGACCTTGTAGCCAAGAATGTCTTTTAAAATCATTTATTGCTCTAATCAGCCTGGCAGAGCCTTTCTGTCATGCTGATAAGGAAATTAAACTTTCCTCATACTGGGTTTACTTGCGTCTTATGCACAGATGTTTTGTTTTTCTTTCAGGGAACTAATTCAGAAGTTAAAATCTTTCATCAGCTTCTATAGTGCTTTGCCTGGCTACATCTGCAGCCATAGCCCTGTGGCTGAAAATGACACTCTTTGCTGGAATGGACAAGAACTCGTGGAGAGGTAATCTTTTTTGAATGTTAAATATAGCAATATATGAGAAATACTCATCATATGCTCATCTCAGGCTTAGTTATGTCTTCTCTCCATTAATTTCATGAGAAAAATAATAGAAAAAAACATACACATGAACGTCTATGACATGGCATATGCTGTCTGTGACTTACAGCCCTCATAGAACTTACAAACTTTGAAGCGCACAGAGAACTATGGATTCAGGAACATTTTACAAATTGTAAGCAGAAGGCAAGTCTTTTTTCTGTGGGTCTTTGGCTTCTTCCACCTTCTCATTATGTGGGCCCTTATTGATTGATTGATTTAAAGAAATCATATTTGTACTAATGGCTGTTATTTATGAGAATTAACTACATGTCAAGCACCATGCTACATGCTTGTATGTGTTAACTCTCTTTATTCTTATGTCAAGCCTAAGAAATTGCATTATTTCCCCCTGTGTTATAGATGAAGATGGAGAAAAGAAGAAAGGGGAGGGAAGAAGGAGTACCATTTCACATCATTTTTATTGAAATGTTTGATTCTTTGAGTGTTTCTTAGTATTATCTGTACTAACATTTGTCATCTCTGAAGAATTTGCTTATCGCTGGAAAGGAAATAAGATATATTCTTTTTCAGCAAGTATTTACTGAGCATTTTCTAAGTGCCTCTCAAGTACAAGTAAACAGAACAGGCAAATTTTCCTATCCTCAAAGAGCCTTCATTCTAGCAGGCTAGTGATATTCCTGACCGCCATTGCTTTGTATGTGTAAAAAATGGCTTGCAATTAAATAATTAAATCAGGAGGGTACAATGCTTAGGAAACTCCATAATGGGGTTGATGAACATGCTTTCAAAAATGTTTGTGCACGGGGAAGCATATTGTAGAGGGGAGTACAGAAGAGACCTGGATGCAAGTTCTGAATCTTTCACTGACCAGTTGTTTAACCCAGGGCAAGTGACTTGAGGCAAGAACTGAGGTGATTGGATTAAAGCACCACTAATTCTGACAGTCTGTGTGTTTTATTTCCTTATCCATTCGTTCATCCATACCTTCAACATTTATGTTTGGAGATTTATGTTTATGATTATGTTTTGAGATACTATGCATTAGGCATTGAGGTGAGTGCTAGGGGTGTGAAGATGAACAAGATGACAGGCAAGTTACTTGCTTTGAGGGCCTTTACATTCTAGCAGAACCCAATATCCAGACATAGGATAATTAATCATGATGCTAAATGGAATTAATTAGCGGTGTAATGCCATGGACAGAGGAACGCTTTGGAGCCAGATGAACCTGGGTTTTCATCTCAGCTCTGCTACTGACTCGGTGTGGTCTTGGGTGAGTCACTTCACCTAGAAAGTGTCAGATCTTCTTCTGTAAGAAAGGGGTATCTCCCAGTATTGTTGTAACTATCAGGTGAGAGAAAGCCCCTAGCGGGCAGGCACATACTGGAAGCTCAGTTCATGTAGTTCTCTTCTTTCTACCTTCCCCCACCACCCCTCCTCTTCCCAGGGCAAGGTAGAACATAGGCCTGAAAGCAGCTTGTTTCTCAACTAAGCTTTGTACTGACCTGGAACAATGAGAATGGGATGTATATTTATCACGCTAAAAGTTCTATCAGGTACTGGGTAGAATCATGAAAATGTATCCAACTGTTGTGGCATATTCACTTAAATTATCAAAGAGAAGCAGTTGGTATTTGGTTTTATAAAAGGCAGATGCTTTAAAACAGGTATGCTGTTTAGTCGCTTAGTTGTGTCTGACTCTGCGACCCCATGGACTGTAGCCAGCCAGGCTCCTTTTTTGTCCATGGAATTCTCCAGGCAAGAATACTGGAGAGGGTTGCCATTTCCTTCTCCATTAAAACAGGTATAAATGCTATCATATTTCAAAAAGAAAATTCCCACAGGTTCAATATGTGGTTCTTGTGTAAACTTGATGAGAAACCATCCCAATAACTTACCCACTGGTATATTAAGATGGTGAAAAATGAACAATTTTTCATTTGTTTTGAGCAGCATAACCATGGTTTTTTTTATTAAAAAGCAAATTTTAGTCTATACTTATTTACTATTGTAATCATTCATTCATTTATTTACTCATTTAACAAATATTTGAGTACCTGTTATGTATCAAGCACTAATATTTGTTTCCTCCTTGTTGTGATCATTTAGAGCAAATGTTGTCACTGCACTGGAAATATCTTCTGATATATCAGATGATCCAGTTTTAGTTATTTCTAAAGAGTTTCTTCTTAGGCAGTCCTATGTTTTTTGAATTAGTGGGATTTTTAAAAATTGAATTTTACTCATATGAACTATTCATGTTTGGTATACTTTCATGAAGGATGTTGTCCTGAAACTGAGAAAATCCTTTTCTATCAAATGGTGGAATCCAAAGCCTGCTAACTTTGAATGAGTCCAGAAGTTAACCAAGGGCACTTTTGCACCATTAAAATAGCTCTGCTAAACAAAAACTTTTCTGTTTAATTTGCCAGCTTTTAATATCGTAGGATATTGAACAAAATAATAAATATTATAGTATGGAGGAAAGCCATTATTTCAAACTCTTATTTGTTACTTCTGCAAAACCTATTTTTTTCAAAGGAACTTTTATTTTTAGTATATATGATGCAGAAAATGAAGGAAGGAAGAGAAAGAAGGTGGGAGGAAGGAAGAAAGTCAAATGTTATTTGTAGACAGAATACGGGTAATGTAATCCAGGAAGTGCTTCTTCCATGGTTGGCAACCTTGGGTTATCATTAACCTGTGCTTTAATCACTGACCTAATGTAATGATTGGAGAAGGAAATGGCAACCCACTCCAGTATTCTTGTCTGGAGAATCTCAGGGACAGAGGAGCCTGGTGGGCTGCTGTCTATGGGGTCGCACAGAGTCAGACACAACTGAAGCAACTTAGCATGCATAGCATGCAATGCAATGATGGGAGCAGAAAATAATCTTAAACTAGGTTTTTACCAAATTACTCAAGAATATACATTTAATAATATGAAGTTCTGTAGCCTGAGCATATGTGTGCTCCCTCTTTGCACCATTTATAAAGAGTAGCCTTGAGCTGCATGTATCATCTATAGTTACATCCCCTCTCTGAGGCTTTTCATTGAATTTCTCATTTAGTCTGAAGTAACAGTTGCCACTTCATATTGTCAAATGGGTTGTGACTTTGTTATCTTTATAGGTTGGGTTTGTGTTCCTTTGAAAATATTTTACTTTTAATCAAGAAAATTAATGAAAATCAAGGATCCTGAAAAAGAATAAGACTTGTCAGTGGAGACACATGATTAAAATGAAAATATTGATGTCAAAAAGCCATATCAGCTGGGTTATCATAACTATTTATACCCTCCCACTGTGGATCTACCTAGTTCTCAACTTTTAAAAAGTCAAACAAGTCACTGTCTCTCTAAACAGAGCCATATCTCACATCCTTTCAGTTTTTATCTCTTCAGAATAAAATTAATCCAACTATGCAGGAAAAGAATGTTTTCACACATCTTGTCTCAGGGAGTACCACGTAAGCATCATTTGTCTTCTCACCTCCCCCTCCCTCCACCTCCTCCCCATCTTGGCTGGAAATAAATATTGGCTTCCAGGATTTCACAAAGAAGTCTTCAAATTAGCAAGCTTGATTCATGTGAGGTATACTCCATCATGAGAGCCAGCATGTATCCTACAGGCAAAAACCTCCTACCATTGCCAAAGGCAGAAAATCCTCCATCTTTTGCCTTTGTAGAACCACAGAGAATTTCAATTAGAGAATCCCTGAGACCAAGATAAATATAAAAGTGCCCGTGGAAGTAAGCTAACACTGGGCTTAAAAACAGCTAAATGTAGGCTTTGCCTGCAATGATGCTGAAAATACCCGTATGAAGAGTGAACAATTTAGCAAATACATTCTCAAGCACCATTTTAGAACTGTTAGGCCAACTATCTGGCTGAAATTTTCGTTCTTCTTTTAAACGGTTTGATACCAAGTAAGCCCCCTTTTATTATTTAATCGTTTATTTTAAATTAGCATGAGAGAAATTATTTGAACCTATACATGTTCAAAAACCTTAGGAAAAATGCTGTTTTTTCCATTTAACATCTGATAATTCAGGTTCCTTCAACAAAAATTGAGCACTTAGTATGTCCTAGGCCCTGTGGGGCATCAGTGATAGGTATTAGAAGCCAGTGCCTGCCCGTGCTGAGGGGTTTACAACTCAGTGAGGAGAAAAATAAGGGAAAAAGTCAGCCAGCCTTCTTTTCTCAGCAGTCCAGAGAGCGCTCCCCTCAGAGGTGTCAAAACAGAGGCTCTACCCATCTGTATTGGATATCTTTTCCTGCATAGTTCAATTAAATTTATTCACAAGAGATAAAACTGAAAGAATATGAAATATGGCCTATAGAGTAACAATCACTTGTTTGACTCTTTACAAGTTGAGAGATCTGTGGATCCATAGTGGGAGGGTATAAATTGCTATGATAACCCAGCTGATACTAATTGACATTTTCTTCAACATCAATATTTTCATTTTAATCAGGTGTCTCCACTGACAAATTTTATTCTTTTTCAAGATTCTTGATTTTCATAAATTTTCTTGACTAAAAGTAAGGAACTTGACTAAAAGTAAGGAATTTTCAAAGGAACAAAAACCCAACCTATAAAGATAACTATGCATGCTTGTGTGTGTGTGTGTGTGTGTGTGTTGAGGTGAAATTCATATAATATGAACGTAACCATTTTACGGTATACAATTTAGTGACATTTAGTACATTCACAGTGTTGTACAATCAGCACCTCTATCTTGTTCTAAGACTATATCATCACCCCAGAAGAAACCTTGTACCTGTTAATGGCCACTTCCCATTCTCCCCTTCTGCCAGCCTCTGGCAACTAACCAACTGCTTTCTATCTCTAGATTTACAATATTTTGTATAAAGGGAACAATTCACTTAGCATAATGCTTTTTAAAGTTCATCCAAGTTGTAGCATGTACCAGCACTTCTTTTCTTCTTATGGCCAATGATATTTCATTGTATGGATATAGTACATTTTGTTTATCCAGTCATCAGTTTTCCACCCCCCCCCTTTTTTTTTTTTTCGGTTGCGCTGAGTCTTTGTTGCTGTGCGTGGGCTTTCTGTACTTGCTGTGAGTGGGGACTACTCTCTAGTTGCGTTGTGTAGGCTTATTGCGGTGGCTTCTCTTGCTGAGGAGTACAGGCTCAGTAGTTGTGGCCCCCGGACTTAATTGCCCCATGGCATGTGAATCTTCCTGGACCAGATATCGAACCTCTGTCTCCTGCACTGATAGGCAGATTCCCATCCACTGTACCACCAGGGAAGTCCCTCCACCCATTTTTATGTTAACCCTGAGCAACTATTGCTCTGGTTAGGCTTTTCCCACCCCCTCTGAATCAGCTTGGCTCACCCTTAACCTTGAGGATAAGAGAGCCAAAGCTTTAGGTCTTCCATCCCCATCATACTTGAGCAGCATTCCTGTGCTAGGCTCTCCTCCACCTGGCCTCATCTCCAGGTGCCTTTGCAGTCATTCTCCTCTGAGTCCTTTTTTCTCAGCGTTGTATGTATACTCAGCTGGCTTCTCCTATAGTCAGCATACCTCCTACAGGAGTTGCTACTTCCCTAGTGACTTTGACGTTTATCAATTCCACATGTACAACTATTTGTGCTTTGTGGCACGATGCCTCAGTTCCCTCTCTGATCCAGTCCTAGCTGGTTTTGCTGCTCCTCTGCCATGTTGTTGGCCTCCATGGGCCTGGATCTAGATGTCAGCCCCAGAATATTGCTGTTCTCTTCTGGCTGACAGATCTACACACCACTTGTGTTCTTTGTGGATCAGTGTCCATTTTGCATTTCCTCATTGTGATGCTGGGACTCTCAGTGGAGTACACGGGGCACCTGGCATTAGGGAATAAACTCCATAAGATCCACAGGGTCACACTGCAATGAAGGCACGTCCTCTGCCTCTTACATAATCTTACCTTCCACTTCACCTGAGAAGCTATAGACACGTACACTTACTGCGAATTTTCCCTTGTTGCCACTGATCAGACAAGTCTTCCAATGTTTATAAGGCCTCTCCAGGATTTCTCTGCTTAATTGGAAAGGCAGAAGCAGGAATATACAAAGCAATTATTTTACTTCTCGAGGAGTTTTGTTCTTGTCTCGAAACCTTCTGAATGCTTCAGAAAAGTAGGGTAATGAGACTATTTTTCTTCTGCTGGATTGGAGGGGTAAACTGTGTCATAGCAACAAGTGGGAATGAATGTGAGAACCATTAACACCCAATTTCTGACATGTACAAAATAATTTTTTTTTTAATTTAAAATGAACAAAATGGCTGTTTTTTGCCCTATATGCAGGAAAGATGAGGGAAAATAGTTGATTCTGTTTTTATAATGCAGTTATTTAAAGAACACTGTTTTGAGGATTTGAGGTAGGGGGAGGGGCCAATTTGTAACACTAAAAGGTTTTTCACTGGTTCACAGAGCAAGATGGAAAGACCTTCAGAATCTTCAATCTGGCAATCAATGATTAATTGCAGAAAAGACCTATTTGCAGGGTGTATAGATATTCAGACATACACATTTGCACAGCTCATTCCAATCACATCAGAACAGGCCAGCAGAATGCAGCAGTTGCTACATATAGCTCCCATACTCTCATGCTAAAATAAGTTATTATTATTGTTTGCCTTCTGTTCATTTAGGATTATGTTGTAGTTTTTGAAGGCTCAAGGCCATATACATAGAATTTTAAATATGGCATAGCCAATGAAAATGCCGATGGAGAAGCAAATATAATATTACAAAAAAACAGAGCCAAGAGGAAGTGGGCAGAGGAAAGTAAACACTGGATCGTGGAAATCATATTGAATGATACTGAGTCAAGTCCTAAAGTCATTTGCTTCTGAGCTGGTTTAGGCACAAACCAGACTAAACTCGTGCTGAAGCCAGGGCTTATATCTCTTCTCAGCAGCCCCTGTTGTGATGGTTGGAGGATTATAATCTGAGGTGCAGTCTTCAGTATCCCAGCTCTTCTCATTGCTAGTTCTTCCTCTGCCCCCTATCCTGCAGGAAGCTCTGCTGGTGAAAGGCTGGTAGGAGGGAGAGAGGGACAAATAGGGATTTGGTTGGCTTTCTTTTTTTTTTTTTTTTTGACCAGGTAAATAACTTTATTTTGTTTGGAGCACTGTCTGCCTCCACGGCTTCTTGGTCCCCTTCAGACATTTTTGGATTTCATTTTATTCAGTTTTCCTGGAAGCAGAAACATGACACTTCAATTTTTTTCTGATTTGACTGTGTGTCCTAGAATGAAAGTACTGAGATATAGCTAGTATGGCAGCTTACATTCTAACTTGCTTTAGGTAAACATAATTGTTCATGGAAAAGTTTTGAAGGAAAAATAGATTATGTAGAGAATGGCTTAACTTGGTGTAGCATGAAATATTTGTGTCAGTGAAAGATTTTTTATAATCCTGATAAGGTAAGATAGATACATTTGGCATGCACCCCCGTGTAATAATTCCTCTAAGGGCTTAGATTGGCATATTCTCCATCATATATTTATTTCAAAACTTGCCTCCAGTGACAGTTATTTTTCAGGGCCTACATGGCAATACAGTGACATTTATCCCTTAAGATTATAGTGTCACATACAGCAGCTCAACCTGCAGAATTGAGTGAGAAAAACCCAGCTTATCCTAGTGACTAACAGCATAATATGGTCTGCCGCATTCAGGATGGGCTTGTCAACTGTCAGGTCTAAAGCAGTGAGAGGAGACCCCCTCACGGCTCAGCACAGGTGTCTGCAGCCACCTGTTGAAGGCTGGATGACTTATTCTTGAAGCAGAGTGTGCCCTATTAGTACTTAAGCCAGCCCCACCCACGCTCAGTTGGATCATCTCATTATAAGAAGAGCATTTGGGCCTCCAAGACAGGTCCCTGCACATCCGTACCCTCACCAAACCAATCTCACCACACAGCTTCCTCTTTGAAATGTGATTCTGAAGGTGGAGTAAGGCCTGTCTCCTATTACTGTCATTGCTCCCTGCACTGCTCCATTTTTACTTGGAAGGCTTGGGAGATGGATCCATGAAGGACTATAATTGCTTTTGAGAAACTATTTATTTAACACATCAGGGCTTCTATGTGGTTGAGGCATTATTGCCTCCTTCAGAGTAGGCAACTTTAGTAGGTCATGGACTGACTTCACTGAGGCCACCAGTCCTCAAAATATTTTTTGACATCTTTAGGAAAGGGTCCCTGATAGCTCAGTTGGTAAAGAATCCACCTGCAATGCAGGAGACCCCAGTTTGATCTGCTGGAGAAGGAATAGGCTACCCACTCCAGTATTCTTGGGCTTCCCTAGTGGCTCAGCTGGTAAAGAATCTGCCTGCAGTGCAGGAGACTTGAGTTCAATCCCTGGGTTGGGAAGATTCCCTGGAGAAAAAGCCTTGAGGGCATATGGTCAGTTTTCCAGTCTGCAAGTTGTTAGTGTTCAGCCCATTGATCATCAGTGATACAGATGGAGAATTAGAGAGAGAAGATCCTGAGAGGTTAGGATGCATGAGCCAGGTGATTGGTGCATGTCTGGAAGAGTGAGCGCAGTCACTAGAATGATACAGGTGAAGGTTTTAATCTTGGTTTAGACATTGACTGTGTGCTTCTGGCAGGTCCTTTAACAGCACAACCTGTTCCCTTATTTTGAGATGGGCATAATTGTACCTGTTCTGCAGGACTCTTGTGAAGGGGTATGCTGACACATGAGTACGTGATCGCTGTTGTTGATATTGGCACATCACTAGAGTGTGGCTGAGCAGGACAGGTAACCGTCCAGGGCCAGGGTGAAGAGTTGTAGGCCATTCTTCCTGGATTTGAGGTAAATATCTGTAAGTCTTTTGGAACCAAACTGTTGAATGGGGAGGCTCCTTAAGCTGTGTTATACCATTTGGGATCCATTTGGGGTAAGAAGATAAAAGGAGCTGTGCATTTCTTGTGACACTTAAACTGGTTTTACATAGACTTTCCAGAGAGGCATTCCAGAAATGTTTTAAGTAACGTCAGAATCACTGATGGTACCCAACACAGTTTTGGCTGTATACATTCTGATTAATAGAAGTCTGCCATTGCTTTCTATTCACCCCTCTGAGAGCACGTAAGGGAGGTGGTGGATTGACTGAAACGAGGCTGCTGGGCGGGACAAGTGCCCTAGCCTTTTCTGTCTGAAGTGGACAGTCAGTCCTTGAGTGATAGCAGTGTTGCTTCATCAGAACGCCTTTGACTGACACAAGCAGAACCCCCCTGAAACATTTTCATCCAGGTTCTCTGACCCAGAAGAGTTATTTCTGGCAGTCACTGAGCATCAAGAAAATGGGCTCTTGAGACTCCGAGTTTGAAGGACAGGCAGAAGCCTGTTAGGGGAGCCTCTTGGGAGGCTCTTGCCAGTGGCTCTGCTCTTAGACCCCTCTGGCTACCTTCTTGTTGGGGCTGCTGTGATCGTGCTATAGATTTTACTCGCTGCAGGAAACGATTGGCAGGTGCCCCTTCTCTACTGCCACTGGGTAATCTTTTGGGGGGCTCCCTTGCAAGAAACTCAGCTCTGCAGGGGTTTTGGTGTTTTTTTGGGTTTTTTTTTTTTTTTCGCCCTTTTCCTCCTATACTTAAGCAAATGCAAAATATTGCTTGCGTTTCTCTGGTGATTTTTACTGATAAAGTCAAGTAGTTAGGAATTAACAAAAAGCACCCAGAGGCAAATTGCAAAGTTATGGGGCAATCGTAAAAAGCCATGGGGTAGTTGTTTCAATGCACAGCTTTCAGGTCAGCAAGCTTGGGTTTGGATTTCTGCTCCAGTAGGTATTAGCTCTTTCTCTTCTCTGAGCCCATTTCCACATCTGCCCAATGGAGTTAATAATTTCTACCTTTAATGAATTGTTGACAGGATTCAGAGAGATTGTGAATACAGAGTACAGTGCCCGAAACACAGTAGGCCCTCAAGAAATGGTAGCTGCTATTGCTGTTCTTCAATAAAATGAGCCTATAAAAATGGTCCTTCCAGTTCTTTACTGGGAGAGAGATGGAGCTCTGCATGACTTTAATTCCCTTCAGTAATCCATTTCTGAAGTTTTTTTTAGCAACAAAGTTCCGTCTAGTCAAAACTATGGTTTTTCCAGTAGTCATGTATGGATGTGCAAGTTGGACTATAAAGAAAGCTGAGTGCCAAAGAATTGATGCTTTTGAACTGCAGTGCTTGAGAAGACTCTTGAGAGTCCCTCGGACAGCAAGGAGATCTAACCAGTCCATCCTAAAGGAAATCAGTCCTGAATATTCATTGGAAGGACTGATGCTGAAGCTGAAACTCCAATACTTTCCAACCTGATGTGAAGAACTGACTCATTGGAAAAGACTGTGACGCTGGGAAAGATTGAAGGCGGGAGGAGAAGGGATGACAGAGGATGAGATGGTTGGATGGGATCACCGACGTGATGGACATGAATTGGAGTAGCTTCTGGGAGTTGGTGATGGACAGGGAAGCCTGGCATGCTGCAGTCCCTGGCGTTGCAAAGAGTCAGATACGACTGAGCAACTGAACTGAACTGAACAGGGAGACAGCTTTACCCACTCCCTCTCATCTTTATCTTTTTTTCTTCTTCCTTCTGCAGAAATGTTAAAATCCTCACCCTTGCCCCTGTTCAGCACAGGTGGTGGGCATTTGGGTCCACTGGTGATAAAGTGAGAGTTAATTGCATTTATGGATATGTCCTGGACTAGAATGCCTACCTTCAATATCTTGTCTCATGGCAAAGGCCGTTTCAATGGTTCCACCTAGAACTTTTTAACAGTGATTCACTCAGGTAATCTTTCTATTTTACTTACATTAGAAACCAGGAAAGGTCAGGTTGCAGGGCAAATCCAGTTGCCTAATTCTCTGAAGTCCTTTCTGTCACCCTTGGGTTAACCTTTGTGGGAGAGGAGAGAGGTCATTAAAATCAATCATGATTGCCCAATTTCTCAAGCCAATGAATGTTACTTTTTTACATGAGTATGCCTTTGATCCTTGGATTTGTCGCCTCTGTAATGAAGTTTTATTTCCCTCTGAAAGAAAATTTACTTTCATTTGTAGCTCTGGTGTCACAGGAGCTTCTACGTTTTGCCCCCTGGTATTTTAGTGGCCCATGTGTCTCTGAATGGATGGATCTTAAACCACCATAGTTTGAGTTACTCGATGGCCCATTTTGTCCCCCTTCTTGCTTCTAGGCACAGCTTCAGGCCCAGAGCCGGGATAAGTCCCTCTTTAAAGAGAGCCAGAGTGAGCTGGCCTCACCTGAGGTCAGGGTGCACCAGCCTTGGGTCTGAGGGATGTGTAGAGGGTTATGCTACACAAGAACTCAGGCTGGGGACTTCCCTGATAATCAAGTAATTAAGCCTCTGAGCTGTCAGTACAGGGAGTGAGGGTTCTATCCCTGGTCAAGGAACTAAGATCCCACATGCCATGCAGTGTGGCCCCCCGCCCCCAAAAAGAACACAGACTGAAAAGCTTAATGACCAGGACCAGAAAAGGCCTGAAGGGGCCAGAAAAAGCTGTTACTGTGGCCTACCCCTCCTTATCCTTGACTCAATGGCATCTCCTCTGAGGAGCCTGAATCCTTCTGCCCCAAGCCCCGTCTGAGTTAAGACCCTCAGCACATAGGTGTCCCTCTGGCACATCTCTAGTGAGCACATTTTATCTAATCTTTCACTAGAAGACAAGCCCTGTGTCTTCTCTATGTATCCTTACTGTTTAGTTGTACCTGCCATAGAATTGACTCTCTATACTGTTGAATACTGTTGAATTCAATAAATGAACCAACAAACATACTTGTTGGTAACAAACCTGAGTACCAGATCCAGCTTGCTCATGGTATATGTGTCTGCCTTTGGACAGGTTTACTTTAACTCTATGTTTCATTTCTTTCTTCCATGAAGTGGTGAAATTAATGCTTCCCCTGCTGACCTCATAGGGTTGTTGTGAGCCTCCAGTAAGCAAACGCATATGAAATATCTTGGTAAATTGTGAGACGCCCTCCATTTACTAGATGTTAATGTAGAAAAGTGCTTCCCAAGTGGCTCAGTGGTAAGGAATCCGCTTGCCAATGCAGGAGATGCAGGTTTGTTCCCTGGGTTGGGAAGATCCCCTGGAGAAGGGAAAGGCTACCCACTCCAGTATTCTGGCCTGGAGAATTCCATGGACTGTATAGTCCATGGGATCGCAAAGAGCTGGACACGACTGAGTGACTTTCACTTCACTTCGGGAAGATCATCTGGAGAAGGAAATGGCAACCCATTCCAGTATTCTTGCCTGGTGCAGCCCATGGGATCACAAAAAAGTCAGAGACAACTTAGGGACTAAACAACAAAAATGTAGAAAAGTAGATCAGACATGGAAGGAAGTTTTACCTTGAATAAATGGCATTATGTGTTGGCTAATTAGCACAGCATTACTGGACTCTCTTTATGAACACATAGCTTTGAGCAGCTTCCTGAGTATCTCTCTCTGTGTGCATCTCTCCAGAAAGAGTACTTTAAAAAAAATTGGGGACTTCCCTGGTGATCCAGTGGTTAAGACTTCACCTTCCCATGGAGGAGGGGTGCAGTCCCTGGTCAGGGAGCTAAGATCCCACATGCTTTGCGGCCAAAAAACCAAAACATGACCCAGAAGAATATTGTAGCAAATTCAGTAAAAACTTTAAAAATGGTCCACATCAAAAACATCTTTAGATTCCTTTTTTCCTTAAGCAAATCCACCTATTCCCACAAACTTCTATTTTTAAACAAGCCATTCCATAGCGCTGAATAAACTGATTGGCCCTGCTTAAGGAGATACTTCGGGGGATTTGTAGCATCAGTTTAAATTAATGAAAAGTCTCAGTGACAGACTGTTTTAAAATAAATGCAGCTTTATTACATTCAAACACATATAACAACACCACTGGGAATAGAACTTGAAGAAAGCCTGCATCAGAGAATCAAAGTGAACAAATAAGGATCGTTGATAATGAGGCTATTGTTGTGCGAATGTCCTGCTGAAGACCAACATCCTCAAATGGGCTGACGTACCCCTGATGAAACCCTTCCCCTGCTCTTCATAGATATGATGAAAGTCCAATTAAAACCCCCTTCGCATGGCTCTGGATAACCCAGCTTTTCCAAAGCCCAGCGGATGGCATTTAGCAGGAGTGCACCATCCTCTGGTCATAACATAGTGATCCAGAACCGCAAACACCCTCTGGCCTCTATGGTGATCAGCTTGGTCAGATTTGCCCGAGGCTTTCTAATTTGGGCACAGAATGTCCCAAGTCCTGGGAAATTTCTCAGTCTCAGGCAAAGAGGGACAGTTGCTCATCTCCTGGCAACTGTGCCCTTAAGAGCATAGGCACCACCATGGGAGGTTTACACTGGATGGTTGAAGTGTTGCTGGGGAACTGCAGATCTGTTCAGCTTTCAGCCTTCACAGTTTACCTTCTCTTACCTTTTCTTCCCTGAGGCATTCTGAAACCTTCTCTCTTCCCTTTGCCTCCTCTAATTCCTGTCTGAGCATGCAGTGAAACTTCAGAAAGTAGAACTGAGTGGAGGTGGCATAGCCCAGGGCTAGAGCATTTGACTGCAGAAAGTAGGACTGAAACAGTGAAAGTCTTAATCAGAAGAATGGCTAACGTATCTATAGTGCTTCTCATGTGTGCGTTAAGTAAGTTAATTCTCACCACAGCCCTCTGATCTGGACATGATTGTTGTTGTGTCGCTCAGTTGTGTCCAACTCTTTGTGACCTCATGGATTGCAGCACACCAGGCTTCCCTGTCCTGCATCATCTCCCAGAGCTGCTCAAACTCATGCCCATCGAGTTGCTGATGCCTCATCCTCTGTCGTCCCCTTCTCCTCCTGCCTTTAATCTTTCCCAGCATCAAGGTCTTTTCCAACAAGTCAGTTCTTCGTATCAGGTGGCCAAAGTATTGGAGCTTCAGCTTCAGCATCAGCCCTTCCAATGAATATTCAGGACTGATTTCCTTTAGGATTGACTGGTTGGATCTCCTTGCTGTCCAAGGGACTCTCAAGAGTCTTCTCAGGCACCACAGTTCAAAAGCATCAATTCTTCAGTGCTCAGCCTTTTTTATTGTCCAGCTCTAACATCCATACATGACCAGTGGCAAAGCCATAGATTTGACTATACAGACCTTTGTCTGCAAAGTAATGTCTCTACTTTTTAATATGCTGTGTAGGTTTGTCATTGCTTTTCTTCCAAGGAACAGGCATCTTTTAATTTTGTGGCTACAGTCACCATCCACAGTAATTTTGGAGCCCAAGAAAGTAAGTTTGTCACTGTTTCCATTGTTTCCCCATCTTTTTGCCATGAAGTGATGAGACCAGGTGCCATGGTCTTCGTTTTTTGAATGTTGATGTTGAAGCTAGCTTTCACTTTCATCAAGAGGCTTTTTAGTCCTTTTTGCTTTCTACCATAAGGGCGGTGTCATCTGCATATCTGAGGTTATTGATAATTCTCCCTGCAACCTTGATTCCAGTTTGTGCTTCATCCAACCCAGCATTTGCCATGATGTACTCTGCATATAAGTTAAATAAGCAGGGTGACAATATACAGCTTTGATGTACTCCTTTCCCAATTTGGAACCAGTCTGTTGTTCCATGTCTGGTTCTAACTGTTGCTTCTTGACCTGCATACAGATTTCTCAGGAGGCAGGTAAGGTGGTCTGGTATTCCCATCTCTTGAAGAATTTTCCACAGTTTGTTGTGATCTACACAGTCAAAGGTTTTAGTATAGTTAATGAAGCAGAAGTAGATGTTTTTCTGAAATTCTCTTGCTTTTTCTATGATCCACTGGATGTTGGCAATTTGATCTCTGATTCCTCTGCCTTTTCTAAATCCAGCTTGAACATTTGGAAGTTCTCAGTTCATGTACTGTTGAAGCCTAGCTTGAAGGATTTTGAGCATTCTTTGCTAGCATGTGAAATGAGTACAATTGTGCAGTAGTTTGAGCATTCTTTGGCATTGCCCTTCTTTGGGATTAGAATGAAAACTGACCTTTTCCAGTCCCGTGGCCACTACTGAGTGTTCCAAATTTGCTGGCATATTGAGTGCAGCACTTTCACAGCATCATCTTTCAGGATTTGAAATAGCTCAACTGGAATTCCATCACCTCCACTAGCTTTGTTAATAGTGATGTTTTCTAAGGCCCACTTGACTTCACACTCCAAGATGTCTGGCTCTAGGTGAGTGATCACACCATCATGGTTATCTGGTCATGAAGATCTTTTTTGTATTGTTTTTCTGTGTCTTCTTGCCATCTCTTCTTAATCTTTTCTACTTCTGTTAGGTCCATACTGTTTCTGTCCTTTATTGTGCCTGTCTTTGCATGAAATGTTCCCTTGGTATCTCTAATTTTCTTGAGGGGATCTCTTCTGTTGTCTTCCTCTATTTCTTTGCATTGTTCACTGGAAAAGGCTTTCTTATCTCTCCTTGCTCTTCTTTGGAACTCTGCATTCAGATGGATAAATCTTTTTCTCCTTTGCCTTTCGCCTCTCTTCTTTTCTCAGCTATTTGAGAATAGCTCAGTCAACCATTTTGCCTTTTTGCATTTCTTTTTCTTGGGGATGGTTTTGATCAGTGCCTGTTGTACAGTGTTATGAATCTCCATCCATAGTTCTTCAGGACATGATTATTACCCTCATTTATTGATGTGGTTGAAAGTGAAAGTCACTCAGTCGTGTCCAACTCTTTGCAATCCCATGGAGTGTACAGTCCATGGAATTCTCCAGGCCAGAATACTGGTGTGGGTAGAGTTTTCCTTCTCCAGGGGATCTTCCCAACCCAGGGATCAAACCCAGGTCTCCCGCATTGCAGGCAGATTCTTTACCAGCTGAGACACAAGGGAAGCCCTGATGATAAGGTTAAATAACAACAAGAGCCACGGACGGCACTATTAAGAGAGTTTGGATCCAAAATCAGGTAGTCTGTGCTCTCTTGTCCACGACACTGCCTGTCGCATGCTTGGCTTCTCTTCCTGTTCTTGATGGAAAGCCTGATCTAAGCTTGTTCTCCTGTCCAGCACACTTGGGACAGGTGTTCTGTCTGGATTTTCTTGCCCTGCGCTGCTAAATTCTAACCTTCCCTTGGTCTATCCCCAGTCCTGGCCCAGGAAATTACAGTTCTTTTTCTGCCTCTTGCACCATGCTTCTCAGCTTTCAGATTTTCTCAGGGCTGGAAGGTGGTATCCCCGGGGAGAAAGAGCCAATGGCCTTCACCTCTTTCTGAGGCCAGTCCTCCATTCCATCTCCCCTACACCGTGGCTCCTGTGATAACACCATTACCTATGACTGTGAAGCCCGTGCAAGCAGAGACCCCTTTGGCCCTAGACCGGAAGTCCAGCTTGGCTCTTAACTCTACCACAAACTGGTTTGTGTGACTTGGGCAAGTCACTGACCGCCAGTCTTTTATTTGTAAAATGGAGTTAGACAAGATGACCTCTAAAGCTCTTTCCAGCTCTAACAGTCCATGAGTTTCAATGGCAAGGATATTTGAGGGAGGGGGGAGTCTGAATGGAGGAGGATTGCCCTAAAGCCTCCTTGATGACATTGAATATCCAGTTCTTTATCTGATGGCTTCCCAAACAGACCAAAGTGAAAGCAATTGAAAAGGAGCCCGGGGGTATAATCATTCTCATCAGAACAGATCCTTTGGGTATCTTTGGGGCTACAGGAGGGCAGGTAGGTTGGCTGATTGAGATATTGTCAGAATTCTCAGTTTCTGATATTGGAGAGTTTGGGGTGAAATTCATATAATTAAGCCTTAAAGAAATTGCCACCCCCATAGCACCACACGACCCCAGTGGAGCTTCTGAGCAAAAGAAATGGAATTCAGTGTCTGTTGCTCCAAATAATATTTGACACAACCACCCAGAATGAAAATGAGAAGCCCTCAAACCACAGCGCTCTATCAGTGTGGGGAGAGATCCATCGAGTGGAGTGCCAGAGGCTGAAGGGCAGGTCAGAGCAGAGGGATGCAAAGTGGCTGAGCAAACCCAGGGGAGGGAGACAATTCTCTCTGCTGAAACCGTCCGGGCTAGAGAGCTAGGGCAATTTTTGACCTAGCTGTCCTTGTGTGCAT
The DNA here is from genome assembly GCF_032405125.1 of Capricornis sumatraensis. Classification (NCBI taxonomy): domain Eukaryota; kingdom Metazoa; phylum Chordata; class Mammalia; order Artiodactyla; family Bovidae; genus Capricornis; species Capricornis sumatraensis. Next base: position 41,344,579 of record NC_091092.1, on the reverse strand, counting down.
TGCTGTGAGCTTTTATTAAGTATTTATGTAGCAGTTTATATTTCACCAAGTGCTTTACAATCACTTTTATTTGGCTGAGTAAAGTTTTCCTGGAATCCCATCTACTTTATGATCAGGAGAGGCACTTCTTGTTTGCTTAGCACCACCCTGCACACAGCTTCACACAATAGGCCCCTTGTTCCGGCCGGAGAGCAGGTGCAAAGAGTCGAGGACCTGGAGGCACCTGCAACTGCTGGCGCGGTTGGAGTAGGGGTGGTTTACACTTCAGTTCACCTTTCCTTCCCTCTGTTACTCTTGAGTGTTATTTTATCGCTGGCGACTAGAGAGCGGCCATGCCAGACTTGGGCCCGCCAAGGGCAGAGCTATTCTGCTATTGGCAGTGGTAGGGCCGGTGGCTCTGGTCTAGTTCCTCTGGCCATGCCCACCACGGGCACCGTCTTCCACCAGGGGAATACTGGAACACACTTCCACCAGAGTGTATTTCCTTCTGCTCCCCAGGGCCCTGACTGCAGCCTGCATCCTGGGGCTCTGGGACCAAGTTTAAGAGAAGGCAGCAGAAGTGGCAGTTCCGCTTTCTTCAGGCAGACTTTTTTAGTGTCCTTGGGCAAGTCTAACACCTTCTTGCTAGTTTCTTCTCCTCTCCATCAGCCACAGATGCACCCTCTGCTGGCTCTCTTGGTGTCATGATGGAGGCTGTTGTGTGTCCTCAGCTCATGAAGTGGTAGAGCTGCACGTTCTCAAGCATCAGTTTGCAGGGAAATCCCACACAGTCACTAGTTAAAGATTTCATTTTCTGAGGACCAGATTTGCCAAAGACCAAACAAGAATCTGGTCTGTGATGTCCAAACTGGGGATAGTGGGCTTAGAACACTGGACAGTTCAGTGTCTCTAACTCCCAGGGTTCTGTGACTGAGCACAGAGCTGCATAGATGCTTAATAGGCAAGTGGAGAATAGAAAGTATTTGCATTCTGTACTGACATGTGCTAAGTCGCTTCAGTCATGTCCGACTCTTTGCAGCCCCATGGACCATAGCCCACCAGGCTCCTCTGCCCGTGGGATTCTCCAGGCAAGAATATTGGAGTGGGTTGCCATGCCCTCCTCCAGGGGATCTTCCCAACCCAAGGATCAAACCCAGGTGTCCCACATTGCAGGTGGATTCTTTACCGTCTAAGCCACCACGGAATCACATTGACCCACCACTGGAATGACGGTGTTCACTGGGGCCTCAGGCAGGAACTCTGCCATCCCCTACCTGGCCGTTGTTTTCCAAAGTACTGCGATCTGGCGGCTTAGGACCCAGTGGCAGGTTTTCCTGGCAGGGCCCAGGCAGAAGTCCAGTATAACGCAGGTCCTCAGTCACTGGCTCCAGATTTGGGGGGAAGACCCCAGGGGAACAGACTGACAAGAGCTGGGCAGAATAGATCAGCTTTGGATGAAGTCTTCAGTCTCAGTTCATTTCAACAGAGGTTTATTGACTGCCTGTTGTATGCTGGCCACTGGGTAAAGCAGAGGACTGACTCAGGTGACTAGAAATACAGAAACCAGGATGGAATTTGGCCATATGGCCCAGGAAAATATACCTGACAAGACGAAGCCATGCCTGAACATGTAGGGTTCACCCCAAAAGCATGAAATACTGGCTCCAAGGATAGGTCAGGCAGCTAAGCTCTCACCTTTGTCTCCATTGGCTCAGGATCTCAGTAGGCCTAATCCCATGCACTGAAGATTTATTGTTGTTGTTCGGTCGCTAAGTTGTGTCTGACTCTTTGTGACCCCATGGACTGCAGCACGCCAGGCTTCCCTGACCTTCACTGTCTCCTGGAGTTTGCTCAAACTCATGTCCATTGAGTCAGTGATACCATCTAACCATCTTATCCTCTCATCCCCTTCTTTTGCCTTCCATCTTTCCCAGCATCAGGGTCTTTCCCAATGAATCGGCTCTTATCAGGTGTCCACAGTATAGGAGCTTCAGCTTCAGCATCAGAACTCCCAGTGAATATTCAGGACTGATTTCCTTTAGAATTGACTGGTTTGATCTCCTTGCAGTCCAAGGGACTCTCAAGAGTCTTCTCGAGCACCACAGTTTGAAAGCATCAAATCTTCAGCACTCAGCCTTCTACATGGTCCAACTCTCACATCTGAACATGACTACTGAAAAAACCATAGCTTTGACTATACGGACCTTTGTTGGCAAAGTGATGTTTCTCCTCTTTAATACGTTGTCTTGGTTTGTTATCACTTTCCTTCCAAGGAGCAAGCATCTTTTAATTTCGTGGCTGCACTCACCATCCACAGTGGTTTTGGAGCCCAAGAAAATAAAATCTGCCACTGTTTCTCCACATTTTCCCCATCTATTTGCCATGAAGTGATGGGACAGGATGCCATGATCTTAGTTTTTTCAATGCTGAGTTTTAAGCCAGGTTTTTCTCTCTCCTCTTTCACCCTCATCAGGAGGCTGTTTACTTCCTCTTCACTTTATGCCATTAGAGTGGTATCATAGGCATATATGAGGTTATCAGTATTTCTCCCTGCAATCTTGATTCCAGCTTGGGATTCATCCAGCCCAGCATTTTGCATTATGTACTCTGAATATTAGTTAACAGGGTGACAGCATACAGCCTTGACAAACTCCTTGCTCATGTCTGTTGTTTCATGTCTGGTTCTAACTTGCTTCTTGACCTGCATACAGGTTTCTCAAGGATTAGGGGCCTGTAGAGGACTGTGGCTTAGACAAACTGACAACAAAACAGTGACAGGAATGTTGAGCTTTCTTTTAAAGTATTTCAGTGATACTCATTCATGTAAAAACAGTTTATCCTTTGCTCTCAGTCTTTGTCAGTTCATGAAATAAGGTTCAGCAAGACATCCAAAGCAACGTTTAGGAGGCTTTTCTTTGTGAATCGCAATGCAAGAAAAAAATCCACAAGTTACACTCTTCTCTAACTCAGACTTGCCTCTCCCTGAAACTCGTCTTGAGTCTGTGAAGTGTGATTGTAGGTAGAGTTTGAAAGTTCTCTTCTTCATTTTGAAGATCCTTGCATTAAAGAATAGATGTTTGTTCTGGATCCCACAGGGACCTGGGACAAACAAAGCAGCGTTCTGAAGAGAAAGATTTGAAAAAGTGTGTGGGTGTTTCCAAGAGCCATCTAATTCATTACTTGTGACAGTTATATGCAAAGTGGAAGCAGAATATTTTCTGTCACAGAGAGCAGGAACATGAAATGTGGAGGGAGGAGAGAGTGAAAAGGCTTCTGACACCCAAAGGTGATCACTCGGGAAACGTGGCTGTCTGCCCTGGGGCACAGGTCAACAGTGTCTTCATCAATGGACTAAAATAAATTCTGAACCGTCTGAAATCCTAACCGTAAGTTCCCTGCCTCAGATGCCCCGTCCGCCGGCAGTTCTGTGAGGACCTCTCTGCTGAGGAATAGTTCCTTTCAGTTGGGCTTGCCTGCTCAGTGCTGGCTGCTCACACAATGGAGACTCTTCCATTTCTCCAGTTCTCTCAGTACAGGGATGAGCAGACTTGAAGCTTCCCCGAAGTATTCATGGCAATATTTATTCATTCTACTTCAGAAAATCCTTTTCCAAATAACATTTATTGAACACCTATTTTGTGTTGGATACTTTCACAAAACAATACCAGTGCTCATATAAATATGTTGGGCCCTCTTCTAAACACTTAACCTATGTTATCTTAAATTTGCTAACAGTCATTACACAACTAATCCTCAAAACAAATGTAGGTGGCATTATCCCTATTTCAGAGATAAAGACACTCCAGTCCAGCAGAGTTTAGTTACTTGTCAAAAGTCACACAGTACCAGCCTTTGAACGTATGTCTTGACTCCAGGACCGGTGCTCTTCCCACCATATTACTCAGCCTTTCTAAAGTATACTGTCTTGGTTGTCTCAGTAAACTATGTAGACAGGACTGAATTTTACCTTTTACAAATAAAATAATTATTGATCATTATTTTCAACATCAGTTACTTTCATACAATGTTCTCATGTGTGTGACCTTTTCTTTGACCTCTTCTTCTTGGCTTTTCTATTTGGGGGAGGTTGTGGCTCTAATCACATTCCATTAGCAGTGATACCAATAATAATTTGGATGGCTACTGTTTGGTCTCTCTGGGACTCAGTTTGCCCATCTGTAAGAGGGGTGCATTGCACTAAATGATTTCAAGGGTCCTTTATGACTCAAATATCTTTGAGTTAAAATCTAACTTTCAAAAAAAACTAAAAAAAGGTAAAAAACCATTTCCTTTTGGTTTAACTCCAGTGGGACAAGAAAACATCTGGTTTTCTGGGTTACTTCTCTGGGCTAGAAAGTAAAAGTCACTCAGTCATGTCTGACTCTTTGGAATTCTCCAGGCCAGAATACTGGAGTGGGTAGCCTTTCCCTTTTCCAGGGGATCTTCCCAACCCAGGGATCGAACCCAGGTCTCCCACACTGCAGGCAGATTCTTTACGAGCTGAGCCACAAGCGAAGCCCAAGAAGATTGGAGTGGGTAGCCTATCCCTTCTCCAGTGGATCTTCCCAATCCAGGAATCGAACCAGGGTTTTCTGCATTGCAGGCGGATTCTTTACCAACTGAGCTATCAGGGAAGCCCACTCTCTGGGCTCGAGGGACTCCGTAAATGGGTTTGGGGTGATTTAATGATAAATCACCATTACACACCTTGTGCTGCTACATTATTGAACTTTGAATTGCTTTTTTTTTTTTTTTTTGCTATTTTTGGAAATCTTACACTGGCTCAGATTCCTCTCCTCCTTTGTATGTTCCCCTCAAGGACACCCCTCAGAGAACCCTTCAGCAGCCCTGCCCACCCTGGCCTGGTGTCTTGGCTGCCCGTGGTCAGGGCTCAAAGCCCAAGAGGCTGTTCTCACCAGCCTTCCCACACATCAGGCTCTGCCTATGCCGCGGTTCTCACAGGAATCGCTTTTGCTTCCTTATTTACTTTTGTCTCTCCTTACCTCCAGGCTCCTCTGTGGAGTTTGCCTCTTCAGACAAACATTCAGGCATTTTCTCTCTGCCTCCCCATCTCTGCAGGAGGCTGTTCCCCACAGCGGGTGATATCAACTTCTCAAGCTTTCCTCACCATCTGGAAAATATTCTTTGCTTCTTGAGGTTTAAATGACTTTTTGATTATATTCCAAGACCAATCTTTTAGTCTCTCCTCACAGTGAGGTTTGAAACTAGGCTAAAAGCGGATTCTAATATAGCTATTCCCTTATATAGATAATGTCCACTAGATGAGGTATAAATGGGCTTTCAGCCCCCTGATTTCTACTCTAAATTTTGCTTCCTTTCTGTTGAAATATATCCGTAATTTCTGAAAGTCTATTGTTTGAGAATCAAAGTAGTTCTTGGAGTCTGGTGGTCATATCTGTTTCTGGCACTCTCCTGTCTGATATTTGTTCTGAAGTGGTACTGCTGTACCAACAATTATGAAAACCATTTTTCTTTAGACTTGTGCATACATAAATGAGAAGCAAATTGCCGCCTTCTTTATTAAACATATTTATAAAACTCAGCAATTTTTACTTTTGCTTTATTTTTCTGTTCATTTACGTAAATGAAGACTGCGTCTTGGATAGAAAAAGAACATTTTCTTAGGCCTATTGATAAGGTGGGTTTTCTACCCTGTGTTCTAGTTTGTTTCTAAAGGTATTTATACTCTTTAAATTATGCCATTTTTTCACAGTGATTGTTGCAGCTGGAGTGCTTTCCAAGGAAACAGTCTGATAAATCACTGTTTGGGCCAAGGGCGACTTGCAGTACTGCACCCTTTCCATAAGATGGCGCACTGAGAATGTGAGATCTGTAACTTCTTTGTAGATCATCTAAAACCCCAGCAGTAAATGAAACAAACTTCTGTGAAATTAAATATTTGGTGGGGGGAGGGGGCAAGTTGGTTTTTCTAAGACTTGCTTTCAAATACTTTCCAATAGTCTAATGCCTAGAAGAAGGAGGAAAGTGAATTTTCTAGCAACTTCTCTCTCCTGCACCCCTACTAGCAATGCTCAAAATCACCAATGTGTATTTAAGGAACCTTTTAAAGAAGAAATTTCTTCTAAAGGTGAGAGTTATGATACTAACTACCTGTGCTGCTGGGAAAGTCCCTCCCTGGGTCTCAGGTTCTTCATCTACACCATCAGTGGATTGGACAAGGGTGCTTCCTATTTGAAAGTTGTATATTTGAATCCATTGATTTCCTTCCACTTCACCTGTGCTGCCTCAGCCAGCACAGAACCAGGAAGAAAAGATTGCCCATTTTATACGTTTGACTCTATTCCTCTTCTACAAGTGTTCTCTTTGTGTCAGTTGTCCTAACACCATCACACCCAGATGTCCTATTTTCATTGGGTTCCTTTTCTCTTGACAGCTTTTGCAAGGTGTCCCCCTCCGTCCCTGCCCAATCTGCCTGAACAGTATCTTCCTTTCACTTCACAAATCAAATTTGCTATTTTTGTGCTAATAAGCAGGTACCACACTGGATGGGGGAAGAAGACACCACAGGTTATGCTTTATGGGGACGCTTCTAACATCACGCATAACATGTCCAGTTAAGAAAAGTTTAGATTTAGGAGGCAGGAGCTCCTCTCTGTTTTTCTTCCTCCACTGGCCAGTATTCATTGCCAGAACCATGTCAAAGCTTTAGGAAAAAGGAGTGTTCTGGAGAGAGGACAGTTAATCTAATTAGAGATGAGTGTTGTTAAGCAGATAACCCATCCTTAAAATCCCCCATGGCCAACAGTGTCCCCATTCCTGACACTCTGGGCAATCTGGGTGGGGAAAATTGTAGCTGCAGTGGCTCAGCCTCATTCAAAACCTGTCAGGAACCATTGTACACCAGGGGCACAGAGGAAGTGAGTGAAAATAAAATGCTGGATGAATGAATTAATTAATGCAACTCTACAGAGACACCCCTATCTGAGTCCCTCTGAGCTTAAAGCTTGGAGCATGTATGTACATAAAATTCCCTGGGGTTCCATTACATATGTCATATTGCTACATGGCAGGGAGGCCTTTGCCAACATTCACTTTCCTATTGTCCTTAGAGATTTCAGATCACCTTTGGTGTTTGTCTATACGATGGTGGTGGTGGAGGATTATTTATATGTCTAACTTCCAATACCTTATCTTTCAAGAATGCAAATATTGCGCCGAATGGTGATGCTGTTGGATCTGTTTGGGAGAAGAAACTCCATACACAGGGCTCTCCCCAAGGGCTTTTAAAGGGCAAGCCCAGGAATCCGCTGATTAGGTAAAGAGAGCTGTTGTGGCAGGCCCTGTTGTGAGCCTTGTAGACCATCACCAGTAGCTGGCTAATTGTATCATACCATGAATTGGGCAGAGTGAAATGGAAACGTCAAATATTTAGTCAGCGTGGATTATTTCTAAGGAATAATAGCAGCGGAGCGGTTAAGAACAGAGGCAGCTGGACATAGACTCAAAAGTTCAAACTCTAGCTTTGCTATTGAGTAGCTGTGTGACCTTCGGCAAGTGGCTTCACTTCGTGCCTCAGTGTTCTTGTTTGCAAGAAGGAGCTGATTATAATACTGTCCATCTTGTAGGGCTATTAGGAGGACTCAGTGTGGTGCTGCGGGTTGTAGTTTTCCTCGTGCTTGGAACAGTATCTGGCACAGAGAAAGCACTCAGTACTCCCAGTTGCTGTTACTACCTGCACTAGGAGGTGCTTTGGGTGGTACACAAGAGAACTAAAGAGAACTAACCAAGCCTCTGCCTTCAGAGAGCTCACAGACTATACGGGCTGGCAAATGGAATGTATGTTGAAGGAACACAAGCCACTCAGCATGGTACCCACAATGCACTTGGGTGCAAGAGCAGTAGTTCAGAATGAGTCCCAGGGAGGCCCTCAGCTCCCATCAGGAGAGGACTTTATGCATCTTCTGGGAAGGTGGACAAGAACTTGAATGGCTTTTTTGCCTCTGTTTAGAGACAGGGTCCTCATAATAATATGCATTCAGTCACATCCTTACTGACTGTCCTTTTGATACAGGTGAGCATTACCTCATTGAAGAGTAGAAAACAGATAGGCTGTGTTTAACCTAACAAAGTAGAGTTTGTGACCTGATGATAACCATCTGAGATGTGAAGGAATTCCAGGGTGACATTGTGTGTATTGGCCCAAACATGTGTTCTCATAAGGGATCACCTTTAAGCTGGGGATCTAGTCATGGCCGACATAACTCTGATTAACAAGAAGAATTTCCCAGAGGCTCTGAGCGAGGCCTAGGAGTTAGGCCCACTTTTTATTTTCCTTTGGTTTGGTTTTTTTTGTTGTTATTGTTGTTTCATGTTGTTTTCTTTTGCCTTAAAAATAACTGCTATATAAATTTTTACTCATTAAAAATTATTGTAAAGATTTTAAAGTGTAAAAGATATAGAAAGACATAAAAAAGTAAAATTTCCCCCAATATCTTACTTACTGGAAGTAACTGCTTTTACCATTCTTTTTTTTTCTCATTAAATTTTTTAAGTGTCTCAAATTCTATGACATATTTTTAATCAAGTTGTTTCCATTAAGAAGTACTGATTTTAAAGACCACTGACTTAGAACGGCCACACGAAAAATGAATGGTCCACAAAATATTCTCCTTTCCTTCTGAAGGTTTATCATGCCCGGTTACCATTAACTAGTCTTTCACTATTGAGCTTAAATGGCCAATTGAGACAAACAGTTCTGAGACCATTCTTCCACCACTGATTAAGATGGCAGGTATTGAGGATGTTGTTCATTGAGCCTTCTGAGCTTTCTGGGCAGACTTGGTGACCTTGCCAGCTCCAGTTGCCTTCTTGTCCACTGCTTTGATGACACCCACAGGAACCATCTGTCTCATGCCGTGAACAGCAAAATGGCTCAGAGGAGGGTACAGAAGCTCTCAACACACATGCGCTTGCCAGGAAGCCTATCAATGATGGTGGCATCAACAGATTTCAAGAATTTGGGGCCATCTTCAGCTTTGTTCTAACTTTGTTCTTTTGATGTCTGCATAGTATTCTATTTTAACACTCAAGAATTTTAAGATTCTGCTCTACATTTTGTCTGGCTAAGGAGAAAAGGGTAGAGGTGTGAGAAACAGAACATAGTATTGGGGATGGGGGAGAGGTATTCGCATGCCTAAATGGATAGGGGAAGAGCAGAGTTCCTGAAGAGTTTTAAAATACTGCCACTAAATTTAAAAATAGGGCCACTAAATTTTAGCAGATGTAGACATCAATCGAACCAGTACTTTTGGTTACTGCTTTGTGGAGTAAATAAAATAAAGTTTTAGGTCTAAGCCATAAGCCAGCTCTTCCCAACACTTCTGTAACCAGAAACCATGCTTAATTTACTAAGTCTTTTGAGGATTTAAATAGCACATGGATAGAGCAAAATAGTGGATGCTATTTCAACTTTCAGAAAGTTTGGCAAGCTTTTAAACTCAAGGCTGTTTTTTAAAAATTGAGTCACCATGGGATTGGGGAGCAGTGTTTAGTCCTGGCTTCTTATCCAAGACTTGGAGGTAAGAAACCAAAAAAAAGAGCTGAAAGGACATTTTTCTGAGTGGTAGGAAATAGACAGTAGGGCCACAAGGGATCAGCTATGGGACTAATTTGACTTAATATTTATAAATGATTTGGAAGAAGGAGTACAGGGCAAAGTCACTAAGTTGGCAGCTTTGTTTATCCTATTCCACTGAGGATAATAAACTTTAGAAGGAGACTTGTTTTGTAGGAGTGGGCAGGCTTCAATAGGAACAAGTCCAGGGACATGTCTCTAGGGACATGTTCCTAAAGTTCATTTTAGAACTGCTTACCTCTTTACCTGTGAATCAGGTCTCTGCTTCAGGTATCAGTAGATATAAAGAAAAAGAAGATGGAGTTGGTGGTCATCAAGAGGGAGATGATATTGAAACAGACAGCATTATATACAAGCACACAAAAGGAGGCTAGTGGGGAGCTGATTCTCACCAGATATATACACAAAGAATTTCCCTTAAAGAAATGCATTACATTTCTTTAACACAGCCCCCAAAGGCAATTGGTATGTGGTGGGTGATCTGTATATTCACTGGAGAAGGACATGGCAACCCATTCCAGTATTCTTATCAGGAGAATCCCTTGAACAGAGGAGCCTGGTGGCTACAGTCTATGGGGTCACAAAGAGTCGGGCACAACTGAAGTACTTCACACGCACACACATTGTGTATTTGCTAACTTTTAATGTTAGGTAAGCTAAATATGTTAGGCTACCATTTTAGAAGAAATGCAGTCAAATGTTCTCTTCAACATTCCCACAAGATATTTTCCTTCTCAGAAGATGACTTTTAATTATAAAAGTCAGACCTAGATTTCCTGACCTCCTCTGCTATCATGCCTGGTAGCATCAATACTTTGGCCACCTCATGCGAAGAGTTGAGTCATTGGAAAAGACTCTGATGCTGGGAGGGATTGGGGGCGGGAGGAGAAGGGGACGACCGAGGATGAGATGGCTGGATGGCATCACTGACTCAATGGACGTAAGTTTGAGTGAACTCCGGGAGTTGGTGATGGACAGGGAGGCCTGGCGTGCTGCGATTCATGGGGTTGCAAAGAGTCGGACACTACTGAGCAGCTGAGCACGCACATATGCACGCATATGCATGTGGAAACCTCTAGAAGAATATATATCAAACTTAAAGATGATTCTCTCTTGGAAGGATAAGATGATGCAAGAACTTGTGCTGTATGCTTTGATTATGTCTATATATTTTAATTGTCTTCAATGAGCACTGTTTTTTTTGGTAATTAAAAATATGAGTAAAAAATATGAATTTGCCCTTAATTCAACTGCCCTATTGTAATTTTTTTTTAAGTGTATAAAGTAGGGGCAAAAGCCCTGCAAAATTTCCCATTTCTTTAAGAAAATATTCCATTATCAGGATAAGGAAAACGAAAAAAAAAAAAAAAGAGAGAGAGAGATCAAAACCTTTTCCCCCTTTGGTAACAGTGTTCTGGTCTTTCTACATGAGAAAAGATAAAGAGGAGAAAATGAAATCTGTTTCTTGTTTTTGTTTTGTGTTTGTTTGCCTTGTTTTGAAAGATGAGTAAATGCACAGAGGTCTGGAACCATGAAGCCAGCAAAGAAACCACCTCAGTAGTGAATTAGTGTTCCAGTTGAAGTTGATAAAGCCCCACACTGAAAGGCAGAATTGCCCAGGATTGTAAATATCTCCCTTTCTCATGCTGGTGAGGATGTCCATAGATAGCTTGAAACTTCAATCTTGAAGCAAAAACCTATGTCTTATCCTGGGGGACCACGTTAAAACCTTCCCTTGAGCTGCTGGTCTGCCTCCCTGTAGAGAACAGAGCCAGAAGCTGGCAGGTATAATTTATGCTGCAAATGGGTTGGGAAAGCCTTTTCAGGAGGAGCTGGACTGCCCAGACCTGCAGGAAACGATGGGAGGAGAAAGTGGAGAAGGAGGAAGAAGCAAAGAACATGTAAGAGTCTTTTTCCTTCAGATGAATAGAAAGCACACTCAGAATTAAGGACCCTCCTGTGTGCTTCCCTGGCCAAGACCCAGCACCTCCCTTAGTGCTCATCTGGACTCTACACTAGACGGAGGGCAAAATAAGGGCAGAGACCTTGTCTCTGTCTTGTTCATTGCTATATCCCCAACACTGAGAAAAAAGGAATGGTGAATTAACACTTGTTGACTTTTTTAAAAAAAACTTCACAATATTTTAGTGGTTTTGCCATACACTGACATGAATCTGCCCCGGGTGTACATGTGTTCCCCATCCTGAACCCCCCTCCCACCTCTCTCCCCATCCCATCCCTCTGGGTCATCCCAGTGCACCAGCCCCGAGCACCCTGTATCATGCATTGAACCTGGACTGGTGATTCATTTCACATATGATAATTTACATGTTTCAGTGCCATTCTCCCATATCATCCCGCCCTCTCCCTGTCCCACAGAGTCCAAAATACTGTTCTATACGTCTGTGTCTCTTTTGCTGTCTCGCATACAGGGTTATCGTTACCATCTTTCTAAATTCCATATATATGCATTAGTATACTGGATTGATGTTTTTCTTTCTGGCTTACTTCACTCTGTACAGTAGGCTCCGTTTCATATACACAATGGAATATTACTCAGCCATTAAAAAGAATACATTTGAATCAGTTCTAATGAGGTGAATGAAACTTGTTGACTTTTGAATGAATGTTCTCCAGTACAAGTAGACTCTATCTGGAGTAGTCTACCTTTGTACCACGCAGTCATCCCATGGGCTGGAAGGCTAAAGGTAGCTTGTGGTCGGCTCGACCATGTGCCAAATACAGTCAACTTGCACTTTGCTTGGGGCTCTCTTGTGACAAACCTTTCCTTTACCTTCATATTTCCAGATACAGCCAAAAGGCAGCGAGGAATGGAATGAAAAATCAGTTCAACCTCCATGAGCTGAAAATGAAGGGCCCTGAGCCAGTGGTCAGTCAAATTATTGACAAACTGAAGCACATTAACCAGGTATGTATGTATCCAGCAAAAACAGATATGGCAAAAAAATTGAGCAATGGATGATGCTGTGTTCAAACTATATTCTTGGGCTTTTGGAAAGGCAGCCATGTTCATTTTCTTCAGAGTCTCTCTGCTAAAAAGGACTTCTGACCTTTGTTTTTCACCCCATTTTTAAATTATAAAGAAAATATTGCAACATAAGAGAAAGCTTGGAAAACAGAAGGAAAAGTATTTGTCTCAACCCCACTAGTCCATCCTGTTTTCATTTTTACGTATTCTTTTTTAATATTTGGTCAGAAAATCACACATAGGCTTTTTACATAATTGGAAGTATATTAGTGATTTCTGCTTCTTAAAATTAACACTGTATTGGAAACACTTCTTCATGTTGCCACAAATCTGCATTCTAATCATCTTTTGTGGCCCCGAAAGATTCCTTTGAGTGTTAATTATAATTAATTTGCTTTTGCTATGCATTCAGATTGTTTCAAATGTTTACCATTAAAGAAAGCGACCTCCTGCATAGTGCTGTCTCCTGATCTTAGATCAATTTGTTAACATACTGGAGTTATGGGGTTAAAGGATATGAGCATTTTACTGCATGTTTCCAAACTGCTGTCCAATGGGGATGTGACAGCTTTCACTGCCACCAGCAAGATACGAGAGGACCAGCTTCACTGCACCCATGCCAACTTCTGAGTCACTGCCATGCACAGAGCACCCACAGATTCCCTTGACTTCCACACAGTTTTTCTTCTCAGGAGTTTAGTAACTGAGACACAAATAGAAGTTAGTTGTACCATCTGCTTGTGATTGCTTTGTGGCCACAGTTTAAAAAATGCCATCAAAAATGCCACCAGATACCAGAGTGGCAGTGTTCCTACCCTATGGTCCCTGGGTGGGAGGACCCTGGCACCACTGACTTCTATTCATAGCTGAGGAAGGACTTAATGAAATTAAACTCCTTCTGCAAGGACAGAGGCTTCTGTAGGATGACATTGGCATGATTTTGTCTTTTCCTGTGAAGTTTAGCAGTGAAATCTTTATGGTTTTTAGGAAAAATGTTTGGAATGGCTTCCTAATAGTGACATATTTCATGGCGAATGGCATTGTGAAAGTATTTACTACGCTTTTGAGTGAGATTCCTCCAGAGGCTAATAAAGTGCTCTGCTCTCCATGAGCACTTAATAATTAGTTGTTACTGCTTCTGAGCACAGAATAATGGCAGTATTTGCATAACAGAGCCTTCTTTTTGGTGAACTCACAACCTCACTAAGTTCTATAAAGCCTGGTTACATACAGGATGTTTCAAAACACATCTCTGAAGAATACAGAGCACAGTGTAAACCTCCCATTGCTGATGGTGTGCTTTACCTGGGGACAAAGGCAGTGTTTCTTTGAATTATTTCTAAATTATCTCAAACCAAATGTGTCTGGGTGACTCCACTCGACTGGTTAGATCCAAGCACTGGTAAGGCCAGAACCTCAGGCTCCATCTCTGTGCCCCTCCTTTTAAATGAAGAATAGTGTCAACAGATGTCTTTGGTCACCAGACGTGAAGGAATACCTACTATGTGCTCAGCCAGGTGCCAGGGAGTTTGAGGATTCAAAACGAGTCTGGCCTGTTTTCATACCTTCCTTGGAGGAGAAACACATGTTTAAATACAAAGAAAAGGCAGCCAATAATGAAGAAGAGCTAGACAGGGCTGTTGCTCATCAGTTTTGGGGTGATTTGCTTAGGCCTGAGTTGGGCTGGGCTACTGTGAGAAGGATTTCGTAAGAAATATCAGGGAAAGACCTGTGGATGGAGCCCCACCCTGTAAAAAGGGAAAGCTGCATCAGAGCATATGATCTGGCAGTCACTAAAAGTGACTATTTATAGCAAGCCCCTCAGTAAAGACTTTGGGTGTTTAATAGTAATGCTCTGGGAGACCATGTCGTATAGTGAATAGAACATGGGCTTTGAATCCACGTGGATCCCAATTCAACTGTGGGTCTTACTAGATATATAACTTTGGACAAATCATTCAACCTCTCGGAGCTTTAGTTTTCTCATCTGTAGTATTTAGAGTTAGCAAAATAGTTCCTTACAAAGTTATTGTGAGTATAAGAAATTATATCTATGTATCTATATTCATATCCCATTATATAAAATGTATGTATAATTATACATTTTATATATATGCATGTGTATATACACATACACACACACACACATAATTGCATGTGCATGACACAGTTAAGGTGATTACTATAGTCAGGATGTCCTCTGTAGTCAGGACTTGCATGAGTCTGAAAGAGAACAGTATTCTAATACTTTTTCCCAGTCTAATTCTGCCACCCCAATTTTGGGTGGATCAAAGAGATCCCTTTGATACATCTTTCTCTCCCATGTTGTTTCCTTCTTTCTCTTCCTGCTAACTTTCAGCCACAAAAGATGAAGCCTCTTTATAGGTAGGGAGGTGTATATTGTCAGTGTCGGAAAGGTCACCATTATAATTACTTTCTCCTACCTTTGCCATGGACATATGTGTGGACATTTTGGGTTCCTTTATAAATACCATTGAGCAACCAATTAATTCTCATTGATAGACCAGTTTTACCTGTTTAAGTTGAGCTGTTAAAATTGGTTGGGCTCCAAACACCCACGCTGGTTTTTTCTTGTCTCATCTGTATTGCTTTACATGGCCAAAACATATCTTCTTTCAGACCTTCAGTAAAATTCATATTTTGGCCATGGTTCAATCTGAAAGTGAGACACTTTGGGGAAGTCATAATGAAGAATGGGATGATGATGATGATAATGTGTTGTATTTGTATAGCATTGAACCATATTTCAAAGTGCTTTTATGTCCTAAAAGTCTAACTGCTCGTATTAGAAAAAAAAATATCCAGCCTGGAATTGTATAAGATACAGTACTGTCAAAGAATCATTCTTTTCAGGAACTCATTGTTACCCTTGGGTATTATTTCATCCTCACTGCCTCCTGGGAGGTAAGTGATAATGTTTGTACCTTTTTTTATAGCTAGGGAAACTGAGGCAGAAAGCCATTAAGGGCTGTGTGGGCATGCTGCCAAAACATCCAGTAAGTTCAGTTGAAAATTCAACCAATCATCCAGATGTTGTTTCCTAGTCACTGCCAAACATCTGGATTCACTGAATGCCTGGCTACAATTGACCTAAAGTTATACTGATGAGGAGGTAGAATCAAGTTAACTTGCCTCAGTTCACGTGTAAGTGAGTGGAGAATCCAGGAGTATGTTATTTTCCTAAGCTCCTTGCTTGGTGCTGCAACTGTTGAACTACAGTAGGATGCTCCAACATATGCAACTGTAAGTACAGAGCTACTTTTGTCTATGCATGCATGCCCATGTGTGTCCATCCAGATGGACTGTGGCTAGGCCGTTTACGAGCACATCCCCAAAGACCTCTTCACTTTCTTCCATGGAAATTCTCAGCTGCTTCCTTTCAAGTTATGGTTGCTGTTGATAGGATTTGAAATAATATATTCACTGAGGGAGTAACGTAACATTATTTCCGTATTGACAGTCCCACGATGTAACCTGGAGGGGACGTGTTCAGGGTCAGGCCCGGGGCCCCTTTCCTGGGAAGACCTGCAGGTGTGGAATGTCCTCCCTTCCTCCTTCCAAACCAGAGTTCTTGTGTGACATTCCCACGATTGGAAATGAGGACCCTTTTATTTCCTTTTCGGTTTCTAATTTGTGTGTGAGGATTTATTGTCTTGTGTTAGGAGAGGAATTGAACTCTTAAGTCCTCAGTGTCAGTCCTGGAATTTGCTGGGCCATGTTGCTTTAAAAGAAAAATTGTGTTTTTCTTAATATCCTGCTTCAAGGCTCCTGCATGGAGAGAAGACCCCACAAATACCAAGAATGATCATGATACACTCTTACCCATAGGCCACTGTGACCTATGTGTCCTCTAACTCAGTTTGTTGGTAACAGTTTCTAAGAGTCGCTGTGTTGTTAGCGTTAATGTTGCAAACCTTAAACTACTACAGAAGCTATTGTTTCCAAGAAAAACCTAGCTGTTTATTATTTTCCCTCAGTTTTAGTTCGGGTTCAAATGAAATTCCAGAAATTGTTTTCCTGCCTGTTAGAAACAGTTGAAGCCAGAGCAGTCAATACCTGCTCATTTGGTGTCAGAGCTTTTCATTCAAAGTTGGATAGTCTCATCTGTTTGGGATGGTTGAAATGTCCTGCTGAATGGTGGGGGTGTGGACGAGATGGCCTCTTAAGATTCCTTCCAGCCGTGTGATTCAGTGATTTGTGGCTCAAGGTCAGGCTTTAACCCAGCACCCTCTTGTGAGCAAGTCTTGTGACTTTATTCTCTGCCCTGCCACTCTTTTTTAAACACCCTGTTGCCAGGTCACCCCTTTCTACTTTGTAACCTCTCATCTTTTCAGAGATTCTTCCCTTCCCACCAGTCTTCCAGCCTGGGCAGATGGAACTTAAACTTGCCCTTCCCCCTACCCAATTCTTCTGTTCTCCTGCCTTGTTCTCATTAGGCCATGAAAACATTAAACTACAAAAACATTGTGCATTTATCACCCTCCTCCAGAACCAGATAGGTGATCTGTCTTCAGATCTTGTTAGCCTTGTGACTCCATATGAATGATAATAATTCTGCCATCAATTTGCGCTGCACAATTCAGTTTGTAAAGCTCTTTCATGAACATTACATGAACTGATCTTCACAGTGACTCAGAGAAGCAGACATTATTACCTAGATTTACCAGATGAAGAACCTATGGGCACTGGACATCTAAGTGACCTTCATATAATAAGTGGTCAAACTAGACCTAGAATCCAGGGGGACTGATTTCAGTCTCTGTGCTCTTTCCTTCTATGTCTTTGAAGACACAGCATGCCTTGCTATGGTTAGCGTGATCCATATATAAAAGATGTGCAGAAAGAAGTACAAATAGCAGAAACTCCTTAATTTGTCTAACGATTTCCAAGTCCCTAATGTAGTAATGTCTATGGTCTGAAGCTCTAAAATCGGCAGCAGAGAAAGAGTAAGCATGTTGTTTACCAAGCGTCCACTGGGAAGAGCCCTGGAAAACTGACCACAGTTATGTATGGTGTGGAAACTGAGGCACTTTGTGACATAGACAGCAGACAAACTTTCTATTAGCTATCTCTAACTCATAAAATGATTTTAAATGGCCAAAGAAAAATTTAAATGTCAAGCAGACAGTGGAATGTCTCCACTTCCATCCCTCTTCATAAATACATGAAAAGTATTTTTAAGATGCCTGACAGATTATTTTGGTATTGTGAAAAGGCACTGACTTTGAAATAGAAAGTTGCAAGTTTAATAAGTTAATTAATAAAGTTGTTACATGTCAGAAAAGTACCCAGGGCATACCTTAGCATGTAAGTTTTAAAAATCTTTAAATGAATCTCAAGCATGATCAAAAATTCTTTGAGTAACTTTTTTTCTCACGATAAAACCAGTGAGAGTCATAAAATGCTGGCCTACTCCAGTGGTTGCTAGAAAAGGTAACACTGATCTAAAATTTCTAAACCAAAGGAGAAACCTTTTGAGAGTCAAATTTAAATAAAAGGCCTTTCCAAATGAAATTATGTCCCAGTGTCTCTCACACTTCTTCACATACAAATAGTGTAGCAGAACTCTAATAATTGCCATTTCCATATGGAGTCAGAATGTGTGTGTGTGTGAAAGACATAGCATCTACAATGGCATGTTAACAACAGCCAATGAATGACTTCTGAGTTACAAAAGAACAATGCAAGTTGGTCTTCAAATACCAGACCTAGACTCTGTGGAGCTAAATATGATTTCATGAAGTAAAAGGGAATTAGCTGATGCATTCCAAAACACATTTATCATTAAAAAATCTTCTGTCATTTTGCTTAATAGCTTGAAAAATAATTACAATGTCTGGTGGCTTTGGGGAGCATGTGTTTTTAATATCTTAATTACTATGTACAGTTTAATACTGTACCAAGATGAATTCCCAAGTATTTCATATTAAATTTCTTGAAAATGAACTATTTGCTATTTTAGAGGATACAGGATTAAAGATACTTAAATTGGGTCATGTATTTTAATCTTTGCCCATTAAGTTAAATTATTCAAAAGCAGAAGATAAGTCAAGAGTGGTAAGCCAAAATGTTGATAGCAACAACATTTGCTGGTGATTGTGGCTTATCAGTGAAAGGAAATACATGATCTTTTTTCATTGCAGTATCGTACTCTTTCATAAGGTTTTTTTAGTAAGAAGTATTGGAAGTGTTCAGAGAAGGCAATGGCACCCCACTCAAGTTCTCTTGCCTGGAAAATCCCATGAGCAGAGGAGCCTGGTGGGCTGCAGTCCATGGGGTCGCTAAGAGTCAGACACGACTGAGCAACTTCACTTTCACTTTTCACTTGCATGCATTGGAGAAGAAATGGCAACCCACTCCAGTGTTCTTGCCTAGAGAATCCCAGGGATGGGGGAGCCTGGTGGGCTGCCGTCTGTGGGGTCACACAGAGTCGGACACGACTGAAGCAACTTAGCAGCAGCAGCATTGGAAGTGTTAGCTATGGAAAGACAAGTTCTACATATGAAAAGGAAATTCTGTCAAACTATAAAGGCTATTGAGTTTACAAAGTTCAAAATATATTTCCAAAATATCTATGAAATCCATAGAGTCTCTTATTTACATCTACCTGCTGGCCAAATACAACACAGCAAAAATAAATGCTTACAAATGATTGCTCTCTACCCCTGTAAACCTGTATTATAAGCAGTATTTTGGTGCATGTATGTTCAAATACTATTCGGAAATTCAGAGACAACTTTTATCCTGATATATTTATGAACATATATGTATCCTGCTGCTGGATTGTCAGCTCCTTAAGTCTGAGATCATGCATACAACTCTGTTTTCTATAGCACCTAACATAGTGGCATATACAGAGGAGTCCCTCATATACAGTATTTTATGCTGCTGCTGCTAAGTTGCTTCAGTCGTGTCCGACTCTGTGTGACCCCATAGACGGCAGCCCACCAGGCTCCCCCATCCCTGGGATTCTCTAGGCAAGAACACTGGAGTGGGTTGCCATTTCCTTCTCCAATGCATGAAAGTGAAAAGTTGAAGTGAAGTCACTCAGTCGTGTCCGACTCTTCGCGACCCCATGGACTGCAGCCTACCAGGCTCCTCTGTCCATGGGATTTTCCAGGCAAGAGTACTGGAGTGGGGTGCCATTGCCTTATCCACAGTATTTTATAGATCAGTTCATTCAAAGAAGTTAATCTTTGTTACCCTAAATTTGTTTATGAACTTTGATTTAATTTAAGGTACTTTTCACATTCAATATTAACCAGTTTTTGTGCTAAAGAAGAGGGTTATGTAAGTGCACTGTTAGAGTTGGCAGGGATGTTTCGGTCATAAGGTCCAGCCCTTTGATTTTATAGACGAGGAAATGAGAACCTAGAGAGAGAAATGACTTGTCCAAAGTCACACTGCTAGTAAATGACAAAGCTGGGCCTGGGAAACAAACAGATTGATAGTTTGTAGTGCCTTTG
Organism: Capricornis sumatraensis; assembly: GCF_032405125.1. Taxonomy (NCBI): domain Eukaryota; kingdom Metazoa; phylum Chordata; class Mammalia; order Artiodactyla; family Bovidae; genus Capricornis; species Capricornis sumatraensis. The sequence continues at coordinate 41,324,508 of NC_091092.1, read as the reverse complement.
CTCTGCTTCCAAAGGCTCTTGTGTAATGCAAAACATGCTTGTAGACATGCAAGCACATTTTCTTACACAGAACTCCCAACCACAGCAGAAGCCCCTACTGAAGCAGTTCATCTTTGGAACAAAAATGGGCATAGCAAGAGACAGGAACTTGCTAATTATTTATCTCTTGTCATATCTATTAACTAGTGTTTGGTCATAACAAGCACGCCTCAGTGCCTCCTGCCTCATTAAACCCAGTGAGCGGTGGTTGCACATGGGCTCGGGGCCAGGGCAGGGGGCTCTCTGCTGGGATCACTGGACCCAAACCGGGCAGAGTCAGCAGGACCTATTGCTCGTGGTTTTATGCCCACTCACACAATCTGATTTGGGCTCCTGTCCACATTCAGGATTAGTCATTAGTCATCCGTTCACTCTCATGCTTGTATCTCAACTCCTCCACCTTCCTGGGTACCCTATAATGATTTATCCAGTGCTTCTCCCTCCTTCTAGAATGGCAAAATTAGCATCATATTAGTCAGTGGGCTTATGTGTCAGTTAGCTCAGTTGTCAAGGCAGTGTGTTCAGATTCTGTTCCACGGAGAGCAGAGATGTGGGAAACGTGCTGTGGGGGTAATTCTGCGTCCCCCATTCCTATTTTAACCAGAGTGTCTAAAATCTGCTTTACATATGGGTCTTCTAAATAAGATTTCACTTAAACAAAGGGCTTCAACTGCTAAAACAATAAAAACTCTCAGAGTGCCCTTGAAGCTAATATTAAAGGTTTAATCCCATATGGAGCCATTTCTTCATGTGAGCATTCACTCAGTGAATGTACTAAGTATCTACAATACACAAGGCAGTCACAGAATGCCTTCCAATCTCCATCTGCCATTCCTAAAATGAACTGTTAGTTAAAATGGAGACAATATGGAAAGTATGAATGGGTTGGTGGAGACGTTATTCCTACTGGAAATGATATTCCCATTGGAAGGCCCGTTATTCTCATACTGGTGAGCCAAAAGTATCTTCTTTGAAGCTGAAAGACCAAAACAAAGTTTTCCTTGCCCATGTCATTAGGATTTTGACAAAATTCAATGGTAATGAAACTAACTTCTGAATAGACAGCAGATACGTTTGCCCCAGGATGCAGCCCTATGTTAATTGGCTCAACCAAAAGTTTGGCCTTACTCCTTTATACCCATGGTTATTGAGACCTAGGGCTTCCCAGGTGGCATTAGTGGTAAAGAACCAGCCTGCCAATGCAGGAGACTTAAGAGACATGGGTTCAGTCCCTGGGTCGGGAAGATTCCGTGGAGGAGGGCGTGGCAACCCACTCCAGTATCCTTGCCTGGAGAATCCCATGGACAGAGGAGCCTGGTGGGTTGCAGTCCATAGGTCACAGAGTCAGACACGACTGAAGTGACTTAGCACACACACACACACACACTGAGACCTAACCTTCAACTGTAAGCTTATTTGACATATGGCCAGGGCTGTTTCCACATTCTGTGTAGGCTCAGTGTTAGTATTTAGTGAATGTAAAGTAATAATAATGGGGTCAGTTCTGTGTGCCTAACTATATGCTTTCTTTAGATAGCAACCACGGTAATTTTGCATAGCAATTTTTGAGTGGAATATTTCCAGCAGAGTTGTAATTAATATTCAAAGAAAAAATTGTGTTATTATTCATATGTACTTCATTTTCTTGGATAATTTCCTAATATAGTTAAAGATGGTCTTATTTGTTTAGTTGATCTGTGTTATTTACTTCATAGTCCGTATCTTGCTAGCTCATCACTGCACTATGGGTAAGCAGTTGACAAGACCAAAACAGCTAAGAGAATTGCCATTGTGATAAGTCCTAGATAATGATGCCCAAATTCAGATCAGTTTATATCCGATGATAACCTGAAGAGTCTTCTGGTTATTCTCATGGTATCACTATTAGCAAATTTTGAGTCATCACAGCAGAAGAAGAGCCAAAAGACTGGAGACAGGCACAAAGTTCTACCCTCACCTTGAATAAGGAGGGGCAGTTGGATTGTGGAAACCACACATCAGGGAACCTGGTATCACATCTTCCCCGAAGTCTAGACCAGAATCTTGGAGACTGTGAGCTTCCAGATACCATGGTGATGGTTACTAGGAGCCACTTTGGGCTCACTCAGAACAAATCAGACCACTTCCCCTTACTTATGGGTACATGTGATATAGATATGGTATACCTAGATTTCAGCAAAGTGTTTGACAGAAATCCCTATGATCATTCTTAAACAAGTGACACAAAATGTTGGCTTAAGTAATCATATGGTTTGGGGAATGTGTAGCTAATTCAGCATCATTCCTAAAGAGTATTTTCTTAATGTGTCAGTGTTAGCCTGGAGAGAGGCTTTTAGCTATTTGCTTTGACCTTTACTGCCTAAAGTTTTACCAGTGACTTACTACAGACAAAGACATACTTCTAATATTTAGTGATGGCATGAAGCTAGGTGGGGTTAGCCGATGCCTAGATAACACAATCAGGATCTCAAAATAGCTCAGTAGGATAGAATGGCAGAGAAAACTAGCAAGGTGAAATGTTTCAAGGAGAAATGGGAAGTACTACATGAAGATTCACAAACATGATTTAGCCACTGTTTTGATGTTGTGGCCATTATTGGGGGGTGGGGGGAACGGAGGCAGGTAAATATATACATATGTGTTGGAGTAGAGGAGGGAGAGCATGCAAGTAAGTAGCTAGAGAAATACTATCTATCCTGTTTAAAGGTTCAGAAGAACTCTTTGAGGATTGTAAGGTTCACTATTCCACATGAGTTTTTAATAAACCAATACTACCTGTTTCCATTGTAAAGTCTTACTGGTATGTGACTTAGAGTCATAATGAGAAATTGGAGGGCCACAACACTATATAATCTAGTTTGGGGGAAAGTACAAAGGCTTTAGAACCGAACATAGATCTATGTTTAAGTCCCAGATCTGTCACTTTGTGATTGCCTAGCTTATGGCCGAATTAGTTAACCTCATTGTACCTCAAGTCCCCTAATCTGTGAAATAGCTATGCTGCAATCTATCGTGAAGATTTAATAGAAGTGTTAGAGATAATACATGTAGTAGCACAGTAAATCATTGGTCTCCAACCTCTTTGCCACCAGGGACCGGTTTCATGGAAGACAATTTTCCATGGAGTGGGGTTGCGGGGGAATGGTTTTGAGATGATTCAAGTGCATTGCATTTACTGAGCACTTTGTTTCTTTTTAAAAAAAATAATTTATTTTAATTGGAGGCTAATTACTTTACAATATTGTAGTGGTTTTTGCCATACATCGACATGACTCAGCCACGGGCGCACATGTGTTCCCCATCCAGAACCCCCCTCCTACCTCCCTCCCCATCCCATCCCCCAGGGTCATCTCTGTGAGTACTTTATTTCTAATCTAATGCTGCCACTGATATGATGGGAGGTATGGGTCCGTGGCCTGGAGGATGAGGACCCTTGCAATAAATTATAGCTACTCTTTTTCTTCATGTTATGATAGTCTGAAGAGTTAACATAAAGGAAAGTCACAGGTAACCTTTTAAGTAACTTGATTCACTGTGCCTCAGTTTATCAGTTTTTGGAATGTAGAAACTATAACTTTTCTAGGTTGAATTATTGTTTAAATGATTTTAAATATAATTATCTCAACCATAAAGATTCATGGAAAAATATGTCTAGCTCCTTGACAGATTTTTTAACTAATGTTCAGTTTGGCTCAAGGTAACTGAATGGAAAATGAAGATGATAAATTTAAAAATTATATATACATACATATGTGTTAATATGTTCATATGTGTATGTACACACACACACACACACACACACACATATATATATATGAAGGAGCGTGTGTTTAAATTAAGTTCCTCAGATTTTTCCAAGTTTGAACTCTGCCCTAAAGTGGAGGATCTATAAATAGGCAGGCTATCCTTAGAGTATAACTTAGAGACCATGATCCAGAAGTCCAATTTTAATCTTCAGCCCCACCAGGACCTTTCATGGAAGGATGGTATCAAGTGAAAAGACTTCAGAGCTATAAAGTTCAGGGCAAATTAATCTGCATTCCTTTTGAACATCTTGCTCTCTGGTTAAAGATGGTGAGCAGTTCCTATATTTAAAACCCGGCTGACATGTTATCCTTATTGGCAGATGTCTCACAGGAGGTATTTAGAATGATTTTGAGTGGCATATAATATGTTCATGAATGTGTGTGTGTGTATTTCACATGCCGACAGAGCAGAAAGAATTCACAGGGCTTGGGGTTACTGAGCTTTCTTGAGACATCATCACTTTCAGCTGTCGGGGTGATGTCACAAATGCCAGGAACACTGCCTAGGCCCAGATTCCCAAAGCTCAATTTCGCATTGCAGAGTCTAAGGCAGACAAGACCCCTTCCATGGGCTCTGCCATCTAAGAACCATGGAATTTGTTAGCTACATGCTGGGACCAGCCGCCACTTGTTGTCAGGCAAAAAGAGAGCTGCCCCCTGCTGCCTGAGCCTTTATCCCTGCCTGGGATACCATGGAAAATGGGGAAGGAATCCAGACTCATTAATGGGCTGGTACAAAAGATTAAGCCAAGCTAGAGGCAGTTTGTTATAGCTGCATATGGATTCTTGAAGGCAGTTGAAGGATCTCCAGACCAGAATCCAGTGGCGCTGTTGCCTTTGTTCGCCAGACCCAAGTATATGATAAGGGTGTCCCTGTAGGGAGCAGTTTTCTTATTGCTAGTTTCTATTTTACAGAATGTCATTCCCCCGGCTAGTGTAGCAAATTGGTTGATCAATAATTGTAATCTGATAACCCACAGTACCAATTATTGTTAAAGCTACAGGTTTTATTGTAAGAGGCTGAGAGGGAGCTCAGGTCTAAGCTTCTACTTGGATGAACAGTCTTTGTTCTTATCTGTTGTTCTTGGAAATCAGTTAAACCATGATTGCTTCTGTGACTCCTTTTCAAAATGAAACTCAATCAGGAAAAAAAGTAAAACATATATATAATTTATATTATATATATATATATATATATATATATATATATATATATCCTCACTGTTCATTTAGCACTTATTTATTGAATGCACACCTTAAGTGCAATGCTGAGTCTGGTGGGCTCTGTTGTTAAGATATAGAGAATTCCTCCTTCTTGTATAGACTTCTCACATATATGTGTATCATTATCATTTGAATTCATTTGTTCGCTATTGAGCAGCTCTATGTACTGCAGGTAGGGGCTGTGGACAAGGGTATAGGAATAAGTTTAAGCACAATTCTTGCTTTCAAGGAGGGTGATGAAAACATACCTACATAACTATAATCCAATGCATAGTGTAAGTGTCACTAGACAAATATAAACCAAGTACTCTGCTCACCCAGAGAAGGGAAGGATTAATTTCAAGACTTCAAAAATAGGTAGCCTTTAAGCCTTTATGGCTTTGAAAGATGAGGAGAATTTTGACAGATAGAGGTTGGTGGGAAGGATCTTCCTGGCAGAGAAACGTGGCACAAAGACATAAAAGTGCATTGATAGCCAGAGTGGAAGAGGATGTAAGTAGTGAGAGATGAGACTGAAAAGATGGTATACTGCAAAATTTGGGAGGGTCATGAATAGTATAGAGAATCTGAATTTCCCTCTGTTAGCAGTGGAAGTTGGGGTGGGGGGCCATGCAAGTAAGTAGCTAAAGAAATACTATCTATTTTCTTTAAAGGTTCAGAAGAACTCTTTGGGGATTGTAAATTTCACTATTCCACGTGACTTTTTAATAAACCAATACTACCTGTTTAATAAACCAATATTCCCTGAGCTAGTGCAGGGGCTGGAGCCAGAGTGACGAGGTCAGATCAGTGTTTTATGATGTTAACTCCACGAGGAGCATGAAGGGTGGCTTGGACATCAGAAATTGGAAGCAAAGAGCTCAGTTAAGCTTGCTCAGGTTCACGAGGCAAAGATGCAAAGCTTTCTACTAAAAATCATTCACCTTCCTTTCCCACAGTTCAGGGGATGAAAACTGCTCTGTACCTAGTCGAGCCAGTCATCTTCTGGCTGTTAGCCAGGACATAGGGAGGCTGGAGCGTGCATTGGTTCGGGCTTCAAGAGTGAAGGTAGCATGTGTGACCTCACAGCAGACCAGTACCTAACTCAGGTCTCACAGAAAAAAAAAAAATTATTTTTAATTCTGGTATTTCATTGAACCTGAAGTAGAAGTTCTCACAATAGAGTATTTCGAGTCCCTGGTGAATGTGTTAACTATTGCTTTTTAATCAATTTGTTACACACTTTTTTATTCAGGATTCCAATTAAAAGTGGCTCCTTGGCTGTTGAATGTTGAGCGTCATCCATTCACCGAAGCCTCAAAAATTACCAAAACTGTGAGAAAGCGTGAGAGAGATTATAGTGGTTTTTCTTCAGCTGCCACCGTGGGTGCTTAGATGTGTTGGAGAGACGACTGTGTTTCGTGACAGCCTCACAAAGAGCAGGGGGGGGAACCCGAGGGAACCGATGACTGTTCGCCTTCTCCAACCTCCTTAAAACACATTTTCCCATTTGTTACCAACTCCTATGTCTTTCTAATTATGGCAGCTACTTATAGTTTCTGCTGTTTCCCTAGAATGGGCTTCAAGAACTTTATACACTTTATAAAGTATAGGGCCCTGCTTGTTCATTTTACTCAAACGTCTGCTGACAATGAGCTGAGCTGACCTGACCTTTTCGCTGAGGCTGGCTGGCTGGCAGGCACTCGATACCACTTTTTCTCTCCACCTTAGCACTCTTGTGCCCTTGCTGGTCAGAGCAGATACAGAGAAGGCAGGCAGTGTAAAAGCTTGTTTATAGCACTTCCATAAGGGTAGGGTCTTATCTGCCCCACTCACCACTGTATCTTCTGCTTCTAGAACAGTGCCTGGCACATCTTAGGCAATGACTTTTTATTGCGTGAATAAGTGAAGTATTCTGTTCCAGCTTTTGAACCAGCTGTTTAACTCCAGTGTAGGGAGTCTGTAAGTTTTATCCTACACGTTTCACCATGGAATTTTGGGAGCAGAAAACTCGCTTTCTAGTTTCACAGCCACACAGACAGAGGGGAAATTCTGACCTAGAATGGACCATGTGCAATGTCTCACTAGTACTTGATTGAGATGATGAGATTTGGGACTTTTCAGCTAAGATGATTAATGAGATTTTTGGACTTAGAGTTGAGTCTGTATTGGGTTGAGACTTTAAGGAATATTGGGATAGGGCAAATGTATTTTGTTCATAGGGAGATAGTGTGCATGCATGAAAGAGAGAAAGCAGGGGCATGCTTTCCAGCATTAAAAAAATTATTAAATATTACATTACAGTTTCACCTTTAAAGTATGTACAGGATATGCTAAATCTGCCAGAACCATCTAGAATAGTGCTTCCTTCAATGTAAAATTTTATTTTACTTTTTCCAGTTTTACTGAGTATAATTGACATATAACATCGTGAAAGTTAAAGATGTACAATGTGTTGATTTGATACACTTCTATATCATAAAATGATGACCACCATAGCATTAGCTAACATCTCCATTCGATCACATCATTACCATTTCTTTTTTATGATGAGAACATTTAAGATCTCTCTTTCTTCACTTTCTTGAGAAACATGGTGGAATTGTACCGTGTCCACCCCATGAGTCCTCTATTCCATTTGTTCAGAACTTGGCAGAACTTGGAAAATTCATGATCTCACTGTTCTGTCTTCCTTTGTTGACCTTCATTTGGCGGCTATGCCATGGTTCCCATCCAGTGCAATGATTTTTGACAGAGACCCCGACCTGCTCTCTCCTACTATGCCTACTCTGTCTCTCTAAAATACAGTATTGAGAGGAGATGGGAAACCTACTTTATCTGCCAGAGCCTGAGTAACAGGAACTTCATTTTCTGGCTGTCTCCTTTCTACTTCAAGCTCAGCTTGTTGAGGCTTGAAGAGCTAAGGTGAAATTGTAATTCATGTCCTTGTTTTATTTCTCAACTCATCTTCCTGGATTCTGAAGACTGTGATGGTTTCTGCCTCAGGTATATGTAGGAAACTTTCTTATTTGCAGGCTACGAAAGTGAATCAAGTGATCAAAATGTTTATCATCATCTATCCTGTTTACACATATTTCTTGTGCTTTTCTATAGGAAATAGTTTCTGTAAGGGAAGACAAATGGGTCTGTGATCTTATCTACTCTCAGCGTCATCTAGTCCTGATCTCTCTTCCCTGAAGCCCGTCAATCACCAAGTGCTTTCGTGTCATTCTTTGTAACCTTCTTTGTCTGAGATCGTTTTCTATCTGTATACCAACACCCTTTCTCCAGGCCTGCCTTACTTCACTTTCAAGCCCCTGCTGGGCACAGTGACTAGAAAAATCGATGAGACACTCACTGCCCTTGGCTTCTAGGGATGGGCAATCTTTTCTTTTTAAAACATCTTTGTTTTCTTATAGCACTGAAGTCTCCAATATGACTTTACATTTCACTGTATATTTTTCTTTTGTTGATCCATTTGTGCAACTTCTGTCTCTACCACAAATATACTTGTTGCTTTCCTTTTATAAGTCCCCCAAATATGGGACTTGACTCCCACTTATGCCATGCTACCTTCTCTGAGACGAGGAATCTCTTTGCCCACAACTGCTCGCGTCTCATCTTCCTATCCACCCACTCTCATATTCCATAAGTTAAAATTTTTCTTATAGGTTGGTTTTTTTTCTCTGTGCCCTTAGTGATGATTCTGTCTTTAATAGAAAGTTAAAAGATGACTCCTGGAGAAAGACAGTGATCAAGACTACATAGCATTTATCAAGTACTTGCTGAGTGCTGGTACTACTGGGTGTTTCAAAACATCTAATTAAGAAGCACCATGTTTGCTATATGCTCCTTCTAGATTTTAAAAAATCTATAATCTATAAATGCTTTTGGCTTGAGAACCATACTTGCTATGTGCTCCTTTCTAGATCAAAAAAACTCCATAATCTATAAATGGTTTTGGCTAGTGATAATGAACAGCAGCACTTTTTATTTCAAAGCAAAAATACCAGAAGTTTGGAAAGGAATTTGCAAGTTGTGTTGTAATGCAACTGATCTCTTTCTTCCTGAGAAAGTTGGTTTCTTGCCAGAGCGTTCAATTCAGGCCCACGCAAACTACGTGTATTTATAGAGGGCTGAAGGAGGAAGAAAACATGATAAACTTTTCTCCCCAGTACAGCAGACAATGGTAAATAATCACCAGGTGATACCACATAGCACACAACTTGGGGAATCAAATGCCATCTTGGTATATGGCAGCCAGGCATCTACTAGGTTGAAGGGTTCCCCCTTGCCCCTGTAGGCAGACAGTTGAGGTCTGGAGACTCAGAAATGCTATTCTGGATGATGGCAGGCCCTCAGAGGTTTCTTTGAGCACTCTTAGTGTGGGGGACGTCTAGGAGAATATACTCCCTAAAAGTGCCTCCAAATTTTTCATATAAAATGTTAAGAAAATCAGAATTTCTGCATTTAAAGTGCTTTAAGGGGCTTCCTTGTTGGCTCAGATAGTAAAGAATCTGCCTTCAATGCAGGAGACCTGGGTCAGGAAGATGCCCTGAAGAAGGGAATGGCAACCCACTCTGGTATTCTTGCCTGGAGAGTCCCGTGGACAGAGGACCCTGGTGGGCTACAGTCCATGGAGTCACAAAGAGTCAGACATAGCTGAGAGACTAACACACACAAAGTGCTTTAAAGTGTATGAGGCTCTTTAATTTACATGACTGTGTGTATTTCTCACAAATATTCTGTGAGCTGGTTATCATTCATTTCGGTTCAGTTTAGTCACTCAGTCGTGTCCGACTCTTTGTGACCCCATGAATCAAAGCACGCCAGGCCTCCCTGTCCATCACCAACTTCCGGGGTCCACCCAAGCCCATGTCCGTCGAGTCGGCGATGCCATCCAACCATCTCATCCTCTGTTGTCCCCTTCTCCTCCTGCATTTAATCTCTCCCAGCATCAGGGTCTTTTCAAATGAGTCAGCTCTCTGCATCAGGTAGCCAAAGTATTGGAGTTTCAGCTTCAACATCAGTCCTTCCAATGAACACCCAGGACTGATCTCCTTTAGGATGGACTGGTTGGATCTCCTTGCAGTCCAAGGGACTCTCAAGAGTCTTCCAACACCACAGTTCGACAGCATCAATTCTTCGGTGCTCAGCTTTCTTTATAGTCCAACTCTCACATCCATACATGACTATTGGAAAAACCATAGCCTTGACTAGACGAACCTTTGTTGACAAAGTAATGTCGCTGCTTTTTAATATGCTGTCTAGGTTGGTCATAACTAACTTTCCTTCCAAAGAGTAAGTGTCTTTTCATTTCATGGCTGCAGTCACCATCTGCAGTGATTTTGGAGCCCAGAAAAATAAAGTCAGCCACTGTTTCCCCATCTATTTCCCATGAAATGATGGGACTGGATACCATGATCTTAGTTTTCTGAATGCATTACTATTCTCTTTTATAGATGAAGATATTGACACTCAGATTTTAAGTGACTAAATGGTTGCATTTACTCTAAGTTCTGTGATCTTTCTTCCACTCTTTGGAGGGAAGAAGAACCATTAAGACAGTCTTAATATATGGCAGGTCATTGGAAGTAGCCTGGAACCAGTAGCTCTACCTGTAGCAATTTCTGCCAGGGCAAGAGTGTGACAGTCCACAAAGATGTGTGTCTAAGGCTATTTCAATGGTGGTGTTTGCATGGAAAAATAAAATTATGTGTACTATGCCATTTTTATACAATGGAATAATCTGCAGCCATTAAAAATATTGTTAAAATTTTGTTATAGATAGAAAGCTATCCGTGATATCCTGTGAAGTACAAAAAGCAGCTGATGAGACAGTACTACAGTACAATCCAATTTTAACAAAAAATTAGCACATGTATAAAGGTATGTACGGGGAAAGAGTCTGTAAAACTACATATCAAAACATTAGCAATAAAATAGTTTTTGTTTTATTTTCTACTTCTCTGTTCTCTTCCCAAGTACTTTTTAAAAATCATCTTTAAATCTGAAAAAGCAGTGTTCTGAGACACAGACTATAGTTACCCTACCCATCACAGCTATATGAATTTCTCTCATTTTTCCCATTAGCCTTCATCTTTCCAAACTCAGGGTGTCCGTGATTTTCATCTGTCATCATATGGCTTTGCTTTCTTCTCCACCTTTTATTATCTTACTTCCCCTTCTCTGGACATTTTCCTGTTACATTTTGCCTTTAATACACCATCAGCAGAGGGTAATCCCAAATATTCTGGGAACGAGGTACAGTAGCACATATATAGTAGCTCTAAAATCAGTATTGCAGCTTCGAACCAACATCTCTCTTAGTAGGTTGCTAGGTGCAGACATTCAGAAGTTGAGCTTTCACTGGGAGAAGAGTAGTAAAGAGCCGTGGACGCTGGTTGTTTTCACTTAACTCAGAGATGCGTATGTGGTCTCCATTGCATGTTGTCTGTTACACCAGCATCCAGCTAAACCCTACTAAGTTTGATTTGGGGGAAAAAAAAAAAAACACCTTTCAAATCTATGGAATAAATGTTGATTCCAGATATAATATCCAGACTCTATGAAATAAGACAGCCCTAATCTCTCAGAGACCAAAGATAAGGCCATCTGACAGCTTTGCAACGTCAGAGATTTTTCACTCATTCCTTTACACACATGTAAAACCTTCAGACTTTCTTGCGAAAATAATCTTTATTTCAAAAACTAGCTTTGAAGTTTGAAAATCAAAGCAGCCAGCTGTTTCTCAGCACAGAGAGGACTTTTCTGAAACTGCTAGAAAGCTAATAAGGATTTCAAAGGCCGGTGATAACTTAACTCTAATACCCAGACTACAGGGAGCACCAGGGGTGGGTACAAGCTGTTTACTGCAACTGAGACATTAACTAGGGAGTCTGCCAAGCCTAGCTCTTGTTTTCCCCTCTTTTCCTTTCTCTCGGAATCTGTTTTTCGACTTCCTTTCACAATCTCCTGGCTTCTTTCTTTGCCTTACCTTTCATTTTTTCCCTTATTTTCCCAATTTTTCTCTTATCTCTCCCTCCACGTCTTTTTATTTAACCACCTCTTTGTCCAGACTTGCTGTAGCATAGACCTGTACTATATTTTAACCACTTATTATATCTTTTGAATGGATTTTTCCCCCCTCTGTAATTTTTCTAGAGGAGATGAAGTGAATATTTTATATTTCTTCCACAAAAGCAAATACAAACTAGACTAAATCAAGTGGTTTCTTACTTGTGTGTGGCCCCCATTGATTTTTTTCCCTCTGTGGGTCAGTGGCCCTTGGGAGGATAAAGGTCCCCACCCTTGCACTAAGGGGTCTTGCCAATTTAATTCTTCTTCAGAAAAGGAGATGAATAACAGTATGGACAATTAGTTACTGTGGGTGGGAGAAGGAATTTGACTGGAGGCCATTTTCTTTGGAAAGAGATAGGAAAGCACAAGAGGTTGCAATAGTTTTACTTGTGAAAACCAGAGGGTATGAAACGACTTGGTGGAAAGTTCAGCTGAGAACGGGAACATCTGGGGCTTATTCATGGTTTTTCAGAAGTTTTTGAAGTTTTTTTATTAGCTGGGTTGACCTCAGATTGAGGAGGAGATTTTTCAACTGTTAAACAGTTTTTTCTTTGCATTCCTAAAGTCATATTGTGCTCAGCTTGTTAATATCTGCACAGGGGGCCTTGGGCAGAGTCGCCGAGCCAAGCGGCATGCTTTTGGGACATATTTCCCCAGAGCTGGTATTTCCCTTTCTTGTTGAGGATTTGCATGTGTCCCTTTCATCCATGCACACAGCAGATTCCTCTGCAAATAATTGCATTTGACATCACAGTTGTTGGAGAAGATGCGGGGAGGGGGGAAATCCCCATTTCCCCTACACTGAGACAGCTGGAGGGAGGAAGCAGGTTAGACAGGGACATACATAAACAAACCTGGAATGCCGCAGCAGGTAATTCTGTCTGTGTTAGTTATGATAATAACTTGCGTGTTGGAATATCAACGACATAGATTCGAAGATGTCTAGAATTCAGAAAGGGGAAAAAAACCACCACAAATCGACACCTAGCATCCCACTGATTTACTGGGCCTGATGCTAGAAACACTGGCAAACCTGTTTAGTTAGTATCAGTGGAGCATGTTCCAAGGCACTTTTCCCTAATTTTTTCTAGGGAAGGATTGTAGGTCATTTATTTGGAGCTTCTGGCGGTCACAGCAAGAACATCCTGCAGGGAGACCACCAGCCACCCCACCCAGCTCCCGATAGGCTGAAGGGGAGGGGATGTCCTCAGTAGGGGTTCCTATTATTTGGGACCCTCAGAAAGGCAGACTCTCCAAAAAACAGTGTTTGTTCAGGGCATGACAGTGCTGACAAAAGTGAAAAATAATCTATGCCCTAACACTGTGACCAGAAATAACTTTCTGTGTTAGAAATTAACCAGTACTGCCTAAACAGAAGCCTTCATTCTTAATGTCTGCAAAATGTTCTGTGGCTAAAACTCTTGGAGGTAAGTCAGTGATTTTTTTTTTTTTCTATTAACTGCCAGGCCCACAAAGTTTTCGTGCAAGCAAAAGAATTCAAACAAATTTCCAAAAATTTGACATTTAAAAATTTGGGGAATTATTCTGACACAGATGTTCTGTGTTCTGTATTGGGTTTGTGGTCTATGCCAGGCTCCTTGATTAACAGCTAGAAGACATAGACAGTTCAATAAATCAACACATAGTACTTGAGCTCCTATTCTAAATGCTTATTGTTTATTTAGCCACTGAGTACCAGGCACTTGGCTAGGCCCTGGGAATCTGTAGAGGCACAAAGATGAATCAGACACAGTTCCACCCTCAAAAAGTCGTTAGTCTCATAGAGGAGACAGACAGAGACACAGATAATTACAATACAAGGCAGAATGTGATTGGGATTTTAAGACAGGCCCAAACAAAGTGTTGTGGGAGCACAGATGAAACAATTAGATTCAGCTACAGAGACATTACTTTGCCAACAAAGGTCCGTCTAGTCAAGGCTATGGTTTTTTCAGTGGTATGGATGTGAGAGTTGGACTGTGAAGAAAGCTGAGCACTGAAGAATTGATGCTTTTGAACTGTGGTGATGGAGAAGACTCTTGAGAGTTCCTTGGACTGCAAGGAGGTCTAACCAGTCCATCCTAAAGGAGACCAGTCCTGGGTGTTCATTGGAAGGAACTGATACTGAGGCTGAAACTCCAATACTTTGGCCACCTCATGCGAAGAGTTGACTCATTGGAAAAGACTCTGATGCTGGGAGGGATTGGGGGCAGGAGGAGAAGGGGACAACAGAGGATGAAATGGCTGGATGGCATCACGGACTCGATGGACGTGAGTCTGAGTGAACCCCGGGAGTTGGTGATGGACAGGGAGGCCTGGCATGCTGCGATTCATGGGGTCACAAAGAGTCGGACATGACTGAGCGACTGAACTGAACTGAACAGGAATTGGGGAAGAATCTGTGAAGGAAGTGACGTATGAGATGATTCTTGGAACATACATAGAATTTTAACTGAGGAGGTTACACAAGGCTAAGAGTATAGCATGGACAAAGCATGGAGGTGTGAAACCGTATGGTGTATTTGGAAGACGGGAATTAGTGAAGGTACCTGGAGAGGGTTGTGAGAGTTGGGGGACTCACTGGAAGTGTGGCTTGGGCAGTTATGAACTTGAGTTAGCAGCCTGAGAGAAAAGTCTAACCACAGATTTTATTTTTTTAATCTGAACCATATCATTCCTTTGAAGCCAGGTCCCTTGGAGTCAATATTAGAACTCTGCCTCTACTCTTAGGATCCACAATTAAATTTAGAGGCAAGGTTTTCATATATACCTACACTAGAAAACAGAAAGACCTACATAGTGTATGATACAGTATGCATGGACACCAGCTGAGGAGTGGGAGGAAGAAAGCACAAGATACATTATTGGTGATTTATTCTTGAGGCCAACTTGGAGCCTTGGTATATCCCCCACCCCATTCAAATATCACACCTTCCTAGATAAAACACTGCTGCAAACCACAAACAGACTTCATTTATCAACACTAATGGATGGGAAGGAAGGGGAACAGAGGAGAAAAGGCTGGTGGGTGAAGGAACAATCAATTCATTTTTAGGTTGGAGAATGAAAAAATTAACTGATCATAAATTCCAAGTGATTGGTTTTTCTCCTGTTTTATCATGAATAAAGGATCTGTTCACATTTTTAAAGTAACACCTCATAGTACAAAATGGAATAAGCAGGTAGGCCAGATTCCTTCTTTGTGTTTGTAAAGGTGTGAGAATAGTAGTTTGTCTAACACACATCTGGACTCCCTAGGGGACAGAAACCCTTCTCGTCATGTAGGAACACACAAATATTTGACACTTCCTGCTGTATTGAAAATAGATTCAATTAAAATATCTGGTAATGACTCATTTTGATGACCAGGTGCTTATACATCCTTATTATTTTGCCTTCAAGAATTTAATAGATTTGAAAGACGATCCCTGAGTGAATTTATGTTGCCCCTAGTAGAGTTTCTTTCTGGACATCATTGTGGAAGTCGTCATGGATGGCCTGAGAGAGGAAGACCTGGGGAGAGTGGAGTTCACTAAGAGTGAACCTCCTTACTCTCCCTTCGGATCTGGTTGGCTAAGGCATCTGTTGCCTTTTAGAGCATCATTCTTCCCAGTACACTTCCATTGCCCTACACTACAAGCACCAGTGCACCTGTCTTGTACTGGAAAGGAAATAAGTGTCAAAGTGAGAACAAAGTAAGGACAATTGGCTCATTTCAAGTTCATGTGGGACTGGAGTACAACTGCTCTCCCAGCATGCTGGAAGCAGGAAAGGCAGCCACATGGGGAAGGAGTATTAAACTGTGGCTTGTGTCCAGATCCATTCCAGCTATCATCCCTTTAAATCATTCCAAAATAATGCCAAGTTCATATTTAGAAGTGAATTTTCCAGAGAGCCTACCTTCTGAATAGCAAGGGGAGATCTCCTAGTAAAACCATGTGAGTCCCCTGACTCCCAGTCAAAACTAGATTGATGCAAATGCAAAGGGTCAGGGCTCCAGAAGTTTCTGCTTTGAATAAGATGTGATGCCAAGGTTGCAGTGACTTTGGGGGCATTAAAGGTCCCATGGCACTTCTTAAAGGAGAGTTTGCCCAGACCGCCTTGGCCAGAGTTCACATCTGGTAATTGCTTCTGTTGACACTGGCTTGCCTTGTCCTTTCAGCGGCATACAACATTGCCTCACTCGCATCCTGTCTCAGACCCTTGCATAGTGTTGCTATATGCTGTTAAATAGCAGTTGCATCTCACCCAGTGGGGAATGCATGTGGAAATCCTTCAGGGAAAGTGGTGCAATAGAAATGTTGGATCGACAGTGTTTTTCTTTCGTGAGCCAGGAAGTGTTAGTGTAAGAAACAGATTCAAACACTGTGCAGCCTAACCGTTAATGTGTGCAGCAGAGTAAGAAACCACCATATGCAAGGCCAGATATGTCAGGGATCAACAAGACCCCTTAGAGATAGGGAAATGAAAGCAATGTTTTTTGAAGTAATCTTGGGGCATGCCCTATAAGTTCAGAGTAACATCTAAAGAATTTTGGAGTTTCTGGAAAGTAGAAAGCTTCTTTTGGCTTAGGTCTCTGCAGTTTACAAAGTCCTTTTTATATGCACAAGCACATTTAATTCCCATAACCCTGTGAGGTAGGTATTACTGTTATCCTAATTTTATAGCATAGGAAACTAGAGATGTGTGAGGTTCAGAGAGCTGTCGAAGGTTTCACTTCCAGTAGGTGGAGGAAACAAAGGAGATAGGAATCCAGGTCTTCAGACTCCAAATGCTTTACTCTTTGCAATATGCCAGAGCATAATGAATGTGTTGGTTGTGGTTTGATAAACAAATCATGGGTCTGGCATATCATCTTGAAGTGAAGTGAAGTCGCTCAGTCGTGTCCGACTCTTTGAGACCCCATGGAGTGGGGCCTACCAGGCTCCCATGGACTGTAGCCTACCAGGCTCTTCCCTCCATGGGATTCTCCAGGCAAGAGTGCTAGAGTGGGTTTGCCATTTCCTTCTCCAGGGGATCTTCCTGACTCAGGAATTGAACTCGGGTCTCGCACATTCCAGGCAGACGCTTTAACCTCTGAGCCACCAGGGAAGCCATGAGGTCCTAAATTTCTTGGGAATTCTGGAAAGCCCAGGTAGTTTTGACACCTCAAAGTTAGGGCCAAAATTTCAAAATGTTAACTCTTTTTTTATTTTTTTTTTAAAGAAACCTTTCTAAAATAGACTTCCTTACCTTTTATGACTACGTTGTACTATAGAGATGCTTTAAGGTGTCGCTTCAGTGTCCAGGACTCTTCTTGGCTACCTCCGCCTTTGGTTCAGGGCTTTACCTGGTAGCTTAGTGGTAAAGAATCTGCCTGCAGTGCAGGAGACACAGGAGATGCGGGTTCGATCCCTGGGTTGGGAAGATCCCCTGTAAAAGGGCAAGACAACCCACTCCAGTATTCTTGCCTGGAAAATCCCACGGACAGAGGAGCCTGGCAGGGCCACAAAGAGTCGGACATGACTAAAGCACGCACACATGCAGTGCATTTGTCTGATGCCAAGTCCTCCAGTCCTCACAGAGTAACTCAAAGAAGTATTGTCTAGCTGGCCTATTTTCATTTTCTGGTCACTTCTGCATTGTTGGATAAATAATGATATTCTGCATCCATACAAGAGTGAGTATAGATTGGAAATCACTAGTTTTACAAGTAAGTAGTTCAGTTATCTGTTGGGATCTGTCTATTCCAATATAAATTCATTGCTATGAAATACTGAGTGTAGGAGCCATGAGCATTAGGAAAGAGGAAGAGAAAAGAGCTCATGCAGACTATAGAAGGAAGAAGTGTGTATAAATTGAGCAAAACAACACATTTCCGGGGGGAACAACATAAAACAAATATTGAAAAAACTGAAAGACATGGCATGGAAAAGAGAAATCTCAGAGGAGTAGTAATTGAGTTTTTAAAAGTATCAACTTGAACTTCCTGTAGTTAATGTGTCTCCCGGCTAATGGCATGATTACAGTGGCTGAAAGCTAGGATAAGAAAGGAATCTGGGAAGACATTGCTGGCTTCCTATTGGGTTTTGATTCCAAGGGCAGGCATTTTCATCAAAGCTTGTTTTTCTCCTTTGTCACATTGACTGGCATTTCTCCCTTTTTTACAAAGAGATTTTTAACCACTTTAGTGAAATATAATTTACATTTAATAAAATTCACCCATTGTTGTTCAGTCGTTCAGTTGTGTCCGACTCTTTGCAACCCCATGGACTGCAGCACACCAGGGTTCCCTGTCCTTCACCAATTCCTGGAGCTTGCTCAAACTCATGTCTATTGAGTCAGTGATACTATCCAACCTTCTTGTCCTCTGTCATCATCTTCTGCCCTCAATCTTTCCCAGCATCAGGGTCTTTTCTAATGAGTCAGCTCTTTGCATCAGGTGGCCAAAGTATTGGAACTTCAGCTTCATCATCAGTTCTACCAATGAATATTCAGAGTTGATTTCCTTTAGAATTGACTGGTTGGATCTCTTTGCAGCCCAAGGAACTCTCAAGAGTCTTCTCCAGCACCACAACTCAAAAGCATCAATTCTTTGGTGCTCAGTCTTCTTCACGGTCCAACTCTCACACTAATACATGACTACTGGAAAAACCATAGCTTTGATTATACAGACCTTTGTTGGCAAAGTAATGTCTCTGCTTTTTAATATGCTGTCTAGGTTTGTCATACATACAGTCTGAAGAGTTTTACTAAATGTGTACAGTTGAGCAACTATCACCCCAATCCAATTTGGAACATTTCCATCAGCCCAACAATTTCTCCATGCCTGTTTGGAGTCACTTTCTGTACTCATTCCCAGCCCCAAGCAATCACTAAACTGCTTTCTTTCCCTATAGATTTACCTTTTCTGAATATTTCATATAAACACAATTATATAAAATATGGTCTTCTGTGTCTGCCTTTTTTCACTTAGCATAATGTTTTTGAGGTTCATATATGTTGTAGCATATATCAATATTTTGTTCCTTTTGATTGCTGAGTAGTCTTTCAATGTCTGGATATATACCCCATTTTGTTTATCCATTCACCAGTTGTTGGTGAATGTTTCCGGATTTGGACTACTATAAATAATGCCGCTATGAACATTCATGTAGAAGGCTTTGTATAGACATATGTGTCATGGTCTGTGTGCAGATTGGAAAAGAATTTCCAGATACAGTATTTCAGAAAGGATTGAGTTTATGAAAAACAAAGATTAGAGATAATCAGGGCACTGTGAGCTCAGGAGGCTGACCTCCTGACACACCAGGGAGAGCTGACTGTTGGAACAGCAGGCTGGCTCAAGGGAGAGTTGACTCCTTTCATAGGCTAGCAGCCAGTTTTTATAGCTTCAAAACAAATAAAATTCCTGCTGGAAGGGTGGCATTAGGTGATTGGTTAGGGTGGACATTTTTACCTAATATGGGGGTCAGGGAGCTGGTCAGTTTAGATCAGGGTGGCTCATGGCAATGGCTGCTGTGGGGTTCAGTCATTTCCAGAGATGACCTTATTCTGGGCTCCATGTCTGTGGCCTTGGAACAAGGCCTCCCACCTGTGACCTTGGTCTGGGACTCCACAGTATGTTTTAACTTCTTCTGGGTAGATACCCAGGAGGGTCATATGATAAATAAATGTTTAACTTTTTAAGAAACCCTAAACTGTTTTCCAAAGTGACTGTGCCATTTCATAGTCCCACAAGCAATGTAGGAGAGCTCTAATTTGTCTGCATCCTATTGAACACTTGCTGCTGTCATTCTTTTGCGTGTAGACTTTTAAGTAGATGTGTAGTAGTATCTCACTGTGGTTTTAATTTGTGTTTCCCTAGTGGGTCATGGTGGTAAGCACATTTTCATGTGTTTCTTGGCAATTTGTATATATTCTTTAATGAAATGCCTCCTCAGTCATTTTGCATGGATATTTTATAGTTTAAATAAGAGAGGATAAGGGGAAAAAATGTGACTCTGCTAGGAGATTATACACTCCTCTCTTCTACATATTAATTAGCTTGTTTCTCTTTCAGTTGTTTTGGGGCTTTTGTTTGTTTTGTTTTGAATAAGTGAAGGACTAAAATGGTCCATAATAGTTCCCTGGGTTAAACAGAATTTCTGAAGATATTGATAATCTTCTAAGTAGAGTTTCTCTGTAGTGTGTGTCTGAAGATCGCTCAGTCATGTCCAACTCTTTGCGACCCCATGGACTGTATAGTCCATAGGATTCTCCAGGCCAGAATACTGGAGTGGGTAACCTTTCCCTTCTCCAGGGGATCTTCCCAACCTAGGGATCAAACCCAGGTCTCCTGCATTGCAGACGGAATCTTTACCAGCTGAGCCACCAAGAAACTTACCGTAAATTACTGTGGGTGACATATTACAAAATACTTTTACATGTATCATCTCATTGATTCCTCACAGTTGCTCGATTAGGTACTATAGTCAGTCATCTACCTGAAGTTTCCACATCTGTGGATTTGACCTACCTCAAATCGGAAGTATTCAGAAAAAAAAAAAAGTTCCAGACAGTTCCAAAGAGCAAAACTTGAATTTGCTGACCATGGGCAACTATTTAGAGAGCACATTACATCACGTTTACAACTGTATGAGATATTGCAAGTAATCTATAGATGATTTAAAGTATACAGAAGGATGTGCATAGGTTGTATGCAAATACTTTGCCACTTTATATAAGGGTTTTGAGCACCTGAGGATCCTGGTATCCACATGGGGAACTAGAATGAAAACCCCATGAATACAGGGGGATGACTGCATTTTAATCTGCTTATTACAGATGAGACTGATTAGGGAAGTGATTTGTACATGTGTAATTAGTTGGTAAGTTGATAGAGCTGAGTTTTGACCCCAGGTCTAGCTCCCAATCCTCTGTTCTTTCCACTCTATCAGGCAGCCACACATAAAGGTCCACTCTGGTTTTTTGTATCAGAATTTCAGCAAAGCCCAGATTAGTAACTTCAGGATGTCACTTGTGGGAATAGCTGTTTGATAAACTTGCAGGAAGCATTTCCTCCATTACCTGATTGAATGGTTTTGCCCATTTTCCCTTGGCCCAGATGTTTGGATTTCTGTATTATGGACACTTGATTGTAATCTGGAAACAATGAGGACTCAGAACATCTGTTGAGAGGAGGAAAGCTAATAGATGAGGTGGCATATTCTGATTGGATATTATTTTAGGAACAAGTCAGTTTACATTAAACCAATTAAACAATGTTTGACAAAATGCTAAGTTGTAGGATCAAAATATTGTCTAAAAATTAAATGGGGAAATAAGAATACTAGTGTCTATAATATTGGAGAAATTATTGTTTAATTTCTTATATTCAGTGTCCTCTAAGGTTTTAAGAATGTTTTATTATTGGGTTTGGGTAACAGTTCTGCATCATTCAAGAGCATACTTTTAAACATTTGTCTGTTTTGCCTCATAAATCACTGAGAATACACCAGAATTTCAGTATTATAATATTCATATGAAGACTCCCAAACTGCTTCATGTGGTCAGATACCACATGAACACAGAGAAACACATCCTTTGTTAGATGATGTGGCTTGTTAGGGTTGGGAATTGTGGCTATTATTACTGGGGTATGCAAAAGAAATGTAAAACACAGTGCCTTCCCCTAAAGATCTTGCAAGTATTGAAGCTGTCAATATTCATGCACAGAGAATAATTAGCAAATGATATAAGTCAGAACCTAAGAAACTGCTAAATGGAGCACAAGAACATAAAAATTGTGACAAGAAAAGGATCATTGGAAGCTGAGTGCTCTGGCCAAAACAGCTAGCACAGTACTGCACTCTAGCTATTTATCATCAAGTATACTAAAGTTTGGGTTTCCCTGGTGGGTCAGATGGTAAAGAATCTGCCTGTACTGCAGGAGAGCTGGGTTTAGTCCCTGGGTTGGGAAGATCCCCTGGAGGAGGAAATGGCTACCCACTCCAGTATTCTTGCCTGGAGAATTCCATGGACAGAGGAGCCTGGCAGGCTATCATCCATAGGGTCACACAGAGTCAGACATGACTGAAACTACTAAGCAGCAGCAGCATACTAGAGTTTAAAAATTACTTAATACAGGTTAACTGTAGAAATTTAGAAATTACATAAAAGTAAAAATAAATTAATTCACTCCTAATCCTACCACCCAGAGATAATCACTGTTTGGACACATACTAACTGTATATGTGTTACCTTCAAACTAGTAAATATTAGCTGCTCTTAAAATAAAAGGACAAACACTCCTCTATCCTGAAAAGCAGTCATTATCATTCATCTGCTCTAGCAATATACCTCTGAGTGTGTTTCCCAGAAATTTTATTGACGTGGTGTAAAAAAAAAAAAAAAAGTTCTTTCAACAGGCAGATGGAAAGATGCTTGAAATCACTAATCATTCAGTTCAGTTCAGTTCAGTCACTCAGTCGTGTCTGAGTCTTTGCGACCCCATGAACCGCAGCACGCCAGGCCTCCCTGTCCATCACCAACTCCCGGACTTCACTCAAACTCATGTCCATCAAGTTGGTGATGCCATCCAACTATCTCATCTTCTGTTCCCTTCTCCTGCCTTCAGTCTTTCCCAGCATCAGGATCTTTCCAAATGAGTCATTTCTTTGCATCAGGTGGCCAAAGTATTGGAGCTTCAGCTTCAGCATCAGTCCTTCCAATGAACACCCAGGACTGATTTCCTTAGGTTGGATTGGTTGGATCTCCTTGCAGTCCAAGGGACTCTCAAGAGTCTTCTCCAACACCACAGTTCAAAAGCATCATCAGGAAGATGCAAATCAAAACCACAATGAGATCCACCTATTTGGGTGCCTTGTTGTTTAGTTGCTAAGTCGTATCTGACTCTTGCAACCCTGTCAGGCTCTTCTGTCCATGGGATTTCCCAGGCAAGAATACTGGAGTGTGTTGCCATTTCCTTCTCCAGGGTATATTCCTGACCCAGGGATCAAACTCTAGTCTCCTGCATTGGCAGGCAAATTCTTTACCATTGAGCCACCAGGGAAGCCCATTTGGGTTCCTACTGTCAATAAAAATAGTGAATAACAAGTGTTCTCAAGATGGTGGAGAAACTGGGATCCTTATGACCTGTTGATGGGAATGTAAGATGGTGCAACCACCATGGAAAACAGTATGGTGGTTCCTCAAAAAATTAAATATTTAATTATCATATGATACAGCAATTCCATTTCTGAGTATATATGCAAAAGAATTGAAAGCAGAATCTCAAAGAGATATTTGCACACCCATGTTCATAGCAGCATTATTTACAATAGCCAAGAGGTAAGAGAAACCCAAATGTCCATCAATGGATAAATGGATAAACTAAATGTAGTATGTGCATGCAATGAAATATTATTCAGCCTAGGAGGAAATCCTCTCACTTGCTATAACATGGATGAACCTTGCAGGCATTATGCTAAGTGAAATAAGCCAGGCACAAAAGGGCAAATACCATATTATTAAACTTACATGAAGTATCTAGAGGAGTCAAATTCATAGAGACAGAAAGTAGAACATTGGTTACCAGGGGCTGGGAGAAGGGAGAAATGGGAAGTTGTTGTTTAATGGATGAGAAGTTTTAGTTTTGCAAAATGAAAATGTTCTGGAAATTGGGTGCACAGCAATGTGAGCATACATAACACTAAGTGATGTCGCTCAGTCGTGTCCGACTCTTTGTGACCCCATGGACTGTAGCCTACCACGCTCCTCTGTCCATGGGATTTTCCAGGCAAGTACTGGAGTGGGTTGCCATTTCCTTCTCCATACTAGTGAACTATATATTTTTAAATGGTTAAGATGGTAACTGTTATGTGTATTGGACCACAATTTAAATTTTTTCAGAAGCATTCCATATGCTCACCTAAGGATTAAACAGTGGATGAAATAAAATTTGTTTACATCAGGACTTAGAACCTTTACTATGCTAATATGCATTATGACACTTCATGAAGAGATGTAACATAATGTGTTTTCCCAACTTATCTGACTATGGATCTCTTTTTCCACAGTATTATGGAACAAGGTAAAATAAGGATTTCACCCTGGGAAATATTACTACAAAGTGTTGGTGATTTAATAACTTACCTCTCCAACAGACATTTTATTTCAGGAAGACACCTGAGATGATCAATGTTTATCCCAAAGGAATGTGTCTCTAGAGTTGGAATGTCAAGCCTTGCAAGTACCTAAGAAGGAAAAGATTTGGGGACACAGTGCCACCCAGCATCTCTCAGATCTCTGCTTGTCCACAACCAACTCTTCTGCCTGCTTGCAAGTTCAGCCCTGAAGTTTGGCAGTTGAGAGAAGAGGCTATCAAGCATAGAAAGTATTCTTAGGGAGGGGACAATCTTTTGTATCTCTAATTATAAAGTTTCATGGTTTCATTGTGACTTCCCTGGTGGCTCAAATGATAAAGTGTCTGCCTACAATGCAGGAGACCCAGGTTCGATCCCTGGGTTGGGAAGATCCTCTGGAGAAGGAAATGGCAACCCACTCCAGTACTCTTGCCTGGAAAATCCCATGGTAGGCTATGGTCCATGGGATCGCAAAGAGTCGGACACGACTGAGCGACTTCACTTCACTTCACTTCATGGTTTCATTAAGACATCCAGTCATTCTAGTATAGACAGCAGGCCCTCCTAAGCAGGAACTTCAATGCAGTGCTGGAACCTTTGGATGAACTGGATTCAGGTCAAGGGAAAGACAATTCTCTGGGTTGAATATCTTGCTGTGTAATTCAAAACTAGAGGTTGCTAGTAGGTTTAAATGTAGTGTAGTTGAGTTAAAGGAGGATGTCGTAGTTAAAAGCCAAGAATTTCCTCTAGGAACAGGTGAAAAAACAGCTGACATTCCCGATTGTTTTTCTAAGTGTTTAAAATGACTTTTCCAGACCTAAAGCCTGTAAGCATTTTATTAACATTTGATTAGCAATTATTCCTTACTGTGTTGAAGCTAAAATTAGATCAGGTTTCCTTGCATTGCCACACACACAAAAAAAATCCTGAGTCCCCAAAACTCAAGTCTCTTTCACAAAGAATCATTCCAAAATAATTTCCCCTTTTCCTGTCCTTAACTCTTCTTAACAATCTCTAAAAATCATAGCCTGTCAGAGCTAGAAAAGACTTAAAGCTCATGCAGTCCAAACCCTTCGTTATATATGTGGGGAAACCAAGGCTCAGAGAAGGGAAGAGATTTCCCCCAAGACCCAGAGAGTGTCAAAGACAAGAAGACCTGCCTGTCCTTTGCAGTACACTGTGCTACCCCATTAGAAGATGATCTGCAGGGGCCCAGTATAGCTATGACTCCAGATCAAACTTGTTTATAATTTATTAGACAGACAAATAACAAGGGCTTTTATTTGAAAGCCAGAAGGCAATTTCTCTTAGGTAATACAATTTGTAGGCTGAACATGAAACTTAAAACCTGAAATAAATCAGCATTCATAGCATGTAAGAATGTACAGTCAACTATAATGTGACATTTTGTTTTATGTGTAAACATATAGCAATTAGGTCAAATATACCCGCTGGAATTACTTGGTGGCTTTGATTTGTGCAGATGCCCATAGCAGATTTATTCAGATTCTGAAGGGAATTGTTATTGTGAATTACCAGGTTTTATAGGAACTCTGTATTTGTAAATGATACACAGGCTATGTAGCTTAATAAAAACTAGGAAATAGTTTACTTGATAGGAATAATATAGATAAAATGTATGTTGCATAAAAAATGGGGGTGGGGTACTTTTTGGTAACGTTCATATTCACTTGCTAATTAACATACTGGTATGTATGTATTTAGGGTCATGTGCCATTAACCAGTTTAAGAGCTATCAACAATCAACCAGTTATTAGGATGACGCTTCTGATGTCAACCTTGGGAGTCATTAGTCTGTAATCTATGGGACTCACACTTGGTAGCTCAGATGGTTAAGAATCTTCCTGCAATGTGGGGAAAGCCAGGTTCAGTCCCTGGGTTGGGAAGATCCCCTGGAGAAGGAAATGGCAACCCACTCCAGTATTATTACCTGGGAAATTCCATGGAAAGAAGAGCCTGGTGGGCTACAGTCCATGGGATCACAAAGAGTCGGACATGACTGAGCAACTCACTTGGGAGTCTGATGTCACCCAGAGGTTTATTTCATTGTTCTCTTCAGGGATTCTTAGTATATTAGAATAGTTAGAATTGGGACATGTGGGTTTCAAGAGTTTCTTGGGAGAAGCCATCAACTACATAAACAACCCCAGTGCAGGTGTTGAGATAGGTTCAGTTCAGTTCAGTCGCTCAGTCATGTTCGACTCTTTGCAACCCCATGAATTGCAGCACACCAGGCCTCCCTGTCCATCACCAACTCCCAGAGTTCACTCAGACTCACGTCCATCGAGTCAGTGATGCCATTCAGCCATCTCATCCTCTGTCATCCCCTTCTCCTCCTGCCCCCAATCCCTCCCAGCATCAGAGTCTTTTCCAATGAGTCAGCTCTTCACGTGAAATGGCCAAAGTACTGAAGTTTCAGCCTTAGCATCATTCCTTCCAAAGAAATCCCAGGGCTAATCTCCTTCAGAATGGACTGGTTGGATCTCCTTGCAGTCCAAGGGACTCTCAAGAGTCTTCTCCAACACCACGGTTCAAAAGGATCAATTCTTCGATGCTCAACTTTCTTCACAGTCCAACTCACACTAATACATGACTACTGGAAAAACCATAGCCTTGACTAGACAGACCTTTGTTGGCAAAGTAATGTCTCTGCTTTTGAATATACTATCTAGGTTGGTCATAACTTTTCTTTCAAGGAGTAAGCGTCTTTCAATTTCATGGCTGCAGTCACCATCTGCAGTGATTTTGGAGCCCAGAAAAATAAAGTCTGACACTGTTTCCCCATCTATTTCCCATGAAGTGATGGGCCAGATGCCATGATCTTCGTTTTCTGAATGTTGAGCTTTAAGCCAACTTTTTTGCTCTCCACTTTCACTTTCATCAAGAGGCTTTTGAGTTCCTCTTCACTTTCTGCCATAAGGGTGGTGTCATCTGCATATCTGAGGTTATTGATATTTCTCCCGGCAACCTTGATTCCAGCTTGTGCTTCTTCCAGCCCAGTGTTTCTCATGATGTACTCTGCATAGAAGTTAAATAAGCAGGGTGACAATATACAGCTTTCACGTACTCCTTTTCCTATTTGGAACCAGTCTGTTGTTCCATGTCCAGTTCTAACTGTTGCTTCCTGACCTGCATATAGGTTTCTCAAGAGGCAGGTCAAGTGGTCTGGTATTCCCATCTCTTTCAGAATTTTCCACAGTTCATTGTGATCCACACAGTCAAGGGCTTTGGCATAGTCAATAAAGCAGAAATAGATGTTTTTCTGGAACTCTCTTGCTTTTTCCATGATCCAGTGGATGTTGGGAATTTGATCTCTGGTTCCTCTGCCTTTTCTAAAACCAGCTTGAACATCAGGGAGTTCACGGTTCACGTATTGCTGAAGCCGGGCTTGGAGAATTTTGAGCATTACTTTACTAGCATGTGAGATGAGTGCAATTGTGCAGTAGTTTGAGCATTCTTTGGCATTGCCTTTCTTTGGGATTGGAATGAAAACTGACCTTTTCCAGTCCTGTGGCCACGGCTGAGTTTTCCAAATTTGCTGGCATATTGAGGGCAGCACTTTCACAGCATCATCTTTCAGGATTTGAAAGAACTCAACTGGAATGCCATCACCTCCACTAGCTTTGTTCGTAGTGCTGCTTCCTAAGGCCCTCTTGACTTCACATTCCAGGATGTCTGGCTCTAGGTGAGTGATCACACCATTGTGATTATCTTGGTCATGAAGATCTTTTTTGTACAGTTCTTCTGTGTATTCGTTCCACCTCTTCTTAATATCTTCTGCTTCTGTTAGGTCCAGACCGTTTCTGTCCTTTATCGAGCCCATCTTTGCATGAAATGTTCCCTTGGTATCTCTAATTTTCTTGAAGAGATCTCTAGTCTTTCCCATTCTGTTGTTTGCCTCTGTTTCTTTGTATTGATCACTGAGGAAGGCTTTCTTATCTCTTCTTGCTAGTCTTTGGAACTCTGCATTCAGATGCTATATCTTTCCTTTTCTCCTTTGCTTTTCACCTCTCTTCTTTTCACAGCTATTTGTAAGGCCTCCCCAGACAGCCATTTTGCTTTTTTGCATTTCTTTCCATGGGGACATCTAGTTGTTTTAAGATAGCTAAACTTTATCTATACAACAACCTCAGATGCAAAGGTTATAAACGATATTAACAACAACAAAAATAAAGGTGGCGTTAACTATTGTTAAAATGCCTAACCCATCAACACTAAAATGCAAACTGATTAAGCCGTATCTTCCCCTTGTCCTAGACTCCAGGTTCCTGGTATGATTGACAGATGTCAATAAGATGTAGTGGTGCAAACAAAAAGCCTACTAGGCAGCTCTTTCATAAAGAGAATTAGTAGTTTCATAACTGTGTAGTATTTGGAATAAGCAGTACAGAATGGCTGTACTCCTACAGCCAATGCCCACAGGGCAGTCTGTTAACTCAGAGCCCAGGGAGGCAATCCCCATAGAGAGATTGTCCACAGAATCATTTGTTTTCCTTATATGTTTGAAATGTATTTAGAATTTACCATTTTTCTGTTTGTGTAAAACTAGGCTCCAAAATATTACATGTGGTGTCTTAATTTACCTATGGATTGGAACAGATAAAGCTTTGAATCATCCAACCAGGTTTAGAAGTAGGCTTTTGTTGAATTTGTACTTACAGAAAGCTAGCACTGTTAGTTTAAAGGAAAGAGTATAGCCATCTTCCAAAAGCATCAGATGATAATATTTCCCTTGTAAGATGAAACTGGAAATATGATGGAAATTTCAGAAATATAACAACCTCATTTACCAAGTTTCCCACTTGGTATCCAGAGAGTTATTTGCACAGCACTATTACTATTAACAGTAGGAGTGAATTCAACTCCCCCAGGAAACCATAACTTTCCAATACATTATTCATGGTTTAGGAATCATTTTTATTTTCTACCTCAAGAATTTAGCCAAATGACAACTGAATTCTTTTTCCCAGTGTTTCATCATGTGCTAAAAGTCTACAGGCCCTTGTCATATCAGGACTAGCAATGTTGCTTCTCCTTGATGGCCCTTCTCCTCACATGACTTGCTTTCCATGGTCTGAATGAGTACTGAAAGCAAATCCATGAGAGATTCTTGTGGAAAATTGAGGTCACTGAGACTTGGTGTAATAAGATAATTGATATACTGTGCTGTGCTTAGTCGCTCAGTTGTGTCTGACTCTTTGTGACCCCGTGGACTGTAACCCACTAGGCTCCTCTGTCCACAGAGTAGAATTTTTCAGTGACCTTTTCAATTCTAGCAATAGAAAGTTTATTTCTAAATTTGGAGTTGCAAATTTTTCCTAATTAGTTTTTTCTCTTTTTGTTGAGAAATAAAAAAACACATACTACAAAATTTATCTTATTAAAATGTATGGTCTCCTGGTTATTAGTATATTGACCAAGTTGTGCAACCGTCACCACTTTCTAATTCCAGAACATTTTCATCACCCCAAAAAAGAAAACCCACATTATTAGCAGTCACTCCCCATTCTCCCCTCCCCCAACTACTTTCTGTTCCTATGAATTTGCCTATTCTGAACATTTTATATAAATGGCATCATATAATGTATGGCCCTTTTAACTGACTTATTTCACTTAGCATAGTGTGTTCAAGGTTCACCCATGTTGCAGTATGTATTAGTGCTTTATTTCTTTTTCATGGCTGAGTAATATTCCACTGTGTGGATACACTATATTTTATGTATCCATTAATTCACTGATGGACATTTGGGTTGTTTCTACCTTTTGTCTATTGTGAATAATACTGCTTTGAACATTTGTGTGCAGGTATCTGCTGGAGTCCTTGATTTCAGTTATTTTGGGTATATACCTAGGAGTGAAATTGCTGGGTTATATGGTAATTATATATTTATAATGTATATAATTTTATTAAGTTATATGTAACAATTTAACTTATTGAAGAACAGCAAAACCATTTCAACCATGACTGTACCATTTTACATTCCCATAAGCAATGTATGAGGATTCCCCTTTTTCTATATCCTAATGTTATATTCTGATTATTATTGTTGCCATCTTAGTGGGTGTGAAGTGATAACTCATTGTGATTTTTGATTTGCATGTCAGTAACGACTCATGATGTTGAATATCTTTTAATTGACCATTTACATATCTTTAGATAAATGTTTATTCAGATCCTTTTTACATTTTAAAAATCAGTTCTCTTTTCATTTTTTTACTTATGAGAGTTCATTAGATAACCTGGATACAAGACCCTTATCAGATATGTGATTTTCAAAGAATTTTTCTCAGTCTGTGAGTTGTCTTTTCACTTTTTTGATAGTCTTTTTTGTCACACAAAAGTTTTTCATTTTGATGAAGTCCAATTGATTTTGTTTCTTTTGTCACTTACACTTTGCCTCACTGAAATTCACAAAGATTTACCCGTGTATTTTCTCCTAAGAGCTTTATAGTCTTAGGTCTTACATTTTGGCTTTCAGTCACTTTGAGTTAATTGTTGTATATGAGGTAGAGATCAAAAATCATTTATATGAGGTAGGAATCAAAATCATTCTTTTGCATATGGATATCCAGTTTCCTCAGCACCAGTTTATAATGTTAAGTCATTTATATCCTGTTGATAATCTGTCTCGTTGCTCTCACCATTATTTAAAATAGGATATTAATATCTATAGTTATGAGTGTGCCAGTTGTTTTAATTTATTTTCTAATTGCAGGAAAATTGCTTTACAATATAATTTTATTTATTTTGGCTATGCTAGGTCTTCATTGCTGCTCAGGCTTTTCACTAGTTGCAGTGAGCAGGGACTCCTCTACAGTGCTGCACAGTCTTCTCAAAGTGGTGGCTTCTCTTGTTTTGGAGCATTGGCTCTAGGGTATGTGGGCTCAGTAGTCATGACTCCTGGGCTCTAGAGCACTGGCTCAGTAGTTACGGTGTATGGGCTTAGTTGCTCCATGGCATGTGAGTTCTTCCCAGATCAGGGATCGAACAAGTGTCTCCCGCATTGGCAGACGGATTCTTCACCACTGAGCCACCAGAGAAGCCCCTAGTTATTATTTTTAAATTGCTTACTTTTCCTTTCAGTTCTGTCAGTTTTCACTTCATGTCTTTTCAAGTTCTGTTGTAAGATGCATATACATTTATAATTGTAAATGATGGGTATTGACCCTCAATGTTTTTAAAAAAGGAACTTCTTTGTCTATAGCACCAATTTTTGTCTTAAAATATATCTTATCTGATATTAGTATAACAATTCTAGCTCTTTTTAAGTTACTCTTTGCATAGTATATTTTATCTTTTTACTTTCAACCTATTTTTATCTTTGAGTGTGAAGTGTGTCTCTTATAGGCAGTTTATAATTAGATCTCTGCCTTTAGATTGGAGAGTTTAATCCAATTACGGTTAATGTCATATTGATATAATGGGATTCACATCTATCATCTTGCTTGTTTTCTACATATCTTATGTCTCTTGCTCTCTATTTCTCCATTACTGCCTTTTGCATTAAATATTTTCTAGTTTGTAATTTAATTCCCTTGTCATCTATTTTATCACATTTAAAAATTATTTTATTTGTAGTTTCCCTCTGGATTACAGTTAACATCTTAACTGTAACAATTGGGTTTCCCAGGTGACGCTTGTAGTAAAGAATCAACCTGCCAATGCAGGAGACACAAGAGTCGTGGGTTTGATCCCTGAGTTGACCAATCCCTGAGTCAAGAAGATCCCTTGGAGGAGGGCATGGCAACCCACTCAAGTATTCTTGCCAGGAAAATCCCACAGACAGATGACCCTGGTGGGTCACAGTCCATGGGGTTGCAAAGAGTCAGACATGACTAAGGGACTGAGCATGCACAGTGATAGTTTGGATTAATATTAACTTAAATGTTACTACTATATAGTTTCATTCCCTCTCTCCTCTGTGCTGTTATTACCATACACCTTATATCTTTATAAGTCCATCCATGCATAATTGTAATTATTGCTTTATGCAATTTTTCTTTAAAAGAAATAGGAGGGACTTCCCTGGTGGTCCAATTGTTAAGATTCTGCACTTCTACCACAGGGGGTGTGGGTTCAATCCATTGTACCATTGCATGCTACATGGTACAGCCAAAGAAAAAATTAATTGAAAATAAAAATAATAAAAGAAATAGGAAAAATATTTACCAAGTAAAAATTTAATAATAATAATCTATGGAGTGACTTTTTCTAGTTTTCTTCATTTCTTCCTACAGCTTTTGGGATATTGTCTAGTATCTTTTCATTTCAGCTGAAAGGATTCCCTTTACCATTTCTTGAGGCATGTTTAATAGTGACAAACTCCTTTACTGTTTTTCCGGAAATGTCTTCAGTTTTTTGAAGGACTGTTTTGCTGGATATAGAATTTTTGTGTGCGTGCTCAGTTATATCCGAGTCTTTGTGACCCTATGGACTGTAGCCTCCCAGGCTCCTCTGGCCATGGGATTCTCCATGAGTTACTATTTCCTTCTCCAGGGAATCTTCCTGACCTAAGGATTGAGCCCACAGTCTCCTACAGCTCCTGCATTGGCAGGTGGCTTCTTTACCATGGAGCCATCAGGGAAGCCCATAGGATTCTTGGTTGACAGGGTTTTTAATTTTTTTTTTCAGCGTTTTGAATCTCTTATCCCACTGTCTTTGGCTTCTTGGTTTTTGATGAGAAATTGATTGTTAATCCTATTGATTATTGCTTGTACATGATGAGTTGTTTCTCTCACTGCTTTCATAATTCTCCCTTTGTCATTGATGTTAAATACAGAGCTGTTAGAAATAGTAGGTTTGGATAATTATTTAACATAGAGCTAGAAAGTGGAACTTCACAAAGCAATATAGGGAATGATTTGCTCCTGTAAAAGGGAGGTAGTATAGACAAAAGTGAAGGATCTATTTTCCCCCCTGAGCTGATAGAAAATATTTTTTCTGGCTTGTGTAACTAGAATAAGAAATAGAAGTCCAGTTGGGGGTGGCCTGGACTAGGGTCATGTTTGGGAAAGGAGAAGAATTTGTTTAGCAGTAACAGCAGCTTCCTGCAAACCCCTATGGCCCTCTAGGTTTATATTACTAATTAAGGCAGTTATGCACTTGTTTTCCATGAATTAAGGTATCTGCATAAGTGTGAGTACCTCAGTGTGTAAATTTGTTGAATACTTTGTCTCTGATGCTGTGGGTGATGTATTTATAGCAGAAAGTCTCTGCACTGTTAACTGACAAATAATAATGCTGGAATTTAGTTCAAACTTGTAGAATCACTACATATAACATCACTGACGGTTACACTACATATTCCTGTCTCTTTCTGGAACCATGAAAACACAAGATATCGACCATCTGAAATACATGGTAGTCCCCAAACATAATTATTATTTAAAGGTATAAAGATTATAACCAGCCTACCAAACCTCATCTTCGGGACAGCAACACATTTGAAGTTTCAATTTAGTTGAAAGCTACCATAACTTAGGAGTTTACCATTTATTTTAACAAAATGCTTAAATGTAATGAGAGTAGGAAACAAAATGAAATTATGTGTAACTGAATGCAAATGCAAGGATTTCAGTATGATTAGCCTCTCTAAGATGTTTTCAACCAGAATTATTTGGGAATAGACAGGAAGAGATGAATGGGAGAAAATAAAGAAGTACCAATACTTTGGCAGGTGAATTTATCCACCTAATCGGAAATGGATAAGATGAGGACTTTGGAAGGTGTTATTCCACTGCTTTTTACACCTTCTAGAGAACTGCTTTTGGACTGTATACTTCTTGAGGGCAGGCTTCATGTTCTATTATTACCCCTTACCCATGCCAACCTGGAAACTGGCTGCCAAGTTCTCAGGAGCTACGCTGTCTTCTTCGTAGCCTGTGCTTTGGCTACTACTAAGGATCCAGGAGAACGAATCTCACCACCCTCCTTCCTGTTTTTATTTTTTCTTTTTTTGTGTGACCCCATGGACTATAAAATCCATGGAATTCTCTAGGCCAGAATACTGGAGTGGGTAGCCTTTCCCTTCTCCAGGGGATCTTCCCAACCCAGGAATCGAAGCCAGGTCTCCCGCATTGCAGGCTGATTCTTTACCAGCTGAGCCGCAAGGGAAGCCCCTGTTTTTAAGGTCATTTTGCAAGTCCCTTTGCCTCTCTCCTACCTGCTGTCAACTGATTCTTCTGTGATATCCCCAAGGATTAGGCAGCACTGGTGTGTCGAAAAGCTCTACTAACAATTGTCTGTGTGGGATTGCTGTGCTCATCTGTAAAATGGGCTTGGACCATATGATCTCTCAGGTCCTTTCAAACTCAATTACCATTCTAGGTCTATGACCTGATTCCCTTAGTAACAGGTTGAATATAATGCTGATGACTTTAGGGTGCTCAATACACCTAATATCTCCATTTCTTACATTGGACACCATTCTCTGAGAGGTAAGTTCTCTGCTTCCCAACCATCTCCTTACCTGTTGCATGGGCATATGAGCTAATTTCTTCAAAGATGAAAATTACCATGGCTGTATCCAGAAATGTGTTGAATAAACAGGATGTTCGCAATGTGTGCATATTACCTGCTGTATCAAAAGAGGTTAAACATTGTGGGGGAGGGAAACAGGTGTTTATTTAACAAAATGTTAATATGACTAAAAAGAGTCTCAGAAGATGGTGGACAAGTCCATGTTAGAACTGATAAAGCCATTCTTACTTACTGAGCTCAATGAAGAGAAACAAATAAAGGTGAAATTATAAATATGTGTTGGCTGCAGCCTGTCATAAACTGTCCTTTTCCCCTCCCACACTTACATTCTCCTATTCCTGCTACTCTGTCACTACCATCACCACCAAATAGTTGTGTGAAATAGAGAAGGAACTCAGGTAAGATAGCCAGACAAGCTCTTCAGTTCTAGTAGCAAGCAAAATGTACCTACCCCATCCACCAAAAAGCCAACAAGGAAAATAATTCATCATAATCTCTGGGGCATATACATCACCAAAATAACACAGAAACAAGCTCTCCCCAACACTGAGTACAAATTAGCTGGACTTGGCTACATGGTGCTCTTCCCAGACCTTGTGGTTAAATTGTAATGAGCTTTTTAGGAAAAACAAGGGGCCTGTCTGAGAAATGGATTCCTAGGCAGAGCCATTAGGAGAAATGCTTGATGAGGTTTGGAATTTAAGAATAAGAAGCAATGATTACAGAAACCCAGATGGGGATGAAAATGATTATATCTGTGCTAGACTCCAACTCTGCTTATTTACTTCAGAGAAGTGAAATTAATCTAAGATGTGCTACCAAGTGGCAAGTATTTCCATATACTAAATGAGTGAGTGTTTTATTTAGGGGATGAAAGGTGAGTGTGAAGGATAGTTTAGCCAAATGCTAAGTAGCAGTTACTTCATAAGTATATACAATCAACCCAGCAGAAACTTCTGCAGGTGGAATTTCTAAAAGTATTTGTGTTTTGTAAATAAGTTCATTTGTATCCTAGTTTACATTCCACATATAAATGATATCATATGATATTTGTCTTTGGGTTACTTAATATGGTTATCTATAGATTCATCTATGTTGGTGCATTTTGTGTTATTTCATTCTTTTTATGACAAATATGCCTTTGTATGTATGTGTGTGTGTGTGTGTGTGTGTGTGTATATATATATATATATGTGTGTGTATTACCACATCTTCTTTATCCATTCATTTGTCAGTGGGTTGCTTCCATGTCTTGGCTATTGTGAATAATGCTGCTATGAACATTGTTGAAGAGCACCATTCTTTTGATTCATCTATTTCAACCTTTAAATCTGTTGATTCATCTATTTCAACCTTTAAAAGTATGTGATTAGATATGATTATTAAAATAATTTTACTCATGTTTTCTGTTTCCTATGGGAGCCTCCTTCCCTCTTAGGAATCTACAGCCTAAAACTTGGAAAGGAAAGGGTTTAAAGCACTCTGATTTCCAAGGAAAAAATAACTAGAAACTCAGAATCTAGTTTTTCACCAAGTCCCAGCTAATTTACTTGTACCAGAGGCACCAGGCCATTTATTACACTTCAGAATAATACAATGCAACCTTAGTTATCTGAAGCATATTTGAAATTCATATTTTTCTAAGAGTACACCAGAGAAGGAAAACGGTTTTCACTGAAAACCTATTTATCAACCCTGATCTAGACCTCACCTCTAAAGGCAGGAAGCTCTCACAGGAAAACTAGAGCCATCTCACTAACCCTTGGTGGGCCTCCTTCTGAAAGATAATGAACCCTCTACTCTTAAAGCCCTGTGCTTGATGACATAGCTGCTGTGGTTCATTCACAGAGGTTATTTTTAGAGGCAAGAATTCTCATTTCCCAAAAGTATAACCACAAAATATCTATTTGGAATGAGTCCCATTTATACACTAGGACAACAGTAAATGTGCAGGTCATGTCTGTGTGACCTCAGTTCCCTGAGGAAACGTGATATGCTAGTATACTCTCACCCTGGGCCCTTTACCCTCCGTCAGTGGCCCTCCCACATCTAACAAGGTGATTCCTTTGGAAACCAAGTAGGGCCATGGGGTTTCACAGATGTCTTCAAAGTAAGTTTTCATTCCAGAAAAGAAGATATATTTCATCCCTGAGACTTTTCACAATTTAAAACTGACACGGGGACAGAAAGGTCACTCATCTTCAACAATGGTGGTGGCCAGGGTTGAATGCCTTCTGAGGAAAACTGGACTTGGCGGCCTGAAAGGTTACCCTGCTGTATCTGGATTTTGCGGCCACACTGGCAAATCAGCCGAGTCTGGCTGGCTCCTGGAGGCTAGGCCAGCCTTGACTCCAGCCTTAGAACCAGAACTGTGTTTGT
This sequence comes from Capricornis sumatraensis, assembly GCF_032405125.1. NCBI lineage: Eukaryota > Metazoa > Chordata > Mammalia > Artiodactyla > Bovidae > Capricornis > Capricornis sumatraensis. Next base: position 41,287,396 of record NC_091092.1, on the reverse strand, counting down.
GGGGCTTTTGGACCCCTAAAATGAGATTTATTCTAGTATTGCTAGAGACACTAAAGGAGGTCATTACAGAGCACGGAACTGACCCCCATTAGGCCAACTAATCTAGAAACAGAAGACCCATCTGGGGATTGGAAGAGGCTCACCAGGTAGCCTTAAGGAACCATGTTCAGCCCCTTAGTGCTTTGGTTGGTTTTGGCTACCTCCTTTGAATTAGTTGGTTCATTTGCTTAAAAAGATTAATTTCCTGCCTTCTTCTTTCACTTTATCCCACTTTATCAGAGGAGGGGGCTCCCTCAGCCAGGGGGGAGTAAAGGACCTGCTCGCAGTCAGTCACTCAGTGTATCTGTGCATCTGTCTACCCTCAGTATATCCAAGGCTCCCTGGCAGGAATCAGCTAAAGTCATGCGAAAGCAATAGCAATGGCTTATCAGACCAGGGTCGAAGAGAGGGAGATTGAGAGAACCAAAATTCGGTGAATAAATTGCTTCTTTATTTGGTTAGCCCTTTGGTTCATTCATTCTTTCAATCACCAAGCATTTCCGAAGCACCTGTTATGTGTCAGGAACTGTGCTAGTCCCAGGGCCATACCCTTCCAATTTAATGCTGGAGTACAAAAGCCTTCCCCCCTGGCCCCATTCCAAATCCTAACCACCTTAAAGTACCTTGAACTTTTTCAAGGTAAAAATGAGTACATTGCCTCACATATCCCTCAGCTCCAAGTTCTTTATTTAAAAAAATGAACCTAATAATACTTGCCCTGCTGCCTTACAGGGGTGCAGGATGGATCCACTGAGAAAACAGAAATACTTTTAATTATAAAAATAATGAAATGCTGATAGTAATGACACAATAACTAAGATTTATTGAGAGCTTATAGGCTTCCCGGTAGTAAAGAATCTGCCTGCCAATGCAGTAGACATGGCTTCGATCCCTGGATTGGGAAGATCCCCTGGAGAAGGAATTGGCAACCCACTCCAGTATTCTTGCCTAGACAAGTCCATGGACAGGGGAGCCTGGTGGGCTACAGTCCATAGGATTGCAAAGAATCGGACATGACTGAGCGACTAAACAAGTGTTCCACAGAACAAGTCTTACCCAGGCCATAGCTGAATGTTAACTGGAACCAAAAATTCAGGATTCATGCTCTTCAGAGATTCAGATCTTATAAATGTATTATTTTAATATAAAATTTAATACACTATTGTGTAACTACTTACTATATGCCAGATACTAAGCTTAGTGCTTTACATGGATTACTTCATTTTATCCCCATGATAATGCAATGTGGGAGATAGGAATAGGTATTATTAAACACATTTTATAGATAAGAAATATAAGACTCAGAGAGGTGAAAGAATAACTTGCTTATAGTAACAAAGCTAGTAAATGATAAAGTCTAGATTTGAATACAAGTTTTCTTTCTCTGCTGCTGCTGCTGCTGCTAAGTCACTTCAGTCGTGTCCGACTCTGTGCGAACCCGTAGACGGCAGCCCACCAGGCTCCGCCATCCCTGGGATTCTCCAGGCAGGAACACTGGAGTGGGCTGCCATTTCCTTCTCCAATGCATGAACGTGAAAAGTGAAAGTGAAGTTGCTCAGTCGTGTCCAACTCTTCGCGACCCCATGGACTGCAGCCTACCAGGCTCCTCCGTCCATAGGATTTTCCAGGCAAGAGTACTGGAGTGGATTGCCATTGCCTTCTCCTTGCCTCCTCTTAGAAACGTACAAAACTCTACAGTTCTAAGCTATTATTAATAAATAATATTATTGTAGCTATTTTTATTTTAAGGCAGTGGACAGCTTCCTAAAACTGCAGAGAACCTTTTCTACCACTAGGAGGGAGCCCCATAGGAATAGTTTTAATTTCATCCCAAGTTTGCTTCTCTCACATCCTGACTTGCTTTACTATCCAGGTACTTATTGAAATTGGGAGGACTTATTTTCACACGTTTCCACTACATTAACAAACATCAAGTAAGAATCAGGGAAGCTAGAAGTGGTAGAGAAAGCATGTGCTGTGGGTAAGAGGCAGAAGTAGAAGCAATGCCCAGGCAAGAGTGTATCTGGGTGTGGGTGGCCTTCTGACTTGACACCACGTGAAAGCACAGCCTCTGACAGGTCCCATTGCTATTTATTACTGCACATTTCTCTCTCTGCATGCATCCTAGTGCACAGACCCTTATCTTCCTGGGAGCATCCAGAAGGCTTTCCTCAGACTCTTAAAAACATTTCACCCGCCCTCTCTCCTGGTGCCTTGGTATTTGGCCATGGAGTGTTATTTGTTTTGCTTCACAAGGCATTTGTAATAAGCTCTACATGGTGGCTACTGTGCCTGCTACTGCTTCTCCTCTTCCTCCCTTTCCTCATCTTTACAATCATCACCATCAACCTCAGCAACAGAGTTAACACTTTTGAGCCTTGCCAGGCAATGTGCTAAGCACTTTATACCCATTCTTCTATTTATTCATTCATCCATTTAGTGAATATTTAGTAAATGTTTACTTTCTACCAAACACTGCACTACACACTGGTAATTGAAACAGACGGTTATTTCTTCTGTTAGTGGGGGTGCAATGGGGGACTATATAATTACAAACTGTGGAAAGTTCTATGAAAGAAAGATACATGGGACTATGAAAGGTGAAAGGTACTATTGAATTTAAATCTTCAACAACCCTGTGAAGTTAATAAATAGCATTATCCTCTATTTTATGGGCATGGAAACTGAGACTCGAAGAGGTTGAGTGACTTGCCCAAAGTAACACAGATAGTAAATAGACTGAATAGAGATTCAAATCCATGCTGGTCAGATTCCAGAGCTCACACTCTTAAGGGCTATACTTTATTGCCTCTCCAATGTGTGAAGTGCCTATATAGCCATTCATTCTAGCCCTATGCACTTTGGTTCTGGCTTCTTCTCAAACGTGTGGAGTTGCAATTGTTTCCAATTAGTTGTGGCTGTGGTTTGGTGCATTAGTTCAAAGAAACTGTGCACGCAAAGCAGAGGTCACGTGCCCTAGGTCTCGTGGATGTGCACAGCGTATAAATAATAATGGCATTCCTCCAAAGCTGGGATTCATTGGAGCCACTACATTTGTTTCCCATTAGCTTATGCTACTCAAATACAAACAGTAAAGCATGTATTTACATTGCTGTGGACATGGAAAGCTGAGCCCCCAAAGCATTCCTTGCAGGTTGTATAATGCTGAGCACCCAAATAGTTCAAAGTCAGTTTTGTAAGCCCAGCTCAATAGCTTTAAAAGGTAACCTGGATTCCAGATATTTTGAAAAATGCCTAGAGAGTGAGTGGCCAAAAGAGACAAAACTAGCTAAATCCTCAAAATATGTACCAAGCCCCATATTTGTAGTATCTACTTTGTTATTTGTCCTTTATTTTTAAAATGCTAAAGTGCTTGAAGTCAAGAAAACTCATAGCCATGTAGCAGCAGTGATGGAATTCTCCATTTTATTCTAACCAGCTGTCTGAAGCTTTTCAAACCAAACGTGTTTGTGATAAGATGGTTTGGTTCATTAAGACACAGGAGATGCGAGGCTGAGAAAAAAGCAGGAGGCATCCGATGTCATTATCTCTCCCTCCACCCCTGTCCCCCCAACCAGCTCTCCCAGCCAGTAACAGAAGGCTTTCCCACCAAGGTATAGTTCATGGATAGTATCTGAGAAAATGAGATTGAACTGGAAATTATCTTAGGTAGAGAAGTCAAGATGACAAAAAATGTGAGTGAAGGCCCCATTAGTTGATGGCTTTACCTAAGAGAGCATAGGTTTGTTGTTGTTGTTGTTGTTTTTTGAAGACCTGTGGACTTGGAAGCAGAAGACTCTATTTTTAATGAGGACTCTATCACTTACTTAGTGCTTGGTCTAGTCTTATCTCCTCTCCAAGCCTCCCTTGACATGGGAAATGGGGATGGCAATCTTCCTTGTTTATACAAATTGATAGGGTGGATTTGAGGATTACATGAAAGAACATATGTTAAGTCCTAGCAAAGTGTGTGGCTGATAAAGTCCATATCTTTACAATCAAGATAATTCCAAGAGGCACATTACTTATACCATGTAGGCAGATTGAGAATTGCTGCTCTCTCTGGTATAATTTCAGCATATTTGATCCCCCTAAGAACCACAAGTACGTCGTTTGATCTTTGTTCTGTCAACCAAGCATGAAAAGAGCTTTGGCCAAATCACACTGTCCCATGCTGCAGTGTTCTTTTGTTATCTTGGTTATGGTTTTAAGAACATGAAATTGCTGTACTCTAGAAAGCCTTTTTTGCTCTTATGCTGTGGTTCTAATTTTCTTAAGTAATTATTCGAGGCCTGTTTCCTTTTATCACACAACCCTGAATACCTGTTCCAAGGAAACTTAAATATTTCGCTTTGTAATCCTGAAGTCACTCACTTTATACAAGAGTATTTTCATTAACTACAAAGACAAAAGGTCATGATGTCCATACCTAAGTAAAAAGGAAATCATCAGATTTTTAATAAAATGGTTTGAAGAACATGCATTAAGGATTCAGACACCTGTGGAGCTGAGGTGACTCTTGTCCAAAGATGGTTTCACTGGGTTTCCGACAGGTAGAGTAACACTAGAGTAGCCCTTCTTAAAGTGTAGTCTGTGGTTCACTCACAGGAAGGTGGGGACAGGGCAGGGTGGGGCTGTGCTCCACCCGAGACCTACTCAGTTAAAAGCTCTGTGGGTGGGGCCTGGAAGCTGGAGTTTTTAACAAACATCCTAGGTGATTCAGATGGAAATTGTCGAAGACTCACTCTCATGGTGTATAAAAATGTACAGACCATTTGACCCAGTAATCCTACTAATGGGAAACTAAGGAAATAATCCAAAATATGGAAAGAACTATTGAATACTCCTGATGATCCATCTTTATTTATAGGAGCAAAAGAACTAGAAACAATGTAATATTTTCAAAATTAGGAAAATGGTTAGGTCGATTTTGGTAGATCCCTGGAGGGCACTGTGTAGGTGTTTACACATTTGAAGTATTACATTGATCACATTTATTCATTACAACAATTCTAGGAGACAGGCATTTTCCTCATTTTACAGATGAGGACGTTGAGGTTTAGGGAGATTAAACAGCAAAGTTAGTAAGTGGAAAAAAAGAAGTTAATAAGGGGAAAAGCCAGGATTCTAACTCGAGTCAGTCTAAATTCTAAAATGCAAGTTCAACTGTGTAAAAATACAGCCGTTAGAAACAAACCCTACCCTCGAAAACCAAACACTGGTTCTTAAAGTTTGGAAATTGGAATTTCCCCCTTATATCCCTTTCTTTCATCTTTCTATTTTAATACTTACATGATGAAAATATGACATCATAAAATAAAAACTGTATATTTAAGCAACTGTGAAAGTTTCATGTGAGTCAACAGAGTAGCAAGGGGGGTAGAAAATGGAAAAAGCTGCGCAGTGGAAAGGTCTCATGTACTTCTCGCTAAGGCCGGCCGAATGATGCAAGGCAGAAATGTCAGGTTTAGTGAATGTTTCAGTGGGGTCGTGGAGCAAAATCATCAGTCCAGTGTTTTAATAAGATAGTTTACATTAATAATCATTATTCTGAGCCCTGGCTTCTAAAAAGCTAATAGGATATTGTCCTTTGAAAATGGCAAACAGTTAATCAAAAGCATTAGGCACCTGAAGTTAACTGTACAAGGTCCTCATAACTTTCCTTTCATAAAGTGAGCGTTCAGTCTGGAAGACATTGTAAAGAGTGAGAGAGGGAACGAAAAGGTCAATATTGTGAATTGTAATTAGCTGATTTGATTTCTGTGCCAAATTCCAGGCTGTACTAAATTCACAGTCCTCACTGGCAACTCCTCATCACTGACACATTACCCTTCTTTCAACACTCTGGCACTTCAGAGTCCTTTAAGACTTTTGCATTAACAATAGCTTTCTAGGTTTGGATTGGTTTTGTTAATGTGTGAGGGTTAGGCTCATCAACAACGTCTATGTAATATGGTTGGAAAGTGTGCTGTAATCCTTCTTCAATGCTGAAGTTGTCACCCAAGTGGGAGTAATTTAAGAACTAAAGAAGTAATTTCACTGGCAAAGTTTTAAAGTTTTTTTTTTTAATTGCACTTAAAAATACCAGGGAATACTGGAGGCATTGTACACGAGGTTGGAAAACAGCCTCTCAAAGATTAGCTACAGATCTTAGCCAGGGTCGTCCAAAAGCCTTTAGCTATTCATTTACAAGTTTTTCTATAATTCATCTGTGCTTTGGCTTTCTCTTTTTTTATGAGTTGTGGAAGTAGCTCTTAGAGAATGAAATATGCCATGCCACTTCCTTTTGCTTCAGTTCAATAGCACTGAAGTGCTACTGAGTGCCTGTCATGTGCCAGGGGCTTCCCTGGTAGCTCAGTGGTAAAGAGCCCGCCTGCCAGTGCAGGAGATACGGGTTCGATCCCTGGGTCTGGAAAATCCCCTGGAGGAGGAAATGGCAACCCATTCCAGTATTCTTGCCTGGAGAATCCCATGGACAGAGAAGCCTAGAAAGCTATAGTCTATGGGGTCACAAAAGAGTTGGCTATAACTTAGTGACTAAACAACAACTATGTACCAGACACTGCCTTAAATGGTATGGGGTTCAAAGATAAATAAGGCATTCACTGTCTGGTGGTGGAGTGAAGCCACATGTACAATAAATAATACCAGGTTGCATTCATAAAGTGCTATTTGGGAGGTACAGATACAGGGAGCAGTGCTGGAAGAGGGAAAGGGAGAATTATAATGACCATCTGTGGTGGCCAAGAAGGCTTTATTAAGGAAGTGACATTTGAACTTGGCTTGAAAGGATGGAGTGCTTTCAATAGACGGAAATGAAAACAACTCACATTAGGTGCTCAATTAATGTTTGCTGAAGGGATTAATAAAAGGCACAGATGTGAGATGTGCTTGAGAAACAGCAAGTCCACAAAGCTGTATCTAACCACAGATTCCCCTTATGTGAACAATTCTAATTCAGGTAATCTGTGACATACATGAAAGATGTATTTTTCAAAATTGACCTTAAAACATGTATGTCAAAAGCAGTTTTCCCATACATTTCATAATGGTAATGGAAGCAATTAGGGTGGCTTGGTCAAACTGAAATGACATTATCGTCTAGGTAGTAGCACTCAAATAGTTAATGAACCCTGGTAATCCATGAAACCCAAGGATCCAGACAGTCAAAATGACTTGCACAATACTAAGTATTATTTGCCTTTTTCACTGTGCTGATATTTGCACTGATGGTACAGAAGCAATAGTGAGTACAACTGTTAGTACCACAGTATGAATCAAGGCAGTGACACCAAATTGTACTCGTAATCATTACACTTGCAGGAAAATAAAAGGCACTCCACTTAAGAATATCATTGCTAAAGCAGTAAAAATCATTAATATATTAAACCTTAACAATTGAGTGAACTTTAAAAAAAATATTCTGTGTTATGACATTTGACTTACGTGTAAGGTACTTATGCTACAAACTGTGTTGATACGTGTCTTAAGGAAAAGCATTTGTGAGATTATTTAAGCCATGAGCTAAATTAACCTTTTTTACTGACTGACAAACTATGGTTATGCAGGCTTCAGTATTTGTTAGACATTTTGTTTGAAAGGAACAAAGAGAGCCTGACAGTTAAAGGAAATACTGACAGTGTTTGTTGCCAAGGATAAAATTCAAACTTTAAAGAGTAAATTAAAATTTTGGAAAACTTGTATCTACCACCATGACCTTGAGAGCTTCCCAATGCTTCAAAGACTTTTTAAATGAGATTGGAGGTGATGTTAATGAATGTGATTTTTAAAATATCATATAATGAAAGGTGTCAACATTTGGGATACCTGCAGAGCTCAGT